>NC_056444.1:40478727-41166227 GCF_018296145.1 Oncorhynchus tshawytscha
CACACACACACACACACACACACACACATACAACACGCACACACACATACAACACGCACACACACATACAACACCACATACCATACACACACACACATACAACACACACACACACACACAACACACATACAACACACACACACGCACACACACACCACACACACACACACATACAACACACATACAACACACAACACGCACACACACAACACACACACACACACATACACACACACACATACATACATACATACAGCACACACAAAACACATACAGCACACACCCAACACCCCCCCCACACACACTCCAAAGCAAACAAACACACTGTGCTCATGGTGATCAAACAGGGGTGATCTTATTTCCTGGCAGGATGTGGAGAAGGACCTCACGCACAGTTTGGACACTCACTTTCTCAATGTGAAGGTGTAATAAGGTTTGGTTGAGCAATGCTGGTCACCACGGTCCCAGTCAGCTTACACAGTGACATAGCTAGACTTTCCATTCTATGTCTCTAAAGTAGCAACCACTTTGGCAGATACACAAGCATGAAGAGATGTCTCCCCCTACCTTACAAGTAGTATTGCCTTAGTTGTGTTATGACTTTTATTTTATGCATAATGTATTGAGTCATTGTAATTGTCTGTACCCTGGGGACTTTTATTCTGAAAGCAATATTATGTCCATAGACACCAGTGGAGGTAGTGTAAACTATCTACAGTCAGAAATACAGTTTACAGAAGCATGCACTTTGACTGACAGGTGTCCTTGCTTACCTTTATACCCGAGGACAGCAACAGCAATGGTGAGTAGAGTGCACAGCACGTAGAGCAGTGCTATGGAGGTCTTCAGTGCCCACTCATTCTTACACTTAGTACACTGGGTACCCTCCTGGATACCTACACAAGTGAGAGAAAATGTGCATGTAAATCATGTTAAAATGAGTTCTCGACAGCACCATAGTTAGTTTGTTCACACGATTCAAACTGTAACCACACACACACACACACACACACACACACACACACACACACGCAACAGGTGGCCCGCCGACAAAAACAGGCCCCCAAGTGGGGGAGGTATTCCCACAAAAAAAGAGAGATATTTGATCATGTCTCAACGTAATCAAGGTATACAATTATTGTTATTTTCAAATACAATGTATTTTTGGAATTGTGGCCAGTTGTGGCCAATTTGCAGTGTACAAATTATAATCATTATTTTCCGGCCCCCAGATAATTCGCTCCAACAAAAAACAGCCTGCGGCTGAATCTAGTTGACTACCCCTGCCATAGGAAGTGAAAGGATTTTAAGTGCCTTTTAAACGGTGTATGGTAGTAGGTGCCAGGCGCACCGGTTTGTGTCAAGAACTGCAACAATGCTGGGTTTTTCACGCTCAAAAGCTTCCCGTGTGTATCAAGAATGGTCCACCACCCAAGGGACATCCAGCCAACTTGACACAACAGTGGGAAGCATTGGAGTCAACATGTGCCAGCATCCCTGTGGAATGCTTTCGACACCTTGTAGAGTGCAACTCAATATTAGGAAGGTTCTTAATGTTTATACACTCAGTGTATATTCAATATATTATATCCTATGACTGGATATCCTGCATCTCTGCACTCTACCTAGGGGTGCGTCCCAAATGGCCCCTATTCCCTATATAGTGCAAGAGCACTACTTTTGACCAGAGTCCTATGAGCCCTATGGGCCCTTGTCAAAAGTAGGGCACTATAAGAGATTAGGGTGCATTTGAATATATTATGGCTCAGGTGGCTATGTCAGAGTCAGGCTATGTCAGAGTCAGGCTATGTGGAGACAGCAGAGAGCCTGGTCAAAGCGTGGCCTGGCTGGCCCTATGTGGGCTGAGGTCTGGGGTTCCCCAGGCCCTGGATCTGAATCTCCAGATCCCCACATCTGTACAAACAGCCTGGAGGCCACATTAAAGGGCCCAGTTGTTCCCTGAGGCCCCGGGTGGTGAGGGGGCAAGGGACACCATAACAAGACCCCCCCAAACTGTTTACACTGTGCCACAAGCTTATTTTCCTGGGAAAGCCTTCACTTGGCAGACACTAACACACACACACACACACACACACACACACACACACACACACACACACACACGTCACTCCTCATAATGAAACATAAACAGACAGTAATCAACATCAGTATGTAGGAGTATGTATTCAAACCAGGGACCTTCAAGTGCCTCCAACCAGCAGGGAAAGTCATGGAGGAATTTGGCATTCTCTTACATTTTCCTGGAATATTTCTTTCCAAGGATATCTTTCCTGACAGATGAGTGCCGAGATCCACAGTGCTGAAGGGAAAACAGCTGTATTGCATTTGAATTCAGGAAGTGGGTGAAAAAAAAGAAGGGTCCTGCTTTTCATGTACCTGAAATGAAACTGATTTGCATGCCCAGCTCAAGGAAAGCCACTTCCAACATTTCCATGGCAACACAAAGATGGCCTGTGCCAACGCAATCTTTGTGTTAAAACTCCTTGACCCATGGTTAATAAATGCCTATAGGGCTTGCAGTCTCATGTAATACGATTATGATAATGAATTATATAAGTGATAATGCCTGAGAAGACTTTGTTTGGAGGATATATTGGCACGGATGTTGTTCGGCCCAAGACCCCGTGCCAATATATCCTTCAAACCACGGCTTCGAGGTCATTATTACTTTTCTACAACGGGTTAATTAACAACATATTCAAATAATGATTGACATATTTTCATTAAAAAAAATGTTTCTTTGATGAATGTATTCATACTATTTCATCCTTCCAAGAGATCTAGGGTCGCTATCCAAGCCAGCTGGTCGTTCATTCTATCTATCATTGGCCAGAGACCCGAACCAATCGTTTTGTTCTAATTCTATGGATGCCACCCAGTCATCCATTCTGAATGCTTCATTGCCATGATAGATGGCAATGTTCTTATCCCTTGCTTGCAAACACAGTCACGTCCAACAGTGCAGTCAGAATAACAGTGAAAGGAGCTGCATTTGCATTTGTTTAAGCTGTTTCCTAGTGATTTTTTTGGGGGGGGTACATCCATAACAATGAGCTAATGATGCGCGATTTCACCTGGCATAGAACATTTGCTCTCTCGCCAAGACACACAGCTAACATAATCACTTCAAACTGAAGCTGCACATAGTGGTTTTCCTTTGACATTTCTTTGTATATATCCATACAAATGATGCCGATTCATGATTTCGCCTGGCAGAGAGAAGCTGCCAGCCTGTCTGTCTCGTCCCGACTCCTGACAGGTTCATTACCATAGGACAGCTGGAGATCGAATTTCAATATTGAAACAATATTGCAAATGTCAGTTGCAAATCTCCACTGTTGAAAACCAAATGCTAGTCTAAACAAAATGGTAGTTAAGGTCCAGATGCTTTTTACATTGTATATCTAGTATACAAATTACCTGGCTGAGCTGAAGAGACAGTGGATTGTGCAGTATCAGATGGAACAGAGTAAATAGGCATTTCAATGTCATAGATTTAGCCGATGGTCATTTGTGGAATAGACACCGGCTGGAATGCAGTTTTAACCAAACATCATTCAGGATTAGACCCACCTGTTGTATAAAGCCTGATCATTCCCATTATGGAAAAGCATTGGTGTAGAATAGACTCTGGCACTCAAGTTCTCTGGCACCATGGGTGGCGACTCAAGTGCCCGGGCACCAAATGTGGCAGCACAAATGTGGCACCACTCAAGTGCTCTGGCACCACTTGAGTGCCAGAGCACTTGAGTCGCCGCCCATGCAGTTGACGAGCAGTATAGCTAGCGAGGGATAACTTTAGCCAATTGGAAAATACTGAAGTGATCAGCTAGTCAGGTTGTTCTACTGCTATAGGGCCGCAGTGGGACTTTGGCCAGGGTAGCGAGGTTAACAGGCTTCCTTTTCTATAGCTTTCCTGGGACCTGTAATGATCATTGGGGAGCAGACCTCAGTTTTAACACCCTTTCCAGCTGGAAGATGCATTCTGTCCACTCAGCCAAGTCAAAGTGAAAAGGAGATTTACCGGAAGGAGTGTGGAGGCACGGAGCTGCCAAAAATATCTCTTAAAAATCACTGTGCCGATTCTTCGTGTGCAGCCAGTCAGTCAGAATCACCACAGACAGGCCTTATAGCAGCTGACCAAAGTATTGGCCGGTGAGATGTATTGGCCAGTGACAAAGCTCCTCTTCAATTTGCCTCCGTGCATGGATCATTGTAGAACATGGCAATGGTCATTCAGTTTGTAGCTGTTAGGGCCAAACAAAATGGATTTCAAAGCTTTAAGGACATTCGTAAGGACTGACGCGTGTTTGGAGTGTAATCCCAATGCCGGCTTCCACTGCTAAAAAAAAGAAAGAACACGACAACATACATCACTTCTAAGTAATCAAAAAGATGCAGACCTATCCAAATATGTTGACAGATGTTTTATAAATCTATTGTGCTAAAAGTACGTCAAAACACTATAAAAAGGAATGTTTTACAATACACAGACAAGGCGTTCCGACCCTATCATCATTAGAGAATGTCGACAGGATCAACTGAGCTCTCAGGGTTAGCGGTCCAAGTATCCAAAATGGAGGACAGCTGTCAAAACACAAACATGGCCGCCACCAACAACATACAACGACAAAGCAAACCCGCCACCCCCTCCCTCCCATTGATGGTCAGATTTAGAGTCAAGGGGGCAGACTGGGTCGGAGGTTTCCGATGAAGCAGCTGTTCTGTTGGACCTGTGTTTTTTTTCTCAGTCCAGAGAACGTCTCAGTCCACGGTCATGATCCATATGTCATGGCTTAGTTGTTTGTCTCCCAGTGGGTGACTTCCTGGATGGGCCCTGGGGTCTGGCAACAGGACAACAGACACAGACCCATAGGGCTCTATATCACTGGGAAAGCATCTGTATGTTTACTACTATAGGCGCCCGGGATACATACAAGGCCTCTAGATTCTCTGGTTGATTAGAGTATTAGCCATCTGACAGATGGACATTGGACAATTCAAACAAACCAAGTGGAACATAAACTGTCTGTTCTCATATCAGATCACAGGAGCAAATCCTCAAAACAGACCGCAACACTGAGGACAGAACCACCTGGATAGCTGATACTATTTAGACAATTAGGTTTGGGTGTACTGGACTGCAGATAAATGTCTTCTAGTCTATGTATATCTGGACTGAAGACTTAACATAAACTGACCATTTTCTCAGTGAAAATCATTCACCGACTGGTCTGTGATTATAAACATTTCCGTTAACGACAACGTGTTGTCTATATGTGGAGTTTCATGGTTCCTTCAGACCGGCTGCTGCTCATTCAACTGGACAGGTGTTGGCCATCCCTTCCCTCAGCTGCGAGGTCAAACCTAGTTTAGCCTGGGCCAACCACAACCCCAAAACAACCAACATCTAAGATACTGAGACCATGCTGAGACCACAGGCTGACAAAAACACTTTTACTTCTCGTAGCAAAACACAATGTCGCTTTTCACAACTACAGTAGGCGGTTTTCCTGATCGTGGACGTTTGGGATGAACATTGTACGCTATTGTTCTTCGAATGCTATTGAGTTGATATGACATCCTGACCATGTCTACCTTGATCACACTGGAGTACGCTGTTATGTTCCAGTCTCTTTGACCAATGTTTGGTACATATACTGGAACTGTATCCTACCCAAGCCTCATCAACTTGTTCTCTTCTTCAAACTGACCATTAAAGGGGCACTCCGGGACTTTAAAAACATCAAACTGGTCAGGTGGTATCCTTAATTTAACTGTCCAAAAATGGATCTACAAATCCCAGATTTCCCCTTTAAATTCTTGCCCAGAAGGGCAAACGGGTGTCCATGGTGCAAACGTCCGAGCAGAACTGATACGGCCTTGCTCATTAGAAGACAGTGTTTATTTACAGTAAATATGAGGAGGAAGCTATAGTAACCGATTAGAACAGAGTGCTCTGAGCTGAGGTCAGTCCGAGAGTGTTCTGGAACTGTGCCCTGCCTAAAACACACTCAACCCTTGGAATGAACACAAATCAGCTCCAGGAAAGCAACCATTACATTGTTCTGTGAAAGTGAATTTCTGGTTCTCTATTTCGTCAACCATGGTTGAGGTGTTTCTCAACCAGACTCATTCAGGATAGACTCAGGAAGACAATGGACAGTCATGGATAACCTCGTTGTGCCAAAAACACCCACATGGTGTTGTTAAAAAAACTGGACAATATGGTTGGATGTTACATTTGTTTTTGTAAATCATGCTAAACACTGGACTTGTTTAAAGCAGGTTTAAAATAGCTGACATCCTGCAGCCCATCTGTAGCTCGTTACTCCAAATAGAGATGAGAAGTTTAATAAGATCATTTGATATACCTGTAAAACAAGCCAAGATCCTTTTACAATTTGGAGGGGGAGAGGATGGCTCAACGAATGGAATGACTCGTGCGCAGCTCTGATTTCCTCAATAGCATAACGAAGTAGTACAGAAGCAGGAGACAAAGTGTGTGTGTCCGCCCATGGGTGTGTGTACAAGTGGGCGTGCGTGCTTACAGCATGCATATGTACAGTGCTTTGCGAAAGTACTCGGCCCCCTTGAACTTTGCGACCTTTTGCCACATTTCAGGCTTCAAACATAAAGATATAAAACTGTATTTTTTTGTGAAGAATCAACAACAAGTGGGACACAATCATGAAGTGGAACGACATTTATTGGATATTTCAAACTTTTTTAACAAATCAAAAACTGAAAAATTGGTTGTGCAAAATTATTCAGCCCCTTTATTTTCAGTGCAGCAAACTCTCTCCACAAGTTCAGTGAGAATCTCTGAATGATCCAATGTTGACCTAAATGACTAATGATGATAAATACAATCCACCTGTGTGTAATCAAGTCTCCGTATAAATGCACCTGCACTGTGATAGTCTCAGAGGTCCGTTAAAAGCGCAGAGAGCATCATGAAGAACAAGGAACACACCAGGCAGGTCCGAGATACTGTTGTGAAGAAGTTTAAAGCTGGATTTGGATACAAAAAGATTTCCCAAGCTTTAAACATCCCAAGGAGCACTGTGCAAGCAATAATATTGAAATGGAAGGAGTATCAGACCACTGCAAATCTACCAAGACCTGGCCGTCCCTCTAAACTTTCAGCTCATACAAGGAGAAGACTGATCAGAGATGCAGCCAAGAGGCCCATGATCACTCTGGATGAACTGCAGAGATCTACAGCTGAGGTGGGAGACTCTGTCCATAGGACAACAATCAGTTGTATATTGCACAAATCTGGCCTTTATGGAAGAGTGGCAAGAAGAAAGCCTTTTCTTAAAGATATCCATAAAAAGTGTCGTTTAAAGTTTGCCACAAGCCACCTGGGAGACACACCAAACATGTGGAAGAAGGTGCTCTGGTCAGATGAAACCAAAATTGAACTTTTTGGTAACATTGCAAAACGTTATGTTTGGCATAAAAGCAACACAGCTCATCACCCTGAACACATCATCCCCACTGTCAAACATGGTGGTGGCAGCATCATGGTTTGGGCCTGCTTTTCTTCAGCAGGGACAGGGAAGATGGTTAAAATTGATGGAAAGATGGATGGAGCCAAATACAGGACCATTCTGGAAGAACCTGATGGAGTCTGCAAAAGACCTGAGACTGGGACGGAGATTTGTCTTCCAACAAGACAATGATCCAAAACATAAAGCAAAATCTACAATGGAATGGTTAAAAAATAAACATATCCAGGTGTTAGAATGGCCAAGTCAAAGTCCAGACCTGAATCCAATCGAGAATCTGTGGAAAGAACTGAAAACTGCTGTTCACAAATGCTCTCCATCCAACCTTACTGAGCTCAAGCTGTTTTGCAAGGAGGAATGGGGAAAAAATGTCAGTCTCTTGATGTGCAAAACTGATAGAGACATACCCCAAGCGACTTACAGCTGTAATCGCAGCAAAAGGTGGCGCTACAAAGTATTAACTTAAGGGGGCTGAATAATTTTGCATGCCCAATTTTTCAGTTTTTGATTTGTTAAAAAAGTTTGAAACATCCAATAAATGTCGTTCCACTTCATGATTGTGTCCCACTTGTTGTTGATTCTTCACAAAAAAATACAGTTTTATATCTTGATGTTTGAAGCCTGAAATGTGGCAAAAGGTCACAAAGTTCAAGGGGGCCGAATACTTTCGCAAGGCACTGTATCTGTGTGTGAATGAATAAAAACATGAAGAAATGGCTTACACCAATGTGAAATCCTGTCATGAAATGAAAATGCAATAAAAGACTCAGCCAATTTATCTGTGTGTGACTGACTGGGAGGTATCACTGGGGTTGGCACAGCAGAGACTCAGCTCTGCTTCCCATTACCAGGATGCTGCTCTGTGGGCAGGGGGAGGTGACCCACCATGCCTTAGGTTTATGCCCAGGCTCCAAACTGAGCCTTCCAGCTAAATGAGCTTAATGTGCTCAAAATACAATTCAGTCCAGCTCTCCCTACTACAGGGGAGGTCCTGGCAGTACGGCCTGCCTAATGACGGACTTTTAACAGCTTGGATTGAATGTGATCCAAAACATGCCCCCTGTGTTCACTTAGTTTCTACCTGTGAATGACGTAATACATAGGGAGTGGAGAAACCAAGCGGCCAGGGGGCTCTGAGTTCATGCGGTGTCTCTTGAGGCCCCTAGGAAACTGACACCACCTCTGACACCATGTGTGGCCTGATTTAGGCTCCATCTCTTTTATTGCGTGTGATGGAAACCATTCGCATCCACCACACGAGACAAACGGACGTGATGCGAGCGGTTCTGTGTGGAGAGGAGGGAGGGAGGGATTGACATACAGATGATGAGGGAAGAGAAAGAATTGGACAGGGAGAGAAATTGGGAATGAGAAATGTGGAGAGGGGGGATAGAGGGGAACAGAGAGGGGGGAACATGGGGAGAGGTGGAGAGAAAGCAGAGTGGCTGTAGCAGTGACAGTAAAGAACACAGACAGTAACTCCTGCCACGACAAAGGACAGTATGAGGAGCCAAGCAGGAAGCGTGACAACGTGTGACACTGTGACAGAAAGCTTAGGAGAGTCTGAGACAGGGATCTGCCACGTCCCCATAGATGAAACCACTGCTCCTCCTACCAACACACAAAGCCATTCTAACACATATCTACTGGTTTCTACTGGTCACATACGGATCTACTAGACTCTACTGGTCACATACTGGCCACATACTGGCCATATACTGGTCTACTGGTCTCTACTGGTCACATACTGGTCTCTACTGGTCTAATGGTCTCTATTGGTTCAGACTGGTCATTTACTGGTCTACTCGTCACCTACTGGTCTATACTGGTTTCTACTGGTCACATATTGGTTTCTTCTGGTCTCTACTGTTTACCTACTCGTCTCTACTGGTCAACTACTGGTCTCTTCTGGTTTCTACTGTTTACCTACTGGTCTCTACTGGTCACATACTGGTTTACTGGTTTATACTGGTCTCTACTGGTCTCCACTGGTCTCTACTGTTTGCATACTGGTCTCTATGGGTCACGTACTGGTTTACTAATTTATATTGGTCACGTACCGGCATATACCTGTCTCTACTGGTTATCTAAGAGGATCCTCAAATGTTGGGATATGAACAAAAAATACATACTCACAATCATTCAAATGCCTACATTCCACCATACTTCATGTTCCCATACGCCAAGCTCACATTCTCCCATGCTATTTCCCAGGTTCTGTTCTCATAAAGGGAGTCAGGTGCATGTCTTTTACATGCTGCAATAATCTGTCAATCTCCCAGACACCCTTCTCTGATCTCCTGAGTAATGTCAAACAGGAAAAGGGAGTGTAGGGGACAGAAACATATCTGGGCTGCTCAAACTCCCTCACAGAAAAAAAAACCGAGAGAGAGAAATATAAATGGTGCCTCTACTGTAGATATAAAGGTGGTCAAATTCTTCACTCTTTACCGTGCCTAGTTGTCCAGTAGAGGTAAATAAACATGTACAAAATGGTTCTCAAATCAAATCAAATTTTATTTGTCACATACACATGGTTAGCAGATGTTAATGCGAGTGTAGCGAAATGCTTGTGCTTCTAGTTCCGACAATGCAGTAATAACCAACAAGTAATCTAGCTAACAATTCCAAAACTACTACCTTATAGACAAGTGTAAGGGGATAAAGAATATGTACATAAAGATATATGAGTGAGTGATGGTACAGAGCGGCATAGGCAAGATACAGTAGATGGTATTGAGTGCAGTATATACATATGAGATGAGTATGTAAACAAAGTGGCATAGTTAAAGTGGCTAGTGATACATGTATTACATAAAGATGCAGTAGATGATAGAGTACAGTATATACATATACATATGAGATGAATAATGTAGGGTATGTAAACATTATATCAGATGAGTTCATTAAGCCATGCAGGCAGGGAGGGCAGGCAAACAGGAAGGCATGCAAAGGAGGCAGGCAGGCAGAGAGGAAGGGATGCAGGCAGCAGTACATACTGGGTTCCTGCTTAGCTAACCCCTTCACCACCCCCAACCCCCTCAGAGGCCCTCCCTGGGTCTGTACAGACTCAACTTTTTTTGCAGCAGTTACAAAAACAGGTCATCTTTCCATAAAACTATCAAGAAAGGTGTGGAGTGGGGGGGTGGAAAGGCCCCTTCAGCTTTGGGATTTGAGATCCAAGGAACGACTTGGTTTTTAAGACCTGATGCTGCGTGTGTGTGCGCGTGCGTGCTTGCGATATTAAGCTCCTGTCACCATCACTGGTAGGAGCTTAATATCATACTCTCTAAGAAGCAGAAATACCTAACATTAGCAGAAAGAACGAGTGGAAGTGGTGTTGATGACTATAATAATACATAGCCAGAGGTAACATGGACTGACGCACAGAAACCTGCCATGAATTTCAACAGGAAAGTTAAGAAGTCCTTGGCTGAGCCTAAAACAATGTGTCGCCAGACAACTGTGGTCTAAAAAGACGTCTGCTAAAGGACAGCAAAAGTCAAATGCATACTGTATGTCCACACTTGATTCAGCATCTTCTTAAATAAAGGCCTAGAGAGAAAGAGCTCAATCTGAAAAAGTGAGAATCAGTGATCCACTTAAAGTCATCGTTTTCAACAGTAATATTTGGCAGAAATGTGTCTCTTTCCCCTTCTCTTTCGTAACCAGCACGCTGAGTTCCAAAGCCTTCCTGCAGTGTCTCTATGCTCCGCTTAGTGTTGTTGTAATGCTTGGAACCGGGTCTATGTCTCGGCCTCTTTAAAATTGACTCATCTCATTGGTCTCCGTCTCCCTGGGTCTCATCTCGTACTGGGTCCTTCAAGGGCCAATCAAAATGAACCGAGATGCCACAAAGACCCCAGGTGACGATAGAGAAAAGCCAGAATGTCAAACAGAAACAAACAAGCTAAATGTAACTAGAAAGGAAGTAAAACAAACAAGAGGACATTTTTCCTCTGATGCACACAGCTGGAAAAACAAACCATGACCTGGTATTTGAGGCATGACATGTTCTGACTGGCTCCTTTTGTTGTCGTTTGATTCTGTAATGGCTACACTAGGAATAGCACCTTCCAGTGTGCTCTCTCTCCCCTCTGTTTCTCTTGCTCTCGGTCTCTCTCATTCTCCTCCTCTCCTAACTACCTGCTCCTCCCCTGACAGTAACCATGGCAGTATCCAGAGGCCTTGTTAGCCATGAACTATGCGCTCTGTGTCCAACAGTTCACGTTTACTTCCTAATACACCATAAACAAGACGCCGGTGGTCGTAAAGCATGTTTTATTGAGTAGCGCAAATGAACTCCCCCCCCCCTGTGCAAGATGACAACATTCACATGTCCAGGCTGAGCTCATACCTCATAAAGAGGAAAACGCATGTTACTCTCTCTCCCAGCCCTCCTGACCCAACCCCACTCAATCTTAGTCCCGGTCCAACTCTAGACCCAGTGAGTGTTTGACTTTAAGACATGTACAGTATGCGTGACCCATTGATTGCATGGTGTCCGTGTAAAATGCGATGGTACAGGGAAATGGATGGAGAATGAACTCCTAACACAGCTCTGCCAGAAGTGATTTAACTTCAGAAAGAGCCATGAGGTTCTACTTAAATCACCCCAGTCACACACACACACACACACACACATTCACGCATGCATGCACAGGCACAAACACACACACAATGTTTTGTTATTTTCTTAAAACTGCATTGTTGGTTAAGGGCTTGTAAAGCAAGCATTTCACTGCTGTATTCGGCGCATGTGACAAATAAAATGTGACTTGATATGCACACACACACACACACACTCTGCAGTGGATAGTAGCCATGTTATGGGCTCCTGACCAATTCTGCTAATTTGTGTGTTTTTTCACACTGATCTTAACTTCCTTTGTACATAATGTCTCCCACAACATTTCCTATGAATGAAAACAGCTTCTGGACATCAGAACAACGATCAGTAAACTGGATTTGGACGAACAGTTCTACTTCAACGCGTTTGCAGCTCTGGACGTTCTGCTTACTCCAAACCAGGCCCTAATCCATGTGACTTGAAAGAGGCAGCAGTGGCGAAAGAGGCAGGTGAGGCGGTACCCTGACGAGAATACGTCGGCAAGCAAATAGACCGCCATTGCCCTCTGTTCTATTGGCGAACGTGCAGTCACTGGAGAACAAACTGGATGAGCTCCGTTTGAGACTATCCTATCCTATCAACGGGACCTGAAAAACTGTAATATGATATGTTTCTCAGAGTCGTGGTTGAACGAGGACATGGATAATATACATCTCGCTGGTTTTCTATGCATCGTCGAGACCGGACGGCAGACGCGGGTAAGACAAAGGGAGGAGGTTGTGTCTCTTTGTTAACAACAGCTGGTGCGCAATCTCTAATTTAATTACATTCTTTATTTAACATTTATTTAACTAATGTTAAAGTCTTGAGTTTTTGCTTGCCTGAGTTAGAATACTTCATGATAAGCTGCAGACCATACTATTTACCAAGAGAGTTTTCATCTATATTTTCATAGCAGTCTATTTACCACCACAACCATGGTGGCACGTTTTACCTCATTTTTACCAACATGTAACCTGTGCAACTAGAGGGGACAAAACTCTCGATCACTTTTACTCCACACACAGAAACGCATGCAAAGCCATTCCTCGCCCTCCCTTAGACAAATCAGACCATAGTTCTATCCTCTTGCTTCCTGCTTACAAGCAAAAAATCTAAAAGGAAGTACCAGTGAAGTTGCTCAATACGGCACTGGTATGATGAAGCAGATGCTAAGCTACAGGACTGTTTCACTGTTTTCATCTGCTAATATTGAGGAGCTTACCTCATCAGTCACCGGCTTCAATAATAAGTGGATTGGCGACGACGCCTCCATAATGACCGTACATATACAGTTGAAGTCGGAAGTTTACATACACCGTAGCCAAATACATTTAAACTACATTTTTCACAATTCCTGACATTTAATCCTCGTAAAAAATCCCTGTTTTAGGTCCGTTAGGATCACCACATTATTTTAACAATGTTAAATGTCAGAATAATAGTAGAGGGAATTATGTATTTCAGCTTTTATTTCTTTCATTACATTCCCAGTGGGTCAGAAGTTTATATACACTCAATTAGTACTTGGTAGCATTGCCTTTTAAATGGCCATTTTGCCACAACTTTGGAGGTATGCTTGGGGTCATTGTCCATTTGGAAGACTCATTTGCGACCAAATTTTATGACCACAACATGATGCTGCCACCTCCGTGCTTCACGGTTGGGATGGTGTTCTTTGGCTTGCAAGCCTCCCCCCTTTTCCACCAAACATAACGATGGTCATTATGGCCAAACAGTTGTATTTTTGTTTCATCAGACCAGAGGACATTTCCAAAAAGTACGATCTCTGTCCCCATTTGCAGTTGCAATCCGTAGCCTGGCTTTTTCTATGGTGGTATTGGAGTAGTGGCTTCTTCCTTGCCGAGCGGCCTTTCAGGTTATGTCGATATAGGACTCATTTTACTGTGGATATAGATACTGTTGTACCCATTTCCTCCAGCGTCTTCACAAGATCCTTTGCTGTTGTTCTGGGATTGATTTGCACTTTTCACACCAAAGTACGTTCATCTCTAGGAGACAGAACTCCTTCCTGAGTGGTATGATGGCTGCGTGGTCCCATGGTGTTTATACTTGCGTACTATTGTTTGTACAGATGAACGTGGTACCTTCAGGCATTTGAAAATTGCTCCCAAGGATGAACCAGACTTGTGGAGGTCTACAATGTTTTTTCTGAGGTCCTGGCCGATTTCTTTTGATTTTCCCATGATGTCAAGCAAAGAGGCACTGAGTTTGAAGGCAGGCCTTGAAATACATCCTCAGGTACACCTCCAATTGACTCAAACTATGTCAATTAGCCCAACAGAAGCTTCCAAAGCCATGACATCATTTTCTGGAAATTTCCAAGCCGTTTAAAGGCACAGTCAACTTAGTGTAATTATACTTCTGACCCACTGGAATTGTGATACAGTGAATAAGTGAAATAATCTGTCTGTAAGCAATTGTTGGAAAAATGACTTGTGTCATGCACAAAGGAGATGTCCTAACCGACTTGCCAAAACTATAGTTTGTTAACAAGTAATGTGTGAAGTGGTTGAAAAATTAGTTTTAATGACTCCAACCTAAGTGTATGTAAACTTCCGACTTCAACCGTATACCCCAACCAGAATTTATGGATTACAGGTAACATCCGCACTGAGCTAAAGGCTAGAGCTGCCGCTTTCAAGGAGTGGGACAATAATTTTGACGCTTTTATGAAATCCCACCACTACATCTGACGAGCCACCAAACAGGCAACGCATCAATACAGGACTAAGATCGAATCCTATAACGCCGGCTCTGACACGCGATGGATGTGGCAGGGCTTGCAAACTATCATGGATTACAAAGGGAAACCCAACCACGAGTTTGCCCAGTGACGCAAGTCTACCAGACGAGCTAAATGCATTCTATGCTCGCTTCAAGGCAAGCAAAACTGAACCGTGCATGAGAGCCCCAGTTGTTCCGGACGACTGTGTGATGTGTAGCCGATGTAAGTGAGACCTTTAAACAGCTTAACATTCACAGACGGAATACCAGGACGCATACTCAGAGCATGCGCTGACCAGCTTGTAAAAGACTCCAGTCACTCAAGCCATAGACTGTTCTCTCTGCTACCGAACAGCAAGCAGTACCAGTGCAGCAAGACTGGAACCAACAGGAACCTGACCGTCTTCTACCCCCAAGCCATAAGACTGCTTAACAAGACTACTAAATACCGTAGCTAATCAAATGGCTACCCGGACTACGTGCATTGACCCTTTTTTGCACTGACTCTATGCACACACACTGGACTCTACCTACCCACACACACACACACACACACACACACACACACACACACAAACACTGCATTACACCCCCAGATAACATGCATACTGATGACACACACTCATACGCACACATACTTTCACACTTCACACACGCTGCTGCTACCATCTATCCTGTTGCCTAATCACTTTACCCCTACCTATATGTACATAGCTCAATGACCTCATTCCGCTGCACATCGACTCTGTTCTGGTAATCACTGTATATAGACATATTATTTTTTACTTGTTATTATTATTGGTTATTCACTGTGTACTTAATCCTCATGTCACTATTTCTATGTTTTATTTAAAATGGTGTATTTTTATCTATAATTCTGCATTGTTGTAAAAGTACCCGTAAGTAGCATTTCACTGTTAGTCTACACTTGTTTCATGCGAAGCGTGTGACAAATACAATTTGATTTGACACACAAATGCTGTATCCATGACCTATCCTTGGTAACAAAGTGTAATGTTTTGAGTACACTATCAGGACTAAAACTTTGCTACACTCTGGCCAAAACAGCTCCAACAACGTAATGTCAACATATACAGGCACTGTGTACTGTGTACAGGCACTGTGTACAGTTGATGTATTGTTCTGGAAGACTGTAACATGGTCCAAAAAAAGGTCAAGGTTGTGTTCTGCTGCACTACCCAAGTTGACCACAGAAAGTCAAAGATGGCGTTACTCCTGTGCAACAAAAACTAAGTCGACTACCACCGTCTGTTAAAAAGAGTGGTCTCTGTTGACCTGTTTCGCTTACTAAACTCTGATGTCATAGAGAAAATGTATGCCTCCCCATGGGATCCCCTATAGTGGTTACTAAAAATAAAAATGGAGATGTTCGCATGTGTGTAGATTTGTACGAGCCAAACAAAGCAGTGATCATTGACAGTTAGCCACTTCCTCACATGGAAGATCTCTTCGCTGAGCTACAAGGCGCTACTATGTTCTCAACCATTGATTTGGCTAGTGCCAACTTTCAGGTCCTCCTTCATGATGAGAACTCACAACTGCCTTTTCAGATTCTGTCGGGTCCTCTAAAGTTTGGCCTCAGCCTCGGCTAGCCAAAATATCATGTTGTCCCAAACACTGAACCTGAGTTAGTGGCCCTGCTATCCACTGGGCTTAATGCACTGCCAGTGGCTGAGTTCTCCTCCGAAACTGCTACATGCCCAGAACTGTGTGTTTTACGCAGCCAGATTGAAAAAGCTGGCCCAAAACGAGGATTTTTTTTCCCCCAGATCTGGTATCTTACTTTCCCATTCGGGAGGAACGCTCTGTACAAGACTGATCAGTGTAAGATGGTCCAAACCGTCTGCTAGTGCCCATTAAACTGCGTCACAGACTGGTTTCACTAGCTCATGACAACCACCAGGGAGTCGTCCGAACAAAACAACGGCTCTGTGAGCTCTACTGGTGGCCTGGAATGGACACGTCTGTACAAACTACAATATCAACATGTCAACTCTGTCAGACAAATGACAAAACTGCAAAGACGCATGTCACGCCTCTCCAGCCTATTTCCCTTCCTCAAGGTCCATGGCGAAAATTTGGAATTGACATTGTTGGTCTGTTTGAAACTACCCCAGCAGATTATCGTTACGTAATCACCCTCGTGAATTACTACAGTAAATGGCCTGAGGCTGTGTTTACCAGTAATGTAACTACCCAGACTATCATTAAATTCTTAACTGATTTGTTCAGACGCCACGGAAATTGCTACGAAATCGTAAACGATAATGGTGCCCAATTCACTTCGAAGGAATGGACTTCATTCCTCCATGACAGAGACATTAAACACTCCAACGTGTCTATGTACTACCCACGGGCAAATGGCGCGGTGGACTGCTGGACCCGAGTTCTAAAAGACTGTTTGCAAATGGCAAACAGAGTCCCTCCGTCTCTGACAATGCGTGCGTACTAGAGTGCGTGCCACACAAGAAAAAGGGAAATCCTATACGGACGCCAAAACAGGGGAGTGAAACAATCGCCCATCGAAGAGGGAGATCATGTGCGGGTAAAACTTCCCTTTCATGTCAAAAAGGGTGCACCAAATTACAGTGCGCCACGCAAAATTATCCAAACAAAAGGACCAAGCACATACAGTGGGGCAAAAAAGTATTTAGTCAGCCACCAATTGTGCAAGTTCTCCCACTTAAAAAGATGAGAGAGGCCTGTAATTTTCATCATAGGTACACTTCAACTATGACAGACAAAATGAGAAAAAAAATCCAGAAAATCACATTGTAGGATTTTTAATGAATATATTTGCAAATTATGGTGGAAAATAAGTATTTGGTCAATAACAAAAGTGTACCTCAATACTTTGTTATATACCCTTTGTTGGCAATGACAGAGGTCAAACGTTTTCTGTAAGTCTTCACAAGGTTTTCACACACTGTAGCTGGTATTTTGGCCCATTCCTCCATGCAGATCTCCTCTAGAGCAGTGATGTTATGGGGCTGTTGCTGGGCAACACGGACTTTCAACTCCCTCCAAAGATTTTCTATGGGGTTGAAATCTGGAGACTGGCTAGTCCACTCCAGGACCTTGAAATGCTTCTTACGAAGCCACTCCTTTGTTGCCCGGGCGGTGTGTTTGAGATCATTGTCATGCTGAAAGACCCAGCCATGTTTCATCTTCAATGCTCTTGCTGATGGAAGGAGGTTTTCACTCAAAATCGCCCGATACATGGCCCCATTCATTCTTTCCTTTACACGGATCAGTCGTCCTGGGCCCTTTGCATAAAAACAGCCCCAAAGCATGATGTTTCCACCCCCATGCTTCACAGTAGGTATGGTGTTCTTTGGATGTAACTCAGCATTCTTTGTCCTCCAAACACTGCGAGTTGAGTTATTACCAAAAGTTATATTTTGGTTTCATCTGACCATATGACATTCTCCCAATCTTCTTCTGGATCATCCAAATGCTCTCTAGCCAACTTCAGACGGGCCTGGACATGTACTGGCTTAAGCAGGGGGACACGTCTGGCACTGCAGGATTCGAGTCCCTGGCGGCGTAGTGTGTTACTGATGGTAGGCTTTGTTACTTTGGTCCCAGCTCTCTGCAGGTCATTCACTAGGTCCCCTCATGTGGTTCTGGGATTTTTGCTCACCGTTCTTGTGATAATTTTGACCCCACGGGGTGAGATCTTGCGTGGAGCCCCAGATCGAAGGAGATTATCAGTGGTCTAGTATGTCTTCCATTTCCTAATAATTGCTCCCACAGTTGATTTCTTCAAACCAAGCTGCTTACCTATTGCAGATTCAGTCTTCCCAGCCTGGTACAGGTCTACAATTTTGTTTCTGGTGTCCTTTGACAGCTCTTTGGTCTTGGCCATAGTGGACTTTGGAGTGTGACTGTTTGAGGTTGTGGACAGGTGTCTTTTATACTGATAACAAGTTCAAACAGGTGCCATTAATACAGGTAACGAGTGAAGGACAGAGGAGCCTCTTTAAAGAAGAAGTTACAGGTCTGTGAGAGCCAGAAATCTTGCTTGTTTGTAGGTGACCAAATACTTATTTTCCACCATAATTTGCAAATAAATCCTACAAATGTGATTTTCTGGATTTTTTTTCTCATTTTGTCTGTCATAGTTGAAGTGTACCTATGATGAAAATTACAGGCCGCTCTCATCTTTTTAAGCGGGAGAACTTGCATAATTGGTGGCTGACTAAATACTTTTTTGCCCCACTGTATGTTCTTGACGACGGAAAGACATAGAATGCGTTGCATCTCTCTCTGTGTCCTGAGCAGGCCACGCTATAAAACGGTGCTGCTGATTCCCAAGTGTCCTTGCACTCACAACAGATTATTCAAAAGGAGAGTGAGAAGATGCACGGCTCGGCTAAAGGACTACATTCAGTAAAACCTGAAAGATTGTGAGTACAGTAATTGACTGCTAAAGTGTCAATGTGATATTCTGATGTTACTGTCGGTATGGTTACTATAGTGTGCGTTTTAACAGTGTTATTATTCTGTGCTTTGTATAAAAATAACTGTTGACTTGAAGAATTGTGGAATGCTTTAGTTGTGTTATTCTTAGAGAGAGCTTTACTTTCACAAGTGGTAATATGTGTTCTGCTGCACTACCCATGTTTACCACTAGAGACATACAGGTATTTTATTCTACGTATTCTGACACAGAACGGAAGTACAACGAGAACAGGATTTCAGATAGGGAGAATTAGAGTATGCGTGTGCTGGTGATGTATGCTGTGATGGAGTGATGAGCTTCCCGAGTAATCTTACCCTTAATTATACCCATTGTGTATTCATGTTACTGAGCCTACTACACGACAGTCTGCTTCAATGTTGCAGATGTTCAATGTTTATGCCAGCAGCATACCCCCCTGCATCCCACTGCTGGCTTGCTTCTGAAGCTAAGCAGGGTTGGTTCTGTTTGGTCCATGGAGTGGAAACCAGATGCTGCTGGAAGTGGTGTTGGAGGGCCAGTAGGAGGCAGTGATTGGGGAGATTTCCCTGTGTAGGGTGCTGTTTTTCGGGTGGGATGATAAACAGGTGTCCTGGCTCTCTGTGGTCACCAAAGATTGCATGGCACTTATTGTAAGAGTAGGGGTGTTAACCTTGGTGTTCTTGATAAATTCCCAATCTGGCCCTCATATGGTCACTTAATCATCTCCAGCTTACAATTGGCTCCTTCATCCTCACTCCTGTAACTATTCCCCAGGCTGTTGCTGTAAATGAGAATGTGCTCTCAGTCAACTTACCTGGTAAAATAAAAAATTGTGGGGGCCAGATAGAACCATGAGGCCATAAAAGTGTTGAGCAGATTCTTCGGCTAGTTCATAGGAAGCAGGTTGAGAAAGTCACAATGGGACCAACTCTTTTACTGCCCAGGCGAACACACATCAGCCAAAGTCATCACTACCTTGGCCATATCGCTCAGTAACAGGGCCATATGGAGAGCTGACCTATTATACCTCTTTTACTATGGCATCACTGTAGTCATGTCCTCACAGTTTAGCCAATTACAGACAACTTCCAGCTTCTGGCAGCATCCCAAATGGCACCCCTATTCCCTTTATAGTGCACTACATTTGAACTGGGCAATGAGCAGAGGCTTGCATTCCCATGTGACCTCATGTTCTGTTACTTTACTCTCCCACTGTGGTGTTGGTTTGGTTTTGATGGTTTCTGGTCAATCTGGAAGAAGACACTTTTTGATTTGGGGGGTTTTAAGGTTAGGTTGTAATAAGTAGCTCTGTCATTCAGTGGAATAATGACTTGTGGTTTGCATAGTGACACTAAAACCAGCATGGTCTGTATTATTGGTTGGATCAATACTGTAGCTTCTCAAGTGGTTTATGTCGTTTTCAGTCAAGTGTCTCTTTAGGCAATGCATAAACCAGAGATAAATAATTGTGTTTCAGTGTCTCTTGGTGTGAAAGTAAGGAAGTGAGATTCATTCAATGGCATATAAGTGGTATTAAACTCTTACCCCTAAAGAGGCAGAGAAACTTCCATTATAAATACAGCGTTGCCTTGGACACAAATGACATCCGAAAGATTAAAAACCAGATGAGAGTCATTTCTGAGTCGTGAGTGGGAGTACAATTCCACACAGACACATTTGAGTGACAGGAAACCACATGGACAATGATATATGACCAACATATATGTTTTTTCTCCCAAATCCTGAGAAATGTACAACATCAACAGATGAACAAAGGAAAGCAGGCACGGCCAATCAAAGCGATGAGCTGTATTCTGAGGGCTCAAACCATAGAGTTTCTCCTGTCTGCCTTGCTGTGTCGTGGATGATGGAAGTTTGATAGAGTTCCCCTGGGTGGCC
The DNA here is from genome assembly GCF_018296145.1 of Oncorhynchus tshawytscha. Lineage (NCBI taxonomy): Eukaryota > Metazoa > Chordata > Actinopteri > Salmoniformes > Salmonidae > Oncorhynchus > Oncorhynchus tshawytscha. The sequence continues at coordinate 40,499,984 of NC_056444.1, forward strand.
TACCACATCTGTGGCTGGAAGCAGGGGAGTGGCCTGTCAGTTGCCATGACAGCAAGCCATCCACTGCAGCTAGTTGAACAGGAATAGCATCTGCACAAAGGGATTCCAAAACCTGCGCAGACAGACACATACCACTCTCCAGAATGGCACGCTCTCCGACCGTCAAACACTTGTTTAACCAATTAGAGACAAGGGATTCAGAGCAGACATCTGACTGACAGACATTTGGGCCTATGATCTGCCAAGTAAATAGCACTTACTGGAACAAACTCTAATCAACAACAGACAAAATGGTATTCAAATTAGTTTGGTATCCGTGAGGACTTATAAAACAGTCTTTAAAACAATGTCCAAGCCTTATGTATACAGTCCAGGTCAATGACCTTTAAGGATAATAATTGCTGAAAAAGACGGAACAAAACTAACCTCACTAGTCTGTGAAGTGGAGCGCTGCTCTACGTACGTAAGGGGTCTTCTCCTAGCCAATGACAAAGCCGATGAGGCCTGACCAGACTGGGCTCTCTTGTTGTTGAGCTGGCATGGTTGAGATATGGTCAGAGTCTTACAAGTGGTTGACCACGTTAGTGTGAGGTCCAGATGTTGAGAGCTCTGACTAAGATGAGGAAAACAATCCCAGCTCATGCCAAACTTTCTGACTCATGCCAACTCTTATTACGAAAATGGTGTTTCCTGTCATCATTGCTGTAAACCCACCCTTTTGCATTAGCAGTGGTGGGATAAGCAGATTAAGCAAAAGTAGGTATACTGGGTTCAGAAAAATGCCCTCGAAAATAAAATATGACACCACTTTCTCTGCGTCTCAGTCTTGGCAACGTCTGAAAATGTGATAGTCATTATGGGTTTGACTGGGATTTGGACCAGAATGCATCTGTTCTCCACTACAGCTCCGCTTTTCGAAACCAGGAAGCAGTAGGTTGATCTTGGCAGCTGGCTGGGTCAATTTCTTTCTTTCATTAAAGTTTCAGACTTCCAAAAACAGTCTCGGGAATTTTTTATTGGTAGGCTATGCTAAATGAGTAGAAATTAGAATCCCCAAATTCATCATTAACATGTGTGGGGTTTAGGGAGCCTGGGGTCTCTAGAACATTCAAAACAAACACACACATACGTACGCACGCACACACAGACACAACCCCCCTCAACCCCAACAGACACACACACCTTTAGCATGAAATCCTTTTAAAGAGGCATGGTTGTCTCCAGTACAGCAAGCGTGGTCTCTGGAACAAATTACTGCCTGCTTGCCAAGTGTAATATACTCCTTTTCATAGGAGATCTTAAAGGTACACAGGTGGCCTGGCATGGACTCTACTTAGTCTGTTATTTTAAAGTTCATATTTAACCAGAGAAAAACCTCTAAAAATGCTCTCAAGAGGAGGCCATTTTGAACCTAATTCAAACATGAGAAGTGTACTACAACAAAAACATGGGTCAGCCCAAGGACATGGTGGGATATTATGGTGTGTGTGTGTGTGGAGGTTGGTGGGAGGAGTGATTAGGAAAACAGATTATACATTTTGGCAACAAAATAAAAACAAGGTTGAAAGGTTTTCAGAGATGTTGCACCCTTTTTCTCATGTACAACAAAAATGGATGCCAAAAGCATTGGAAGAAACTTCTCTTTTTCTCCGTCAGAATTAAACAGTAAATATTGTGAATTTAGGAGTCAAAGTGGGGGTTTGGAACACGGGTGAACTGTGATGTTTTTGCCAGAGTAACACATGTGCTGGTGCTTAAACCTTATTTTCATTTCATTCTGCAATTCAGTGACTTTGGTTCACCTGTGTGTGAGGAAAACAGCCTCCCACCACACACACACACACACACGCCTGAGGAGGCTGGTGGGAGGAGCTATAGGAGGACAGGCTCATTGTAATAGCTGGAATGGAATAAATGGAACAAAGTCAAGCATGTGGTTTCCATATGTTTGATACTGATACACAACCACATGCTTGACTTTGTTCCATTTATTCCATTCCAGCTATTACAATGAGCCTGTCCTCCTATAGCTCCTCCCACCAGCCTCCGTGTGTGTGTGTGTGTGTGTGTGTAGTGGGAGGCTGTTTTTCTTCACACACAAATGAACCAGAGTCACTGAAATATTGAATTGCCAAATTAAATGAAAATAAGGTTTAAGCACCAGCACATGTGTTACTCTGACAAAAACATCACTGGTCATCCATGTTCCAAACCCCCACTTTGACACCTAAATTCACAATATTTACTGCAAGAATATGAACAACATTTTATAGGTTGCTTTATTGCATGGTTGAGCAATGAATATAAATAGAATAAAGCCATCTCCAAACTGCCTGAATAGAACCAAAGTACAATCAAACTGTCCTACAGGCCAAAAGCATGCAAACGAAAAGAGAACGGAAACAACAGGGAGGGAGAGAAAATGAACATATCCCTCTCCCTCTACTCCTTATATAGCCCAAACAAACCTCTCAAATGCAGAAAAGGTGGTAAGCACATTTAAGACATTCCTTCACAACAATAATGGGTAAACAAAATCTCTTTTAACAGAGAGAGAGCAATATGGGGACTGGGGTTTGTTACTGCAACACCACAGCTTCCGTAACAGAAGAACCACATAAAAGTGCATTCCACTCCTTCATAGTGTTGCCTAACACGACATAGCATCGGCAGATAATTAATGACACAGCTTAATTAATTGGGATCACTGGGAAAGATCCAGTGGCATACTATGTCTCATTCAATGTCAATGTCATTCGATATTGAATTCACTTATTTTCCCAACCTCACCAAGCATGGGGCTGGGACACTCATAAATGTTCTGTGGTGGGTGTGGATAGGAAGAGGGTGAGTAAGAGGGGTGAGGTTGGGTAGGGGAGGGGTACGTGAAGTGCGTCCCATGCCAGCCAAACCCATTGGAGCGAAACCACCAGTATGGCTGGTTATGCTGCTGCTGCTGACAAAGCTGGGCCCGGGCCCGACTCCAGCACCACACCGCAACACTCTCCTGGAATATACCTGGCCGTGCCGACCGGGAGTGAAACCATAACAAGTTCAGGAAACTGATCAGCACACTCTGGGTTTAACGCCGTCAGCAGGATGCCCGGCCTGACTCCTCAAACCAAGATGTTTGAGAGAAGCAGAAGAAGTCTGCATCAAAATGGCACTAATCCCTTTATAGTGCACCACATAGGGGATAGGGTGCCATTTGGGACTCATCTGAAGAGAAACCCTCAAACCTCAGATCTCAGGAGTCCACCCACCATGACAAAAAAATTACTTCTCTACATGTGCTCCTCTGACTGTTCCAAGCCTCTACCTGGACTGGAGAGACAGAGCTCACTCATCCACGTCACTAACTGACAGCAGAAGATATGAAAGTAATGATGCCCAGGTTAGTGGTTGAAGGCTGACGGCTCCTCAGGCCCATGACAGATCCTACTTTATTCCAGCTTTAAAGGAGTCTGTGGGGGTTCGGTCGAACAACAGAGTCCATTTTTTTCCCCTCCTCCTAATGACCTTCCTATGTCAACCCCCCACAGAAAAAAAACGTCAGAAACTTTGAGGACTGGGGAGGTAATTTTGAGCTGGCTTCAATTTGGCAGAGGAGAGACTGATGGGAATACCATACGAATTCACTCAGCCCATATATATATATATAAATAAAAGAGAGAGAGAGGGCAAAAGGAGAAAGTGAAACAGGACTATATCTGTTGAATATGTATCCGTGCGTAAACCCAAGGCCATATCCTCTCAGCTTCTTCTGACACAGAGAGAAAGAGAGAGAGAGTTAAATGGTGACTCCAGACATATGTCGCCAATTGGGTCAAGACTTCACCAAAAGCACATAAACACATTTCAACATGTGGTCACAAAGTGTTAGTAGGACATGTGTGTTGATATTACACCTTTTAGCTTTTAATACCACGATTCCAAGTTCTTCGTGCCGGAAAGAACGCCAGAGGTAAGCCTGAGTTCACTCTGCTCTGTCTCACTCTGAAAATACAGCCATCTTGTCCTGAGAGAGTTAGGATATGCTGAGAAAAAGAAGAAAAAGTGTTTGGCTCGATGCTCTGCGAATTCTCTACCTGCCTTACGGATCAGCCTGCTTTTCATAAGAACATTGGGACTACTAGCACCAGCCGCTGTCTGGAATTCCCAAGCGAGGTTAAACGGAAGGACATACTGGAGCAGGAACGTCTGATAAACAACTTGAGGCAGGCGAGTTAAAACAAAAAGGGACAGAGGAACTTTCATAACCATCCGTTTAATTTTCAGTAAGACATCATATTGTAAAATAACCACTAAAACGGTCACATCTACATGACACTAATAGTCAAGATCAGGATTGTCCTATAATAAACATGTTACCCACATTTCCCATATTTACAGTAACACCACCCCTCATCCCCACCTCTGGCCCTATGATTTCGAGGACATTGTCCCCAGTTTCACCAGTGCAGCAGTGGAAACGCCCTATTTAGGTATTTTTGGGGGCTAGTGTAGACAGTTTAGACAGTGTAGACCAAGAATCATAGCTGAAATCACAAAAGTCTGTGTCTTTCGGCCAAACACCGGGGTAAAGTCTCATAGTGGAAATTCAGTAAAATGCCCTATGCTGGTTGAGACACCTCGACACCCCTCTCCATTGAGTCTCCATGGTGGCATCTCTACACAGGGGGCACTGGTTCCATGTAGCAGTGAACAAGCCTTTTCATTAAAATTGCACATTGCACTACGGGGTATTAATACTAAAGCTTAGGCATAGAGAAAAAATAAATGGTTCAAAGTTAAAAGGTTACACACGTCGCACTTAAAAAACAAGGCTATACACTTTGTTCTGATCCTCACGCAGATAGTTCTGTTGCACAATAACAAATCCAGAGTGAGGAGGCGGGGCCAATAAGAGCAGAGCAGGCCAGGCCAACAGCTGTCATTGTCTGCGTCCGAAATAGAACCCTATTCCCTTTCATAGGGCTCTGGTGAAAAGGAGTGCATTATATAGGATGCCATTTGGTACGCAAGCCCATGAGTGGAGGGCTGGCTGGGCTCGCGGCGCAGGCTACTCACACGAAGACAAACAGGACGCATCCTCTCGGGTGACACTGTGATGAAAGAGATTGTGGTAAAGCACAGTTTGAGCTCATCTCCGCTGGTGCTGGGTAAACATCGGGGACCACTACCTCCATCCCTTCCCTCCATCCTTACTGATGGACCAAGTCATTCTGGATTGGAGTAACTCTCTCCAGAGAGAGAGTGACAGAGAGGCTCCCAAATCCCTCCTTGGATCAACAGTACAACAGTACTCTCACTCTCTCATTCTCCATCCCAGAGGGTGTGTTTCTGTCTTTCCCATTTCTTCTCTTTCCCTCTCTCGCTTTGTCTTTATGTGTATGTGAGTTTGAGAATGTGAGTGTGTAAGTATGTGTGTGTATGCATGTCTATCAGTGAATGAGTGTATGTGTTTATGAACTGGTGACCTCCTGACCTCATCAAGCTGTGAGTGTTGCTTTTGGTACGGGCTAAACCACAAAGGCTGTCACCCAGAAAAAGCTGTTATGTTTAACCCTGCACGGTCCCAAAGGCAGTGAGTAGACACAGCTCATACTGCTTTGTGTCTGTCCTGAGATGTAAACAATGGCCTCCCTCAACATAACCAAGACTGAGGAGATGATTGTGGACTCCAGGAAAAGGAGGACCGAGCACGCACCCATTCTCATCGATGGGGCTGTAGTGGAGCAGGTTGAGAGCTTCAAATTCCTTGGTGTCCACATCACCAACAAACTAAAATGGTCCAAACACACCAAGACAGTCGTGAAGAGGGCACGACAAAGCCTTTTCCCCCTCAGGAAACTAAAAAGATTTGGCATGGGTCCTCAGATCTTCAAAAGGTTCTACAGCTGCAACATCGAGAGCATCTGACTGGTTGCATCACTGCCCAGTATGGCAACTGCTCAGCCTCCAACCGCAAGGCACTACAGAGGGTAGTGCGTACGGCCCAGAATATCACTGGGGCTGAGCTGCCTGCCATCCAGGACTTCTACACCAGGCGGTGTAGGAGGAAGGCCCTAAAAATTGTCAAAGACCCCAGCCACCCCAGTCATAGACTGTTCTCTCTATTACCTCATGGCAAGCGGTACCAGAGGGCCAAGTCTAGGACCAAAAGGCTTCTCAACAGTTTTTACCCTCAAGCCATAAGACTCCTGAACAGGTAACCAATGGTTTTTACTGTTGTTATATTTATTTACTTATCTATTGTTCACCTAAAACCTTTTTTTAATTGCACTGTTGGTTAGAGCCTGTAAGTAAGCATTTCACTGTAAGGTCTACCTATACCTGTTGTGTTCGGCGCATGTGACAAATCAAATTTGATTTGCATCGCAAAAGAGACCCTACAGTATTCCCTATATAATGGCACTGCTTTTGACCAGGGCCCATGGGGAATATGGCACCATTTAGGACGCATGCAAAGGATCACTTGATGGTGATGAGAAAGATTGACATTGATCTCAGTTGGGGAGTGGGAGTAAAGAGAGTGAAGAGAGTTGTGTTGTACTCACCGAACCGTTTGTATCCAAAAGACTGTACTTCCTCCTCGTCGGCAAAATCGTCTGTGGGAATAACAACAGATACACGTGTGTTAGAGTGAGGTCCAAGAGAAAAATCACACACAAGCACGGCAACAAATGAACAGTATATACTCCATTGGTTCCAGAACAAATGCAATCGATATTTATTTTGAATATAGTGCCGCAGTCACACATTGAAACCCACTGCATAGAGTAATAAGCATGTCAGGAAACCTTCGTACGCTGTGTGTCTGCATCCCAAGCGGCAGCCTATTCTGTGTATATTGCACTACTTTAGGTCAAAGTCCTATGAGGAATAGGGTACCATTTGGGACGCAACTCCCCAGCCACCATGGTTAATGATACCTCATTGTACTGCAGGAGGAGTGAGTAACCCCCCCCCCCCCCCTCAGCAGAGGTCAGGACAGAATGTTCTCCCAACAACTGTTCTGTTACTACTCTGTCTGAGAGATCTTATTATAGAAATCAAGCCTTTAAAGCCTCAACTATCACACAAAGTAAACCGCAAGATCCTGAAGGGACCGTTTCCATAATTATTGGCACCCTTGATGAAGATGAGCAAAAAAAGAATGTAATAAACAAGTAATACAAATACGAGGGAAATGATATTATTTTATACTATTACAATTGCTCAGAGAAAAATATTTTGCTTTTCAAGTAATAAAAAAAAATCTAAAAAAGATAGGTGTCAAAATTATTGGCACCCTGTTTTCAATTCTCTAGCACCCTCCTGTGCGAGGATAAAGACACTGAGCCTTTTTCTAAAATGATTTATGAGATTGGAGTACATGTTGGGAGGGATCTTAGACCATTCCTTCATACAGAATCTTCCCAGATACTTGATATCCTTCATCCGCTCTTGTGGACTGCCCTCTTCAATTCAAACCACAAACCACGTGTTTTCAATGGGGTTCAAGTCCGAAGACTTAGATGGCCATTGCAAAATGTTTATTTTGTGGTCATTTAACCATTTAGCTCTATTTCCATGTCATCTGACCATAGCACCTCCTGGAGTTTGATAAACGGCATTGGGCACTTGGATTGGAACCGGTGCTATGGCCACGCACACCAGTAGAAGGTTTGGCGTTGAAAAGCTTATGCAGAAAAGTACCTCATACCTACAGTTCAATATGGAGGTGGATCTTTGATGTTATGGGGATATTTTGCTTCCACTGATCCTGGGGCCCCTGATAAGTTCAACGGCATCATGAACTTTACCATGTACCAGGACATTTTAGCCAAAAACCTGGTTGCCTCTGCCAGGAGGCGTAAACTTGGTCACAAGTGGATCTTCCAGCAAGACAATAAGCACTGATCAAAATCCACAAAGAAATGGTTATTTTACCACAAAATCAACATTAGGGCTCTGGTCAAAGGAGGTGCACCATAGCAAATAGGGTGCCATTTGAGACACAGACTAGGTAACCAAATGGATACAGGACACCAACAGGCATTTGTGGCAGCCAGGATACTACACAAATGCCTTTCTCTATAGGAAGGATAAATAGGCCTTACTCAGCACTTAGCTTTATCATCGTGGTATGTCATGGAGGCTATAACTCCCCATCAAGTGCCTCTCTCTGTGTGGAAAGGAGACAGGAAGACTCCTGTATAAACCACAGGCTGCGGTTTCTCTGGGTTGTTGACTGTAAACCCTAATTCAACTTCGCTACACTACACTAGAACCCAGCGCAGGTCGGCGGCAGAGAAAGAAGAACATCACTCATAATGGCTAGCAGATGTACATTCTTAGAAAAAAAAGGTGCTATCTAGAACCTTAAAGGGTTATTTGGCTGTTCCTTTAGGAGAACCCGTTGAAGAACCCCTTTTGGCTCCAAGTAGAAACCTTTTGGTTCCAGGTAGAAACTTTTTGGGTTCTACCTGGAACCCAAAAGGGTTTTCCTACGGGGACAACCAAAGAACCCTTTTGAAGAGAGAGGCAGTGTCGTCTGAGGGCAGTGTGAGGGGGAGGGAAGGGCGACAGAGGTGGGATATGTTGGGCGTGGCAGTTATTATAATTAGCAAATAATGACGCCACTGCTTAGATAAATGAAGAGACGCTCACTAGCACAAACTCTATGACCCTGGTTGCGTCCCTAATGGCATCATATACACCCCAAGAAGATGAAGAGGTACATGGGTATGTACCTCTTTTTCCTGTGTGTGATTAAAGCACCTGTGTGTGTTCTCTCGGGTTGCTTTGTTCCCCTCTAACCGGGGGCGTTGTCAGTGAGTCACAAACCAGTGAAATACGTAGAGCCAGGTCGCTCTCTTTCATGGTCCTTTGAGTATGGTTCCCGGGGGATCCAGTGGACTACTACCATGTGGAGATACTACTACTACCCTCTCTGGAGCCTATGGGATACTCTGAACCAGAGAGGGTGCCGAGGTTCAGCATGGACCCAATGTTCCCTCTCCTCCACCTGTGGGATACTATTCAGCACCAGGTGGGGCCGCATCCCTAGCAACCCAGCACGTGGATTGTTCTTCTGCGTTGGAGTGCCGGGGAGTTGCAGCGCCGTGGACATCGCTGCATTTGTCATAGGGTGTGCAGCAGTCCCGTTTTGCCCATGTTGAGAGGAATATACAGTCTTCTCAAGTGATACTTCTCAGCAGAGGACCAGATCCGGGGCTTCCTCCTGTCAGGGGAGCTATGCCCAGCGGTTTGCAGTGGAGAGCATGGGACAGTCATACGGGGGACAGCAGCAAGGGGTTGTCTTTTCAGGCCTGTCACCGTCGCCAGATGTGACTGTGACCATCTGGTGTGACTATAATGGCTCTCCAGCCCCGGCAACAACTGAGAACATGTCTTCGGCCCCCGCTGGCCCTCATGAGTTGCCTGCTATGGAGACTAAGCACACACCAGATGTAATTCCCCATCCCCCCTCCACTGCTGTGGAGTCTGGGAGAGTCTTCTCCCGTGCCCGGGAGGCCTATGCACTTCCAGTAGCATTGCCACATGGTAGTAAGCCTATGTTGCTGACTGGACTCTAGTCCTCACAGCCACCGGATCATCAACAGCCAAGCTACCCGGAAAGCCAGCGGCAGAGGCCCTGTCTGCCTCTGACTCTCTGCCTGTTGCTGTACTAGGGGACCCTCCAGCAGCACCGGACCTGTCTGCTGCTACCTGGGCCCATGGGGGGACCGAGCCACAGCACTGTCACCATCTACTGACAGTACAGCTTCACCTGACAGAACCACAGCCCTGGGTCCGGTTCTGTGTGTTCAGGATTCCCCTGCCTAGCGTGTACTGCCTGACCCAGCTCCAGTCCTGGTCCTGCTGCCTCTGCACTCAACCACCAACATGACTGTGGAGGTTGGATCAGACCTCACCGGGGCCAGCCACCCAGACTTCACAAGCTCCAGTGTCCTATCCCAGGGGAACCAGCTATTACTGCTCCTGGCTGTGATCTTATTGACCACCCGCCCTGGTCTCACCAGCACTGCCTCCTGACCTGGGGGACTTGCCCACCTATGTGGGGGAACCACCGCCGCACCTACTCTCCACTACTGGGGCATGGCCCGCCTCTGTGAGGAACCCCCCAGCACCTGGACTTGTTACAATGGGCTGGCCATACTCCAAAGTGCCACCCACATGGATGCCTTAAATCCTCTGTTCCCTGGCAGCTCCTGACCTGCAGCTGATGGAGTGACTGCATCGAATAACTACACGGGGTGGCGGGGAGCACCACTACTGACATCTCCGGCAGGGGAATCCTTCCCTTTTGTAAATATGCTGCGCATATTTTAGGGGTGGCTTTTACAGAATCCCCCTGCCAAGGGTGTTACATTTCACTGTTTGTGTGAGCATTTGTTTATTTGCTTTCTGGAGCCACACTGTCTGACTCACCCATTCTCACTCTTTCTTCCCTGTCATGTGAGAGATCAATATCTCCTACAGGTCATGGCTTCAGCCAATCGAACAATAGCCATGTGTCTCACCCTAGTGCACGCTCTAGCCGTGCAGTCTCTCCAGGCCCAGATTGGCTAGCCAGCCTGACGCACGCTCTCCAAGGGAGTAAATATTGACTAAAATCTGAACTGTGTTATTCCAGTCTGTGAGTGTGGGTGGATAGAACACAGGAACTTTAATCACACACAGGGATGCATGAACACAGAAAACATATCCATGTTCATCTTCTTCTGTGTGTGATTAAAGTTCCTTAGTGTGTTACCTGGGGTGGCAGGTAGCCTAGTGGTTAGAGCTCCAGGCCAGTAACCGAAAGGTTGCTCGGTTGAATCCCAGAGCTGACAAGGTAAAAAGCTGTTGTTCTTTTCCTGAACAAGGCAGTTAACCCACTGTTCCTAGGCTGTCATTATAAATAATAATTTGTTATTAACTGACTTGCCTAGTTAAATAAAGGTGTTAAAAAAATATAAAAAAACTCTTGGACTGCTTTATTCCCCTCTAACCGGGGAGGGTGTCAGTGAGTCACAAACCAGTAAAATACGTGGAGCCGGGTTGCTCTCTTTCAACTACTTTTGACCAGAGCCCTAGCTGCCCTGGTCAAAAGTAGTGCACTTTATAGGGAAAGGTGGCACCATTTGGGGACTCTGTCTATGATAGAGAGATGACTACACATTAAAAAATGAGGGTTCTATGTGGACCCATAATGCCTCAAAGGACCGTTTGAGCTCTACCGTGGTTCTTTACAGTTCCCAAAAGGGTTCTTTGCTCTTTTAGTGGTAATTAAAATGTAGGGGCTGTGGCTCATTAGAATATTTTGGTGGTGTGGCTTGCTCACAGCTCTTTTTGTGCGACCATGAGTGAGAGTGTCATTCCAGTTTATGTAATGTGTTGTGTTATAGGCACCATACATTTTATATGATTGTGGCAAGTGATTGTGTCTTGTAAAATACTCATGTATGGCCTTGTGTCAATTGGGAATTGTTTAATAAATCAGTCTGTGGTTCTCAATCTAAATTCTCTCCTCAGGGACCTGCAGGTGTTCCAGACATAGCTCACTTGATTAAATGTGTCAGTTAACACAATAATAACACCTATGGAATTTGAACAATATAATATGGCTGACCAGAATCAAAAACACTGTATGGTTATTCTACAAAGAACATTTCAGATTGAGAAAGGTTCGTTATAGAACCATTGTCCCTAAAGGTTCTGTGAAGAACAATAAAAAGGGTTATATATAGCCCCAACAAGGGTTGTAAAAATAGAGGAACCTTTTTTTGGTGCAATATAGAACCTTTGTTAATGGTCCTTTATAGAACCCCAGGCAAAGGGTTTTTATAACACCATACAGGTTCCATTTAGAACCTAATGAGCATTGCTCTTTATTGCACTTTTAAAAAAGGGTTCTATATAGCACCAAAAGAGTCCGCTATGGTTACAAGACAAATAACCTCTATCTGGTACTATTTAGAACCATTATTTTTCTTGTGCATATGAACATACTGAATGACGTGTCCCATTGTTCCTCGATCACTTCTGAGAGACATATGAGATGAGTCCCCATCTATGGCGTCATTAGGTCATGTGTCACAGGGGTAACAAAACGTTGGTGTCCCACAGGGGAGTTAACTTTTTTGTAAAAATGCAATAGGCTACATTAGGTCTATACATGGAATCATAAGGAGAGAATCAAATCAATGTAATACACCTCCCTGCCTAAAATATATTAATATATCCCTTTGAATAACAATTGAGTACACTGTCTTATTGTTAGTACAGGCTAGAACAAAAGCAGCACTGATATATAGTATATCACAAAGGACCTAAAGTAACCAAACAAAAACAGTTACTCAATCAATGCACTACTATAGAGAATGATGCGACTGGCGGAGAAAGGCCAAGTTATTTCACAATACAGCTGAATTCCACACAACAAGCACTTAATCTCATCCAGATGTGCAACACTCAGGCACAGATACAGAATTTATCGAAACCATTTTTTGGGCTACCACTTCAAACTTCTCAAAACTATTTTAAAGATTAACAGCACCTTGCATAACACATACTGTACCTTTCATGGCGTTGTATAAATCTGTTAGGAGTGCAGAAGAGATGAGAGTCGCTATGTCACTTTTTGTTCATCTCAAAATTCAGTCCAAACGAGCAGGTTTGAATCAGTTGCTGGGAGAACAGCAAACTAAACGCTCGCACAAAAAAGTTCCGATCATCCAAATTCAGAATTTGAGGACTGCGCACGACCGTAAAATGTTCCCGTTAGAATCCCATTGTTCCGTTATTTGCCCACACTGTTTGATAAAATCTGGATAGAGAAAGTTAAATTTCCACGTATTCGTAATATTTCGTGTTGCGCTGGAAGATGCACCCGTGGCTTGTGTTAGGTTATATTGAATATGGCTCTTTCCAGTGTGCAGCGCTGACCACAATCACAAACTCACAAACATTTTAGAGCCGAAGGATCGTGCAGCTCCGTTCTACACACCCCACACACTCCTCGCTCTCCTTAAAGGTGAGGATGCCTTTCAGCGCAAACTGTAGGATACCTTGAGAAACTGCTGGCAAGAGATTAGATTACTGGGTGAAAAATCTGGTACCCATTAAAGACCATTTCAAAGGGGTTGGGCAGGGGAGCTAAACCAACGTCACTGGACCTGCCAGCGACTTTAATGCATTGTGTTTTAGATGTTGCATTCTTTCTCACTTCAAGTAGGATTTTGATAGGCTGTTAGACAACATATTTGGAATGTTGAATCTCCATGCATGCTCTCTCTCTTGTATGCCTTACAAAAAAAGAGAGCCGTTTTGAAACTGCCATAAAAGTGCATTAACTGCAGTCTACTGTGGTATTTCGAAACAGTACTTGCAGAATAACTGCAGTGACTATTATCAAAATTGGGAGAAGATATCACATATTGCACTCTAACTGCAGTTACACTGCAAAATTACTGCAGTAAAAAATCTGCTATTTTTGGATGCAGTGTAGTGCAGTTATACTGCATTCTGACTGCAAACTTTTTTCGTAAGGGATAAAGTTGTAAAATGTCTCCACTACTACCAATGACTATTATCACATTTGGGAGAGGTTATCACAGCTGGGGGTGTGGAATGCCATACCATTTCATTCAGCCTAATGGGAACCCAAGCATAGAACATGCCCTCTCTGGTTTGTGGCCCCTGAAACCTCTTTGCCCTGCAGAAGCAGTCCCACTGATCAAAGACACATGATTTTCTCAGGCTAATTAGCACATCAAAGCCGCATGTTTTACTGAGTGTCAATGGGATACTACTTCTGGGGCGGCAGGTAGCCTAGTGGTTAGAGCGTCGGGTCGGGCCAGTAACCCAAGCTGAGAAGGTAAAAATCTGTCGTTCTGACATCATTGTAAATAAGAATTTGTTCTTAACTGACTTGCCTAGTTAAATAAAGTTTACATTTAAAAAAACACACAGCTTTTCTGGTTGTCCCAAAATAATAGACAGTCACCTACATTTGGCTCTTACGTCCACATTGAACAAAGTATGTGTGTGTGTGCAGTACGCTCCCTTGGTGTTCACCCTCAAGCTGATCCTCTGGTACGCACTAAGTCGCAATCTGATTCTACAAACAGATCGATCTCTGACAAAACAGGCAAGGTTGACTCGACTCTGAGTCCTGTAGAGTCCTCTGATCAAAAGTAGTGCACTATATAAGGAATAGAGTGAGATTTGGGACTCATCCTTCTTCTCTTTGGATAACGGAGCCCATAACCCAGACTAACCCAGGCTCAGTGTTAAGGGCTGGAGTGTATCAGATTCCAAACCTGCCTCAAATCATTTTAGGGGTCATCCAGTGTTTTTCTTATGGCTGCAAAACTGTTGTTTTACTATCGGCCATAATTGCAGCTGCAGGCTGGTATTAGGCCCCAGGTAAAGATCAGAGTGGCAGGTAGTCTGTAGACCAGACTCCTGCTGGGCCTCTTTCAGAGGTTGGGACCTCATTTGCTGGGTCAGGGCTCTTAGCAGTACAGAGGGTTCATATTAACTTGGCTGGAGATAGATACCACATAGGTGCTATAAGTTCCACATTCTTCACTAAGTTAGTCAAGGAACGTGCTCTAACGCCCTGGACCAGCGCTAGATTGTAACATGATCAGAATGATATAAACATGGTCAGAAAGTGAAAAGCAAACATCATTCACACGCACAGACCGACTCACACAGAAACACACACGCACAGAGCACAGCGGTGCTGCATGCATGGTGGCTATTGAGGCTCCTGAGTGAAAGGAGGTTCCCTTTCAGTAGGTCACTTCGTTTAACATACTATGGGGAGTCAACAATCAATCATATACACCTTTAGAAAACTGAAATTACGTCCAACGGGCCAATGGATGCCAAGCTTTTGGTGGCTCGGCATCCATGTTGTAAATTTGGGTCCTGGTGTCGGTTGTAAGTTTGGGTCCTGGTATCGTTTTTTGTGTTTGCTAAAATCTAACTACTTTCTGCTCTGCTTGTGTAGCCAGTGCTTCCTTGCTTAAGCCAGTAGTAAGAGTAAATTCAAAAAGGCTAACCAGCTGAGTTTGAACCTGATGGTGCCCTAGGCCATGTAGCTTCACAATGAAAATGAAAGATACTCACAAGTGCTGTCCTGTTTGCTTACGGTTGAAACACGCTGAGAAAGCTTTGGCTTGGACCAGTTCATGTGACCATTGTCTCTGGCTAGGTTGGACTTCCATTGGGTGTCAAGTTGACTTTGTGAGAAAGATTGTGGCTGTTGGCAAAGGGTCTTCCGGTGAAGCGACCTCGGGAAAAGGGGTTGTCTGAGGCTGGGAGAGAGCAGCAGCAGTGGTTGGAGATGATATAAGGCTCATTCTGGTTTCTCTGGCAGTGTTCAGAGTCCGGATTCCAGAAATGAAATACAGCACTATCCCTGGTTGGCTCTGGAGGGTTTTCAGACTGTGAATCGGATGACAGCCCATGGTAGCCTAAATCCCCTGCTTTGGATTTGGGGAGAGTGAACCATTGGTGGTTAATGCGCCTTTGAGGGAGTTGTGTCGTTGGGCAGCAGATCACCTGGGGGTGGATTGGTCATCTTCTCACCTGCAGTGGAGTTCCTCCAGGTTTGGGGGAAGGTATTTACCTCTTGTCCCTGCAGCGGTGAAGTGTCGCTTACCCCTGTTTAAAGATTTTGCCGGTGAGCTAAAGGCAACCTGGGATTCCCCTCGTTCACCCAAGCTGGTGCTACCAGGTCATGGCGGGTTCATGAATGTAAAGGGTATGTATGGAGGTGGAGCTCGTTTGCGCACCACTGATGGATGGAAAGCTGGCGAGTTACTTAGCTCCAGAGGCTAACAAAGGGGCTAATCTTAACACAATGCTTTATAATAAACAGTGCCGGTTCTTGGTGGATCAGCCAGACTAAGTGTACAAGGTTGAGGATGTGGCATCCCAGTCGTTGAATGTGGTCACAATGCTTCAGATGTATCATATCGATTTGCTGTAGGAGCAACGTGGATGCGGCTCTACTTTCTATGGTACTTTCTATACTCTATCTCTACGAAGTGGAGAATGCACCCCTCTGTGGGTGCCCAGATATGGTTACCGGTTCGGCAGGTCCAACGTAGATCTTTATGCATCGCAATAAAAACGTGCATTGTCGTCTGTCCTTCTCAATGAGGGATCTGGGTGCTTCGTTGGGAACGGATGCTTTGGTGTATCAATGGCCTTTGGAGAGGGTCCGTGGAGGCCACTGTGGAGAAGGTCCGTCAGAAAGGTCTGTTGTTGATTCTGGGGGCTACCCGTTGGCCCAGACAACCCTGGTTCCCGAGGATCATCCACCTGTTGGGCGGGTGGAGGGTTCCGTGTCATCAGGATCTATTGTCCCAGGCGCATGGGAGGGTTTGGCACCCACAACCGCAGACATGGGATCTGTGGGTTTGGCCCCTGAAAGGTTGAATTTGACGGCGAAGGATTTACTCTCAAATTTAATTAGCACGTGCGCTCTCTATGAAAGGGTTGTCTACGTATAGGTGGCGCGTGTTTGAGGGTTGGTGTCAGACTAAAAGAGTTTCCCCTTTTCAAAGCTCTTTGGAGGACAGATTTTTGAGCAGGGCCTTTCTTTTTCCACATTGAAGGTTTATATGGCAGCTATCTCGACGTGTCATGTAGGGATTGACGGCGCTACCCCGAGGTATCATCCTTTTGTGGTGCGGTTCCTGAAAGGTGTACGTCAGCTCAGACCAGTGTCTAAGCCTATTGCACCGACCTGGGACCCGGTTTTGGTGAACAGCCTGTGTGAGCCTCCGTTTGAACCAATGGAGTCTGTGGACCTGAAGGTCCGTTCTTACAAAATTGCCCTACTCATGGCCTTTTCGTCGGCCAAAACTGTTGGGGATATCCACATGCTATCAGTACACCCTTCCTGTTTGGAGTTAGTGCCTGGCGACTTCAAAGTGATGTTACATTCTAATGCAACTTTTTCTCCCACGGTTCTGTTTATGGCTTACAGGTCCCTGGCTTTCGAGCTGTTCCCTTTCTCACCTCCTCCGTTTGCTTCCAGTGAACAACTGAGGTTGCATGGCCAGTGTTTACGCACATGCACTGATTCTATAAAACATCTTTCCATGCCATAGACTGATCAGGTGAATCCAGATGAAAGCTATGATCCCTTATTGATCTCACTTGTCAAAGGGGAGGAGACAGGTTAAAGAGCTCCCGAGTGGCGCAGCGGTCTAAGGGACTGCATCTCAGTGCTAGAGGTGTCACTACAGACACTGGTTGGATTCCAGACTGTATCACAACCGGTCATGATTGGGAGTCCCATAGGGCGGCGCACAATTGGCCCAGTGTCGTCTGGGTTAGGGTTCGGCCGGGGTAGGCCGTCATTGTAAATAAGAATTTGTTCTTAAAACCTTTTTGGGATAGGGGGCAGCATTTTCATTTTCATGTTCATTTTTTCTGAGTATAAATGAACACATATGGTAGGCAAAAACCTGAGAAAAATCCAACCAGGAAGTGGGACATCTGAGGTTTGTAGTTTTTCAAAGCTTTGCCTACCGAATACACATTGAGATATGGAAGAGGTTGCACTTCCTAGGGCTTCCACTAGATGTCAACTGTCTTTATAAACTGGTTTGAGGATTCTACTATAAAGGAGGTGCTCATGAGACCTCTTTGAGTCAGTGGTCTGGCAGAGAGCCTTGGTCTCATGATGCGCGCTCCCGACAGGTTTACCTCTCGTTCCAGTGCTTCTCTAAAGACAAAGGAATTATCTGGTTGGAACATTATTGATGTTTTATGTTAAAAACATCCTAACGATTGATTCCATACATCGTTTGACATGTTTCTAAAGGACTGTGACGGAACTTTTTGAGTTTTTGTCTGGATGAAGTGCCTGCGCCTCATGAAGATGGATTACTGGGCTGAACACGCTAACAACAAGTAGCTATTTGGACATAAATTATGGAACTTTATGGAACAAATCAGTCATTTATTGTCGAACTGGGACTCCTGGGAGTGCCTTCTAATGAAGATCATCAAAGGTAAGTGAATATTTATGGTGTTGTTTCTAACTTTGTTGATTCCAAAATGGCGGATATTCCTCTGGCTGTTTTGGGTTCTGAGCGCCGTTCTCAGATTATGCTTTTTGAAATCTGACACAGCGGTTGCATTAAGGCGAAGTCTATCTTTAATTCTGTGAATAACACTAGTATCTTTTATCAATGTTTATTATGAGTATTTCTGCAAAATCACCAGATGTTTTGGAATCAAAACATTACTGCACGTAAGGCACCAATGTAAACTGAGATTTTTGGATAGAAATATGCAAGTTATCGCACAAAACATACATGTATTGTGTAACATGATGTCCTATGAGTGTTATCTGATGAAGATCATCAAAGATTAGTGATGAATTTTATCTATATTTCTGCATTTTCAACTTGGCTCTGATCTAACATAATCATATGTTGTGCTTTAGCTGTAAAGCATTTTTTAAATCGGACACGATGGGTAGATTAACAAGATGTTTATCTTTCATTTGCTGTATTAGACTTGTTAATGTGTGAAAGTTACATTTTTCTAAAACATATTTTTGAATTTCGCGCACTGCTTTTTCAGCGGAATGTTGTCGAGCTAGAAAGGTTTTAACTTGACATGCTTAGTTAAATAAAGGTTAAATAAATTTTAAAAAAGAAGGATTTTTAAGCCTTCAGACAATTGAGACATGGATTGTGTATGTGTGCCATTCAGAGGTTGAATGGGTAAGACAAAATATAAGTGCCTTGAAGGGGTGCGGGGTGTTCTTAATGTTTTGTACACTCAGTGTATATGAATATGAACAAGGTTATCCGCATTTGTGACCAGCTTTTTGTCTGTTTCGCTAATCCAGCGTAGGGTAGGGCGCTTTCTAAGCAGGGCCTTTCTCATTGGATTGTGGATCTCCCTGACATATGACAGCAAAAAGACAAGGGTTGCCTAGCGGTGTGCGTGCTCACTCCACTAGTGGTGTGGTGGCTTCTTGGGCATTGTTCAGGGAAATGACAATTGGTGATATCTGTGCTGCAGCAATTTGGGGTTCCCCACATACCTTGGTGAGGTTTTATCGCTTGGATGTAACTGCTGTCAATGTGTTCTTATGATGGGTCCGGGAGTGGGTGTTAGGCAGCACGCAGGTTTCACATTTATCCGGGTTATCCACGGTTCCTTGTAGGTTTGAGCCTTTAGCTGCCCTGTCTGTCCCTGTACTATAGCCAGGAAGGCGGGGCTTCCGAGAGCGGGCTCGTCATCCATTGGGCATGATTTCAGTTTTCTTCAGGTGAATATGATTGGTTGTTGACTCCCAATAGTATGTTATACCTTGTTCCCTCCTTCAGGGAATAGTAGTTATATTCATGCCATGGTGTTTGGGTTAGAGTTTGGGTGTTTCTGGCATGGAGCCACCCTGAGGCCCAGGGATGTGAGTGAGTGTTTGTCTTGTGTTGGTGCTGGCAGACATTTTAGATTAAGTGTAGAGTCAATACTCCGACTCCGGTGCCATTGTCTGTCCTATGGGTGCTATGGGTCTCTCTCGCCCTCTCTCGGCAGTGTGAATAAGGGGGATTCATGGAGATAGTTTCACTAGGACACTTAGCCTATGGAGAAATTACTCTCTGGAGCCCTATGGAAAAGATCAACAGACTGTTATTGTTGTTTTTGTGTATGCAACTGAAACTGTAGTCACTAGTCAGCGGTGCAGGTAAGGTGCTAATGATGGCAGGCTTAATGGTCACATAAATATAACAATCCTTGGGTAATGCGCACACCTTACTCTCAAGAGCAAGCCACTACCGAGTCTGCTGCTTCTGTTTTGGAGGATGATATTCTCTCATCTCTTAAGGAGTTTTTGTCATTCATCCTATAGCATGTTCCCATGTTGCTCTCTGATTGGTTTGTGGTATGTAATACGTTTAAAAAAAAGTAATTAGGCATGTATGTAGGCTTCTATGAAGTCGGAAGTTAATTTTTTGTTAAACAAACTATAGTTTTGGCAAGTCAGTTAGGACATCTCCTTTGTGCATGACACAAGTAATTTTTCCAACAATTGTGTACAGATTATTTCACTTAACTCACTGTATCACAATTCCAGTGGGTCAGAAGTTTACATACACTAAGTTCACTGTGCCTTTAAACAGCTTGGAAAATTCCAGAAAATGATGTCATGGCTTTAGAAGCTTCTGATAGGCTAATTGACATCATTTGAGTCAATTGGAGGTGTACCTGTGGATGTATTTCAAGGCCTACCTTCAAACTCAGTGGACACCAGCTCTGTCTGGAGGAATGGGCCAAAATTCACCCAATTTATTGTGGGAAGCTTGTGGAAGGCTACCTGAAACGTTTGACCCATGTCAAACAATTTAAAGGCAATGCTACCAAATACTAATTGAGGTTATGTAAACTTCTGCCCCACTGGGAATGTGATGAAATGAATAAAAGTTTAAATAAATCATTCTCTCTACTATTATTCTGACATTTCACATTCTTAAAACAAAGTGGTGATCCTAACTCACTTAAAACAGAGACTTTTTCTTGGATTAAATGTCAGGAATTGTGAAAAACTGAGTTTAAATGTATTTGGCTAAGGTGTATGTAAACTTCCAACTTCAACTGTACCTATTTTTTGTATTGGCAACAACTGATGACTGATATTGCGCTAAGAGAAAGGCTGTGTGGTGTCTTTTTTCATGTGTTTTGCTCTTACTGTCTTTTTTGCTCGGGATGATATTTAGCTCTGACAGAAATACAGAATATGAATATTGTCAGTGGGAGAAAAGAACGTTCATTTAGCATTGAGTTACTATGTAGTTTGCCATCCACTATTCAGTAACTTCCGTTGCATTTTAGTGGATTATTTATTTTGTGGACATAAATTATTTTCTGTCATAACCCATCCCTAAAATGTGAATGATAAAAATCATGGTCGATCTATTCTGTCTGGCTATTTATTGTCCTCATGAATTGCAATGTCTTTTACAAATCATAGGCCTATTTTCATAACTCGGCTGAATAATTTAGATATGGCACCCCCTTGTGGCAGAAGACAGAAATACAAATACGTCACCTGTGGTGTCGATTTTAATCCTCTGATCTGTGAAGATCAGACAAGATCAAGCGTTCTAAACAAATCAATGACTTCCAGGAAGGTTACATAAGATGTCATCACTCTAAAGATGAATTCAGTCCGCAGCCGCAGAGCCGCGATAGTCTGGCGGCCCATTGTGACATACCTAAGGGCCAGTCAAGAGAGCATGTTTTTCTGTTTCTTTTTTCATGTAGTAAAATATTCATTCATTTTAATCGAGTCTCAGACCGGGGGGGGGACAAGGGGTCAAGACCGAGACCAGAAAAATGCGAGTCCCATTCATGTCCTTGATTCTAATTTTGTCCCCAAAAAAATGCATGCTGAGGGAAAATAGGGCCCCTCTACAAATTATTACTACCTCAAACACAGTGGCGAACAATGGGCCTTCTATGCCTTCAGAGAAGGGCTAAGGATTTTAAAAATTATTATAATCATATAAAAATTATGATAATGATATTATTATTTTCAATGTTGTTCTGATTTGATTTCTTCAGATTTTGTTGGAAAGGAAAAGGTTAACATTGAAGCGAAAAAAAGATCTAATCAGGATTTTTCTTTGCTGGTCTCTGGGGAGAAACATCTAGCTAGCTGAGTCAGCCATTCGCAAGGCCATCAGAAGCTTGATAAAGGCAACTGTATTAGGGCAATATTTGGGAGTGACAGTGGAATCAACCAATCACATTTTGACTTAATGAGTGGGACCGTTTTTACAAAAACGTATGAAAACTTCTTTCTTGAAGGCCAACAGGTCACTGCGCAATAGCGAACAGTAGTTTTCCCATGGTATAGCTAGCTAGTTAGCTTTTATTTTTGGCTAGTTTGCAGCGGCTGTAGCAAGTGTTACCAAAGAGGATGTTGTTGCTAATTTGTTAGCTTCTCCCTTTTCAAGAATAACTTTCAACAAGAAGCTAAGTTTGAAATGATCATCATCTGGTGAGTAGAACTATGTTTTTTATTGCAGCGCGTTTGCTGTTGTTAGCCATCTCTTTGAAAATAACTTTTGTTTGTGAAAGACATTTGTGAAAATGCTATAGCAATATAGAGTGGGAAAGAGGCTGTGCGTTTGGACAATTGATAGACACTGCAGTAAATAAAAGCAAATAAAAACATCTGTCTTGTCCCGGTGACGTGTCGAAAAGCTCCCCCCTGCCAGAATCCCCCCCTCGCGTGAACGCGCACACACTCAATTCATCATTGCTGCAACTTGCTGGCTAGTTGAGATTCCTGATCACATTAGGCTGCCTTTAATTTGATCTTTATGTCGGTTTGATCACGGGGGAGGCACTAGGTAATGTCTGCAGTTTTCGGTTTGGCTATTTGTTTCAAGTGTATTATTCTATAAATAAATCTCTTTGCCAAAATTCGGCATCTCTCCCATGTCTTATTCGACTAGTAGTTGTTCTGAAATGTTTATTGCTTGCCTACATTTTACTCCCTCCTCTATGCTTAATATAACACACATACATTAATTATTAAGTTCAGTTGCCTGTCATGATGTGAAGTTTGTTCTATGGAAAGTATTTCACTCTGTGTGCCAAGTATTTGACTCTAGCCAATAAATGAAGGAAGTTAGAGGGGGGGTTCGGCAAGGCTATTTTCTTGCCCGCCGAAAATACACCCCCCTTCTATCTTGGGACTGCATGGCCTGGCACAGTTCCTAATCATTTTTGGTGACCAATCATGCCCTCTGATGTGTGCCACAGGATATCTATTAGACTCTAGTCACAAAAGGAAGTGGTTATTTCACTAATAATAGTTTTCAGAGCCCTCTGCTGTTCTTTCTACCTATCCCTCAATCCCCCATCCTGTCGTGCTTTTCCCTCTTATGGCTTTTTCTACATTATTTGTACACTTTTTCTGTTTTAGTTTTTAAGAATGTACAGTGCCTTGCGAAAGTATTCGGCCCCCTTGAACTTTGCGACCTTTTGCCACATTTCAGGCTTCAAACATAAAGATATAAAACTGTATTTTTTGTGAAGAATCAACAACAAGTGGGACACAATCATGAAGTGGAATGACATTTATTGGATATTTCAAACTTTTTTAACAATTTAAAACTGAAAAATTGGGCGTGCAAAATGATTCAGCCCCCTTAAGTTAATACTTTGTAGCGCCACCTTTTGCTGCGATTACAGCTGTAAGTCGCTTGGGGTATGTCTCTATCAGTTTTGCACATCAAGAGACTGACATTTTTTCCCATTCCTCCTTGCAAAACAGCTCGAGCTCAGTGAGGTTGGATGGAGAGCATTTGTGAACAGCAGTTTTCAGTTCTTTCCACAGATTCTCGATTGGATTCAGGTCTGGACTTTGACTTGGCCATTCTAACACCTGGATATGTTTATTTTTGAACCATTCCATTGTAGATTTTGCTTTATGTTTTGGATCATTGTCTTGTTGGAAGACAAATCTCCGTCCCAGTCTCAGGTCTTTTGCAGACTCCATCAGGTTTTCTTCCAGAATGGTCCTGTATTTGGCTCCATCCATCTTCCCATCAATTTTAACCATCTTCCCTGTCCCTGCTGAAGAAAAGCAGGCCCAAACCATGATGCTGCCACCACCATGTTTGACAGTGGGGATGGTGTGTTCAGGGTGATGCGCTGTGTTGCTTTTACGCCAAACATAACGCTTTGCATTGTTGCCAAAAAGTTCAATTTTGGTTTCATCTGACCAGAGCACCTTCTTCCACATGTTTGGTGTGTCTCCCAGGTGGCTTGTGGCAAACTTTAAACAACACATTTTATGGATATCTTTAAGAAATGGCTTTCTTCTTGCCACTCTTCCATAAAGGCCAGATTTGTGCAATATACGACTGATTGTTGTCCTATGGACAGAGTCTCCCACCTCAGCTGTAGATCTCTGCAGTTCATCCAGAGTGATCATGGGCCTCTTGGCTGCATCTCTGATCAGTCTTCTCCTTGTATGAGCTGAAAGTTTAGAGGGACGGCCAGGGCTTGGTAGATTTGCAGTGGTCTGATACTCCTTCCATTTCAATATTATCGCTTGCACAGAGCTCCTTGGGATGTTTAAGCTTGGGAAATCTTTTTGTATCCAAATCCGGCTTTAAACTTCTTCACAACAGTATCTCGGACCTGCCTGGTGTGTTCCTTGTTCTTCATGATGCTCTCTGCGCTTTTAACGGACCTCTGAAACTATCACAGTGCAGGTGCATTTATACGGAGACTTGATTACACACAGGTGGATTGTATTTATCATCATTAGTCATTTAGGTCAACATTGGATCATTCAGAGATCCTCACTGAACTTCTGGAGAGAGTTTGCTGCACTGAAAGTAAAGGGGCTGAATAATTTTGCACAACCAATTTTTCAGTTTTTGATTTGTTAAAAAAGTTTGAAATATCCAATAAATGTCGTTCCACTTCATGATTGTGTCCCACTTGTTGTTGATTCTTCACAAAAAAATACAGTTTTATATCTTTGTTTGAAGCCTGAAATGTGGCAAAAGGTCGCAAAGTTCAAGGGGGCCGAATACTTTCGCAAGGCACTGTAGGTACAGTAGTAATAATAAGAATAATAAAAATAAAAAATTGTACTCTGGGCAAAAAAGAATGTTCAAATATATAAGTCAACATGAGTGCATATCCATAATCACAGTAAACTGTTATAATAATAGAAAACAAATTATTTAAAAAAATGTATAACAATATAATAAAACAAAACTATGATTGAATGTTCCTCCATGAAGAATCCCTTCCCCAATAAGTCCCTTTGCCCTCAATAGGACACCCCCAGCACCTCCACCATCTCCATCTCCATCAACCTCCCCCCAACCCTCAACCACAAAACACAATAATGATAGTAATAATAGAAATTAAAATAAAATATATATCCCAAGATATACAGTTGAAGTCGGAAGTTTACATACACATTAGCCAAATACATTTAAACTCAGTTTCTCACAATTCCTGACATTTAATCCTAGTAAAAATTCCGTCTTAGGTCAGTTAGGATCACCACTTTTAAGAATGTGAAATGTCAGAATAATAGTAGAGAGAATGATTTATTTCAGCTTTTATTTCTTTCATCACATTCCCAGTGGGTCAGAAGTTTACATTCACTCAATTAATATTTGGTAGCATTGCCTTTAAATTGTTTAACGTGGGTCAAACTTTTTGGGGTAGCCTTCCACAAGCTTCCCACAATAAGGTGGGTGAATTTTGGCCCCATTCCTCCGGACAGAGCTGTTGTAACTGAGTCAGGTTTGTAGGCCTCCTTGCTCACACATGCTTTTCAGTTCTGCCCACAAATCTTCTATAGGATTGAGGTCAGGGCTTTGTGATGGCCACTCCAATACCTTGACTTTGTTGTCCTTAAGCCATTTTGCCACTACTTTGGAAGTATGCTTGGGGTCATTGTCAATTTGGAAGACCCATTTGTGACCAAGCTTTAACTTCCTGACTGATATCTTGTGATGTTGCTTCAATATATCCACATAATTTTTCTCCCTCATGATGCCATCTATTTTGTGAAGTGCACCAGTCCCTCCTCAGCAAAGCACCCCCACAACATGATGCTGCCACCCCCCGTGCTTCACGGTTGGGATAATGTTCTTCTGCTTGCAAGCCTCCCCCTTTTTCCTTCAAACATAATGATTGTCATTATGGCCAAACAGTTCTATTTTTGTTTCATTAGACCAGAGGACATTTCTCCACAAAGTACGATCTTTGTGCAGTTGCAAACCGTAGTCTGGCTTTTTATGGCGGTTTTAGAGCAGTGGCTTCTTCCTTGCTGAGCGGCCTTTCAGGTTATTTCGATATAGGACTCATTTTACTTTGGATATAGATACTTTTGTACCTGTTTCCTCCAGCATCTTCACAGGGTCCTTTGCTGCTGTTCTGGGATTGATTTGCACTTTTCGCACCTAAGTACGTTCATCTCTTGGAGACAGATAGTGTCTCCTTCCTGAGCGGTATGACGGCTGCGTGATCCCATGGTGTTTATACTTGCGTACTATTGTTTGTACAGATGAACGTGGTACCTTCAGGCGTTTGGAAATTGCTCCCAAGGATGAATCAGACTAGTGGAGGTCTACCATTTTTTTATTAATGGAATTTTCCAAGCTATTAAAAGGCGCAGTCATTTAATGTATGTACACTTCTGACCCACTGGAATTGTGATACAGTGAATTATAAGTTAAATAATCTGTTTGTAAGCAATTGTTGGAAAAATTACTTGTGTCATGCACAAAGTAGATGTCCTCACCGACTTGCCAAAACTATAGTTTGTTAACAAGAAATTTGTGGAGTGGTTGAAAAATGAGTTTTAATGACTCCAAACTAAGTGTATGTAAACTTCCGACTTCAACTGTATAATCACATTCAAACACATGTACACAGTACATATACATTAACTTGTATTTTATTTAACCTTTATTTAACACAGCCTACCCCGGCCAAACCCGGATAACACTGGACCAATTGTATGCCACCCTATGGGTCTCCCAATTACGGCCGGATGTGATGCAGCCTGGATATTGACAGGACACTCAACTTATCTCTTATCTCTTTTCCTACATCATATGATATGCAGGTGACATTTCCACCTGGGTGACAGCACAGAATCAGCAAGACGGAGATGCTCTTCATCCGAGGGAATGCCTGCACATTCTCAGATGTTAGATAATCTGAGATGATCACGTCATTTACATTCCAGCCCTTGTCAGCTCCAGATTTGACTACTTCAACTCACACCCTGCTGGAATCTCTGCATTATCAGATTCCCGTCTGTTATTAATCTCTATATTGGAATCAATAAAGTTTTTTAAAATGCTGTACTTTTATTAACGTATACAGTACACTACCGTTCAAAAGTTTGGGGTCACTTAGAAATGTCATTGTTTTTTAAAGAAAAGCAAATTTTTTGTCCATTAAAATAACATCAAATTGATTAAGAATACAGTGTAGACATTGTTAATGTTGTGAATGACTATTATAGCTGGAAACAGTAGATTTTTAAAATAATATCTATATAGGTGCCCATTATCAGCAACCATCACTCCTGTGTTCCAATGGCATGTTTTGTTAGCTGGCCTTCTTTAGACTAGTTGAGTATCTGGAGCATTAGCATTTGTGGGTTCGATTACAGGCTCAAAATGGCCAGAAACAAAGAAATTTCCTCTGAAACTCGTCAGTCTATTCTTGTTCTGATGAAGGCTGTTCCATGCGAGAAATTGCCAAGAAACTGAAGATCTGGTACAATGCTGTGTACTACTCCCTTCACATAACAGCACAAACTGGCTCTAACCAGAATAGAAAGAGGAGTGGGAGGCCCCGGTGCACAACTGAGTAAGAGGACAAGTACATTAGAGTGTCTAGTTTGAGAAACAGACGTTTCACAAGTCCTATGACTATGTTCTGAGTGGATCTTCGCCTGGACTTGGATAAAATATTTGGTAGGAACATCCATCTGGAAGCTTCTGATGTTCTTTCTGATTTGCTTTAGATTCTCCACTAATGAAATGTATGTGATGAATTTGATTAAAGTTCTTCCAAAATATTACATCCATAAAATTATATTTAAGAAAAAAACATCCTATTCAATATTTTTAAAGCAAAAAAATAATAATACATTTTCCACATTGAATACTATGCTCTGTAAAAATAAGAAGGTAATGAAATCAATTGATACGCTTAAGCTTTCCAAATTTCTTTGAATGTAAAAACAATGTACTGTATGTGTTTCTGTTTTTGTGTTTATCTGATGGTTTATGACGTTTCTTGTTACTATTTAAGAAGGATGTATAGATTTTTGGAACACATTTGAATTTGTAGCCTTCATAATGCATGGAATAAAAATAAAATAAAATGTTTGGTGAGGGAGAAGAAATCGTGGTTGAAGGCTCCGTTGCGAGACGGACGCTGCATACTTTGACATTTTCTTCAGTCCAGCCAGAGTCTGTTGAAGAACAGGAAGTTACCAAACCACAGAAGATGAATATCTGTAGTTTTCGGCAATGACTTTATGGGAATACTAGCAACTTGTAAACAAACACCCATTCCTATGAGTACTATTTTAATAGTAAAGTTAAATAATACACATGGGCTATTAAGCCAATTATATTTTATGATTGTTGCCTCCCCTTTTAAGTTTATTGTGATGGTAATGAGGATTGTTTTTGATTATAATTATTAGGTGGAGTTCGCTAGCTACAATGGTATGTTCAAAGTAGCCTAGCTTTTAGGAGTATCCTACCAATAGCTGCCAGTCTAATAAATCAATTTAATATACACAATGACATAGAAATCCATTAATATTTTGTTTAGGAAGGTCATAAGAAAACATGATACTAAAACAATGTATTTCAAAAGAACAGAATAGCATGTTTTAAGATGTATTTCTCTGTGCTATAGTAGCTGAGGCTATGTTTGTTTACATGTCAACAAAATGAATTAACTTGCTTTGCTCTTTCAGATAGGGTATAGCAATTAAAACATCTGGCCTGCATAGATTTCTGTAGGATTATTTGGGAAAGTAAGTGCCAACAAGCTTCATGAAGACACCCTCAAAGATGCCCTCTGGTGGTTTGAACGAGCATTAACTGCAACAATGGCTGACAGTAAAATACAATGAAGTCATGCATTGTAACATGCAGTACTATACCGCAGCATCACGCAAGCCGTATGATGCAACTTTTAAATAAGGAACCACTGTAGCCACTATGCAGTGCAAACTAGCTTGACTTACTATGAAGTTAGAGAAATAAGTTGAGGGAAAAGTAACTAAACAAAACAACTTTTATTATCACCTTAAACAATGTACAGTATTCATCCTGTCTTGAATGAAAATGTCATATTTTGCTATGTATAAATGTGATCTCTGACGAGAGGGTTCTCCTCTATATTGCTTGGCAAACGCTACACTTCTCCATTCAGTAGTGGGGCAAGACTCCTTGAAGATGATGTGTACGGGGCATTACCTTATTCAGTTGCGTAACGCACTTATGCAGGTGTGGCTACCTTGCAGGCTTTGAATAAGTTTAATGCAACCGCTAAACACCCTCCCACTTGCTGGCCAACACATTTTCTCGTGGAGTTTTCATTCAATATGTGTTTTTTTTCTTCTTAAGCCATCACTTTAAATACGTTGTAGGAAATAGAATTTTGTCGACAGACTCACTCAGACTCGAAAGACGCAAAATATATTTGGTGGTGGGGGTGCTGCGCAGAACTTTTTGTTGTTGCCCGCACTATAGACCGCTATATTGGTCCTCTAATACGACTAGTAAAGGCCCAGTGCACTACTTTTGTGGGGAAACATTTTTTTCATTTTTTTTATTTATTCAGATTTTTCAAGGGGTGCTGCGGCTATGGACTATGAAATATATCAAGAGAACTGGTTTAGAATATTAGGGATCAATGAAAGAAAGCCATCTACAATAAATGTATGCATATTCATCTCTGTTTCAATACCAATTGGTAGATTTGGTAACGTTGGAAGATTAGTGTACATATAATTATTATAGGGAAATAGGGTACAATAGTAGGCTACACCCTAGTCCAGGGTTACTCAACTCTTACGTTACGAGGTCTGGAGCCTTCTGGTTTTCTGTTCTACCTGATAATTAATTGCACACACCTGGTGTCTGAGGTCTAAGTCAGTCCCTGATTAGAGGGGAGCAATGAAAAAAATGCAGTGGAACTGGCTTCGAGGTCCAGAGTAGAGTTTAAGGGCCCTAGTCTATTGCCTGCACTAACCATGGAACTGTGTGATGACATGGCCAAGCATTGCGTAATTGGTTGGTTTCAAACGGTTATACCCTGGTCTGCTTTCTGCTCCATAACGATTTAATTAGCATATTAAAAAAAATGTTTATATATGTTATCAACTGTTACTAATGATCCTCAGCAACAACCACACTGCGTTTATAGAAGAAGCAAATCAAGGTAAATGAAACAATGTAATTAAATTAAACGATAGGCTATACTATACCAAATGAAGGGAACTAACAGCAAATAGGCATTTGAATATGTGTGGTTATTAGGCCTACTGACAGTCGATACTGATAGTGGCCAATATTTAACATGATAGAAATAGGAAACAGGTTGTGGTAGCCAGACTACTAATATACCTAGATCTTATCAATAGCTCTTATCAAGTAGATTACAGTGCATGGAGAATGGTGTTATTTCTATTGGAAAAAATAAAGTACATGCTTTTTCCACTTGGAACCAGTAGGTTCGCTAGACCTTGTTCATGGTTTCCTCCCATGTAAAGGTGGTGGAATTATTTGAGTCAAAATCAGAATGCGACGTGTCTGTGGACACACCTCTGCCACACCTTCATTTGTTCGATCTCCACCCTAAACAAATAGCAGGTGAATATTGCTGAAGTTCAAGGTCAGAATACTTTTAGAGAGAAAAGTGCATAGGAAGGGAATGATGTTCCATTTACACACGCTTAACTTGGGTCGGAATTCCTCCCTAAGTGAATTCATAAAGTTTTTGGTGACAATAAGCTTTGAAATCAGCATATTTTGTGTTATGGTTGGCATATAATCACAAAACAAGTACTAGGGTAGTGAATTGATGTTAGCATCAGCTGTAAGTTAGCTGGGAAAGTTAGCCTACAAAGCTGGAAGCTACCGGTATCTTCTGGCATTGTAAAGTGTTCTACCCTGTATGGACATTGTTTTGCGAACATTAATGAACAATTTCAAAATTTCTGCATGCCGTGTTGTGTTATTCAAGTTTGTTAAGTTTGGTGCAGAATGAGTGGGGAGCTAACATGTTTCAGCCCCGACTTCCAGTGCTCTAGAAATGAGTAAGTGGGGCAGGCAAGAAGCAAGGTGCACTCGCGCTATAGGGAGCATCGGCTCCAATGATAGACAGACTTGATCCTCTCAATCAGTATAGGACGTGAGACGTGAGACACATTTGACAGAAGTACCTAAAGTAAAATAAATTCTAGTACCAAACCGTTTTTCATTTTCTAGTACTAAAAAAGTACAGAAGTTTTAGTGTACTGTGCAACACTACAAATTAGTGACTTGCTCCTGCAGGTTCATGCTCTACAACATTTCCTCACACAAGAAGCAGCGCAGGTCCTAATCCAGGCACTTTTCATCTTCCGTCTGGACTAGTGCAACTCTCTGTTGGCTCGGCTCCCTGCTTGTGCCATCAAACCCCTGGAATGTATCCAGAATGCCACAGCCCACCTCGTGTTCAACATTCCCAAGTTCGCCCATTTCAAACCTTACCTCTTCAACTAGTATCTTAAGTAAGACATCTGTAATGCAATTGCACAGAAGGTTCTACATCAGTGGAGGCGCATCAGAGGAGGAAGCGGAGGACCATCCTCAGTGAATTTCAAAAATGTTTAAATACTTAATTATAGCACCATGGTGTAGCCAGAGGAAAGCTAGTTTCCATCCTCCTCTGGTTACAATGACTTCAATACAAAACATAGGAGGCTCATGGTTCTCACCCCCTTCCATAGACTTACACAGTAGTTATGACAACGTTCAGAGGACGTTCTCCAACATGAACTGACATATTGTCCAACCAACCAAGAATTCATCTAGTATTGAAAGCAGAAGCTACAGCTAGCCAGCCCTGCAGTGCATAAAACATGGTGTGTAGTTGACTCAAAGAGAGAGAAAGACAATAGTTGAACAGTTTTGGACAAATGTATTTCTTAAAAAATGAATGAGAAGCAAGAGAGAGAGAAAGAGAGAGAACTGTATTTATTTTGTTTCACTTTCACTTAGCTAGTGAATGCAGCTAGCTAGTTTAGCCTACTCAAACACCCGGCTCAAACAGAGAAGGATGCTATGTTATCTAGCTGGCTATGGCTGTCTAACACTGGATCTCTTCCAAGTCAATGTAAGCTTTTACCACCAGGTAAAACCGCCAGTGTAACTGCTGAACTGCTGTACTGCATGATTGCAGCGGGTTTACTAACGCGTTAGTTATAGTAGCTATGGTGACTTTAGCTAATATGGTGACAATGATGTATGCTGAGTGTAGCGGTTAGCAGTTATGATAGGAAAGTTTGGCTTGGAAAGGTTTTTTCACCTGATCACAGAAATCTGATGTGTTGTGCACTGATGTCCACAAGTGAAGCGAAAAGGTGAGAGGAGGAGAACATGTAGATGTGAGAAGGAATTACACAATGAGCAAAATGTTAATGCTGTTTTTATGTGGTTGCTTTGAAAGTGAACTGTGTTTGCGTGTGATCAGGGGTGTATTCATTCCGCCGATTCTGTTGAAAATATTTCTTAAACGGAAGCAAACGGAATGAAACGGGGATAAACATACTTGAGTTTGTCCAATAGAAACTCTCGTTTGCAACTGTTGGACTAATGATTATACCCTAAATCATCAAGATGCAGGCAAGAGTGTGCAAGGCGGTATTGAATGTGTCACTGTCTGTCACCTTGATTACTAAAAGATGTATTTCGACCTGTGCACCTACATTGTAAACTTTCATTCATAGGCTAGGTTGTAGCAACCTCGTGATGGGTATAGGGAAAGTTTGAGTATCATGTAGTCTCCTAAACCTATCGATGTTACATTGAGATGGGTGAATGGAATATGAATGACAATATGCTGTAATAGAAATAAGGCCATGCTCATAAAAAAAGAATCATCCTCCCTATATGTCACCAACCACCACTGTTCTACATGGAACCCAATAAGGTTTTACCTGGAACCAAAAAGGATTCTCCTATGGGGACAGCCGAAGAACCCTTTTTTCTAGGAGTGTAGTGCTCCTGCTCCTAGGTCAGGGTTTCCGAAACTATCTGTAACGTGACATTACGTAATGTAACACATCATACTAACTAGTGGTACACAAATGTAAGTAAAATATCCTACATATAGTTCTGATTTTAGGCTGGCCATACAGACTGCACGCACATGATAATAATATGGTGCCGAAGAGGATGGCTGACATTTTACATGCTCCTAACCAACTGTGCTATTTTGTTAGTTTTTCTGCGTTGTTTGTAACTTATTTTTTAAAGTTATTTTGTACATAATGTTAAAAAGAACTTCTGGACATCCGAACAGCAATTACTCACCTCGAACTGGAAGAAGCTTTTTCCTTTAACGAGTAGGATATACTGCTTTCCCGGGAACAGGCCCAAATCCCGTCATTTGCGTGAAGAAAAGATGGAGGAAACGGGGGCGCAGGTCGGGCTTCCTTCTGAGTATACGTAGGTGAGCGAGTAAACTCCCAGTGCCATCTGTTCTACTGGCTAACGTGCAATCAATGAAAAAGAAAATTGATGACCTACGATTAAGATTATCCTACCAACGGGACATTAAAAACTGTAATATCTTATGTTTCACTGAGTCATGGCTGAACGACGACACGGATAATATAGAGCTGGCGGGATGCACCGGCAGAACAGAGAAGCTACGTCTGGTAAGACGAGGGGTGAAGGTGTGTGTCTATTTGTCAATAACAGCTGATGCGCAATATCTAATATTAAAGAAGTCTTGAGGTATTGCTTGCCTGAGGTAGAGTACCTTATGATAAGCTGTAGGCCACACTATCTACCAAGAGAGTTTTCATCTACATTGTTCGTAGCCATCTATTCACCATCACAGACCAATGCTGGCACTAAGACCGCACTCAACCAACTTTATAAGGTCATAAGCAAAGAAGAAAATGCTCATCCAGAAGCGGTGCACCTAGTGGCTGGAGACATTAATGCAGTTTTACCACATTTTTACCAGCATGTCACATGTGCAACCAGAAGAAAAAAAACACTAGACCACCTTTACTCCACACACAAAGATGCATACAAAGCTCTCCCCCACCCTCCTTTTGGCAAATCTGACAATTATTCTATCCTCCTGATTCTAGCTTACAAGCAAAAACTAAAGCAGGAAGTACCAGTGACTCGCTCAATACGGAAGTGACACAGATGCTACGCTACAGGACTGGACTAGCACAGACTGGAATATGTTCCGGGATTCATCCAATGGCATTGAGGAGTATACCACCTCAGTCATCGGCTTCATCAATAAGGGCATCGATTACATCGTCCCCACAGTGACCGTACGTACATATCCCAACCAGGATTACAGGTAACATCCGCATCGAGCTAAAGGCTAGAGCTGCCGCTTTCAAGGAGCGAGACACTAATCCAGACGCTTATAAGAAATCCCGCTATGCCCTCAGACGAACAATCAAACGAGCAAAGCGTCAATACAGGATTAAGATTGAATCCTACTACACCGGCTCTGATGCTCGTCGGATGTGGCAGGGCTTGAAAACTATAATGGAATACAAAGGGAAACCCAGACGTGAGGTGCCGAGTGACACGAGCCTACCAGATGAGCTAAATGCCTTTTATGCTCGCTTCGAAGCAAGCAACACTGAGGCATGCACAAGAGTACCAGCTGTTCTGGATGACTATGTGATAACGCTCTCGGTAGCCGTTGTGAGCAAGACCTTTAAACAGATCAACATTCACAAAGCCGCAGGGCTAGATGGATTGCCAGGATGTGTACTCAAAGCATGCCCGGACCAACTGGCAAGTGTCTTCACTGACATTTTCAATCTTTCCCTGACCAAGTCTGTAATACCAACATGTTTCAAGCAGACCACCATAGTTCCTGTGCCCAAGGAAGTGAATGTAACCTGCCTAAATTATTACCGCCCCGTAGAACTCATGTCGGTAGCCATGAAGTGTTTTGAATGGCTGATCATGGCTCACATCAACAGCATCCTCCCGGATACCCTAGACCCACTCCAATTCGCATGCCGCCCCAACAGCTTCACAAACGAATCTATCTCAATCACACTCCACACTGCCTTTCCCACCTGGACAAATGGAACACCTATGTGAGAATGCTGTTCATTGACTACAACTCAGTGTTCAACACCATAGTGCCCACGAATCTCATCACTAAGCTAAGGACCCTGGGACTAAACACCTCCCTCTGCAACTGGATCCTGGACTGATGGGCCACCCCCAGGTGGTAACGGTAGGCAACAACACATCTGCCATGCTGATCCTCAACACTGGGGCCCCTCAGGGGTGTGTACTTAGTCCCCTCCTGTACTCCCTGTTCACCCAAGACTGCGGGGCCAAATACGACTCTAACACCATCATTAAGTTTGCTGACAACAATGAGCCTATAGGGAGGAGGTCAGAGAACTGGCAGCCCTCAATGTGAGCAAGAAAAAGAAGCTGATCGTGGACTACAGGAAAAGGCGGGCCGAACAAGCCCCCATTAACATCGACGGGGCTGTAGTGGAGCAGGATGAGAGTTTCAAGTTCCTTATTGTCCACATCACCAATGAACTATCATCATCACCAATGAACTACCAACCACACCAAGACAGTCGTGAAGAGGGCATGACAAAAACTCTTCCCCCTCAGGAGACTTAAAAGATTTGGCATGGGTCCCCAGATCCTGAAAAGGTTCTACAGCTGGACCATCGAGAGCATCCTGACCGGTTGCATCACCCACAGGGTATGGCAACTGCTCGGCATCAGACTGTAAGGCGCTACAGAGGGTAGTGCGTATGGCTCGGTACATCACTTTGGCCAAGCTTCCTGCCATCCAGGACCTATAAAATAGGCGATGTCAGAGGAAAGCCCATAAAATTGTCATAGACTCCAGTCACCCAAGTCATAAACTGTTTTCTCTGTTACCGCACGGCAAACGGTACTGGAACTAGTCTAGGACCATTACCATTATCTATCTATGCATGCTCACTTCTCCCCTACCTACATGATGTGACGGTAAGGTGTGACGGT
The DNA here is from genome assembly GCF_018296145.1 of Oncorhynchus tshawytscha. Taxonomy (NCBI): domain Eukaryota; kingdom Metazoa; phylum Chordata; class Actinopteri; order Salmoniformes; family Salmonidae; genus Oncorhynchus; species Oncorhynchus tshawytscha. Next base: position 40,535,830 of record NC_056444.1, read on the forward strand.
AAGGTCTACACTTGTTGTAATCTGATACAGTCACAGGGAGACGCCAGGCAGGGGTGCATGAGAACGTGTCTGTACAATACGTGGCCTGTATATGACATATTAGTCAGTGATGTGTCTTTCATTCTTATAACCAGACTCCTGATTTCCTGTAAACCCTACCCCGACTGTTGAAGAGAAGTACAGTTCAGCATTTTAACTCTTCAGCGCTCCAGGCTTCACACATGCCTTAACTCCAGGATTTTAATTTACATTGGAATTTAAACTGTTAGAAATACTGAACACTTACAAAGAACGAATATGAAACAGACCTATTCTGACTCAAAACGGTGACTTTCCAGAAGCTGAAACAGTAATGTAGGTAAACGTCTGACTTGATATCTTTACGGAGGACAGCGTGTACTATAACTGCACTGTAATCATTCTGTCATTGGTAAAAGTACAGCCACATACAAGCTAACTAATGTTTTTTTCTGTCTTACAGAAGTTCTGTTTTCATGTAACTTCACCTTTCTGGAGGTGTTTCACCAAACTCAATTACCAAAGGGCTGTTTGTGACCTTCACTCTCCCGAACACAACACCGGGATTCTTATGTACAAAGTTAGAATTAACGGCTAAAGTGTACTGCCAGTAGTGCTGTTGCTGTATCTGGTGTTCTACGATGACAACATCTATTCCTGTCCCTAAGCTGCTGATGGACATTCTGGAAGAGCTGGGTGAAAATGACCTGAAAAGATTTCAGTGGTACATGATTCAGAACAAGTTTGAAAGCTGTCCCTCCATCCTATCAAGTCAACTGCAGAATGCAAAGAAGGAGGAAACGGTGGATATGTTTGTGCGGACCTATGGAGAGAATATGGCTGTGGATGTCACACTGGATATCCTACGTAGAATGAAAAACAATCATCATGCTGACCAGTTAACTGAAGGTAGCTAGTGTTATATGAAATTAATCAATATTCATGACCACATTGTATTGCTCATTTCCACATTTTGTAATTCTGGGACCAATCTTGGTGCTCATTTCAAAGGTGAAACTAAAACATTTCATTTCAGCTTGGAAGGAGCGTATAAAGATCTCTCCGTCAGTGGCACCATCTGAGAAAATGGCTTCCAGATCGTCTCTCCCAGAGGAGGATCTCTCTTGTCCTGTGTGTGGTGAAATCTTCGAGCGTCCTTTCATCCTGTCCTGTAGCCACAGCTTCTGTTAAGAATGTCTGGAGAAGACCTTTAAAAAGACCACATCTCGGGGCTGTCCACTTTGCAGGAGCACATCTTCGATGGAATTACCGAACCTGGCTTTGAAGAACTTGTGTGAGTCCTTCTTACAGAAGACTGAAAAGAAAGCTCATACGAGTTTGGTAAGTCCTTTATGTTGGCATCAGGATTTTAAGGAGCTCTGCAGTGTTCATAGTTAAAGATTCAAGCTCTTCTGTGCAGCTGCAGGAACACACAATTTGATTAATGTGTTCATAGGACAGCTATAGTTCTGGAACTTGAACTATTTTCAAAATACCTCTACTGCAGCAAGGTATATTCTTAATGTAACAAACTCTCGCAGGGTGACACCAAGAGCCAAGTTAATTAGCCATCATCTAACAATAACCTATGTAATTAGATACATTCATGAAAAATATATTCTTGATGATGCAGTTACATCAATTGATATATAATTAATTAATTGATTGAACTGCAAAAATCTTACAGATTGTGTCTTTCACTGGGTCAATGATTCCCTGGTTTACATTTACGTTTAGCAGACACTCATATCCAGAGCAACTTAGTACATTTTACCTCAGTAAAGAAGTTAGTAAGGTTGTTCCAAAAATTTGGTGGATTTTGAAAAGTGTAACTTGGTCAAAAATAAATATGTCATAAAGAACACATTTCAAGAGGTTAAATAAAAAAATAATATAGTAAGTGCCAAATAAAGTATAGGGTTGACCGTAACAGGGTGTCATGTCCTGACCTTATTTTCTATGGTAGAGTAGCTCAGGGCGTGACTGGGGGTTAGTGTAGTTTATTATTTCTATGTGGGGGTTCTAGTTTTGTTTTTCTATGTTGGGGATTTTGTATGATTCCCAATTAGAGGCAGCTGGTAATCATTGTCTCTAATTGGAGATCATATTTAGGTAGCTTTTTTTACACCTGTGATGTGGGATATTGTGTATTAGCACGCCATTGTCGTCACAGTTTGTTTATTCTTTATTGTTTTGTTCACTTACTTTAAATAAAAAAGATGTGGAACCAAGATCACGCTGCACGTTGGTTCGAGTGTGCTTCCAACGATGGTGACACAGGGTTGATGATTTCATCTTAAATCAGCCATAAATCCCGTTGTGAAATGGGGAATGGAAGCTTGTTGTGTGCAACAGGGAGTGTCAATTGAATGCAAGCTTTAAAAAGTTCTAGATATTGTTAAAATATTTCTAGACTGTCTATGAGTAACAGGGTTGACGTGTTATGCTCGACCCACTCAGTTTAACTCCAGAAAACACAAAAAAATGGCCAAAAAGCATAGAACCAGCTCACCAGGTTTTACACTATGATTTTAATATAAGTCTGTTTCTTTTGAATTAAAAAAAAGGAATAGTTTCACCACATTAAAACGAGAGTTCAGTTCACATAACAGGGTTGACCTTAAAATAAGGGACATGGGGACTCCCGGGTGACGCAGTGGTTAAGGGCTCGCGCCCAGGCTCTGTCGTAACCGGCCGCGACCGGGAGGTCCGTGGGGCGACGCACAATTGGCCTAGCGTCGTCCGGGTTAGCGAGGGCTTGGTTGGTAGGGATGTCCTTGTCTCATCGTGCACCAGCGACTCCTGTGGCGGGCCAGGCGCAGTGCACGCTAACCAAGGTTGCCAGGTGCACGGTGTATCCTCCGACACATTGGTGCGGCTGGCTTCCGGGTTGGATGCACGCTGTGTTAAGAAGCAGTGCGGCTGGTTGGGTTGTGTATCGGAGGACGCATGACTTTCAACCTTCGTCTCTCCCGAGCCCGTACGGGAGTTGTAGCGATGAGACAAAAGAGTAGCTACAACAACAATTGGATACCACGAAATTGAGGAGAAAAATGGGGTAAAATTCAAAAAAAAAAAAAAGAAAAGAGGGACATACACTAACTAATCACATCAAATTAAAAAAAAATATCTTCAGAAATGACTTTGTCAAAGCAACAAAATAACTAGGGCTTTACAATGATGGTGAAAAGTGTGGGGTTAAGTGGGTAAAAATCTTCCTTGAAGTCAAGGGTGCACAGAGGGACAAGTCAAAATGCTGCATTTACAAGTCTTTATTCTTATAAAAAAAATCAGATTTATTGAATAATCCATGTGGTCTATATTAAAGAGCACTTCAATTCATATACAGATGTAGGATATTCATTTGATCACTCTTTTGTTGCTGAGAATTTTTCTGCACTAAAGAAAATGCAAACTTGTAGTGTATGAGTTTTAAAAAGGCTTTTAAAATTGTCATTTCAACTTTGAAATTTCAGACTTGATTTGCCCTAATGGAAAATGTATCAACCCCTTACAAAAATGTCTAATTATGATTGACATTTCCTATTTTCCTGCTAAAACAAAATGGCTCAAATGAAGATCCTACATCTGTAACAGGCTTATAAAATTCAATATTGGTCCACAATTTCTACTTAAAATGATCAAAGGGATGCAACAGGCACTATTTTCATGGAATGACCCAGTAGAGTTTAAGGTTACAGCTGAGTAATACAGTTAGACTGCTCTCTCTCCAGTAAAATGAGTTTCTTTCAATGAGGTTATGTCCCATTCCAGGATGAAGTCTCATTCCAGACTGGCCTAAAGCCCCTCGAGGAGAAGCTGAAGGACTTTAAGAAAATTCAACAAATCTGTGCTCAAACAACTAAACACATTAAAGGTGAGTACAAGTCAAACAAGGTTGCAGCAATAATGGACTTCACTTGTGAGAGCTATTCCTCACTGTTTTCAGAGCCAGGCCCGGAACACAGAGAGGCAGATTGAGGAGGAGTTTGAGAAGCTTTACCAGTTTCTACGAGAGGAAGAGAAGGCCAGGTTAGCTGCAGTGGGGGAGGAAGAACAGCAGAAGATTCAGATGATGAAGAAGATTGAAGAGATGACCAGGGGTACATTATCACTTTCAGACAGAGATATAGAGGAGCTGCGAACTGAAGACATCTCATTGGAGCAGGTAAGAACTTCTCTCTTTCAGACACATAATGTAATATGTTTTTTTTAACAGATTCTAAATACATTCCACACAGCAAAATATATGAATTACATCGTTGATAACATTGATAAGTATGCTGTTCTTGTATTCATCTCCAGAACTACAAGGCCATGATAGAAAAGTAAGTGATATGCCTCCTCTCTCTTCTCTCTGGTTCTGAACCCAACCCCAAAGCATCACTGACTCCTGAATGTTTTCCTAGGACCCAGTGCACACTGCCCAATCCAAAACTGCTCTCAGGAGCACTGATAAATGTAGCCAAACACCTGGGCAACCTGCAGTTCAGAATCTGGGAGAAGATGCAGGGGATCATCAAACACAGTGAGTACTGCACAATATAATAAATCAATTAATATGGTAAGTATTTTCATAATACATTATTGATAGTTTATTTTGAAGGAGTTGGGCGGTTCCACATCGTACATATTTATATTGGATAGGATAGAAAGGTTAAGATATAAGGGAGTGTTCTGAAATAGCCTAGGCCGAATTCGAACCCATGCTGCTGCTATATATGTATTCCTGAGGCTTAGACCACTAGAACAACCCAGGTCACAAATTATTGATTGTTTATATTATATACTCTAACCAACAGAATGTCTGTCTTTTGTCTTACAGCTCCCGTGATTCTGGACCCCAACACTGCCGCCCCTTGGCTTTCTCTGTCTGACGATCTGACCAGTGTGAGTCAAAAATGGCAGCAGCAACCTATGAACCTAGAACGGTTTGAGAATTATCCAATTGTACTGGGCTCTGAAGGGTTCAGCTCAGGAAAGCACAGCTGGGAGGTGGAGGTGGGGGACCATCCTCTCTGGGATATGGGTGTGGAAGAGTCCATCGAGAGGAAGAAAAATCTGACTGTCACCAGAATGTGGAATCTGGGCTATTTGGTTGAGGAACAGCAAGTACATAGCAGGAGTAGGTGGGATCCTCCCTCTGCAGAGAAGACCCCAGAGGATCAAAGTGCAGCTGGACTATGACAGTGGGGAGGTGTCTTTCTATGACTCCAAATATATGACTCACATCTACACTTACAAAGACATTAAATGTAAAGAGAGGATGTACCCATACTGTATGGTTGGACCCAGTAGTAATGCCACCAACCCTGATATAAAGATCTGCCAATCAGAGGTGTCTCTGACAATGTTCTCAGTGAGGTGTGTGTTTCTGTGTGTGTGTGAATTATTAACTTTGATAATGATGGTGATTATGTCTTGAAGATGAAATCAGATGAGAGATTAATCTGTTCATCTCTGTTAGTGTGTCAAGTGAAATAATGCGTGTGTGATTCTAGTTTCTCACAATAATGGTCAACTGGTATAACTTCTACTATTTTAAATTCTGTATAATAGTGTATTGTGTGTGTGTGTGGTGGTTGGGGGGTAGGGAGGGCCATTTTATTTTATCCACCTGTTGACTTTGTTGAATTTTGTATTTTAAATTATTCTACATCCATTTTTGGATTTATAAGTAAATTATATTTACCCATTGATTCTTGAAGAATATACTGTGTGTTATAAATGCCTCATGAGCTTAGTACAACTGTCAAAACCCATCAGAACCCATATCAAACTGTATTTGTCACATGCTTCATAGACAACAGGTGTAGACTAACAGTGAAACGCTTACTGATGGGTCCTTTACCATCAATGCAGTTAGATAAGATAAGAAATAGTGAGAATCTAATAAAAATCTGAAATAGTGACATGAGGAATAAATACACAGTGAATAATGAATAAAAATAAAGAGTATAAATAACATGGCTATATACAGGTAGTAGAAAAGCACATAGAGTACAGGGAGTACCAGTACCAAGTTGTGCAAGGATGAGGTAATTGAGGTAGCTGCTGTATGTACTGTACATTTAGGTAGAGGTAAAGTGACTAGGCAACAGGAAAGATAGACAGTAGAAGCAGCATAAGTGTCATGCCCTGGCCATAGAGGCTTTTATTCTCTATTTTGGTTAGGCCATGGTGTGACTAGGGTGGGCATTGTCCTTTTTTCTATGTTTTGTATTTCTATGTCTTGGCCTGGTATGGTTCTCAATCAGGGACAGCTGTCTATCGTTGTCTCTGATTGAGAACCATACTTAAGTACCCCTTTCCCCCACCTGCTTTGTGGGAAGTTAAGTTTGTCTTTGTTCAGGGCACATAGGCCCAAAGCTTCACGGTTTGGTTTATGGTCTTCATTTGTCGGCATCATTTTGAATAAAGAAAAAATGTATTCTTACCATGCTGCACCTTGGTCCAGTCCTTCAGCCAGCCGTGACAATAAGTGGTGTGTGTGTGGCGTTAGTATGCATGTTATATGTGTGAGTGGGAGTATGTAATGTGTGTGTGTGGGTGGGGGGTAAGTCTAAGAATGTGTGAGTGTGTGGGTAATGTCCAGTGTGTGTGCATAGAATCAGTGCAAGAGAGTTAGTGCAATGTTTGTAAACCAACACTATATAGCCTATACAGGCTATGATTGTGGGTCCTATTCATTCCGCATCGTGGAAGTTGAGAGTTACAACATGATTGAAATTTAAAGGCAATGTTCCTGCTTTAGCCGGAGACTGCATTCACGGTAAACACTGCATACAGTGGGGCAAAAAAGTATTTAGTCAGCCACCAATTGTGCAAGTTCTCCCACTTAAAAAGATGAGAGGCCTGTAAATTTTCATCATAGGTACACTTCAACTATGACAGACAAAATGAGAAAAAAAAATCCAGAAAATCACATTGTAGGATTTAATGAATTTATTTGCAAATTATGGTGGAAAATAAGTATTTGGTCAATAACAAAAGTTTCTCAATACTTTGTTATATACCCTTTGTTGGCAATGACAGAGGTCAAACGTTTTCTGTAAGTCTTCACAAGGTTTTCACACACCGTTGCTGGTATTTTGGCCCATTCCTCCATGCAGATCTCCTCTAGAGCAGTGATGTTTTCAGGCTGTTGCTGGGCAACACGGACTTTCAACTCCCTCCAAAGATTTTCTATGGGGTTGAGATCTGGAGACTGGCTAGGCCACTCCAGGACCTTGAAATGCTTCTTACGAAGCCAATCCTTCGTTGCCCGGGCGGTGTGTTTGGGATCATTGTCATGCTGAAAGACCCAGCCACGTTTCATCTTCAGGAGGTTTTCACTCAAAATCTCACGATACATGGCTCCATTCATTCTTTCCTTTACACGGATCAGTCGTCCTGGTCCCTTTGCAGAAAAACAGCCCCAAAGCATGATGTTTCCACCCCCATGCTTCACAGTAGGTATGGTGTTCTTTGGATGCAACTCAGCATTCTTTGTCCTCAAAACACAACGAGTTGAGTTTTTACCAAAAAGTTATATTTTCGTTTCATCTGACCATATGACATTCTCCCAATCTTCTTCTGGATCATCCAAATGCTCTCTAGCAAACTTCAGACGGGCCTGGACATTTACTGGCTTAAGCAGGGGGACACGTCTGGCACTGCAGGATTTGAGTCCCTGGCGGCGTAGTGTGTTACTGATGGTAGGCTTTGTTACTTTGGTCCCAGCTCTCTGCAGGTCATTCACTAGGTCCCCCCGTGTGGTTCTGGGATTTTTGCTTGTGATCATTTTGACCCCACGGGGTGAGATCTTGCGTGGAGCCCCAGATCGAGGGAGATTATCAGTGGTCTTGTATGTCTTCCATTTCCTAATAATTTCTCCCACAGTTGATTTCTTCAAACCAAGCTGCTTACCTATTGCAGATTCAGTCTTCCCAGCCTGGTGCAGGTCTACAATTTTGTTTCTGGTGTCCTTTGACAGCTCTTTGGTCTTGGCCATAGTGGAGTTTGGAGTGTGACTGTTTGAGGTTGTGGACAGGTGTCTTTTATACTGATAACAAGTTCAAACAGGTGCCATTAATACAGGTAACGAGTGAAGGACAGAGGAGCCTCTTTAAAGAAGAAGTTACAGGTCTGTGAGAGCCAGAAATCTTGCTTGTTTGTAGGTGACCAAATACTTATTTTCCACCATAATTTGCAAATAAATGAATTAAAAATCCTACAATGTGATTTTCTGGATTTTTTTTCTCATTTTGTCTGTCATAGTTGAAGTGTACCTATGATGAAAATTACAGGCCTCTCATCTTTTTAAGTGGGAGAACTTGCACAATTGGTGGCTGACTAAATACTTTTTTGCCCCACTGCATGTCAGGTAAATCGAAAATGACCTTTACATTTCTATCTCAGAATCTGTAACGCTTCTGTAATGCTTCAGCTGTACAGATTGAATAGAGCCCTTTGATATAATGGATGGTGTGTCCTTGCATCCATAGCATCCAGTTTGAAATGCACGACTGAAACCAATGTAATATTTTGACATGGCGGGAATTGCATGCAACAACAAAGCACTACCTCCTTCCTGGGCCTTGGCATGACTGTTCAAATGACCAGCTAACTATTTCAAATTAAATTGCATTGGTTACATACATGGTTAGCAGATGTTAATGCAAATGTAGCAAAGTGCTTGTGCTTCTAGTTCCGACCGTGCAGCAATATCTAACACGTAATCTAAGAATTCCACAACAACTATCTAATACACACACATCTAAAGTGATGGAATAAGAATATGTACATATAAATATGGCTGAGTGATGACAGAGCGGCATAGGCAAGATGCAATAGATATAAAATACAGTATATACATATGAGATGAGTAATGTAAGATGTGTAAACATGATTAAAGTGGCCTTATTTAAAATGACTAGTGATCCATTTCTTAAAGTGGCTAATGATTCAAGTCTGTATGTAGGCAGCAGCCGCTCTGTGTTTGTGATGGCTATTTAACAGTCTGATGGCCTTGAAATAGTAGCTGTCTCTCGGTCCCAGCTTTGATACACCTGTACTGACCTCGCCTTCTGGATGGTAGCGGGGTGAACAGGCAGTGGCTCGGGTGGTTGTTGTCATTGATCTGTTTGGCCTTCCTGTGACATTGGGTGCTGTAGGTGTCCTGGAGGGCAGGTAGTTTCCCCCCGGTGATGCGTTGTGAGTTTGTGAGAGTTTTAGTTGACAAGACAAATTTCTTCAGCCTCCTGAGGTTGAAGAGATGCTGCCTTCTTCACCACACTGTCTGTGTGGCTGGACAATTTCAGTTTGTCTGTGATGTGTACCCCGAGGAACTTAAAACTTTCTTCTTTCTCTACTGCTGTCCTGTCGATGTGGATAGGGTGGTGCTCCCTCTGCTGTTTCCTGAGGTCCACGATCATCTCTTTTGTTTTGTTGACGTTGAGTGAGAGGTTGTTTTCCTGACACTACACCTCGAGTGCCCTTACCTCCTCCCTGCAGGCTGTCTCGTCGTTGTTGGTAATCAAGCCCGCTACTGTTGTGTCGTCTGCAAACTTGATGATTGAGTTGGAGGTGTGCCTGGCCACCCAGTCATAAGTGAACAGGGAGTACAGGAGGAGGCTGAGCACGCACCTTTGTGGGGCCCCAGTGTTGAGGATCAGCGAATTGGAGATGTTGTTTCCTACCTCCACTTCCTGGGGGGCAGCTCGTCAGAAAGCCCAGGACCCAATTGCACAGGGTGGGGTTGAGACTCAGGGCCTCAAGCTTAATGACGAGCTTGGAGGGTACTATGATGTTGAAGGCTGAGCTGTAGGCATAGTCTGTAGACCTGTTGGGGCGGTATGCAAACTGAAGTGGGTCTAGGGTGGAAGGTAAGGTGGAGGTGATATGATCATTGACTAGTCTCTCAAAGCACTTCATGATGACGTAAGTGAGTGCTACGGGGCAGTAGTCAGCCATTTAGTTCAGTTATCTTTGCCTTCTTGGGTACAGGAACAATGGTGGCCATCTTGAAGCATGTGGGGACAGCAGGCTGGGATAGGGAGCGATTGAATATTTCCGTAAACACACGAGCCAGCTGGTCTATGCATGCTCTGAGGACGCGGCTAAGGATGGTGTCTGGGTCAGTAGCCTTGCGAGGATTAACATGTTTAAATGTCTTACGTCGGTCACGAAGGAGGCCCACAGTATTGTATTATCCTCAAAGCGGGCAAAGGTGTTTAGTTTGTCTGGAAGCAAGACGTTGGTGTCCATGACTTGGCTGGATTTCTTTCTGTAGTCTGTAATTGCCTGTAGACCCTGCAACATAGGTCTTGTGTCTGAGCCATTGAATTGCAACTCCACTTTGTCCCTATATCAACATTTTGCTTGTTTGATTGCCTTGCGGAGGGAATAACTACACTCTTTATTTTCAGCCATATTCCCAGTCACGTTTCCATGGTTAACTGTGGTGGTTCGCGGTTTCAGTTTTGCACAAATGCCACTATCTATCCACGGTTTCTGGTTAGGGTAGGTTTTAATAGTCACAGTGGGTACAACATCTCCAATGCACTTCTTTATAAACTCACTCACCGAGTCAGCGTATAGATCAATGTCATTCTCTGAGGCTGCGCGGAACATTTCCCAGTCCGCGTGATCAAAACAATCTTTAAGCGTACATCCTGTTTGAGTTTCTGCCTATAGGACGGTAGGAGCAAAATGGAGTCGTGGTTGGATTTGCCGAAGGGAGGGCCTTGTATGCATCGCAGAAGGTAGAGTAGCAAATGTTAGTGTATTGCCCGCGCAACAATCAATGTGCTGGTAGAATATAAGAAGCCTTGTTCTCAAATTTGCTTTGTTAAAATAACCAGCTATAATAAATGCAGCCTCAGGATATATGGTTTCCAGTTTACATAGAGTCCAGTGAAGCTCCTTGAGGGCCGTCGTGGTGTCTGCTTGAGGGGGTATATGCACGGCTGTGACAATAACCGACGAGAATTCTCTTAATATGGTCGGCATTTGATTGTAAGGATTTCTAGGTCAGGTGAACAAAAGGACTTGAGTTCCTGTATGATGTTTTTACACCATGAGTCATGAGTCATTAATCATGAAACATACACCCCTGCTCTTCTTCTTCCGAGAGAGATGTTTATTTCTGTCTGCACGATGCACGAAGAAACCCGGTGGCTGTACCGACTCCGACAACATATCCCGATAGAGCCATGTTTCCGTGGAACAGAGAATGTTACAATCTCTGATGTCTTTCTGGAAGGCAACCCTTGCCCTAATTTCATATACTGTACCTTGTTATCTAGAGACTGGATATTGGCGAGCAATATACTCGGAAGCAGTGTACACGCTTTCAAAGTTTGAACAGGAGGCCGCTCCGTCTACCTCTTCTGCAGCGACATTGTTTTGGGTCGGCCTCTGGGATTAGATCCAATGTCCTGGCTGGTGGTCCAAACAAAGGATCTGCTTCGGGAAAGTCGTATTCCTGGTCGTAATGTTGGTAAGTTGGCGATGCTCTTATAGCCAATAATTCTTCCCGGCTGTATGTAATAACACTTAAGATTTTCTGGTCTAACAATCAAAGAAATTATACATAACAAAACAAAATACTGCATAGTTTCGTAAGGACTCGAAGCAAGGCAACCATCTGTCGGCGCCATCTTGCAAATTTGTTTATCATTCCAGATCAGTTTCCTTTGTTGACGCCGAAAATAGTTTTTCTGGAAAGGAATTCTTGAAAAACTACTTTGGTTTATCAAAGTAAGAATGAAACCATATCCTCTGAAATAATCCACACTTGTGTGTTAGCTAAAATGCATTGAATTGTAGGTCTGCCTACGCACTTGCATACTACATCCAGTAGGTGGTGCTCCATACCATACAGGGGACAGAGAAGTTGACAGGTCTTGGTTCTCTGTGTGTGTATGCTGCAGGACTCAACAAATGCCAAGGAGCTCAGAGAAAGGGGTGAAGATTTGAGATGCAAAACAGGTCCTGACACTTCTTGGACAAGATGGGGTTCAGAGACCGGGATGAGGGAGACCTGGGACCTGTGTATAGTTTCCAGTGGAGGCACTATGGTGCAGAATACAGAAATATGCACGCAGGTACACGACACTCTAACATGGTATTGTAGGATTATGATATGAGTGTTTCAATTTAAAAAAATTTAAACTAGTGCTTAATTTTCATGGATAATACTTCCCTTATAGATTACACAGGCCAAAGTGTGGACTAACTACAGAAAGTTGACACAATCAAGATCAATCCAGAAGAATCATCATGTGTGCGTGGAACCTCAAAGGCATCTGACAGTCTTCACTGACTTCACTGTGTATATACTTAACAGTCAATGTTGGTTTTGTATTGCTCACACACCTGTGCCTGTGTTGTTCCCAGACCATATGGCGCTGCCCCCCTGCCCTGCGTCAGTTGTATTCAATTGACGGGAAGCTGCCATGTCAGCTGTACCAGTGCTCGGGGGACATGGGCCTGGGAGTGCCCTTCAACATCGCCAGCTACGCCATCCTCACCTACATGATCGCCCACACATCACAGGACTTGTGGGGCAGACACCAGCTTAAATCCCCTATTCGCTAACACCGGTCTATAACAAAAGCAGGGTAGTAAAATAAGGTATTTCATTCCTGCCTTTCTCCCTTCAGCCTGGTGAAAGTAGGTTCATGACAGATACAACAACTGAGATATACACACTGCAGTGACAAGTGTGTAACGCTATGGCCACACAGACGCATGAAAACAAATACACATTCATCCTTCTGTATTTGTCCAACAAAAGTTCAACCATCTTTGGACTGGTTGCAAAACGTACAAAGGCCTACATATTGTGCGTTTGACGGACGGTCGTCCATTATCCGTCAACAGATGACTCCCATTGCAAAACCATTGGCTCAATCCATCAATTTCTGACACAAAATGTCTGGCCGCGGCCCAAACGTGATGACTCTTCCCTTACAGCTCCAGAGAGATTTGGCCCTTCCCCAAGATGAAGCTCATTAGGACAGTGGGAAAAAAAAGAGATGACTTCCGTGCAGAAGACTAAGATCGTTGACTACAATCTCCAACGCATCATCAAAATGTAGATGGCAGTTTAAATGGCCTTCAATGAACTACAATGAACAAAAATAAAACACCATGCAACAATTTCAAAGATTTACTGATGTATAGCTCATGTAAGGAAATGTCAATTGAAATAAATTAGGCCCTAATCTATGGATTTCACATGTTTCTGAATACAGATATGCATCGGTTGGTCAGAGATACCTTAAAAAAAAAAATAGGGGCATGGGTCAGAAAACCAGTCCGTATCTGGTGTGACCACCATTCATTTGCCTCGTGTAGCGCGACACCCTCGCATAGAGTTGATCAGGCTGTTAATTGTGGCCTGTGGAATGTGGTCCCACGCTTCAATGGCTGTGCGAAGTTGCTGGATATTGGAAGAACTGGGACATTTCAGCTCCCAGGAATTGTGTACAGATCCTTGCTACATGTGGCCGTGCATTATGCGGAAACATGAGGTAATTGCGGCGGATTAATGGACCGACAATGAGCCTCGGGATCTCGTCATTGAATTTCTGTGCATTCAAATTTCCATCGATTAAAAAGCAATTATTCATTTATTGTAGCTTACGCCTGCCCATACCCTCACCACCATGGGTCACTGTTCACAACGTTGACATCAGCAAACTGCTTACCCACACAACACCATACAAACCATCCGCCTGGTATAGTTGAAACTGCTGCGACTCCCGTCGCAGTCATTCTCTAAAATGACAGAAGTAGCTTATGGTAGAGAAATGTACATTCAATTCTCTGGCAACAGCTCTGGTGGACATTCCTGCAGTCAGCATGCCAATTGCACGCTCCCTCAACTTGACATCTGTGGCATTGTTGTGACAACTGCACATTTTAGTGGCCATTTGTCCACAGCACAAGCTGCAGCAGTGTATTGATCATGCTGTTTAAATCAGCCACACCTGTCAGGTGGATAGATTATCCTGGCAATGGAGAAATGCGCCGTAAAAGGGATGTAAACAAATTCGTGCACAAAACAAAAAAAAAATAGCTTTTTGGACATATGGAACATTTCTGGGATCTTTTATTTCAGCTCATGAAACATGGGACCAACACTTTAAATGTTGTGTTTATATTTTTGCTCAGTGTAATATCTGGGTGGAGGTTTTCCTTTTGATTTAAATATTCTGGTACAGTAGTTTCTACCTGTTGCCTTTTTAGATTCAATTGTGTATTTTATATTGTTTGTATCGCAGGAATTTGGTAAATAAAGAATATATACATTTAGTTATTGGCACAAACATCCCTTTTAGAAACATACAAAAGTGAAATCATTTCATCTTGTGCATTGATAACCAAATACAGGAATTTTTCAATGGTTACTTAAGAAAATCATTGGTTGAAAAACTACTTTAACTGCCCGGCACCGTACCAGTCACTGGAGCTTCTTCCACACTTGCCCCTGAGGGTACTGGTGTGTCTGCACTGACGACTCCAACATCTCACAGGAGTAGCCTGGATCCTGATGGAACAAAAGCCAACAGAAACCATGGGCAAGACTTAAGAGCCACAGCATTTAAATTAATGATCACAACACCAGATCATTTTGACAGAAACCATACCTTGGGAGGCATGTAGTGGGCGTTCTGAATCACAACGGGACTTCTGAAATGCTGATGGAGGTGGTCCACAAATTCACACATCCTGAGAAAGAGAACAGATTTTATTTCAGCACCTGACCACAGCTCAAATAATTACAGTTATAACCAAATGAAATAATTATGGGGTCATTGTTATATTCTATATTATGTCATTGTAGCTTGAATGGTTTAGAATGATGGGCTGGGATGTCCATGTACCGGTTGTCAAGACTGGCAGACACAGAGATGTAGTCAAAGAGAATCAGGTGCTGAACCAGCTCACACAGTCCAACACCTCCAGCATGAGGACACACAGGCACTGGGGAAATAGATTAAAAGATAAACACACAGCACGGGCACAGAGACACACAGCTGGGCTCATACTCATCAAGCATCTGCTGATCTTGGATCAAGTCACCCCGTCCATACAATCTTACCTACAAGGCAAAACTGATCCAAGATTAGCACTCCTATTCTGAGATGCTTTATGAATATGACCGCTGACGTCTTACCCTTGAACTTGTGGGCCATGAGCAGCACGGCTAGGTTCTCGTTGACACTGCCCAGTCTACAGCTGTCAATCTGGACAAACTGCAACGCCGACGCCTGGAGGAACTGCTTGAACATCACTCTATTATGGCACTGGAGGGGCCACAAGAACAACATTCATTACATATCAGTTAAACTGACTAAATACTGACAGCGCTAGTGTAAAACACTGAACACAACGAGTCAGTAACATTGACACACAGGGAGTCCTAACCTGTTCTCCTGTGGCCACTCCAATGCCAAGCGGCGCCAAGGCCTGCAATTGCAGAACAGAGACGTTAAACTTAAGCAGAAACAAGCGTCGAGGCTTGGAGAATAACCTTTCATTCTGAATCCATGACTGTTTCTCAATTTGTGCTTCCGCAATTTCTCACATCCCATCTCCTTGACTCCTCAAAACACATTGGAGAAAAGGTCCAAGGGGAGGGACCTTCTCTAATACAGTTGAAAAGGAGGCAGGGAAACAGGATGTGAGGAATCACAAAGCAATTCAGAACCCAGGCCTCAGATCCTTCCCTCATCACCTTGGAGATGGCAGCATGTCCCAGGATATCGTCAGGGGAGGTGGGCTCTTCGATCCACAGGGGTTTGTACTCAGCCAGCCTGGTCACCCAGGTTATGGCCTCGCCTACGTCCCACCTTTGGTTGGCATCAATCATCTGAAACAGAGAAGACAATTGGCTGCAGAATGAATTGAGCCAATCCTGTGCATGAGGTTCACTGAATCCAACGGCATTACAGATTTACCAGTGTGTTGTGGGCTCCAATCATCTGCCGTATGAGACTGCACCGGCGAATGTCATCCTTTAGGTCAGCCCCCACCTTCACTTTGAACTTGGTCCATCCATCATTTAGTGCATCGGTGCACAGCTATAGGAAAATAGAAATACAGACTGACATACAGTGGGGTCCGAAGTGATTGACACCCATACCCCCAAGACATGCTAACCTCTCACAATTACTACTAACAGGGGAGGTCAGCATGTCTTGGGGGTATGATCTTTGACTTTTTCACTTATCATTATACGTAATCATAGTAGCATCCACATTAATGTAGAAGTGTTTATAAACATTCTATTCTTATTTAAAATAAGTGACAACACATTTACCATTAATTTCTATTAGGCACAAAATAATTTGAAAAAAACAAAACGAACTGCATATGCTTCATGTAGTCATTGCATGCTAGGACTATGGGACCAAATATTACACTTTTGACTCCTTTATTCATAAGAGTCTTCAGGGGTGTCAATTTTGACCCCTATCTTTGAGAACAAAAAAGTATCACTTGTTAAACTCAGAAACTGTATTGGTATAGAAAACAATCCCCTTTTTTGCATTAATTATAGCCCAGTATTTTAATAATTTAATACAGTAATTGCTCATCTTTATTAAGGGTGTCAATAATTTAGGACCACACTGTATATAAGGTTTCCCTATGGGGCCTGGTAAAACGTAGTGCCCTACATAGGGAATAAGGTGCCATTTGGTACTCGGACCAATGCACAGCATATGTATGAGAGGAGACCTGTTTCAGCAGCTGGTCGGAGTATCCTAGCCAGGCACAGGAGGTGGTATAGGCAGGATAACCCTCCTTCAGCATCTGGTCCACTGAGAGGTCATACATTCACATCAATACACTTCATTAATAAAATTCATATTCCAATAGAGGAAGGTACATTTTTATAATTGCAGTACTGAGTATATTATGGGATGTAAGCACTTCATGGAGGAGCAATTACAGCCACTAAACTCCACTTATCAAAGCCATTAACGTCGCTCAGGCCCTTTGTGTGCTTACCTCTCTGCTGCTTCCCCGTCTGGGCTTTCAGAAGTAGATCTGAGAGAGAGAGAGAACGAGAGACCGAGAGAGAGAACAAGAGAGAGAACGAGAGAGAGCGAGAACGAGAGAGAGAGCGAGAGCGAGAACGAGAGAGAGAGAGCGAGAGCGAGAACGAGAGAGAGAGAGAGAACACGCAGATCAAAGATAATAGGTAATGGTGTTTGTAAACTACCTTGTGAACCTGTTAAACAAGAGTGCAGATGGCCAATAGAGGAACATATTATGGACAGTGTTCAGCAAGACGTACCAAGGGCCTCCTCTTCAGTAAGGGCATCAGTGATATATCTGAAGTCAATGCATGAGATGAGCTTTCTGGGGTCCTGAGGCAAGAACACAAGCGTGTACAAGCATGTACAGGCACACGTACATACACTACTTCATCCTAAAAACGTGTCTGATTACAGCACATTCCAAGGTGTACACATTACATTGTGTCATTCCAAACTTTATCCGCAAGGTCATATTTCAATGTCGCACAAAACTGAATATGACGTGGCGGATAAAGTTCAGCACGACAATTTCATTTGTACACATCTAAAGACCTGCATCACTATACTGACAGCTTTTCCGTTTCTATAAAGACTTATTTGGAGCTTTTGTTCGAGCCCACATACTACAGAACGAGGATGTCAATCGCTGGTTTGGGTAAGTTTCTGTCTTGACATTTCTAGAACATGCCATTTACATCCAAAATACAGATATGATTCTCAACCCCCCCCAAAAAAAAAAAACACCTTTTAAGTTTGATGCTTTAGTTTGATGCTTTTTTGATGCTTTTCGAGAGTAAAGCTAAAAAGCTCTCCATATCAGCAACTTACCATTTCAACAAGCAGCTTCCACAGTGGCTGTTGACAAAAGGACAACAGTCATTTTAGCAGTATCTCGACATATGAAGGGTCTTGCTATATTGCTTGGCATCCATAGCGTCGCTGTCTGATGAAAACCCTCATTGCATATATATATTCAGAGTACATTGAGGGGTTACTGCTTTCAATTCATTTGAAAAATAAATAAAATCAGTTACAAGGTTCAGACAGCAACGACTGCTGAGGCAATGTGGGCCATGGTCAAAACTAGCGCACTATATAGGGGACAGGACTCCAATGTCTCACCTTGCCCTCGGACCGCGCCCAGAGGTCCCATACTGCATTCAGGACCGCCGCAGTGGCCAACTGAATGACTCCTTTCTCTGGTCCAATCTGGCACAAGACCGGGGTAAAATATCTGCTTACACACATCTTTCAGTGAAGTGTTAGTTACTCAGTGTGGATTGATTAGGGTAGTTTGTGTTGGAGTGGTTGTGTACACTCACCCATCGCATCTGTCCATCGCTGGTGAGGAGACGGTAAAATCCACGGAAGTCACTCACAATCTCCTCTAGAGATTTCCCCACAACTAGGGCGGACAGGGCTTCCACAGCACACACAACTGCACAGTTTAAAAAAGGGACAAATGTTAAGTAATTTGAAAAAAAGTACACAGTATTATACTCAGACTGGCAGATAGGTTCACATGGGGACAACTAGCATGTAATGCGTAATCATTTAGAGATCTGAGAGTACCTATGTTCTGGTTGCACCTATGCATACAAAGCCAGACTATGTTGTGTTTACACATACTACCACAAGATGTAGCTGTGGATAACATGCATTTAGACTACTAAACAAAGCCCACCAACTGGGACACTCAACAACACATTGAAGGGGACACATACTACCACAATATGTAGCTGTGGATAACATGCATTTAGACTACTAAACAAAGCCCACCAACTGGGACACTCAATAACACATTGAAATGGTGAACGTTGGATCAAGAATCTTACCAATTTCTGTGCCTCTCCCCACAGTAAAAGTCAAGCCATATCCTTGCATTCCTTGATCAGTTTCGATGACAACATAGGCGACAGAGTAGTCCGGGTCGGTGTGCTGAAAGAAGCAACATTTATATTTTCCTATATGATCCTTAGGCCTACCATAGGTAGGGGAAAATGTGACATGAATAAAGAAAGTGCTGCAGAAATCAATTTTGTCTGCAACTTCTGCAAGAACGCATTCATTGCATTGATGCACCTACCATTGCGTCTGAACCATGTTGCTCCAAAGATGTTGGAAATCTGACATCGCGGACAGTCAACTTTATAATTGTTTTTGTCATTTTGCTCAATTTTTTGTTATACAAGGGAAGTAGCCCGCTAGTGTACTATCGCTTGCTCAACATGGAGTCTCGCCCACTGCGATTGGTTGAAATGCCTTTCCGCGTAGGTAAAGTGTGATTCTCACATGACTTTATGCAATCATAGTGGCTACAACCGGGTGAACCAGGTTGGCGTTGATTACAATCTTCCTGGGTACCGGCTGCCTCTTGGGCTTGAGCCGGGTGCTCGGTTCTGTCCGAAGGCAAAAGTGACGCGCGTGGAGTAATGAGTAGGATTCAGTGTTTTCACATGCAGCAGTTATTGGTTTTGATTAAAAAAACGCAGCATTGTTGACAATATGAGTGCAGAGCAGATTACGGTTCACTTTTGAGCAGGGCTGGCCTCCCTTAACCGATACGTCTGGTCACGTGACGGGCCGTAGCAGCGGTAAATCCGGGGCAGTTTCATAGATCTCCGTCAAAGCAACTGGCAAAAAATGAATTCATGCCAATAATATTAACAATAATATTAACATTGTGACAGCTCGTGCCTCGACAAGTGTCATCAACTCCCTGTTTGTCTGTATAAAACTATTGCATCTAACGAATTCAACAAAGAATAGCACACATTCAAATCCGACATGTTTAATTTTCCAACTGTACAAATTCCACAGATAAGCATCCATAATTATTTCTCCACCAGCTTCATAACTTGCATTCTAGTCTTAGCTGTCTTAAAAAAAACGTGATATCAACTGTCTGTTGTCTGTATGAAACTGATGAATCTAACGAGTTCAACAAATAGCACACATTAAAATCTGAAATGTTTAATTTTTGTAATGTTTAATTACAAATTCCACAGATTAGTATCTAAATCATATTTATTTATCTTTCCACCAACTTTATGACTTGCATTCTAGTCTTTGCTGTCCTTTTTTAAAATGTATTTATAAAATTAGGATTTCACAACTTTGTACAAAGCCCTTCTTTAAAACCTCAGCTGACCATGTGTGTTCTGCCCATCTATGCAAGTATGCATAATTAAATGTGTCACTGAATTGATGAGTTTAAAGAAAAACAAAGGAGTAAAATGACAACTGTTGATGTGACATGACACATTAAAAAGACCTTTGAGCTTCCTCCTGTTGCAGTCTTAAAATAACTGACTGCTCACTGGTTTATAGCTACTTTATAAAAACAAAAATGTAAATAAAAACTCATTCTCTTTGTATCTAGGCTGAAACTGTAGACTGAATTAAATCCATTCACAAAATAAAATCACATGTAGACAACATAAAACAGTTCAGGTGCTTTGGCAATATATTCCCATGAAGGCAAAATTGTTACTTTTTTTAAAACAATTTTTTGATCTGAAAATGAAACACGTGAGGATGAGTCAAGTATACAATCCAAAAGATAACGTTTGTTGAAGGGACTTCTCCATGTATGTGAAAGAGAAGGCCAAGTCCTCTTTAACATAGGTGTGTAGACCCAATTTCTGGCATGTAATGGCCAAATCAGGTGGTTGTATCAACAAATTCAAATCTGGAACTAAGAGGGTGAATATTTGGTGAATATTTAGTTTGTTTTTGTGTAGTGCTATGATATGTGCAGAGACGAGACACATTGGCATGTATAGCTTAGTGAGCTACAGGGCTGTGGCCTTTGCAAGGAGAGCTGAATATTCTCCCATCTCACAGTGATATATTGCTCTGGGGTGAAGTTTCCCCTAGGTACAGATCTAAGATCAGCTTCCCTTTCCATAACAATTAGTAGGGGAAATGCTAAATTGAACCAAGATCAGTGTTTAGGGGCAACTTCATCTTACAACTACATATGCAGAAAATACTCTGTAGTGATCTTTAAAGAGGCGATTTAACTTGGCATAGCAATAGTCTGTCAGGGACACATAACATGATGGCCTTAGTGTTGTAAAAATGTCCAACTGAAGGACTCGAAGGGAAGGCTTCACATGAACCTAGAACCATGTCCATGATATGAATTATTCTTACAGTTACATAGAATAAAATCAACAAATAAAATAGAAAATGAGCAGACTAGACGGACCCACGCAACTGTCCCTGATCCGCGTCACTCAAGTCAATCGTTCAGAAAAACACAGGAGGAGAAAAAAGCATTTTCCAGTTGAACTGATGAAATGTACTGAACACAGAACTGAATTATCCTAACTGAAATATTCCCACAGTACTTGACAATATTTTCATCGCTTACAGTACATCCTTCTCTCTCATCCACCATTTTGAAGAGCTCTTATTCCAAGGGCAACTACCCATCTCTCTCATGTGGCATTTTCACAGTTCAACAAAGATTTTTAGAAATAACACAACAGAATGATTGGTCACTTCGAAAAAGAACATGATCATTATAACCATGTGGGAAATTGAGGAATAAAAAAAAAACAAAGGAACAAAAGGAGTAAAGTCATACAAACTAAGACCTGTAGTACCTGAAATAAAAAAGACAAAATGATCAGTAAAAATTAGTGTAAAAAAAAAAATAGCATATTTATTTTTATCATCAAGGATAGCAGTGGTTTGTGCAACTCGATAACCAAGCTTCCAGTTGCCTTTTCTGAAGCGCATTATTCATAGCATTTAATCTCCATGCGTCAGTATCAAAGTCTGTTCCTCCTGGGTGGAGGGATACTTTGCACGGTGAAGGGGTCCAGGGCTGTGCTGCGGCCAGGCCTGACTATAGGTTATCCCCGGGCTGGTACTGTGGCTCCGTGGCTGTGAAGTAGTCCTCCAGGAAGGACTGGATGTACTCGAAAGTAGGCCTCTCGTCGGGGTCCTTCTTCCAGCACAGCTTCATCATCTCGTGGAGGGAGTCGGGACAACCCTGGGGGCAGGGCATACGGTACCCCCGCTCCACCTGCTCCAGGACCTCCCTGTTCACCATGCCTGGGTGGAGAAAGAGAAATAGAAAGAAAGAGATAAATAACAGAGTGGGGGGAGGCCTGAAGGGGAGGCCTAAAAAGGAGGCCTGAAATCGGTTCAGGGAACAGATCCTAAAACAATGACATTTTTCAAGGAACAGAATCTGTAATGAAAGTTATCTATCCTTTTCCGGAACAGAAGCATTATTTTAAAAGCATTGGAACCGGTTAATAACGTTATATTATGTTACGGGCATTTCTTTTCAGCCCCACAAAAAAACACTACAAAGCACCTATGAAAAGCCCTCTGAAACTTATTCCGCTGTCTGCGTGCCAGCTGGAAAACCTTTGCCAGTCCGTGAAGGCTGCCTGCCCCTCCCCTTCCGAGGCATAGTCTACTGTAGCCTGCTGATGTTACAAGCGGGATTCAGAAATTAGGGAGAGATATTTAATTAGAAAATAATGGATAAACTTTTTAAATGCTAGTTAAGGATGCTATACAGCACCTTCGGAAGGTTTTTCAGACCCTGACTTTTTCCACATTTTGTAACAAGCTATTCTAAATTAGATTAAAATGCCCCCCGATCAATCTACAGACAACACCCCATAATGACAAAGCAAAAACAGGTTGAGACATTTTTTGCTAATACATTTTTGGAATAAAATGGAAATATCACATTTACAAAAGTATTCAGACCCTTTACTCCGCACTTTTACTCCGCACCCCTTTGCGGGGTTTACAGCCTTGAGTCTTCTTGGGTATGACGCTACAAGCTTGGCACAGCTGTATTTGGGGAGTTTCTCCCATTCTTCTCTGCAGATCCTCTCAAGCTCTGTCAGGTTGGATGGGGAGCGTTGCTACACAGCTATTTTCAGGTCTATCCAGAGATGTTTGTTCGGGTTCAAGTCCGGGCTCTGGCTGGGTCACTCAAGGACATAGAGACTTGTCAACACTTCTGCGTTGTCTTGGCTGTGTGCTTAGGGTTGTTGTCCTGTTGGAAGGTGAACCGTCACCCCATTCTGAGGTCCTGGAGCAGGTTTTCACTTCACCAAGGATCTCTCTATACCTTGCTTCGTTCATGATGCTCTCTATACCTTGCATGATGCTGACGCCATCATGCTTCACCATAGGGATGGTGCCAGGTGTCCTCCAGACGTAACGCTTGGCATTCAGGCCAAAGAGTGTCATCTTGGTTTCATCACACCAGAGAATCTTGTTTCTTATGGTCTGAAAGTCTTTTGGTGACTTTTGGCAAATTCCAAGCGGGCTGTCATGTGCGTTTTACTGAGGAGTGGCTTCCCTTCTGGCCACTCTACCATAAAGGCCTGTTTGGTGGAGTGCTGCAGAGATGGTTGTCCTTCTGGAAAGTTCTCCCATCTCCACAGAGCAACTCTAGAGCTCTGTTAGAGGGACCATTGGGTATTTGGTTATTTCCCTTACCAAGGCCCTTCTCCCCCAATTGCTCAACTTGACCAGGTGGCCAACTCTAGGAAGAGTCTTGGTGGTTCCAATCTTCTTCCATTTAAGAATGATGGAGGCCACTGTGCTCTTGGGGAACTTTAATGCTGCAGAGGTTTTTTGGTACCCTTCCCCAGATCTGCGCCTCAACACACCCGTCTCGGACTTTTACCGACAATTCCTTCGACCTCATGGCTTGGTATTTGCTCTGACATGCACTGTCAACTGTGGGACCTTATATAGACAGGTGTGTGCCTTTCCAAATCATGTCCAATCAATTGAATTTACCACAGGTGGACTCTAAATCAAGTTGTAGAAACATCTCAAGGATGATCAATGGAAACAGGATGTACCTGAGCTCAATTTCTATGTCCTTGAATACTTATGCAAATAAGGTATTGCAATTTTTTTTATTTTTATAAATTTGCAAAAATAATCTAAAAACCTAATTTCGCTTTGTCATTATGGGGTATTTAAAAAAAAATCAATTTTAGATTAAGGCTGTAACGTAACGAAATGTGGAAAATGTCGAGGGGTCTGAATACTTTCCGGAGTAAATTCTGGTGCCGCTCTGCACACACACGCTTCTTAGATAGCTAGCTAGCTCTGGTCCAACGTTAAGGCAACCCTCTGAAGTTCAAGCCGCTCCTCCGTAGGTATAATTCTAACGAATGTCATAACAACAAGATGCCCAGCGCTTCAAGTCAAGCCTCTTCCTCCGCCGTCTCTCCCCACCTGCAAATGTTCAGTCGCATCTCGTGCCCTACAATGGTCTGTACAATGCATGTAAATAGTTTGCACACTCCATAGCAACCTGCTCTACCTGCACTGATTGGTGAAGTAATTTAATATCGAGCTAAATGTAATAAAAAGGTTGATTTCAAGAGGTTTAAAAATGAACAGAAAGGGTTAGGGGTTCAAACCGGTTCAGAATTTCATTTTGCTGGATGGGCAAAAAATTATAATAAATGGTACTGTTCAGAACGAAACGATTGGAAAATAATTTCAGTTCTAAAGCCTGGCCTGAAGGTTAGTGTCTGTGTGTGTCAGTGTTTCAGAGCACCCGCCAGCCTCCCTCTCTCTCCCCAGAGCTCGATCAGTCTGGGACAGATGGTTCTAAACAAGAGTGGTGTTCAATCTCCGGATCAGATCCCACCAGATGGTCTCCTCTAATCTCAGCCAGCTTGTGTGTGTGTGTGTTTACCCCACAGAGACAAAAACAGCAATCAGACAGTGTCACCCCTGGCCCACTTCCTATGACAGTATTAACTAGTCTAGGCTATAAGACTTGTGACGGATCACCTTTAACCAAATTAGTCACTTCCTTGTTTACATTGCGCTGGCATCTAATTTATGACTACTCCTCCTGGTCACACAAGAAATCTGCTTCCCAGCTTCAGGCATCATACAATTGAAGTATCTTAACCAGATGGACAGCCTCACAGACTGCCATTGTTGTTATGGGACTGCATCCCAAAATGGCACTCTAATTCCTACATAGTTCCCATTCCCTATGTGCTCTAGTCAAAGGAAATGCACTGTATAGGGAAATGGGTCCCATGTGGGACGCAAACATGGTTTTTCAATTTGTCTGTGCTCTCACCTGGGTAGGGCACCCTGCCCTTGGTCACCAGTTCGGTGAGTAAGATGCCGAACGACCAGCCATCTGACTTGATGGTGAAGCGGCCGTACAGAGCAGCCTCAGGAGCCGTCCACTTAATGGGGAACTTGGCCCCTAAAAACCAGGAGGGGAAGGGATAAAAGAAGAGCGGGAAAGGACAAAGACAGAGAGAGAAGAGGGGGAAATACAGAGAGAGAAAGAAGAGAGACAGAACATTAACTTCCACTAGGGGTCATCAGAGACCTTTACAGCTCTGTACCATAACCACTGAGAGGTGACCGATATTACAGTTCACACTCAAGTCTGCCATAACAATTACACTATTGACCTCCCGTAACAAAATGAATCATAGTTTAATTTTTTAACGGTTGAAGTGTGATCTGATTGCAAGGTAATTGATCGAAAAAGAATCCTACATCATAAATATATCACAGCGGGGTGAAAAATCTAAAGTCCCATTCCAAAAGGTTTGAGGTTTTAGAGTGTTGTTGAGTGGGAAAAGGAGTGTTAGTTCTCTGCTGAAACCATTGGGCTTAAATGGTTAAGCAGCAGGAAGCTTGAGAAAGAGTTTACTCACCTCAACTAATACGATTGGATATGACCATCTGCTTTTCGCCATTAGCCTAATTTACCATGGTAGGAAATAGGGCTGAATATTTTCTCGGTGTTTTACAAATGTTCCATTCCGAGAATAAATCACTTTTCTCCCGGGAAACCCGGTATTTCCCACCAAAACCTGAAGTGTCAATCTAAAAAAGCATTATAAAGGGTATAAATATGTCTGGATTTGATTAGAGCTTTGATCAGCATGAACATCCAATCCTGATGTGCCATATATTCAATGCATTTTATGAGCCCTACAATAATGACATTTAACGAGCCAATCACACCGGCAGCTGATGAAACTGAGGAGTATTTCTGTCTGTAATAA
This sequence comes from Oncorhynchus tshawytscha, assembly GCF_018296145.1. Classification (NCBI taxonomy): domain Eukaryota; kingdom Metazoa; phylum Chordata; class Actinopteri; order Salmoniformes; family Salmonidae; genus Oncorhynchus; species Oncorhynchus tshawytscha. The sequence goes on from NC_056444.1 coordinate 40,561,940, forward strand.
AGCCCCTTTGTGAGGGAAAAATACATTCTGATTAGGGAGCTAGGCCCAACCAGTGGTTTGGCCTATGCCTTCCCAGGGCTGGGTGGGCCTGAGAGGGCATAAATCCTTACATTGGGGCCTAAATATATTTTAAATTAATTTAAATTGACAGATTTTATTATATGAACTGTAACGCAGTGAAATTGTTGCATGGTGTGTTTATAATTTTGTTCGGTATATATATATATATTTTATATATATATATATATATTTTTTTTTTTTTAATGGAAAAATACTTGTCTGAACTTAAACCCGGTAGAAAGTGTGTAGAAATTATAATTATTTAAATGTAATTTAATCTCTGAACAATCTTTCTTCAATCACAGCATTTTCAGCATTCTTCAACAAAGAAATGTTTATTATTGACAATGAAAGAGGTGGGAATGTTGTTCCCTTCTCATATAATAATAAATATATATATATATATATTTCCAGAGTTATTTGATTAAAAAAAGACCATTGGGTGTCTATTACCAGAATGCTAACAAAATTAGCCCACTTGGAGTTTGCCAAAAAGCACCTAAAGACTCTCAGACCAGATGAAACCAAGATTGAACTCTTTGGCCTGAATGCCAAGCGTCACATCTGAAGGAAACCTGGCACCATCCCTATGGTGAAGCATGGTGGTGGCAGCATGTGATATCATTTTTTTATTTTTAATAAATTAGCAAATATTTCTAAAAACCTGTTTTTGCTTTGTCATTATGGGGTATTGTGTATAGTTGGATGATTTAATACATGTTTTAGAATAAGGCTAGAACGCCTTTCAAATCAAATCAAACTTTATTTGTCACATGGGCCGAATACAACAAGTTGTAGACCTTGGGGGGGGTCAACGTACAAGTCCGGTGACCATTTGATTAATTGTTAAGCAGTCTTTTGGCTTGGGGGTAGAAGCTGTTGATGAGCCTTTTAGTCCTAGACTTCGCGCTCCGGGTACCTCTTGCCGTGCGGTAGCAGAGAAAACAGTCTATGACTTGGGTGACTGGAGTCTGACAATTTTATGGGCTTTCCTCTGAGACTGCCTACTATATAGGTCCTGGATTGCAGGAAGCTTGGCCCCAATGATGTACTGGGCCGTATGCACTACCCTCTGTAGTGGCTTATGCTGAGATGCTGAGCAGTTGCCACTTATGTCAGATGCTGAGCAGTTGCCATACCAGGCGGTGATGCAACCAGTCAGGATGCTTTCGATGGTGCAGGAGGATCTGGGCACCCATGCTAAACCTTTCAGTCTCCCGAGGGGGAAAAGGTTTTGTTGTGCCCTCTTCACGACTGTCTTGGTGTGTTTGGACCATGAAAGTTTGTTGGTGATGTGGACACCAAGGAACTTGAAACTCTTGACCCGCTCCACAACAGTTCCGTTGATATTCATGGGCGCCTGTTTAGCCCGCCTTTTCCTGTAGTCCACGATCAGCTCCTTTGTCTTGCTCACATTGAGGGAGAGGTTGTTGTCATGGCACCACACTGCCAGTTCTCTGACCTCCTCCCTATAGGCTGTCTCATCGTTGTCGGTGATCAGGCCTACCACTGTTGTGTCGGCAGCAAACTTAATGTGTTGGAGCCATGTTTGGCCATGCAGTTGTGGGTGAACAGGGAGTACAGGAGGGGACTAAGTACACAACCCTGAGGGGCCCCAGTGTTGAGGATCAGTGTGGCAGACATGTTGTTGCCTACCCTCACCACCTGGGGGTGGTCCGTCAGGAAGTCCAGGAACCAGTTGCAGGGGGAGGTGTTGAATCCCAGGGACGAGAGACATTGTGCAAATGAACAAAGTTTCAACGCATGCCGTACTGGCTCTCCAGCAGCATGTCTACAAGCTATGTCTGTGTGGAGTCACTAGGGCAACGGGCCTGACTGCTCTGCTCGGAGTAGAGGGGGGAGGAGGAGACCACAAAGAACAGAGAGTAAAAAAATGCATGGAAATCAAGATAGCAGAGGCAGCTGTATAAATAACTCATTCAGGCGTCTTTGACTTCTCAAACGCTAGCACAACACGATGACCCATCACTTTAATAATTCAGCCACTTACTTAGATAGCAAGTTAAACTTAGGGGTCACGTTAACACAGAATTATGCGGTTTTCACACAGGTAAAAATAATAATAAAATGAAACGCATAAGAAATATCTTGCTGTGTTTTGTGAACACAGATCGAAAATTCTTCTTATTGTAATTTCTTGCTCGGCACCAGACAAATGTTGTGCGCAAGTTGCACTTCTAAACTCGGCTGAGAATTCACTAACGGGCATTCGATGAGCAGGCCGCGCTCTGACTGATGTGCAGCTACTTAACTCTGGTGCTTTTCAAGATGAACTTGAAGCAAAACATTAGGAAATGTAGCTGGCTACAGTCTTTCTACGACAGGCCTAAACATTACAAACATCACGGCCATGCATCGTATTTGCTTTTTCATTGTTAGCTCATTTAGTTGTGTGGCTGCCAGCCAAATAGCGTTGCACTTGTGTTGTCAATCTGACGAAAATGAAGCTATTTTCTGTGTTGCACTAATGTATTTTCCGTGAAGGAAAACTATAGTTGCGCGTCCCTGACCACTCTATTGAAGCCAAAAAAATAAAATACTTTCAATATAAAACACGACCCCTGTCAATACACAGTTGGACTCACCTGCTCCCTCTTTCTCCCATTGTGCTATTTACAAACAAACATGTGGATCAACTGTTCTGGGGAACTTGGTAAGCTTCATAATGTAAAATAATGTGACAGGTGAAATAAGAACGCTTTGCACAAGTTGACTACAGGTATTTACTTTAAAAATAGCTACAAATATTACAATGTATTGAAAAACTTTAAATGGTTTATTAGTATTGATGGTATTAAAGAACCACCCCGTGGCTATTTCCAAATACCCCGGTATACGGTATCCCGCTCAAGCCTACTCTGTGCTCTACTAACCTTGCCTAGCCGTGTACTCGTTGTCCTCGATCAGCCTGGCCAGACCGAAGTCGGCGATCTTGCACACCAAGTTGTCCGCGACCAGGATGTTAGCGGCACGGAGGTCCCTGTGAATGTAGTTCATCCTCTCGATGAAAGCCATACCGTCAGCGATCTGAGGAAAACAAGAAAAATAGTTTAACACTCCATTTCCTCACTGATGCCCACGTTAATATTTGATGTGACCCACTCAGAGCGGAGCAGCCTTTCTTAGGTTAAGTCCTAAATGACACCCTAATCCCTATATAGGGCACTACTTTTGACCAGAGCCCTATGGGCCCTGGGTAAAAGTATTGCACTAAATAGGGAATAGGGTGCCATCTGGGACCCATCGATACACACAAGAGGGAGGAATCTTGTGATGGAGAAAGGAAGAAATAGTTTTTTCATGTACTACTGGTAGTCAAAAAGAGGCCAAACGTATCCTTAGGTGGAGAAACTGATGGGCGAGACACTTGTAATCATACATGGTGGTTTACTGAGAGGCTGACTTTTGACTTACCTGTGCGGCCATATCCACCAGCAAGGGAAGCTTGAGGAATTTACCATCTCCCTCCTTCAGGAAATCCAGCAAACTTCCTACAATTACAAAATCAGCAACACATGACAGTTACTGTACCAGAGAGAGAGAGAGTGCTGTAAATGTTGCCAACGGTGCGGCAACAAAACACCACAGAAATAGTGACTTAAGGCTTCTTAAATACGACATCTTAAATATTCACTTTGTATTGATGAAGCTAGCAGCGTGTGTCTATGTTTAGTCCATGGCTCCATGACATTTAGTATATGTCCCAAATGACACCCTATTCCCTATATAGTACACTACTTTTGACCACAGCCCTATGAGGCCCTGGTGACTGGTACACTATATAAACTAGTACACTGTATAGGGAATAGGGTGTCATTTGGGACAAACCTTTGAGAGGTGAGGTGTGAGAGGAAATCAAGATTAGAGTCACAGGGGACATCAATGGGATAAACACACACTCCCTTGTGAGTTAGGCTAGTCTACACACACACCAATGCAATATAATTTAGCACACACACACACACACACACACACACACACACACACACACACACACACACACACACACACACACACCACTGAGTCCACTTAGGGATAAGTCATTAGTGTTCAATCACTAATTAAAAAGAAACAGTGAGACGCATTGCAGTCAAGAAAGATGAAAGCTCGCCACAAAACTACTGCAGTTTTCAATTAAACATCTCTGCTCCGGGCCTCCAAAACCCACATGGGATTTCCAAGGACTTTCAACCGGTAGGGTACGTTAATTAAAACGGCCATAACACTTAAAAAAATATAATATTTAAGGAAATTGTCCGGGATACTTCTAATAGGGTGACGTGTGCATTGTGGCGTAATATCTAAAACTTCTGCGCCCCAAGATCTTTCGGAGACATGCAACAAATAACGTCCAAATCTCATGCTTTCTCTTCTTTGTATTAAATTCCATGTCAGGTTCTCCAACTCCATCACACATGTATAACAAGTGCCAGCTGAGCCAGTCAGCCAATCACCTGCCCCAGGCGTGTGTGTGAGTGTGTAAGGACCCTTCTGGAGAGAGGCTCTAGCTATACCTTTTTTAATTACACATCTGATCAGCCGTAGATCTACATCAACACCATGCTGCCAGTCACACACACACACGTCACTGCATCTGTGTGTGTCATGAACATGTGTACCTGCTACCTAGCCATGTCTGTTGGCTTGTTCCACATTGTTGCCGACGTGAAGCATTTTAAAATGTGACTGACTGCCTGATCCACAAATAATAAGGAGTAGTTATTTATGACGCAAGGTCATTTGTAGATCAGTCAGTCGGCGGTCGCCTGCAATGTCGAACAAGCCCTCTGACTACTGCCCCTATGCAGATGGGTTATGCAACACATGCGTACTTGCCTTTATGCATGCGTGTGTCATAATCATGGGTGGGTTTAGTCATGTACTTCGTAACTACGTCGATGGATTTCCATGTCACATGCGTGTGTGTGTACAATAGTATGTGTGTGTGTGATTTATACGCGTCCGCTATACGTGCGTACGACGATGTGTACCTTTGGCCATGTACTCAGTGACGATGTAGATGGGTTCCTCAGACACCACGGCGTAGAGGGGCACCAGCTTGTCGTGCCTCAGCTTCTTCATGATCTGGGCCTCCTGGAGGAAGGCCTCGGGGGACATGGTGCCTGGCTTCAGGGTCTTAATCGCCACCTTGGTGGTGCCGTTCCACGTGCCTGAATAGAATTACAAAAGTCCTGTTTGAGTCATATTGTACCAGAAAGACAATAGTGTGACAGAGCGAGTCCTGTGACAGAGCGAGTCTTCACTTTTACGCAGATATGGGATACATACACCTTAGCCAAATACATTTAAACTCAGTTTTTCACAATTCCTGACATTTACCCCTAGTAAACATTCCCTGTCTTAGGTCAGTTAGGATCACCACTTTATTTTAAGAATGTGAAATGTCAGAATGTCAGTAGAGAGAATGATTTATTTCAGCTTTTATTTCTTTCATCACATTCCCAGTAGGTCAGAAGTTTACGTACACTCAATTAGTATTTGGTAGCATTGCCTTTAAATTGTTTAACTTGGGTCAAATGTTTCGGGTTGCCTTCCACAAGCTTCCCACAATAAGTTGGGTGAATTTTGCCCCATTCCTCCTGACAGAGCTCGTGTAACTGAGTCAGGTTTGTAGACCTCCTTGCTCACGCCTTTTCAGTTCTGCCCACAAATATTCTATAGGATTCAGGTCAGGGCTTTGTGATGGCCACTCCAATACCTTGACTTCGATGTCCTTAAGCCATTTTGCCACAACTTTGGAAGTATGCTTGGGGTCACTGTCCATTTGGAAGACCCATTTGCTGCCAAGCTTTAACTTCCTGACTGATGTGTTGAGATGTTGCTTCAATATATCCACATAATTTTCCGTCCCCATGATGCCATCTATTTAGTGAAGTGCACCAGTCCCTTCCTGCAGCAAAGCACCCCCACAACATGATGCTGCCACCCCCGTGTTTAATGGATGGGATGGTGTTCTTTGGCTTGCAAGCCTCACCCTTTTTCCTCCAAACATAACGATGGTCATTATGGCCAAACAGTTCTAATTTTGTTTCATCAGACCAGAGGACATTTCTCCAAAAAGTACAATCTTTGTCCCCATGTGCAGTTGCAAACCGTAGTCTGGCTTTTTTATGGCGGTTTTGGAGCAGAGGCTTCCTCCTTGCCGAGGGGCCCTTCAGATTATGTCGATATAGGACTCGTTTTACTATGGATATAGATACTTTTGTACCCGTTTCCTCTAGCATCTTCACAAGGTCATTTGCTGTTGTTCTGGGATTGATTTTCACTTTTCGCACCAAATTATGTTCATCTTTAGGAGACAGAACACGTCTCCTTCCTGAGCGGTATGACAGCTGCATGGTCTTATGATGTTTATACTTGCGTACTATTGTTTGTATAGATGAACGTGGTACCTTCAGGCATTTGGAAATTGCTCCCAAGGAAGAACCAGACTTGTGGAGGTCCACAATTTTTTTCTGAGGCCTTGGCTGATTTTTAAAAATGTTCCCATGATGTCAAGCAAAGAGGTACTGAGTTTGAAGGTAGGCCTTGAAATACATCCACAGGTACACCTCCAATTGACTCAAAATATGTCAATTAGCCTATCAGAAGCTTCTAAAGCCATGGCATAATTTTCTGGAATTTTCCAATCTGTTTAAAGGCACAGTCAACTTAGTGTATGTAAACTTCTGACCCAATGGAATTGTGATACAGTGAATTATAAGTCAAATAATCTGTCTGTAAAGAATTGTTGGAAAAAATGACTTGTGTCATGAAAAGTAGATGCCCTAACCAACTTGTTTTTGTCCTATCATGATCGATCAGTGCCAACCCTATATCCTAGACACCAACCTGAGTGACCCACCCACTAAGGATTAGTCCTTATCCGTTTTATAGGCCTGCTGCAAGTAGCCTATGCAGTCATGACAGAAAGGTGGATACGGTCTGAGATCCATTAAAGCAGCACCGCCCCCACAAGAGTCTGACCCTGCCTGGCAGGGTAGGTCCAAAAGCTAAAGACCCAGATGGGATTTTCTCAAAGCTGCTAATGAGAACCTTGATGACCTCACACCTAGCCGGTGGAAATTCCAGTGGAGTACCCCCACCGAGGTAGTGGCTGTGCTGGAAACACTGGCTGTAGTAACCCATGGGGAGGGAGTTGCACTCGGACAATCAGAGTGGGGGCATATTATTGTGGCCCTGGCGGCACAGAATAATAAAATGGTCTGACTGCACAGAGGTGCTTCGGAAGATGGGTCACAATGGGGGACACTTGTGTGGGTGTTGGGGGGAAAGGGGATATGCGAGCTCCATCAGCTTGCACTAGATATTGGTTAATTAAATCTTCCCATTCATGCTCAATTTGGCATGCCTTCTTAAACAGCCAAACTGTATATGCATTCACACATAAAGTATTCTCTTGAGTTGGGAAGGGGTACAAACAATGCGAATGTGCTCGAAATTACTTTGGCTGAGAATCTGGATCTGTACTGCAGGTGTCACCTTGTGCTCTTTTTAAAGGATGGGCCCCTATCTCTTAAAGACCCTAGGATCCATGTGTACAGGGGGGCGAAATATACTACATTTTGGAACATTGCTGCAGGGACTTGCTTACAATCAGCCACAAGAGCATTAGTGAGGTCGGGAACTGATGTTGAGCGATTAGAGCTGGCGCACAGTCGGCGTTCCAATTCATCCCAACAGTGTTCGATGGGGTTGAGGTCAGGGCTCTGTGCCTGACAGTCATGTTCTTCCACACCTATCTAGACAAAGATTTCCCTTCACTAAGGGGCCTAGCCTGAACCATGAAAAACAGCCCCAGATCATTATTCCTCCTCCACTAAACTTCACAGTTACAGTGCCTTCCGAAAGTATTCGGCCCCCTTGAACTTTGCGACCTTTTGCCACATTTCAGGCTTCAAACAAAGATATAAAACTGTATTTTTTTGTGAAGAATCAACAACAAGTGGTACACAATCATGAAGTGGAACGACATTTATTGGATATTTCAAACTTTTTTAACAAATCAAAAACTGAAAAATTGGGCGTGCAAAATTATTCAGCCCCTTTACTTTCAGTGCAGCAAACTCTCTCCAGAAGTTCAGTGAGGATCTCTGAATGATCCAATGTTGACCTAAATGACTAATGATGATAAATACAATCCACCTGTGTGTAATCAAGTCTCCGTATAAATGCACCTGCACTGTGATAGTCTCAGAGGTCCGTTAAAAGCGCAGAGAGCATCATGAAGAACAAGGAACACACCAGGCAGGTCCGAGATACTGTTGTGAAGAAGTTTAAAGCCGGATTTGGATACAAAAAGATTTCCCAAGCTTTAAACATCCAAAGGAGCACTGTGCAAGAGATAATATTGAAATGGAAGGAGTATCAGACCACTGCAAATCTACCAAGACCTGGCCGTCCCTCTAAACTTTCAGATCATACAAGGAGAAGACTGATCCGAGATGCAGCCAAGAGGCCCATGATTACTCTGGATGAACTGCAGAGATCTACAGCTGAGGTGGGAGACTCTGTCCATAGGACAACAATCAGTCGTATATTGCACAAATCTGGCCTTTATGGAAGAATGGCAAGAAGAAAGCCATTTCTTAAATATATCCATAAAAAGTGTCGTTTAAAGTTTGCCACAAGCCACCTGGGAGACACACCAAACATGTGGAAGAAGGTGCTCTGGTCAGATGAAACCAAAATTGAACTTTTTGGCAACAATGCAAAACGTTATGTTTGGTGTAAAAGAAACACAGTCCATCACCCTGAACACACCATCCCCACTGTCAAACATGGTGGTGGCAGCATCATGGTTTGGGCCTGCTTTTCTTCAGCAGGGACAGGGAAGATGGTTCAAATTGATGGGAAGATGGATGGAGCCAAATACAGGACCATTCTGGAAGAAAACCTGATGGAGTCTGCAAAAGACCTGAGACTGGGACGGAGATTTGTCTTCCAACAAGACAATGATCCAAAACATAAAGCAAAATCTACAATGGAATGGTTCAAAAATAAACATATCCAGGTGTTAGAATGGCCAAGTCAAAGTCCAGACCTGAATCCAATCGAGAATCTGTGGAAAGAACTGAAAACTGCTGTTCACAAATGCTATCCATCCAACCTCACTGAGCTCGAGCTGTTTTGCAAGGAGGAATGGGAAAAAATGTCAGTCTCTCGATGTGCAAAACTGATAGAGACATACCCCAAGCGACTTACAGCTGTAATCGCAGCAAAAGGTGGCGCTACAAAGTATTAACTTAAGGGGGCTGAATAAAATACAGTTTTATATCTTTATGTTTGAAGCCTGAAATGTGGCAAAAGGTCGCAAAGTTCAAGGGGGCCGAATACTTTCGCAAGGCACTGTAGCACTGTGCATTTGGCAGGTAGCGTTCTCCTGGCATCCGCCAAACATAGATTTGTCTGTCAGACTGCCAGATGATGAAGCGTGATTCATCACTCCAGAGAACATGTTTCCACTGCTCCAGAGTCAAATGGCAGTGAGCTTTACACCACTCCAGCCGACGCTTGGCATTGTGCATGGTGATCTTAGCCTTGAGCAGCCGCCTGCTATTCCATGGAAACCCATTTTATGGAGCTTCTGACAAACAGTTATTGTGCTGACATTGCTTCCAGAGGCAGCTTGGAACTCAGTAGGGAGTTTCACAACTGAGGACAGACAATTTTTACGCACGACACGTGTGGCCTACCGTTTCGCGGCTGAGCCTTATTGCACCTTGAAGTTTTCACCACAAAATAACAGCATTTACAGTTGACCGGAGCAGCTCTAGCAGGGCAGAATTTTGAAGAACTGACTTGTTGGAAAGGTGTAATCCTATGACGGTACCATGTTAAAGTCCCTGAGCTCTTCTGTAAGGCCATTCTACTACCATGTTTGTCTATGGAGATTGCACAGCTGTGTGCTCGTTTTTATATATTTGTCAGCAATGGGTGTGGCTGAAATAGCCGAATCCACTAATTTGAAGGGGTGTCCAGATTCGTTTGTATATATAGTGTAACTCAATGGAACATAACTGGAAATAACTGCAAATCACTGGAAATCACACTGCAAACTATCACCCTCACACACTTAAGGAAATTACTAATATTATCAATATATTGGAACTAGTGGATATATTGAGGCTTAAATATCCTGACCGAGTGAGATATACATGGCGGAGGCTCAATAAAGCTAGTCGTCTTTACAACAGATGGTGTCAAGCACTCATCCAGCGTCTTTTCATTTTTTCGGTCTCTCACAAATGTTCTTCTTTGTGATCCGAACTCCTCAAACTTTGAGTTGTCTGTTCATAACACTTTTTTTCAATCTTCCTTTGTCCAGTGTCTGTGTTATTTTGAACATCGTATTCTTCTATTTTTATTGGCCAGTCTGAGATATGGCTTTTTCTTTGCAACTCTGCCTAGAAGGCCAGCATCCCGGAGACGCCTCTTCACTGTTGATGTTGAGACTGGTGTTTTGTGGGTACTATTTAATAAAGCTGCCAGTTGAGGACTTGTGAGGCGTCTGTTTCTAAAACTAGACACTCTAATGTACTTGTCCTCTTGCTCAATTGTGCACCGGGGCCTCCCACTTCTCCTTCTATTCTGGTTAGAGCCCGTTTGTGCTGTTCTATGAAAGGAGTAGTACACAGCGTTGAACAAGATCTGAAGTTTCTTGACAATTTCTTACATGCAATAGCCTTTATTTCTCAGAACAAGAATAGACTGATGAGTTTCAGAAGAAAGTTAATTGTTTCTGGGCATTTTGAGCCTGTAATCGAACCCACAAATGCTGATGTTCCAGATACTCAACTAGTCTAAAGAAGGACAGTTTTATTGCTTCTTTAAATCAGAACAACAGTTTTCAGCTGTGCTAACATAATTGCAAAAGGGATTTCTAATGATCAATTAGCCTTTTAAAATGATAAACTTGGATTAGCTAACACAACGTGCCATTGGAACACAGGACTGATGGTTGCTGATAATGGGCCTCTGTACTCCTATGTAGGTAATCAATAAAAATAAACAAATCTGCCATTTCCAGATACAATAGTCATTTACAACAGGTTTTTATTAAGACAATACATTGGAGATAATATAAGATAAGTACTGGAAACAATAGAACACTATAACAACAAAAATCAGGGAAACCAGGCCTGGTATTCATAGCTAACTTTGAAAAGGCCTTTGATAAAGTACGCCCGAAATGTATATATAAATGCCTGGACTATGTTAATTTAGGAGAATCTCTTAAAAAAATGGGTTAAAGTTATGTACAGTAACCCCAGATGTAAAATAGTAAATAATGGCTACTTCTCAGAAAGTAATAAATTGTCAAGAGGAGTAAAACAAGGTTTTCCACTATCGGCATATCTATTTATTATGGCCATCGAAATGTTAGCTATTAAAGTCAGATCCGACAACAATATTGAGGGGCTAGAAATCCAGGGCTTAAAAACAAAGGTGTCATTGTACGCTGATTTGGATCCCTGCACAGCCTGACAGGAGCTAGATTATTTTTCTAACCTCTCTGGATTAATACTGAATAATGATGTGCACCCTGATTAATTATTCAGTCATATCCCAGTTTACCTATTTACTTATGGCCCTGCCTACACCTAAAAAAGTTTTTTTTAAATTATATGAGCAAAAAATATTCACTTTATTTAGAATAGAAGCTAGACAAAATTAAACAGGCCTTTTTATATCATGAATATTAATTTCGAGGGCAGAAATTATTAAATATTAAAGCATCGGAACTCTCACTAAAGGCTTCAGTCACACAAAAACTATACTTAAATCTGAACTGGTTCTCTAAGAATGTTTAAGAATGTCCTTTTCCCCTTTATTAAAATAAATATTTATATGCATTTTAACCTTTATTTAACTAGGCAAGTCAGTTAAGAACAAATGGTTATTTACAATGACAGCCTAGGAACAGTTGGTTGGTTGCAATTTCAGTTTAATCCACTATAAAATACAGAACAAATACTATGGTTTAACTCAAATATACTAATTGATGAAAAAACATTATTTATGAAAATAAATAAATATGATCTTTGTGAATTATATCATAAATAGGACTGGTGGAGTTATGTCACACATGCAATTAACAAAAATACATGGAAATGTCTGCTCTTCCCAAAATTACAACCAACTGATTGCAGCATTACTGCAAAAATATATGACACAAGTGGATATGTGAGAAGGTAAGGAACTTGTCTGTTAGCCTTGCATTAAAGACCAAAGTTGGCTATAGAAAATTGTGATAGATAAAAAAAGAATCCCAGGTTCATTTTAGGACCAAACAATTGACAGATTGCGCCATACTGGTTGAAAAATAGTTGGGAGGAGATTTTTGATACACCAATTCCGTTCACATGGTTTATGAATTGATACACAAAACGACGCCGGGTTCAAAACGTAGAGTTTTTCCAATTTAAATTATTAAACAAAATTCTTGCAACCAATAGAATGCCATATATATGGGGGATACAACCCTCACAGCTCTGCAGATTTTGCATGCAAAGAGACAATCATTTGGTCACTTGTTTTGCTACTGCCCATGTGTAGCTTATTTTTGGTTGCAGGTTCGGGAATGGTTGAAAAATTGAAACAATTACTCTGAGCTAACTCTACAAATAGCACTGCTGGATGATTTAAAAAAAGTCATAGTAATATAATAATATGTCATACTGTATATCCCCTGTCTGTCTTGCCCATCCAAACCATTCGGAGTGTCAAGTATGTGTGTGTGTCTCTGTCTGTCTGTATGTGTGTGGGTACAGTCTTACCCATCCAGACCTCTCCGAAGCAGCCCTGGCCCAGTTTGAGCTCCAGGCGGAGGGACTCCCGGGGGATCTCCCAGGCATCCTTGGCCAGGCCCTGAGTCTGGGGCTTCACTGTGGGGCACACTGTGGTCAGCCGGTGGCACAGCCCGTCTGCATGCTCTGAGCGGGGAGACAGACACACACATATATACACACACACAGATGCACGCACACACCCACACACATAAATACCATGGTCAATATTTTTACGAATCACAGGAGTTACTAATATACAAGGAAAACCGAACGTAGCTTAAAAAAGGGACATTTCACACATTACTTCAAGTGTTTCCGTACGCCATGCGATACGGCTAAATTCAGCCTATAATTTACACAGCTAAAATATGAATGAGAAGAGGACAGTTTAACATGGCTTGGACCTGCTGGTTTCAAAATGCACCAGAGAAAAGTAGATTATGTCCCACACTATTCCCTATATACAGTGGGGCAAAAAAGTATTTAGTCAGCCACCAATTGTAAACATTTCTCCCACTTAAAAAGATGAGAGAGGCCTGTAATTTCCATCATAGGTACACTTCAACTATGACAGACAAAATGAGAAAGAAAATACAGAAAATCACATTGTAGGATTTTTAATGAATTTATTTGCAAATTATGGTGGAAAATAAGTATTTGGTCACCTATAAACAAGCAAGATTTCTGGCTCTCACAGACCTGTAACTTCTTCTTTACGAGGCTCCTCTGTCCTCCACTCGTTACCTGTATTAATGGCACCTGTTTAAACTTGTTATCAGTATAAAAGACACCTGTCCACAACCTCAAACAGTCACACTCCAAACTCCACTATGGCCAAGACCAAAGAGCTGTCAAAGGACACCAGAAACAAAATTGTAGACCTGCACCAGACTGGGAAGACTGAATCTGCAATAGGTAAGCAGCTTGGTTTGAAGAAATCAACTGTGGGAGAAATTATTAGGAAATGGAAGACATACAAGACCACTGATAATCTCCCTCGTTCTGGGGCTCCACGCAAGATCTCACCCCGTGGGGTCAAAATGAACACAAGAACGGTGAGCAAAAATCCCAGAACCACACGGGGGGACCTAGTGAATGACCTGCAGAGAGCTGGGACCAAAGTAACAAAGCCTACCATCAGTAACACACTACGTCGCCAGGGACTCAAATCCTGCAGTGCCAGACGTGTCCCCCTGCTTAAGCCAGTACATGTCCAGGCCCGCCTGAAGTTTGCTAGAGAGCATTTGGATGATTCAGAAGAAGATTGGGAGAATGTCATATGGTCAGATGAAACCAAAATAGAACTTTTTGGTAAAAAGTCAACTCGTCGTGTTTGGAGGACAAAGAATGCTGAGTTGCATCCAAAGAACACCATACCTACTGTGAAGCATGGAGGTGGAAACATCATGCTTTGGGGCTGTTTTTCTGCAAAGGGACCAGGACGACTGATCCATGTAAAGTAAAGAATGAATGGGGCCATGTATCGTGAGATTTTGAGTGAAAACCTCCTTCCATCAGCAAGGGCATTGAAGATGAAACGTGGCTGGGTCTTTCAGCATGACAATGATCCCAAACACACCGCCCGGGCAACGAAGGAGTGGCTTCGTAAGAAGCATTTCAAGGTCCTGGAGTGGCCTAGCCAGTCTCCAGATCTCAACCCCATAGAAAATCTTTGGAGGGAGTTGAAAGTCCGTGTTGCCCAGCAACAGCCCCAAAACATCACTGCTCTAGAGGAGATCTACATGGAGGAATGGGCCAACATACCAGCAACAGTGTGTGAAAACCTTGTGAAGACTTACAGAAAACATTTGACCTCTGTCATTGCCAACAAAGGGTATATAACAAAGTATTGAGGTACACTTTTGTTATTGACCAAATACTTATTTTCCACCATAATTTGCTAATAAATTCATTAAAAATCCTACAATGTGATTTTCTGGATTTCTTTCTCTCATTTTGTCTGTCATAGTTAAAGTGTACCTATAAACAAAATTACAGGCCTCTCTCATCTTGCACAATTGGTGGCTGACTAAATACTTTTTGCCCCACTGTAGTGCATTACGTTTCGCCTGGTCCCATAGGGCTAAGGTCAAAAGTAGTGCACTATGTAGGGAACAGTGTTCCATTTGGGACATAATCTACTCTTCTCTGGTGCATTTTGAAACCAAGCCGTAAAGTGGGCTCCCCCAGAGCGCTTTAACCTCTCTCCTTTAGCGGCAAGAGAAGCACTTGAGGAAGGTATCCATTAAATATTCAATCTGAGTACCATTCCTCTAGCTGGAGAAATCACCGGGACAATTACAGGTAAGCCAGGTATTCCCAAAGCACAGACAAGGGACAGAGAGAGACTGTGGTAAAAGAGAGTGAATTTTAGATCAGCAACTGCTCTGCTCTTGGAGAAGGGAGGGAAGCTGTGAATGAGAAAGTTACTGGGGAGCTACACTCGGTTGTTGGGAAAACAGTTGTTTTTTAGGTAACACACTGGATGCGTGACCTTTTGCCGACGTGAACAGAACGCAAGCCACTTTATTAAGTGTTCTTGTGTGTGAGCTGCACATCATACTCTTCAAAATAGAACCAGTGTAATTTTACGATGAGCAGTGCAAGCCTCACACGGAGCCGTGCTGCTTCCACCCAGGTTTCATTGAAATGAATAGGAGTGTCTCACGCTCAGCAAGGTTACATTTGGAGGGTTGCAGGTCTGTAAGAGAGTGTTAGAGAAGAGAGGTGAGTGAGTGGCTTAGAGAGAGAGAGAGAGAGAGAGAGAGAGAGAGAGAGAGAGAGAGAGATCCTATGAAAAAGAGCTACAAGACTTACCTGTGTAGTGTTTGACCAGTTTCTGCAGTGTGTCAAACTGGGCGCGTGTGGTGATGTAGTAACCCCCGTTGTCAAGTTTGCGGATCTTGTAGTGTTTCACATTGTCGCCTTTGGCATCGTCCCAGTCTCGTATGGACAGGGAGTAGGCACCTGGAGGAGACAATGACCAGATTCTTCGTCCATCCAACCAACAGTATTAAGATCTAGACTTTATCTATTCATGTAAATGAGAGTGTCACTGGCTATGTCTTCAATGACTCCCTATTCTCCATATAGTGCACTACTTAGGGCACCATATGAGCTCAAGTGCTGATTTAAGATCAGTTTCACCTTTTAGATCACAATGAATCAGATTATTCTGGGCGGGGAGAATCTGATCCTGGATCAGCACATCCATACTCTGAGGCACTTTATGAATATGAACCCTCAAAAGTAGTGCACTACATGGGGAATAGCGTGTTACTTGAGATGCAGTCCATGCACGTTTTCCACGTTAATCATCGTCACCTTTAGTGGTTTCACTTTCTCGCACCAGGAAGGTGCCTCGGTTGTTGCCTGGATTCAACAGCAGCCGCTCGGCATCTTTACGGCCCATTTTACCAAAGTACCACCTGAGGAAGAACACAGACTTAGAATGAGTTGAGCCTTTGTAAAAATGAGCCTTTCCCAAATCTGTCCTTGAGAAACCCCAGCCATTCCAGGTATTTACTGCGCTCCAGAACTAGCACATCATTCTATTCTTACGAGGACACACATTAACATGAATACCGGCTTATGTTATTATTAACTTTATTTGACTCAATACTCGTAAGGATCATTTCCGTGTTTGGAAAAGTCAAACTTGAAATACACAATGAGAGGAAATACAGAATTATTTGAGTCCGTCAGGGGTCATCGAACAAACAGGATTACATTCTATTTCCTTGCTAAACGATCATAAACCTCTAGGCTTATATCCAACACGAGATGGTAGATGAAACCCCCTGGGGACACATGGATCAAGTGTCTCAGGCGTAGGAGTGCTGATTTAGAGCCCGTTTTAAATTTGAGACCGTTTTCTACAGCAGGAAATTAATCCTGCAGCAACAAGTCATGCGAATTATCATGTGGATTAAATTCATGGGCATTTTTTGGTAGGGGTTGATACATTATGAAAATTAAGTCTGAAATGTCAAAGTGGAAACTTCAGAAGTCTTTTTAAACCTCAAATACACTACAAATTGAAAATTGCAGGAAAGTTGTCTTGATCTAATTAAGATCCTACATCTGTAGATCGCTATGAATAAGATTACATGGACAGGAGGAACCTGATCAGCACTCCTATTCTGAGACGCTTGATACATATGGCCTCAGGAGAGCAGAAGAAGCTATGAGCTATTCTAGTTTGGGGCGGCAGGTAGCCTAGTGGTTAGAGCATTGGGTCAGTAACCGAAAGGATCGAATCGCCGAGCTGACATGGTAATAAACCGGTCATTCTGCCCCTGAACAAGGCAGTTAACCCACTGTACCCCAGGAGGCTGTCATTGCAAATAACTGTCTACCCTGGTTAAATAAAAAATAAAAAAAAAATAAAAAAATGTGAATGGGCTTCCAGTGAGAGGCATGTGATGCATGATCATGATGCTGTGGTTAGGATAGCGCTGTTGTGTCAGTGGAAGGTCCTAATCAGGTTAGGTTAGAGGATAAACAAGGGCCTTACTCTTCAGCCTGGATGGAGTCAGCTGGAGCCACATAGTTACTGGGAATGTATCCTTTCTTCCCTGTGTTGATGGAGCGCGCCTCCCACCAGTCCCCTTCTCTGTAAGGGGAAAAACACAGAGCGAAAGAGAGAATCATCCAGATCTAGTGTCACTACTATGTCTGCACACTCCAGCACACACGGTTCCTAGTAACGGAATTCTGGTTATGTCTTGTACATGCTGTCTTTTATGCATGTGTTCTATAGCTATATTATGGCACCCAGCAATGCATTATATTTGAATTGAACAAAGTCGACCAAGGCTACATTCTAGAGCAGAGAGGTATTTATGACCTAAGGCACATCTGTGTTAAAGGGGGTTTGTTAAATAAATGAAAGACTCCAGCGATCTGGGTGTAAAAAAACAGGATCAGAGGGTGAAAGCAAAACTCTAATCCATGTTTTTTTAAATGTTTTAATTGGATTTATATTGAACCTTTATTTAACATGTAGGAAGAAAGTTGTATAGAACAGGTGCAAAGAGGGAGTCTGCATCCCAAATGGCATCCTATTCCCTATATAGTGGCCTACTTTTGGCCAGGGCCCACAAGCACTCACGTGTTATTGATGATCTGGAAGCGGTCCCCTTTTTTGAACGTCAGGTCGTCTGAAGTTCTGGCTTCATAGTCGTACAAGGCCACGAAGAACGTGACCCCACCTGAACACAGACAGAAAACATTCAGTAAAACGTTCAAAAAGCACAAGTGAAATTCATGGACAGTATATACATTTGTTGACTAATTTTGGTGGAGAACCAGTACAGATGGTGAAAAAGTCAGAATATGACAGCATTCTGAGCTACTAACAGCCTACTAAAGACACAAAGACTTTCTATAAATACCTGGCGACCTTTGTGCCAAGATTGGTACTGTCAACATTCAGTGACATTGACAGAAACAAACTCTGCTGCAAAGATAAACGGGACCATGGGGAGGTCAGTCAGAGAACGTAGATCTGTAGTGGCGCGTTCCGTTTCCATAGCGGTGGTACGTGACTGGTATGTGTAGTGTGACACTGTTGTGAGAGGAGGGGAGCAATAGATCCGTGGTCTCCAGCCTGCGCGCTCCCTGTCGATTTTCTCCCCGACGTTAATTCTACTCTATGGAAATGTCCAGCGTATAAAAATATGAACAAAACTGCCACGTGTCAGGAAAGCAACATAGACACGCCATTGGCCCTGGATCCGACCTGGGTTGAAATACTATTGGAAATTATTTGAAAATACTTAAGCTGGGCATAATTGAGCTTTCCTGGTGCAATGGAATCAATATAATTGTTGAAAACTGCAGATCTGGCACTCTAGTATTTAATCCCAGGTCTGCAATGGATATATTGGGAAGGGTAAAGGGAAAGACTGTCATTCATGTCAGGTATTAATTTGTCAGGGGGGGTGGATACTAAATTGGTTGCTCTGACGGGAGTGGATTTCATCATCTGGCAAAGGTTGTTGTTTGTTTAGCGTCGTAGGGGAAATGCTTACGTCAGCTCGGTGCCAATCTAACAATTACAAAGCATGAATAATAGCATAGCACAGGTCATCTAATCTCACAGCTGTAATGTCAATACAGAACACAATGTAAGCCATTCTGCTTGCTGGACTGAGATTAGATAGGTAGGCAGATTATCCACACAACCATCTATGGCTACGTCCCAAACGGCACCCTGCTCCCTATATATTGTTAGTGCACTACTTTTGACCAGGGCCCGTAAGGGTGCTATTTCGGACATAGCCTATGACACACCTCACAGGGAGCACATGTTCATCTAAACCAACGCTGAACAACACAAAGCTGCCAACACTAATCCCATTAACTGGTAGAGGAACTCCATAACGTGCCATGGAGCCCCGCCACCACCCCGAAACCAGATAACACAACAGGGAGGGGGGGGGATTACAAACCTAATCCCACCTATACAGGAGGGCTCAATCTCGTCTCCCTGCTCACTGGGCCTATAAAAAGATGTCTCTTTCAATCGTTGCTGATTTTTTTGTTGTTGTTGCCAATGGCACCTGTGTACAACGTGACTGAAGGACATCTAGAGGGAGATGACGATAGTCCGTTGGATTTGAATTGGCTGGAACACAATGTTTTGTGTTCCAACACAAAAAAAATTCGAGCGACTCCGGATATTGAGTTGTCAGGTCACGAACTATTCTGTTGGAAAATAAGTATATGGGCCCTTGTGAAGGAACCATAGCAGTCTCATATGGCACACCTTAGAGGGCTTATATAGCATTGTTGTTATGATAGAAAGCCATACGGGTACGAAAAGAAACCCACACTCGAAAGATACATGCACACAAACGCATCGCACAAATCATCCATTGATGTCAACACGTGATTGCACCGACACTCGGGGGGGGGGGAGGGAGGTGCTACCCGCCTTAAGGTCTCAAGTTCGAATTCTGTAAATAGTAGGGCAAGTCTAAAATGTCAATGGGTAATTCGTATGAAAATTCGAGGTAGGCTATGCTTGAAGATCTACATCTAGGATTATGTGGATAGTAGGCGAGTTTCACCTGATACGGCACCGGGGAATGCACCGGGGAGAGCACCGGAGAAGGAGGTGGATGCCCCACCGAAGGGGGTCATGATGGAGGCTCCTCCGAAGGGGGTGATCGCGTGGGGGTTGAAGCCTGTGGCGGGTCCAGAGGAAGGTGGCTGGTTCTGCTGCAGCTGGGTGGGGTCGGGCCCGTAGGGGCCCACGTGAGGGGCGATGCCGTCCGAGGCCGAAGCATTGTCCGGCCGGTACTTCATGGTGGGACCCTTGTCTTCTTTACTCTTGATGCACCCCATGGTCACGTCTGGAGAGAAACACACACACACACACACTTAATTAGAGCATAGTTTCAGGACAGTATTCACTGTGTCACCCTCGGCATATACGTGATAGGCTGAGTGTGCAGGGGTGGCACTTCATCAGTCGAAACAACGATGAAAGCGAAGAGGTTAAAAATGATTAAGAAAAAAATGATTATATGGACTGGTTAGGAGGATGCCTTTAACAATGAGATGACTACCTCTGTAGCCATCCTGCAACCTAGACGACTCTACGTCTATTAAAATGTTTTGTCATAAACCATTTGTTTGTCATTTTATGGCTTAAGCCACAAGCCCATGATGCTCTATTAATCTGGGGACAAAAATTCTAAATCTGATCTAAAAATTATTTGGTTGTAGAGCATCACTCTTCCTAACGCATATTACATGGTCATAATCAAACACATGACCGGGTTCAAGCACACACACACACACACACACACGACTGTGAGACAGCACTAGTCTAGTGTAGCCAACGCAAAAAAATACATGCAAAGAGATTTTATAAAGGGGTTTAGGGCTGTTGTGTTGTATACCTGTAGGATTTAAGAATGAATGAATTCCAAATTGACAGCATCTGAAATGCAGTGCTGATGAGGCAAAATGGTGAGAATTCTGAGAAAAGGATTTAAAAGCATGTTTCCCCCCCCCAGAATAAACATTTGCTACTTCTTTTGTGGGTCAAACACAATAAGTGTTGCAAAACATGGCCACCGGCCATTAAAAACTCCATGTACATTAGGTATTGTCCCAATTCTCCATCCTTCTTCTGAAGTGTGCACACTCCCTGTCATGGATTTAAAAGCATAGGAATGGTGTAAGCATTGGCAGGAGGGAGTTTCCACCATTGCTACATCCATGCAATAGCGTGTGCGGGTACATAATTCAAGAGACGGTTGGCGAATCGGCACGTCGCCTTAACCACCAGTAACTCTTACGTGAAACCATATGTCCAAAAAGCTACAACACATCTACACTGGCGTCGTCCCCATCTGCATTGTTGTCATTCTTCCATCCTACAGAATTGGCCAGTGTTATGTCAAGGCATTCCTTTGTGAAGAGAAGGCCTAGTAAAAACGGTTGCCATCAGACACGCTCCTATAGCAGGCTCCAGATGTTTTGACTGATCTCGGAAACAGCTGCTCTAGTCAGAGGGTTATACAGCCAGGATTCGCTATCGTTTTCTCTACCCTGAGGTGGGTAGCTGTCTTTCAAAATCTGGAGTTTTCTGGCAAACAAGCTATGATTAATTCCTTACTTTGAAGGAGGACTTTTATTTACTCTTGAGAGCTGACTAAATCAGTGTGACTGTGAACTGACTATCTAAGCGACCTGTCAGTTAGCAACATCCCAGGGACATACAGTGCAAAATTCGAGTAATCCTGGTTAGAGGTTCCCCAGATTTCCATATTGTTTCCCTCCTAATTACAGGAATATTCCAACTAGGATTTCTAGAAATCCTGTGATTTTTGGGAAAGTTGTCGGAATTTTGCACGCCTACGATTGCGAAACACTGGCCTAGAAGACAGAGACAGACAGAAAGGGACGGCAGGGTAGCCTAGTGGTTAGCACGTTGGACTAGTAACCGGAAGGTTGCAAGTTCAAACCCCCGAGCTGACAAGTTACCCATTGAAAATAAGAATTTGTTCTTAACTGGTTGGTTAAATAAAGGTAAAATAAAATAAATAAAAAGGGAATGGCAGAAGTCCAGAGTTTGTCAGTAGCAGAACTGCCAAGTACAAGTACACTGAATAAATTGCATGCTATGGTTTGAATTACGTTTCGGTAGTTCTCTATAAAACTGATTTAAGAGTACAGCTGGGAATTGCCAAGGACCTCACTTTACGATATTATCACGATACTTGGTTGCCAATAACGATATGTATTCCCATGATTCTATATGTATTGCGATTCGATACTGCGTTTTTATTGTGATTCAATGTTTCAAACATATTGCTCACTTTATGTCTGCTGTAGAGGGACAAGAAGGAGCAATGAGAAAATGTGTTTTTAATCTCATGTTGGCGCACTGTTTAAAAAGAAGATGGATAAAGCTATAGGATGAAAAATATCTGCGTATTGGCGCAGGTATATCGGGCGAACACTACCTAGCAAAGAAATTATGGTAAATTAATGTTTACAAATTGATACGGAGTCAAAGTATCTGATCAAACTATATTAAGTGAACGCAGATTTGTAAAAATAAAGAATACTAATAATAATTAAAAGCCTTGGTCCATATGAATCTAATCACAGATGTTCAGCTTGGAGGCCAAGGAATTCTGTCAGCCACGTAACTACAGAACCAGCCCTCCCTTTAAAAAAGGAGTCTAACCCACCCTCCCTCCCTTTTAACTGCTGGGCTCCTGGTGGGTAGAAATGGTTGGGTTGGTTGACTGTGGTTGGTTTGAACTTTACCATCAGAAAGAAGTGGTCCAGAGACAGGTCACTTAACTTGCCACGCCACAGTTCCAGGCCTTTACATACCAGTCACAAGGCTCCAGCCTGCATCAATGCCATTACAACATCTGTATAAAAAAACTCAAGAGACCATCTGGTGCAACATTCTTCTAACGGAAACACAGTCAACCATTCGCCAACTTCGCCCCCCTTACGTCACAGTGAGTCAAACACAGTCATATAGTGAATGAGCTCTAGCTCGCTGAGAAAACAGACTGGATTAGTCTGGGTGACACACACGTAAACCTGGAAAGGCCGTGCGCATTCAGCCTGCACCCGACTGCGTAGACACACATACACACCTGTTCCTCTGGCGCATTTGTATCAACAGACAGCGGAGGAGGGGAACGTGATCTTACGCTCCAAGCGTTCACGCCCGAGCCGTTTTAAAAAGCCCCTTCCCTAACCCATGGCCCAAGTGAAACTCTTCTCCCATCCTAAGTAAATGGGCACAGCAGCAGGTTCACATAGCCTTGAAGATGCCTAGTGCACTGTTACAAGTGATTGCTCTTCATCTCATGTCATGCTTTCGCCCATACGCTAATCCCCATAGCCCCCCTCCGATACACAAATGCAGATAATCAGAGCAGAATAACATTGCCTGGCAAAGAGAGCGGTAGAGATTTGCTCTGAATGTAGAGATATTTTTTTTAAAGACCGTATTTATGTGTGCATGCGCGTGTGCCAAAGATACACAGAGAGTGGGCTGGGATTTTGTGCCAAACCCTCTCACATGGGGGACTGTCAGCGCAGGGAAGAATCTGTTGAGAGAGAGAGAGAGAATCCCCTGGCCAACTGAATGAAGGATTATGAGGAGGGAGGCTTTGCGCTGGCTGTGAGGATGATGAGAGAAACATAACAACCTGCTTCCATATATGTACAGACCTGGTGTGGTGGACGTAGGCTGAAAGAGGGTGGGGGAGGGAACTATCTGAAGAACAGATGAGGGCACTAGGGCTTAAAATGGTAAGCCCAACTACTTCCCTGGCTTTTTATTGTTCTCCGACTACTTCCACTATAGCACTCGCTTCATTTACCACAGTTAATTATTCTCCTTGTGCCACCTGTCTGTGTCGATCCTTCCTGTGATCCAATAACATTAAGTCCTCAAGAAGGATAACGTCCTCAGGCTACCAGTGATCTGATGCTTTCTGTCCCGGTGGAGCTTAACGACACTCTTGGCTGTGATGGCGTGATCCGTAGTGGCTGGGCAGGCTTTGGCTGACAGCCTTCATCAGCTCACAGCTAACCCGCTATCAGTACAGGCCACAGTTAAAGCAACCCACACACATAATGACATGATGGGTTTAGCCCACATCATGCTTGGTCGTCTTCAACACCAAGCACAATCTCCTCAGAGAGGGGGGAGAAATAAAACAAGGCGAGATGAGATAGGAATGCTCTGCAATGTCATCTACTCTTCATTGATCATAGTGTAGAGACTATGCTGATGATAATGATTATCTCAGTCAAAAACACAAAGAAAAGCCCAATGGGAGTCTATTGCAAAGTAATTGGGCGTCTATTACCAAGTAATTGCGAATTTCCATGGAGGCCACTAGCTAAATATTATTAGTGCCCTATGATTTCTGCAATGCGGAAAATGCGGACGGCATCGCAGAATTTGGTTATAAAAATGGATTCAACTTTAAAACGTGGAATATTGCAGAATATTACATGATTTGGCTGAAATATATATAATTTTTTTTAAATCAAAAGGTGGGTCGGTCGTGTGTGGGACCCTTACGTCACCTCATAACTTGGCTGTCTCTTTGAGAAACAAGTCGAAGAGGCCGTCTGGGAGGGCCAAGTTGTCAAAAAACTAAAAATAATCATTAAAAAAAATCGTCCCTAACCCCTAAATTCAGAGAAGCGCAATACCCAAACGACTATTATCAGTCAGGCAATAAATTCTGTCAACATACTATTGATTGGACCTGTAAAGATATGTATGATGACCACTTAAAGTCTAAAGCCCATGTGAAGAACAAGGAAAAACACCATGTTAGCCTGAGCATGCCTCTTCAAACGACCATTACTAGTGCAAGCGCATCAGCAGATTCAAGACGAGGATTTATTCAGGACTTTGTGGCTGTGTGCGCCGAGTCTGACATCCCCTTAGGAAAGCTAAGAAAGCTACGGCCGTTTCTAGTGAAGCATTGCAAACAGGGAGGAGCGGTGCTCGGAAATGAGAGCAGCCTCCGTCAAACGCACCTGCCCGGTGTGTTCGACCAACACGTGACTGCCGTTCTACAGAAGATCCGTGGGAATAAGTTTCCGGTGGTTGTTGACGAGACAACAGATGCAAGGGATTCCAGCGTTCTAAACATCGTCATTGGTGAGTTAACTTAACGGCCTATTAATATACCGTTGCAATAGCCTACATTTACATTCTGCAATGTGAATTGAACACTGCTTCTCCATCTAGCTAACTATCGCTGTATCTATATTGTGTTTACACTTGACATTTTAATAACACTTGCTTTGTCACAATATTATTTTAGGTTAAAACACAAGGTGTTGAAAACCAGTCATTTCTGGTGGACGTAATTTTCATGGACAGATGCATCTACTCTAAGTTTTCCCAAGCTATACTAGCCTCCATCCACAGCGATCTGAACCTGAATGAAGCCTTGGCAGTGGTCACAGATAATGCCTCCTACTGCCAGAAGGCATACAAGGAGATTCTGAAAGGAGTGATGCCCAAGTGTCCATGTAACCGGTCTCTGCCATGTCATTAATCTGGTGAGTGAGACCTGGCAGTACTAAAAATACTTCTCTGAAGTTGCATCACTTGTGACATGGATGAGATCTGTCTTCTTCAAGAACCCTGCCAGAAAGAGAAGATGGGTGAGCTTCCTCATTATGAAGGGGTTTGTGCAGAACAAGGCTCCTCCTGAAGCAGTGAGCTCCAGATGGAATAGCTGGTTTGAGGCAGTGAAGTACCACGCAGAGCATGTTCATCTGTGCAGAGTTTTTGTTGGAAGAAAAGTCATCATCCCAGGCAGTCACAAACATCCTCAGCCAGCTGGAAACAGAGGAGAAGTTTGCTGCATTGTTGCCTAGATTCTTGCCTTACTTTTTTCCATTTATAATGAAACACTTATTAGAACTCTGTATTGAAGCACTTGCCTTGATAAAAAAAAATAGTGCAATGTGTTGCATCATTACAACTGTACTGTTTACATCTTATTAAATGGTTCACTTTTTATTCATTCACATTATTAGACACTCTTTCTGATGCTTAAATTAGCATAAATTGTAAAACACAGATTTCAGAAAAATGAAAACGGAAAAAAAATGAATTTGGGAAAATAATTAAATGGAACTCCGAAAAAAGTTAAGCGGATTTCATAGGGCCCTATATTATAACGAACGCAAACTAAAATAAACAAATTGCAGACAGGCAATCCAGCGTATAAAGTTATACATATATGTGTAGGAGCTACTGACATTTACAAGCGAATGTGAACGAGAGACATTGTGCGAATGAACAAAGTTTTGACGAATGCCCGTATTGGCTCTCCAGCAGCATGTCTACACACTGTGTCTGTGTGGAGTCTGGAGTCACTAGGGCAACGGGCCTGCCTGCTCTGCTCGGAGAAGAGAGGGGAGGAGGAGACCAAAGAACAGAGAGGAGAAACAACGCAAGGAAATCAAGATAGCAGTGGCAGCTGTACAAATAACTCAACCAAAAGGCTTTGACTTCTCAAACGCTAGCACAATATGATGCCCCATCACTTTAATAATTCTTACTTAGATGGCAAGTTAAACTTAGGGCTCATGTTAACACAGAATTATGCGTTTTTCATGCAGGACAAAAATATAAAACTCATAAGAAATATCTTGCTATGTTTGTAAACACGGATCTTATTGTAATTTCTGCTCGGCATTGAACTAATTTTGTGCTTCAGTTGCACTTCTAAACTTGGATGAGAATTCACTAAACGGGCATTCTATCAGAAGACAGAGCTCTGACTGATGTTTAGCTACTTTTCTCCAGTACTTTTCTCAGTGTAGCCAGCCTATTTTTCTCTGGTAAAATGTAAGATTAACTTTAAGCAAAACATTAGGAAATGTAGCTGGCTACATTCTTTCTATGATAGGCCTTAACATTATAAATATGACGGCCATGCATCGTCGCTATTTTTTGACAAATGTATTGCACTAATGTAATTTATGTGAAGGAAAACTATAGTTGCAAGTCCCTGATCAGTTTATTGACGGAAAAAAAACACTCTACTTTCAAAATAAAACTTAACCCCTGTCGATACACAGTTGGAATCACCTGCTCCTGCTTTCTCCCATTGTGCTATTTACAAAATAAACACATGACTGGATCAACTGTTCTGGGGAACTACATAAGCTTCATAATGTAAAATAATGTGACAGGTGAAAGAAGAATGAGATATGCTTAATCTTCTAACATATTGCACAAGTTGACAGCAGGTATTTAGTTTAAAAAAATAGCTACAAATATTATAATGTATTGAAAAAAATTCTAAGAAATAGTTTCAACAGTATTGACAAAATCATCCCGTAGCTATTTCATAATACCCGGGTATACGATATACAGTTGAAGTCGGAAGTTTACATACACCTTAGCCAAACACATTTAAACTCAATTTTTCACAATTCCTGACATTTAATCCTAGTAACAATTCCCTGTCTTGGGTCAGTTAGGATCACCACTTTATTTGAAGAATGTGAAATGTCAGAATAATATTAGAGAGAATGATTTGTTTCTGCTCTTATTTCTTTCATCACATTCCCAGTGGGTCAGAAGTTTACATACACTGAATTAGTATTTGGTAGCATTGCTTTTAAATTGCTTAACTTGGGTCAAAGTTTTCTGGTAGTCTTCCACAAGCTTCCCACAATAAATTGGGTGAATTTTGACCCACTTTTCGCACCAAAGTATGCTCATCTCTAGGAGACAGAACGAGTCTCCTTCCTGAGCGGTATGACAGCTGCGTGGTCCCATGGTGTTTATACTTGTGTCCTATTGTTTGTACAGATGAACGTGGTACCTTCAGGCGTTTGGAAATTGCTCCCAAGGATGAACCAGACTTGTGGAGGTCTACAATTTTTTTCTGAGGTCTTGGCTGATTTCTTTTGATTTTCCCATGATGTCAGGCAAAGAGGCACTGAGTGTGAAGGTAGGCCTTGAAATACATCCACAGGTACACCTCCAATTGACACAAATTATGTCTATTAGCCTATCAGAAGCTTCTAAAGCCATGATGTCATTTTCTGGAATTTATGGAAGTTATTTAAAGGCACAAGCAACTTAGTGTATGTAAACTTCTAACCAACTGGAATTGTGATACAGTGAATTATAAGTGAAATAATCTGTAAACAACTGTTGGAAAAAATGTATTGTGTCACAAAGTAGATGTCCTAACCAATTTGCCAAAACTATAGTTTGTTAACAAGAAATTTGTGGAGTGGTTGGAAAAACTAGTTAATGACTCCAACCTAAGTGTGTGTAAACTTCCAACTTCAACTGTATAAGGTATACCACCCAAGCCTACCTACATGTTACATGCCTTTAAGATTATTGGTCTAGAGTTGAACGATCTCGGCCTACACCTCTAGGAAAAAGGGTTCCTTTAAGTCTGACCAGACCACTGTGTCCACTCTCTTTCTCCCTCAATGTCTTTAAAGCCCCCCAACTCCAGTACACAGGTTTGACTGAGATTAGACTGGGTTTGACTGAGATTAGACTGGGTTTGACTGAGATTAGACTGGGTTTGACTGAGAATAGATAAATAGTGGTGATGCAACATGGATATTGTTACGGATTTAAATTGTAGTATAACTATTCTTTAAAGGTTATAACATTGTTTGGAGAACGAGACAGTTCTAAGCAAGGTTGAAGGAATCCGCACGCTGAGAAATGGTACCCATATTAGCCATCCCCAGATCCCTATGAACAAAGAGCGAGTCCACAATGTAACCTAAGGGGCATTAGTCATGTAATCAAATGATTTCCCATGAATCCAAAGTCACAAAGGAGTCTTAAGTCTTAGTAACCATCAATTCCAAGGATCTAAAATGCATAGAGGCTCTCATTATTCATGCATTACAGAGCCAAAAATACTAAACAAAACTGCCAATATGTTTGTTGATTTGGAGCTAAATTTAGTAACATGATCTAATTACTGACAGCATCCTGTTGCCCTGAGCATATAACCTATAACAGAATAACAGCACACATACATGAAAGGATTTCCAGTGGTGTCATTCCGTGTAGCAAGTAGTCCACCATAAAATATTACTGTAACTGGGCGAGGTAGAGTTGAAAAAGGAAAAGTTCTGTTATTTTACAACCCTCAAACATTTCCTCGGTCTGATCTGAAGGAGAGACAGAATAAATGCAGACCATAGATGTGTTGTCTTATCAGGGAAAAGCTCACAGTGCATTAGCTGATGTTGAAATAGAATAGAAACGTGTCCTTCCAAAACTAGGTCGAAGTTGCCTCATCCTTCCCTCTGTCTAAATCAAAAGCTTTGTGTTCTGAGACAGCGAAAGATTCAGGAATAGCTTGCTTAAGAAGACAGGAAATATCACTATGTAGCAAGCTGAGGAAAACACAAACACATTTTGGCGTCAAAAGTGTAGACCTGATTTGCATAGGGTTCTTGTGGCTCAGATTACACTCTAGTACGTTTGGAATGCATTGGCTGGTGCAGGGTGAAGTTGCCCCAAGACGGTGATCTTGGGTCCGTTTTTCATTGTCCTCACTAAGGATTGGGGGAGGGGAAGCTGATCCTAGATCTGTACCTGGGGGAAACTTCACCCTGGAATTGCTTTAGCTGAAAAAGGTACGCCCCTCATACGTTCCACAGAGAGGGACCTGGAGTTCCACCGCCACCTGAGGCTCCTTGACCCCCTGACTTCCTCACCCCTGGTGTGCTCACTAGTGTTTCATCACCAGTGTTTCTCCCCGGGGTAAAAAAAAATATTGTCGCAAGCCACCCAGATAGCATATGAACACGTCATAAGCCATGGCAAAATGCTTAGAATTCAAGTAAATTAGCTTTAAAATAGCAACATTTTCTCTCGGCCTCATGGAAAAGAATGTGTAGAAAAGAATGAGATTAGCTATAAAACTGCACATTTATCCCTCTGCCCCATGGCAAAATGTATAGGGGCCTTGCAGAACTGCGCGACACCACTGGTTGATTCTCGAGGAGGGGTGAGTGTTGAAGAGGGGTGAAACTTGACTGGTGCAGGGGTGAGACTTGACTTGATGAGATCTGAGGAGAAGGAATGACGAAGTTCCTTATTGTCACGATCGTCATATGAAGCGGACCAAAGCGCAGCGTTGTGTGAATGCATCATTTATTAAATGACAACAAACACGAAGTAAACTGTACAAAACCAAATAAACAAATAACGACCGTGAAGCTATCCTAAGAACTGTGCTGACACAAGCAACTAACATAGACACATACAAAGCAAACTATGGTCAGGGTGTGACAGTACCCCCCCCTCCCCCCCAAGGTGCGGACTCCGGCCACAAAACCTGAACCTATTGGGGAGGGTCTGG
The DNA here is from genome assembly GCF_018296145.1 of Oncorhynchus tshawytscha. NCBI lineage: Eukaryota > Metazoa > Chordata > Actinopteri > Salmoniformes > Salmonidae > Oncorhynchus > Oncorhynchus tshawytscha. The sequence continues at coordinate 40,592,226 of NC_056444.1, forward strand.
GTGGGCATCTGTCCGCGGTGGCGGCTCTGGCGTTGGACGTGGCCCCCACTTTACCGTAGTCTTAGTCCATTTTAGTAGCGTCCTTTGAGCGGCGACCCTCGCCGCCGACCTAGGACTGGCAACCCTACTAAAAGGACCCCACTGGACTGAGGGGTAGCTCAGGGCTGAGGGGCAGCTCAGGACTGAGGGGCAGCTCAGGACTGAGGGGCGGAGGGGCGGAGGCAGCGCCGGACGGGCGGGAGGCTCCGGCAGCGCCGGACAAGAGGGAGGCTCCGGCAGCGCTGGAGAGGCAGGAGCACCTGTAGGAATGAGATGGAGAGACAGCCTGGTGTGGGGGGCTGCCACCGGAGGGCTGGTACATGGAGGTGGTACTGGATAGACCGGACCGTGTAGGCGCACTGGAGCTCTTGAGCACCGAGCCTGCCCAACCTTACCTGGTTGAATGCTCACGGTCGCCCTGTCAGTGCGGCGAGGTGGAATAGCCCGCACTGGGCTGTGCTGGTGAACCGGGGACACCATGCGTAAGACTGGTGCCATGTACGAACTGGAGACCAGATGCGTAGAGCTGGCTTCATGGCACCTGGCTCGATGCCCAATCTAGCCAGACCGATGCGAGGAGCTGGTATGTACCGCACCGGGCTATGCACCCGCACTGGGGACACCGTGCGCTCCACAGCATAACACGGTGCCTGCCCGGTCTCTCTCGCCCTCCGGTAAGCACAGGAAGTTGGCGCAGGTCTCCTACCTGGCTTCGCCACACTTCCTGTGTGCCCCCCACCTCAATACATTTTTGGGGCTGACTCTCGGGCTTCCATCCGCGCCGCCGCGCTGCCTCCTCATACCAGCGCCTCTCCGCCTTCGCTGCCTCCAGCTCTTCCTTGGGGCGCCGATATTCTCCTGGCTGTGCCCAGGGTCCTTTACCGTCCAACTCGTCCTCCCATGTCCATTCCTCCTTGCGCTGCTCCTGCTGCCTGTCACCACGCCTCTTGGTCCTTGGTTGGTGGGTGATTCTGTCACGATCGTCGTATGAAGCGGACCAAAGCGCAGCGTGGTGTAAATGCATCATTTAATATATGACAACAAACACGAAGTAAACTGTAAAAAAACAAATAACGACCGTGAAGCTATCCTAAGAACTGTGCTGACACAAGCAACTAACATAGACACATACAAAGCAAACTATGGTCAGGGTGTGACACTTATATGTATTCCATGCCAGTGATTGGTGCTACAGTTCTCCAGTGAACAGCCCGCTGTCCTGAGTGCACCGTGTGTCTTGCGCAGGCAGGTTTGGGTGCCACAGTGGCACAGAGTTAAATAACCTTTAGAACGGTGTTGTACCCGGACAGATAATATATTTAACAGAGGAAAATGCAAATGCTCATAACAAAACTTTATTGAAAGTATGTTTGGTAGAAAATTATGAAATAATAACACCGATAAGATTAAAAGGGCTAAAGTGGTCCCTTCTGCGTGTTCCCAAAGGTCAGCCCAGATTGGAGGGTCAAGGCTGGAGAGGAGCTATGATAGCTAGGAGCTATTATTTAAAGCTGTACAGATTTAAATCGGTTGGCAGTCTGCACTGTTTGTCAGTCCACTTATATTTGGATGGATACCAATAGATTTGAGTCCCTCCACAAAAGTTTTAATGGTAGAGGATTAAAAAGAGTCGCACTAAATCCACATTAAAACTGGAGAATCAGCTTTCGTCATCAAAAGGGATTTGATGCGTTTACTCTAAATCTCAGATCACAGAATATTCTGTAGAGCTATCAACAACAACAAAAAAACGCATTACAACAGAATAAGATAATATCTTCGGCAATTCTGCTGAACACGGCATAACATAATTATAGTCTGTTGAACCCGTTCCAAAGTGAACCTGGGGCTTTCCCATCGGGACCTGATATGTATTAAAATGGGCTTTCTCATCCTACACAGTTACAAACAACTGCATTCAGAATATAAAGTAACAGAACAGCCTACCAGTTGTAGCCTATCCTTCTCCTTTAACTTTTAATTCCATCTTTTTAACTCCATCTTCCTCACTGATGAGATATCTCCTAACTTGACTGTAGCCTGTATGACTGTAGCCTATTGTCGCTTTGATGACTTATGATTGGCCAACAACAAGCACTCTCGTGAACAGCAAAGTGCAGCAGCAGAAACTATAACATGTCTATCTACTGCAGCAGTCGCATTCGGATCTGTATGGGTCCATCCGAACAAGTCGGTTAAAATGACATATATCCAAGACCCGTGACAATCATATCAGATGCGACCCAGACCCATGACATTATTCAGAATTCTGGATCCAGACCCGCTCGGGTCCCGGGTTGGGTCTCTGGTATTCGGGTACAGGTGGATCCGTGAAGACCTCTACTGTACAGTCGTGGCCAAAAGTTTTGAGAATGACAAATATTAATTTCAACAAAGTTTGCTGCTTCAATGTCTTAAGATATTTTTGTCAGATGCTACTATGGAATACTGAAGTATAATTATAAGCATTTCATAAGTGTCAAAGGCTTTTATTGACAATTACATGAAGTTGATGAAAAAGAGTCAATATTTGCAGCGTTGACCCTTCTTTTTCAAGATCTCTGCAATCCACCCTGGCATGCTGTCAATTAACTTCTGGGCCACATTCTGACTGATAGCAGCCCATTCTTGCATAATCAATGCTTGGAGTTTGTCAGAATTTGTGGGTTTTTGTTTGTCCACCCGCCTCTTGAAGATTGACCACAAGTTCTCAATGGGATTAAGGTCTGGGGAGTTTCCTGGCCATTGACCCAAAATATTGATGTTTTGTTCCCCGAGCCACTTCGTTATCACTTTTGCCTTATGGCAAGGTGCCCACCATGCTGGAAAAGGCATTGTTTGTCACCAAACTGTTCCTGGATGGTTGGGAGAAGTTGCTCTCGGAGGATGTGTTGGCAAAATTGTGAGTGAGCCCACTCCCTTGGCTGAGAAGCAACCCCATATATGAATGGTCTCAGGATGCTTTACTGTTGACATGACACAGGACTGATGGTAGCGCTCACCTTTTCTTCTCCGGACAAGCTTTTTTTCTGGATGCCCCAAACAATCGGAAAGGGGATTCATCAGAGAAAATGACTTTACCCCAGTCCTCAGCAGTCCAATCCCTGTACCTTTTGCAGAATATCAGTCTGTCCCTGATGTTTTTCCTGGAAAGAAGTGGCTTCTTTGCTGCCCTTCTTGACACCAGGCCATCCTCCAAAAGTATTTGCCTCACTGTGCATGCTGATGCACTCACACCTGCCTGCTGCCATTCCTGAGCAAGCTCTGTACTGGTGGTGCCCCGATCCAGCAGCTGAATAAACTTTAGAAGATGGTCCTGGCACTTGCTGGACTTTCTTGGGCGTCCTGAAGCCCTTTTCACATCAATTGAACCACTCTCCTTGAAGTTCTTGATGACCGATAAATGGTTGATTTAGGTGCAATCTTACTGGCAGCAATATCCTTGCCCGTGAAGCCCTTTTTGTGCAAAGCAATGATGACGGCATGTGTTTCCTTGCAGGTAACCATGGTTGACAGAGGAATAACAATGATTCCAAGCACCACCCTCTTTTTGAAGCTTCCAGTCTGTTATTCGAACTTAATCAGCATGACAAAGTGATCTCCAGCCTTGTCCTCGTCAACACTCTCTCGTCAACACACCTGTGTTAATGAGAGAATCACTGACATGAAGTCAGCTGGTCCTTTTGTGGCAGGGCTGAAATGCAGTGGAAATGTTTTTGGGGGATTCAGTTCATTTGCATGGCAAAGAGGGACTTGCACTCTTCATAACATTCTGGAGTATATGCAAATTGCCATCATACAAACTGAGGCAGCAGACTTTGTAAAAATGTATATTTGTGTCATTCTCAAAACTTTTGGCCACGACTGTAGACTGCAGTGGAATGAAGGTTCTGTGTATATCGCATCCTCCACCCCCGGCCCATTCTTTCCTGACAGTGGGAAAGAACTGGACATTCCACACAAGCTTCATGAAAAGGTCCTGGGCTGATAACATGGAGGTGAGTGAAGACATGTTCATTCACCATTAAACAGCCTGGAGTTCTGGCTCTGGGGTGACATTTCCCATAGGTACATATCTAGGGTCAGTACATAATGTATCTAGAGTGGGGAAAATGTGAAACTGACCAAAGATCACCATCTAGGGGCAACTTCACCCTTCTCCGGGAGTTCTGCATCAGACTTCCGCTAGATAAGTTGAATCCTCACTTCCACAAATGTTTTTACTAAATGTTTATACTTTTAAAAAATGTTTTTAACCAAGTCAGTTAAGAAAAAATTCTTATTTTCAATGACGGCCTAGGAACAGTGGGTTAACTGCCTGTTCAGGGGCAGAACGACAGATTTGTACCTTGTCGGCTGGGGGGTTACTAGTCCAACGCTCTAACCACTAGGCTACCCTGCCGCCTCAACAATACATGACTAATTGAAAACTCAGTTAGGATTCTCCCCATCATGATGAAAATGGCATGATTGCATAGCAAGTACAGCTGTTTGAGGACTAGACCGATAGTCCCAGATCTGGTCCCAGATCTGTTTGTTCTTGCTAACTCCATTGATGACATTGTTTTACATTACAGTTCCACGGGGAGTTGGCAAGAGAGCAGAAACAGACTGGCACCCAGACTAGAACTCATAGGGACATGAATCCCCCTGTGCTGACTGCTCTGAAATGGAGGGAGTGTTGGGATGGTCAGTGAGAAATGGACAGATCACTCTGGCCCAGACTTCCTTCCGCCGGGCCTTTCTGCTCCAGGCCACCTGCTGTGGCTTTCACTGAGAGGACCGCAGGCAGGCAGAAACACGCGCACGCACAAAAACGCATGCTCAAAGTCTACACACAAGCGCACACACAAATTAGTGTGCGTACTAAGGAAACTCACTGATGAATACACACATTCAGTACAGCCAAGAGGCCATCTCAATGACACCTCTATGTGCTCTTCCTACCAAGGACAGAGAGTGAGAGCGAGGGAGAGAGAGAGAAGGAATAGGAAACAAACAAACAGACAAACTGGTTAGCTGATGGATATCAGTCAACCTTGTTGTTCTGGGTCATGGCTACTGTTACCGAACAAGGTAACTTAGACATAAAGCTGATGCCTGACAATAATGAATGGTGCAGGTGAAATTACATAATGTACACTAAATATCAGTCAGTGACAAATGGGAACATTGATTGACACTAGGGCTGTGGTGGTTATGACATTTTGTCAGCCAGTGATTGTCATGCAAATAAACTGCCGGTCTCGGTCTCGCGGTAATTGACCGTTAATTAACAAACACATTTAGCATCTCCTGGCTTCCACGCATAGCTTGTAAAGCCACTGATGCAGACCTTTGGAACATCTACATTTTACAAATCCTAATAAATCCATTTAATATAGCCTACACATTCGCAATAAGTCCATTCTTTATTTTAGACAGGTCTAAAGAAACATGACATGAAGAAAATGTAGTCTATTTCAGAAGAACATACTCTGAGTTGTCCTTATGTTAGGCCCTGATATGGCTATGCCATATGGCTGTTGATGTTTAATACATTCTAAGGCTACATGATGGGACTTTAACGATGATATGAAAAAAAGTTGCAATCTGCACACTCTTCATCAGCCTCTCACAATTTGACAAGCACTTGATAATATTCTCATAAGGACTCGAATTTCCCAGCGGCATCCCACTTGTGTGGCTGTAATGCCCCCCTAAAAAAAATCCATGCCTTTTGAGGCCAAAGTGGCCGTTGTGCCCTTGGGCTGAATATAATAGGCTAATTATAATTCCCTTCTCCCAGCTGCCGTGCTCCGAAGCACCTCTCACTCACATGGCTCTCTCAGATGTCGCCAATGCCCGTCACATGATCGGGTTCTTCTCGCAGGAATTTCAGCTAAGAAGTAGGCTACAAGTGAATGAAGACAGAAACATCGGGGACGCAACCGCTCGAGTCCCCCTTATCGAATTCCTAGGTGCATATTTAAGATAGAACTGTCCACATGTAGCCTACTTTTCGTCAGCCAACATGATGAGTAGGCCTAACGAACAGCAAAAGCACTAACCTATGTCAATCTACTATCCACCATAGTACATACGTTGACCTATTCTTTTGGTTAACTTGTCCTCCTGTGTGAGAAATAAATATTCGAAAACATACTCTGCTACAGTTGTGGGATGCAATAGATCCCAAATTAATACAACCACCCAGCATCAAAAAAACAATTTAAAAGAAATGAGGCTGATCATTTAGCTTAAAAATGTTGATAAAATGTTAGGCAATTTTTTCACATTATAAGCGCAGCAATGAGCACATGGCAGTAGGCTATAAGCGCGAATGTTCCAAAATGCAATCAACTAGCGGGAAAATCATCTTTCCCAAACATGAAACTCACGTGCAGCAATGTATGCCAGTTAGGCTCTGCGCCGGTTATAAAGCAGGTTAATGTGCTTAATTTTAAGTTAATTGGCGAACATACTGTGACGTTGGATTCAGACCCCTTGACTTTTTCCACATCTTGTTAGGTTACAACCTTATTCTAAAATGTATTACATTATTTCTTCCCTCAATCTACACACATTACCCCATAATGACAAAGCAAAAACAAGTTTAGAAATGTTTGCATTTTTTTTTCAGACCCTTTACTCAGTACATTGTTGAAGCACCTTTCTTTGGCAGCAATTACAGCCAAATCTTCTTGGGTATGACGCTATAAGCTTGTCGCACCTGTATTTGGTGAGTTTCTCCCATTCTTCCCTGTAGATCCTCCCAAGCGCTGTCAGGTTGGATGGGGAGTGTTGCTGCACAGCTATTTTCAGTTCTCTCCAGAGATGTTCAATTAGGTTCAAATCAAGGCTCTGGCTAGGCCACTCAAGGACATTCAGAGACTTGTCCCGAAGCCACTCCTGCGTCGTCTTGGCTGTGTGTTTAGGGTCGTTGTGCTGTTGGAAGGGGAACATTCGCCCCAGTCTGAGGTCCTGAGCGCTCTGGAGCAGGTTTTCATCAAGGATCTCTCTGTACTACTCCGTTCATCTTTGCCTCAATCCTGACTAGTCTCCCAGTACCTGCCCCTGAAAAACATCCCCACAGCATGATGCTGCCACCACCATACTTCACTGTAGGGATAGTGCAAGGTTTTCTCCAGATGTGACGCTTGGCATTAAGGCCAAAGAGTTAAATCTTGGTTTCATCAGACCAGAGAACCTTGTCTGTAGGTGTCTTTTGGCAAACTCCAAGTGGGCTGTCATGTGCCTTTTACTGAGGAATGGCTTCCATCTGGCCACTTTACCATAAAGGCCTAATTGGTGGAGTGCTGCAGAGATGGGAGAACCTTCCAGAAAGACAACCATCTCCACAGAGGAACTCTGGAGCTCTGTCAGAGTGACTACCGGGTTCTTGGTCACCTCCCTGACCAAGGCCCTTCTCTCCTGACTGCTCAGTTTGGCTGAGCGTCTAGCTCTAGGAAGAGTCTTGGTGGTTCCAAACTTCTTCTATTTAAGAATGATGGAGGCCACTGTGTTCTTGGGGACCTTCAATGCTGCAGAAATGTTTTGGTACCCTTCCCCAGATCTGTGCCTTGGCACAATCCTGTCTCGGACCTCTACGGGCAATTCCTTCAACCGCATGGCTTGGTTTTTGCTCTGACATGCACTGTTAACTGTGGGACCTTATATAGACAGATGTGTGCCTTTGAAAATCATGTCCAATCAATTGAATTTACCACAGGTTGATCTAATCAAGTTGTAGAAACATCAAGGATCCATGGAAACAGCATGCACCTGAACTCAATTTCGAGTCTCATAGCAAAGGGTCTGAATACTTACAGTTCCAGTTAAATGTTTGGACACACCTACTCATTCCAGTCTTTTTCTTTATTTTTAATATTTTCTACATTGTAGAATAATTGTGAAGACATCAAAACTATGAAATAACGCATATGGAATCATGTAGTAACCAAAAAAAGTGTTATATTTGTCCACGTAGCCACCCTTTGCCTTGATGACAGCTTTACACACTCTTGGCATTCACTCAACCAGCTACCTCTGCGGCAGTAGATAAGTTAATTAGAGTTACCAGTTAACTGCCTTGTTCAGGGGCAGAACAACAGATGTTTACCTTGTCAGCTCAGGGATTTGATCTTGCAACCTTTCGGTTACTGGCCCAACGCTCTAAACACTAGGCTGCCTGTCGCCCCAATCAGGCCTTCATGGTCGAATTGCTGTAAAGAAACCACTACTAAAGGACACCAATAAGAAGAAGAGACTTGCTTGGGCCAAGAAACACGAGCAATGGACATTAGACTGGTGGAAATCTGTCCTTAGATTTTTGGTTCCAACCGCTGTGTCTTTGTGAGACGCAGAGTAGGTGAATGGATGATCTCCGCTTGTGTGTTTCCCACCTTGAAGCATGGAGGAGGTGTGATGGTGTTTTGCTGGTGACAGTGTAGGTGATTTATTTAGAATTCAAGGCACACTTAACCAGCATGGCTACCACAGCATTATGCAGCGATACCCTATCCCATCTGGTTTGCGTTTAGTCCCACTATAATTTATTTTTCAACAGGACAATGACCCAACACACCTCCAGGCTGTGTAAGGGCTATTTGACTAAGAAGGAGTGTGATGGAGTGCTGCCTCAGATGACCTGGCCTTCACAATCAACCGACCTCAACCCAATTGAGATGGTTTGGGATGAGTTGGACCGCAGCGTGAAGGATAAGCAGCCAACAAGTGTTCAGCATATGTGGGAACTCCTTCAAGACTGTTGGAAAAGCATTCCAGGTGAAGCTGGTTGAGATAATGCCAAGAGTGTGCAATGCTGTCATCAAGGCAAAGGGTGGCTACTTTGAAGAATCTAAAATAAAAATGTACTTTACATTTGTTTAATACTTTTTTGGTTACTACATGATTCCATGTGTGTTATTTCCTAGTTATGATATCTTCACTATTATTCTACAATGTAGAACATTTTTTAAATAAAGAAAAACCCTTGAATGAGTAGGTGTCCAAACTTTTGACTGGCACTGTATATAAATAAGGTATTTGTGTTTTATATGTATAAAAACCCGTTTTCACTTTGTCATTATGGGGTATTTTGTGTAGATTTGCTGAGGATATTTTTAGTTATTTAATCCATTTTAGAATAAGGCTGTAATATAACAAAATTTGGAAAAGTCAACGGGTCTGAATAATTTCCGAAGGCACTGTAGGCCTATGGGCTAGGATACAAGGTGTGCAACTATGATTTGAAAATGGCGACAAAATAAGGTATGCGCTGTTTCTTGCCTGAATGCACAAGCTGGGCATCATTAATAAGTAATAATACATCATTCACAAGTGATAGGCTAATATTGTCACCCATCAGACTATTCTTAACCTCTCTAGGGTACCTGACCAACATCCAGTGAGATTGCAGAGCGCCAAATTCAAATACAGAAATACTCTTTAGAAAAATTCAGAAAAGACAACTACTTTAAATAGGTTTAAAGATTAACTTCTTGTGAATCCAACCACAGTGTCAGATTTCAAAAATGCTTTACGGCGGAAGCATAGCTTACAATTATTTGAGAACATAGCCCAGCAGACCAATCATTACAAACAGTAAACAGCCAAGGAGAAGAGTCAAGTCAGAAATAGAGATACAATTAATCACCTACCTTTGATGATCTTCATATGTTTGCACTCAGAAGACATTCATTTATTCAATAAATGTTCCTTTTGTTCGATAAAGTCTCTCTTTATATCCGAAAACCTCCGTTTTGTTCGCACGTTTTCTTCAGTATTACGCAGGCTCAAACGCAGTCACAACAGGCAGACAAAAAAATCCAAATGATATCCGTAAAGTTTATAGAAACATGTCAAACGATGTTTATATTCAATCCTCAGGTTGTTTTTAGCCTAAATAATCGATAATATTTCAACCGGACAATAACGTTGTCAATATAAAAGGTAAACAAGAAAGGCACTCTCTCGGTCGTGCGCATGAAAAAGCTCTGTGACACGGCAGGGTCCACTCATTCAGACTGCTCTTACTCCCTCATTTTTCAGAATACAAGCCTGGAACAATTTCTAAAGACTGTTGACATCTAGTGGAAGCCATAGGAACTGCAATTTGAGTCCTAAGTCAATAGATACTGTAATGGCATTGAATAGAAAACTACCAAAAAAAGAAATCCTACTTCCTGAATGGATTTTTCTCAGGTTTTCACCTGCCAAATCAGTTCTTTATACTCTGACATTATTTTAACAGTTTTGGAAACTTTAGAGTGTTTTCTATCCAAATCTACTAATTATATGCATATCCTATCTTCTGGGCCTAAGTAGATGGCAGTTTAATTTGGGCATGCTTTTCATCCAAAATTCCAAATGCTGCCCCCTACACTAGAGAAGTTAATTTAATGTTGTATTTACATATACTAAATAATATGTGTATCAGTTTTGATTTAGAGTGGACCATTATCATGCACCTGCCTCAGAACAAGGGCATTATAAAAAAAATACATGTCATCTATGCACTTAAATAGAGAATGGAGGACACATTTCCCATGGTTCATTTTCATGCCTGCCAGGTAAGCTATACTCCTGCTGTAAAGCAAAGCAATGTTCTTAATATTAGGAAAGTTCATAATATAGTAGGCCTAGGATGTCAGTGTGATTAGAGGGACAATAGAGTACTGAGTACCAGGCAGTTAGCATGTTTGGTAGGCTACTAATGACCATCCGCAGCATCAACACATGGGGAAGCCTAATTACCCTGACTAAGCGGTCACGTGAAATTTGACTAGCGCCATGACTCGTGAGCGCACGGTCACCGTAACAGCCCTAATTGACACAATAGCTTTGTTTCTATTAACTTGTCCAGGGATTTCTTGTTGCCATTTAGAATGCTTAGAAAATAGATGCCCCAATTGCCTGCTAGGGTGCGTTTCCATTAAACTGTCATGTCGATAAAAACAGCTGGATGTCACACAAAAAAAACAGTGTTGAATAAAAATGTAGTGGTTGAAGTGTTTTCATTACCCATTTAGGCAAATTTCACATTAATAAATTGCCGACTGTATGTAAGCTATCCCACCGATCATGTCTCAGGTAGCCTGCGAAAGCATGCACCTATAGAATGCAATAAATGACTATTATTTGCGATATTCAAATAATTCTCAAGTGCCAACGTATTGCCACAGTCCGTGCAATGGTGAAACTTGCACTCCTGTAGATCAGAAATAATTGGATGGTAAAACTTATTCAGACACTCTTCAGTCAGGACAATCCTTGTCCTGCAAATATACATGTTTTTTTGTTTCATTTTATTTTGCTACTAGTGGGCATTCAGAATAAAATGTGGAGTGTAGCTTATAGTTAAGTGATTACATCACGTGTCCCGTTTACCTTCAAAAGTATTCGGCAATCATCATTTAGAGATGGTTCTCCTTGCGTGATTTATATGGCGACAATGCTTTTATCAAATAAACCTGGGTCAACGGAAACGCGCCCACTGTAACGCAAGGAGAACCATCTCTTATGTTTGAATGAATGAAGAAGGAGCGTGATGGGGGAAGTTTCCACGGCAACCAGGGGTATGGGAGTAGCCCCTCCTTCTGGACCGACAGCTGTTAGCAGCTGACGCCATGGCTGTAGACAGGGAGGGTCCTTAGAGCTTACCATGCTTTAAATCTCCAACAGATGCTGCGTCTTCCTCCGCATTCCTCCAATGCCAAGGCTTAAACTGGCCATTGGAAACTGCAGTCTTACAATATCAAACAATAAATATTTTAAAAGTAAGGAAGTTGGAACATCACTTTACATTGGTGACTTATTCTATCAGCATAATTACAGAATTCAGCGTTAATGTAGTCTCTTACATGGCATGCAAGACAAGGTCAAACATGAATTTGAAATGAAGAGGTAGTATACATGTTGCCATGATTATTAAGGATGCAGTATAGTGTGTGTTATGATGTTCAAAAACCACGTAGCCTACTATTAGAATTAGAACATCTCTCCACCTTTGGAGCTGTGCCAGGCTGCCAGCATCACAGAATACCTGGCTGCGTCTGCCAATACAGTAGTCAATCTTGAGTGTGTAGGAACTATTTTAGGAGCAGGTGACCACACACCTTCTGTTTTTTTTTTTTACAGTAACAGCCAGAGAAAGACTATTTAAACTATCAACACCTACTTCTCAGGATTTGCGCTGACTGCCAATGTGTGCTGTGGTGACTTCAGTGACATCACCACCATTACTAACCCTAACACTGTAGCTGTGTTCGAATACCCATACTAACATACTGTATACTACATAGTTAATGAGTATATACTATATACTATTAATTTATTTTAGTATATTGTAAACAAACGGTATCCTTTCAGTTGAGCGTACTCTGTCTACCGGAAGTTGATGCTGTTGCTATGCAACCTCTCGCTAGCAAAACAAATTACTAGCTCGACTTCGGGTGTGTTCATAAACTCAATCTGGAGTGCCAGAGTGTGCTCTGGGCATTCGTAAATTCAGGTAGTTGTCAGATTGTCTGTTCGTAAATTCAGAGCTTTCCGCTCTCTGAACGCACAGTGGTTTTGTCAGAGCGTTCTGACCTCACAACCGCAGTCAAGCCCCCAAGCTAACTGGCTAGCTACTTCCAGACACAAATGTGAGAACACCTCACTGACCATTTTACTTGCCCTAGTAGAGCTGGTTAGGCTGTTTTTATGTTATCCAGAGCATTGGTTACTCGAACTGTGCTGCTGGCAACAATTTAATTATGCTTTTTTTGCTGACGTTTACTGACACAGGTCATATTTAATGGGTGTTGAGCATTCGTAAATTCATCAGTTATTCTGCGCTCTGCCACAGCCAGATGAGAGTGCTCTGAAATCAGACTAGATAGCCAGAGCGAATTTACAAACACACCTGAACGTCTAAACCACTTACTAAGCTATGAATGATGTGACTAATCAAGTCAATAAACTTTGGGTAGTTAAATAGAATAAAGTAAATATACTGGCAAGTTTGATGTATTAGTAGCCAACTAAAGTTACAGGAGGTAGCTAACACACCCGGGTACATATTGCTGTAATGATATGCTATGCTGTTCATAAGGACAGCGTAGCTAACAAATTGTCAACCAACCTAATGTGTAAAGTAATTTATTTGAAAAGTCATTACTTTATTACATTGCTCAACCTTTTCTTAACATTTGTCAACAAATTTGTATCCACTCTCGTCGGAATGCGGCTGCATATTTCTCCGCCATTTTCTTCAAATCCGAAAACGTGAAATAGTGTCCCATTGCTTGTATTTTGACGAATGTAGTACAACATCCGGGAACTTTTGGCATACTAACTATATCCATACTATGTCTAATAAGCATACCACATGCTCAATTTGTGTCACAAATAGTATGGTTAGTATGAGTATTCGAACACAGCTTGTGTTCAGTCACACCAATGTACACAACTGTAGCTTGACGTCACTTACTGACTGCATGGTATTGAAGTAGAGATGGTAAGATTAAGCTACATCCTACACTACTTCCTTCAGCAATAAGCTCCCTGATGTAAAGAGAAGTTCCCCCAATATCCTTGGTTCCACACAACAATTATCTCTATGTTATATGTAGCTACGACAGACAGACACTACCATTGGCCTGGCATCGCCAAGGGTTCAGGGTCATATTCAATAGAGTAAAACGTAGCAACTGAAAAATACAGTAGCTTATTGAAGTTCAGGTAGTCCGTCCCTATTTCAGTCAAATTTCTTTCATTGGTGTCTAATATACATACGGCCCAGCTCTCCCATCTCCCAGCTGGAACAGTTTACTAAAAGCTCATAGAAGGCAAGCCCACTCGGTGTTATTCACATGCTATTCACAACTCTTCAATACTTCTGTCCCAGATCCAGCTGACGTTCTCGCTGTAAGGCACTGGCGTGGATGTGAAATGTCCTCATTCTCACTGACAGTGACAGTCTCTAGAGAATCAGACCCATGTCTCTCAAGTCATGACCTACTGTATGTGACTGATGTTCTCGTCCTTCTATCACAGTGGCTTCTCAATTAGTTTGGTTGTAAATCTCTTGTAAGGCATTTGTTATTACTGTGCGGTTACCATGTTGTGCCTTAGGTAACCTATATACCGGGTCATTTCTGTACTATAACATTAAATGCAACCAATATCACAGAGCAACACACAGTGAATGCTAGTGGACGTTAAGCTGATGTTGGTTCCTCCAAGAGGGTGCATCGGTGTCTTCATGAATAGGTTCTAGCCTATGGGGTCACATTTGGGGCTTTGGTAATGTCTAGGTTGGTCTGAATCCTGAGGACGACAGTAGACATAACAATGCTTAAAGGCCTTGGACCTTTCAAACATAGTATTTTATCCCTGCAACGATAGTCAGTCAGTAGTTCTCTCCATTGAACTGACATCGCTCCAAACATCTGTTGGTGTATTTGGACGTTTTACAAGCTCAAGCATATGCCTCCGATATGTTTAACATAGGGTGGTGTGGAGTTGTTATTCTTTTAAGAGGTAGTACTCTATTCCCTTCTACCAACTGAACCTCCGTATTTGGATTCTGGCATGACTAGTGTAGGCCTATGCCGAAATTGAATTTGAGGTAATTCATTTCTTCACTCTCATTACTGGAAATCGTGTAGGAATGGACTACGTGTAGCCTGCAGATGCACATCTTCAATTTACCAATCACATTCCGTAAGGTTGCTTTAACTTAATTACCTATTAGCAATCTTCAGGACAATCAAGACTAGGATGTGTTACATTTTAACATGGCCATGCGGTGTTAAGAGTCCAGACAATGCTACATTGTTGCTTCTTCAGCTAACTGTTCCATGTGTTCGGTATTTGAGCAGTCGTCTCGAAATATCGGACACTGTCGTCTGGACTAACAGTGATTGCCATCGAGAAACGATTGTCGGGGTTTGAGAAAGGGGTGCAGGCTTTACGGAAACTCAAGCCATTGCCTACAAATACAACTTAAATTACAGGCTCAGACCAGAGATAGCCTTATTGTGAACTACACTTAGGCCTGTGAAGCGTATCTCCGAAAACGAATTGGAACTTATCACACTAAGATTGTCATGTAACTTTAATAATAGGCTATTGACCGCTATTCGTAGGGGTCAGAAAAATTATGTGCAGACAATGCCCTGAAAAATCGGCCATAGAGGGCTGGTAAAGGCCTATCATGACTATTGGATCGTCAACTTGTTTTTATTTTTTATCATGATAAACAATCTTACCTTTTAGAAATCCACGCTCTTGTGCCACCTGTGTTTGTATTTCCAATTTATTCGACGCAAAATCAGCTAGTATTCCAACATGGAAATCACAGTCGCCCCCATCCCGACTCCCTGAAACAAATCAGCCTTTCTCAATCGTTTTTGTGCTCGGTGAATGAAAAAAAAACAAGGAATTTAAATCAAAGCAAGACGAATGTTGAAGAAAATAAATTATTAAAAGGGGCTGACACAGACAGAAATTCAATGCATAAAACCCCAGCGAAATCTGTCCAGCGGCATGATGACAAAAGAAGTCGTCAAAAGTAACCCAGTTCCTGTAGATACACTTCCTACCTCTAAACTTACGCCAGCCCGCATCCACCCCCACTACAACATGGCCGACCTGACTCCAGGGAATGACGCCGTAGCTGGAGATACCAACCCTACAGACCGGTGTCGAGATGGTAGGATGATCATCACAGGATGATCACCCCCCGATAAAAAAAAATATATATATATTGAAAGGGAGAAGTCATTGTTTGAACCAGAAATGCGTCTGTGTACCGTGTGTGTGGTTTCATGTGATTTGTTTATGAAAGATGAATCCAATTATATCTCTCCAAAACTGGTGCTATATCCCCACCTACTGGTAGTAGCCTAATATCGGATTATCCCTTGTTTGAACTGCCCTTTTCTACTGTTTGAGTGGGGAAGAGGTTAGTTGCATATTTTGCTACAAGGACCAAGGACCAATCTTCTCAAAATCCACCGGGCCCCCCATTGATTCTCCCTGTCTGCTCCTGTTGAGCCATTTAGGCCTAATACATTATTTTATTTTTAAATCCATGTGAACAACGGGACTACAAAAGTAGCAGACTTTGGCAACACTTTAAATACAGTGTAACTGGTATTGTAATGAATCATTGCTACAATGAACTTAGAGCATTTTACCTTCATTTAACTAGGCAAGTTAGTTAAGAACAAATTCTTATTTTCAATGACAGCCTAGGAACAGTGGGTGCCTGTTCAGGGGTAGAACGACAGATTTGTACCTTGTCAGCTCGGGGATATGAATTTGCAACCTTTTGGTTACTAGTCGAATGCTCTAACCACTAGGCTACCCTGCCGCCCCATAAACCCTAAGTAACCCTACATACAGTTGAAGTCGGAAGCCAAATACATTTAAACTCAGTTTTTCACAATTCCTGACATTTAATCCTAGTAAAAAATTCCCTGTCTTAGGTCAGTCAGGTCACCACTTTATTTTAAGAATGTGAAATGTCAGAATAATAGTAGAGAGAGTGATTTATTTCAGCTTTTATTTCTTTCATCACATTCCCAGTGGGTCAGAAGTTTACATACACTCAATTAGTATTTGCTAGCATTGCCTTTAAATTGTTTAACTTGGGTCAAACGTTTCGGGCCTTCCACAAGCTTCCCACAATAAGTTGGGTGAATTTTGTCCCATTCCTCCTGACAGCTGGTGTAACTGAGTCAGGTTTCTCAGCCTCCTTTCTCGCACACACTTTTTCAGTTCTGCCCAAAAATGTTCTATAGGTTTGAGGTCAGGGCTTTGTGATGGCCACTCCAATACCTTGACTTTGTTGTCCTTAAGCCATTTTGCCACTACTTTGGAAATATGCTTAGGATCATTGTCCATTTTGAAAACCCATTTGTGACCAAGCTTTAACTTCCTGACTGATGTCTTGAGGTGTTGCTTCAATATATCCACATCATTTTCCTGTCACATGATGCCATCTATTTTGTGAGGTGCACCAGTCCCTCCTGCAGCAAAGCACCCCCACAACATGAATCTGCCAGCCCCGTGCTTCACGGTTGGGATGGTGTTCTTTGGCTTGCAAGCCTCCCCCTTTTTCCTCCAAACATAACGGTGGTCATTATGGCCAAACAGTTCTATTTTCGTTTCATCAGACCAGAGGACATTTCTCCAAAAAGTACGATCTTTGTCCCCATGTGCAGTTGCAAACCATAGTCTGGCTATTTTATGGCGGCTTCTTCCTTGCTGAGCGGCCTTTCAGGTTATGTTAATATAGACTCGTTTATACTGTGAATATAGATACTTTTGTACCTGTTTCCTCCAGCATCTTCACAAGGTCCTTTGCTGTTGTTCTAGGATTGATTTGCACTCATCTCTAGGAGACAGAACGTGCCTCCTTCCTGAGTGATATGACGGCTGCGTGGTCCCATGGTGTTTATACTTGCATACTATTGTTTGTACAGATGAACGTGGTACCTTCAGGCGTTTGGAAATTGCTCCCAAGGATGAACCAGACTTGTGGAGGTCTACAGTTTTTTTCTGAGGTATTGGCTGATTTCTTTTGATTTTCCCATGATGTCAAGCAAAGAGTCACTGAGTTTGAAGGTAAGCCTTGAAATACATCCACAGGTACGCCTCCAATTGACTCCAATTATGTCTATTAGCCTATCAGAAGTTTCTAAAGCCCTGACAACGTTTACTGGAATTTTCCAAGCTGTATATAGGCACAATCAACTTAGTGTATGTAAACTTCTGACCCACTGGAATTGTGATACAGTGAGTTATAAGTGAAATAATCTGTCTGTAAACAATTGTTGGAAAAATTACTTGTGTCATGCACTAGATGTCCTAACCGACGTGCCAAAACTATAGTTTGTTAACAAGAAATTTGTGGAGTGGTTGTAAAATGAGTTTTAATGACTCCAACCTAAGTGTATGTAAGCTTCCGACTTCAACTGTGCCCTACACTGTAAGTACAATGTAACAATGGTTCATTGTAATAATTGTTACACTTATTATAGGAATATAACCCTATATAATTATCCCCTTAATAAATATAAACGCTTCAGTCCTCAACAAAAAGGATACTCAGAGGGAATGTGTTATTCTCAATGCTCACTTTACCTCTGTATCAACAGACCGTAACATTGAGGCTATTGACAACACGCTGGCAAACCTCTGTCCCCCCCAGTCACAGCATTGGCCAGATCAAAAAATGTTTGAAGCGAAGTGTTAATTTTGGCACTCTTTTTTTTAGGTTTAGTCTTAGTAATTTTGATTCAAATATAATGAAGTCACATTTTTGTAATTTCAATAATGATTTAGTCTAGTTATTGTCAAAAGGACGAGAACAGTTTTGCATCATTAATCTATAGTCAACATAAATCACTGACTTCCATGTGCACAAACATACATAGCCTTGTCCTATCGCTATATATTTAGCATAAATGCAAGGAAAAGGGACTACTTTGAAGAATATAAAATATAAAATATATTTTGATTTGTTTAAAACTTATTTTGGTTACTACATGATTCCATATGGGTTATTTCATAGTTTTGATGTCTTCACTATTATTCTACAATGTAGAAAATAGTAAAAAGTAAAGAAAAACCCTAGAATGAATAGGTGTGTTTAAACTTTTGACTGGTAGTTTATATATGAATTATCTGGCCATGTAAATTCCTAATTCAGCCTACATAGATGCACAACATACAAAACCAACACACACACACGCACGGAGAGAGTGAGAGAGAGAGAGATGGAGTAGCACAATCACCAGCTGGTACCGCAAAGTAGTATGGATTGGACCTCCGTCACTCGGTCACGTCATTGCCATTGTTATCAACGTTCAACAGACGCCACAGCCACATTGATGTCCAATAGTAGAATGGTTACTAATGACTTTGAATAGGTACTAATGACTGTTTCGCCCAGTGACTTAATTAAGTCACAAGACCTTGAGTCTGAATTGAGTCCCAAGTTCCCTGTGATCAAATCCGAGTCACCAATGGTCAAGTCACAAGTCAAGTTAAGAGTCCCTATGACTGTAGTCCATGTCCCAGTTCTCAAGTCCTGGTCCAATTGCCCAAGTCACTGAACCTACAATAAGTCAAAATAAGTTATTTACCCAGCCAGCTTTTGTGTAGTGCCAAGAGGAATTTAGTCAATAAATAGTTTGCTATCACTTTTACTTTCTTTCTGTGCCATCAAATGTTTGCATGTAGGCTACTGATAATGTCACCAGAGCCACGTTCAGTTGCAAAACGTTCTCAAACGCTGCAGATAGAAATTTCATGAACAGAGCTGGCATTATTGCTTATTCAACATGTCAGTGAGGCATGTTTGTTCTATATAGTATATTTCTATCAGAACGTACCAAAATGTTGCTTCCTGCTGAACATGCCCCAGGTTGGCTATAGCTAGGTAATGAGGGATCATGACTGAAAAATGTACAGCCTAAACAAATGGTTAACAGTCCCGTTTGCAAGTAGCCTAGTTTTAGAACAGCCCGCGGTATGCTTTATGTTTTCACTAATAAACAATGCTGCTATTGTTTTTAATTTCGTAAAGAAGTTTGTATTTCTTAACTAGGTGAAGGGTAGCTAACTAGGAGGCTGGTTGTGACTGGTTAGTTATGGGCAGGTAAGAGAGTCGTTTAGTTATAGTTTCTTCTGGGTCTTATTTGTCAGTTAAAATCTCTTCAATTGCCACAGAAAAATAGGTGTTAGACAAATATTTTAGTCACTCTTTTTGTTGACGAAATTAACACTGCTGAAGCGTCTGAATGGGCAGAAGTCTGCAGACCCCGAAGAGATTCCTCCCTGGTTCCTGAAAACCTGCCATGAGGAGCTTGCACCAGTACTGTGCCATATTGTCAATTTCTGAACTTCCCCTCTCAATGGAAATGCTATATAATCTGTGCTGTGCCTAAGAAGAGCAACCCCACCTTCCCCCAAGAGTACAGGCAAATCTCTCTCCTCATGGGAAAAATCTTTGAGGGGTTGCTACATGACATACTGGAGAAGGAGACAGCTCGTGTCATCAAGTCTTCGCAACATGACTTTGTGAAGAACAGGTCAACAGTGCTCTCATTCAGCTCCTACAGGAGTGGCACAACGCCTCAAACTAAGTGCCAAAGCAGGATGTTCATGTAACCTTTATAGACTTTTTCAGAGCATTTGACACCATAGACCATGGCCAGCTCCTCCTCACTCTAGCAGAGCATGGGGTGTCCCACTCACTATCAACAGCAAGCAGACAGTGAGATCGAGAACATGCCTTTCTAACTCACAGCCAGTCCAGCTGTGGTTCCCCAAGGTGGAGTGCTCCCCCCCCCCATCGTTTGTGCTATGCATGAACACACTAAACTCCATCCCCCCAAGCAGCGCCCAACCTGTCCTGTATGCTAATGACTTCACACCCACAGAGTTGCTTCCTGGCAAGCTACCAGGCCAAACACAAGCAGCCGTCAATGTAGTGGCTGAGTGGGTAAAAACCAACTGCCTGTACTGTATGTGAACGAAAAAGAAAACCAAGGATACGGTTATCAGCTTTAGGGCTACTGACAAGGCCTCTCCACCAGCGGTTGCTGTAAATGGCCACCCATTTGAGCGTGTGGAGACCGTGCACCTGCTTGGTGTCAGCTGGCTTGTCCATGGAAGAGCACGTCAGTCATATCCTAAAAAAAGGTTAAACATAGGAACTAAGTGTAGCAAGACGAGCTGGCAAGACGAGCCGGCCTCCCTACTGAAGTCCTACTTGCAGGCATACCTGACCTTCGTTGGACAAATCATGGAGTATGACTCGCCAGTGTGGGCCGGCCTTCCAAAGTGTCTCTCTGAGGACTTAGAGGGCATTCAGAGACGATGCTGTTGCATCATTGCTACAACTCGCTCCCATCTTTGGAGAGCAGATGAGATGAAGCCACAGTCGAGACTTTTAAAGTGCCCCGGCATGACCACCAATCCACTGCACGAGTTCCTAACCCCTACACAGAGGCAGTATGATCTGAGGATTCCAAGGCAACACTCTATTGCAACAAGCCACACTACAAGACAATCAGACATCTTTCTTGGCAAGAACCCCTTGAGCTATACAAATGGCACTCTCTAAAGACACTCACTAAAGACATTGATATGCATATTTATTGATTTGGTGGTATGCTAATTTGTTGTTTATGAGTAATAATTTATTGATGATTCACTGTCCATATAGTTAGGCTGATCATATCCATTTTATGAATGTGTCTGCATATGTACCAATATGTTCAAGTAAACCTAAACCAAAGCCTAAATAATAATAACATTTAAAAAAATGTTGACCAACTCTTTAAATGTTTTGCATGTCATGTCTGTATTTCCGGTCTGTCGACCCTAATAACCATTAGCCTAACTGTTAACTGCTCTCTCGACCATCTGCTAAATGACTAAAATGAATTATGAAATTAACTGTAAGTGGGATGTTCCGCTTTATGAGACGCACCATTAGAGGGCCATTACTGTTAATAGTGGTGGGGTAACATTTCTGTAAAGTATATTATTTGATGTCACAATGTCAGATATTTGAGGGGCTTTCAACAAGTCTGGGTTTGTCATAACATATGGCAATGAACAATTCATTTAAATGTTGCTTTCGAATGTATTCCTCGTTTATGTTTTTGCTTTGACTTTAATGTAAATGTTTTGTCATTGGTGAGTGTCCTGTTTTGATACCTATTTTCATTGAAATATATTTCATTTAATGCCAATCAAACCGCTATAGTCCATCTGTGGAAAATGTTTTGAAGCTTTATTTGAAACATTTCTTAATCAAAATCTAATTAAAGCCCACTGCTGTAAGAAATGCATGCATAAATTACACACACACACACACACACACACACACACACACACACACACACACACACACACACACACACACACACACACACACACACACAAACAAACCCTATAGTGAGATAGATATTTGCCCACTGCCAAATAAAAGGTTGTACCTATATAAATGTGTCATTAGTATTGTCAACAGAAAGTGGTTCTTATTACAGGTGAGTCCAAAGTGCTTTTTCAGTTACCCCTGACAGCTCACTCAATATGATAAGAGATGCCCTATGGCCTGGTTTAATTGATCCTAATCCTGGATGTGTGTCGTAAAGTCATTAACAGATTGAGATTGAGCAGATAGAATGTTTGTGTACCCATTCGGTCAAACAGTGGACATGGTGATCTAGTGGGGGTTATTGTGAAGGGCCAATGATGAGTTCTGTAGCCAATATTACACTACACACAAAGGACAGAAGGAGTTTGTATGAGGTATGGATGTTATGAAGGGCTGTATAAACTCGGATCCTATCAGAAGGCCTGAGTAAATCTGAGTCACTCTGTGAAACTCTATGAGTCGGGTACACATCAAATAAAGCCTGGAAAGAGGATATATTTTTGTGAGGGGTATGCCATTGTAAAAACACAACACTGTGTTTGCTGTAAACAAAAGAGAGAAAATGTCATCAAACTCATCTGAAGCTGACATCATCCAAATGTTTTATCCAAAGTTTTCTAGATTGTGGTCAGGTCTTGTTCTTAATTGCAGTAAAAGCTTATGTGGTTGCAACAGCCAGCTGCAGCCTCAATTAGCCCTTTCAGCTGGGAATGGCTCTAATGGTCATTAGCTTCACTTAACGATTTGGTGGATATTCCGAACAAATTTTCACATTTACATTTTGGTCATTTAGCAGGATCTCTTATCCAGAGCGACTTACAGTAAACCTTTGTCAACAAACTGGGAAAGGGTTGGTTTCAGAGTGGCCACATATTATGACAGGAAGTAGCTGAAGCACTCTGTGTAAACACTTTATGGCATGACTCAGAAATTATGGGATATAAATAACCTTATCAATCTTCCTGACAGACATCACATCCTGCACTTTGGAAATGATGATGGGTTGGTTATTGATTGTGTTCTTGTTAATAGATTCCCCCGGGCCCAAAATGGGACAATATTTCGGCGATTGATATCTTTTTGATAAAAAAGGTATTCTCAGTAGTCATGGCTATGGTAGGTTTACAGTCGCCATGTAATCATGAACTTTATCCATAGTATTAGCTTGTGATAGATTTGTTTGTGACTTATGTTATTCTTGTACATGACTCCTATATCATTTGAATCTGTCATGTGTAAATGTTGCTTTAATATATATCTTATCTGACTTGCCACAAGTGAAGTTCCTTCTGGGAAAATATTTAGCTATATTTCTGTTCCCTTCCTGTGGTTCAAAATAGTCTATGTACATGGAATTATTATGAATACTTATACTTAATTGTTAACACATTGAATTCATAGGGCAACGTGTCTGCAATAGTCATGAATATGATCTAACTGAAAATGTATAGTCGTCTATATCGTCAGTATTTGATCCTGTTTGCAAAATTGGATGGTTCATGATCTTCCATTCTCATCCTGATGCACTTACTCCATATCACCACTTGGATGCAGTGCTCGCTCAGCACATGGAGCGACCACTTTATATAAGGAGCGTTTTTCTGGGCAATTTTTCGTATCATCTCCCCATTGAAAAAGACAAAAAAGTACATGAGTTTGGGGAAATGTTCGTCACATGACGTCTGAGCTGGGCGTCTGAATAATTCACCAAAGATTCCACACATGATCCAGACACGCGCGTGAAATAGACTTACAGGAAATGGTCATTCATGAATGATGGTCAACTGTCAAAGACACTTGAAAATACATGTGACAATGGAAAAGTAGTTTAACAGGTTGACAAACGACAATTTATATATATATTTTTAAGTTTATATATTTGTCATTTCAGGGGTTAATTTGGGATTGGATATAAAACAAGGTATGTTGCTACTCCATGATCATTTCCACTGATTCCTATGTCCCGTTATAAAATTCCATTCAACCCCTATCTATAATATCGGAAAAACTGCATACAACATGATCATTTGTCATAGAATGTCATTTTTTTGTGTATCTGTGGAAAAGATCACTTTTACAAGAAAGTAAACCTTGTATCATTGAGACATAATTTGAGGCAGTTGTACAGGCTACATTTTTAAAGACATGTCATATGCTTCTATGGCTTATTGGGCAACTCTATCGTTCCATCGTGTGCATAACAGATAATAGCCAATGGTACACTACATGACAAAATGTATGAGGACACCTTCTTGTCCAACATCTCATTCCAAAATCATGGGAATTTATATGGAGTTGGGTCCCTCCCTTTTGCTGCTATAACAGCCTCCACTCTTCTGGGAAGGTTTTCCACTAGATGTTGGAACATTGCTGCAGGGACTTGCTTCCATTCAGCCACAAGATCATTAGTGAGTTCGGGCACTGATTTTGGGCAATTAGGCCTGGCTCGCAGTCAGCATTCCAATTCATCCCAAAGGTGTTTGATGGGGTTGAGGTCAGGGATCTGTGCAGGCCAGTCAAGTTCTTCGACACTGATGTCGACAAACCATTTTTGTATGCACCTCGATTTGTGCAAGGGGGCATTGTCATGCTGAAACAGGAAAGGGCCTTCCCCAAACAGTTGCCACAAAGTTGGAAGCACAGAATCATCTAGAATGTCATTGTATGCTGTAGCATTAAGATTTGCATTCAATAGAACTAAGGGGACTAGCCCGAACCATGAAAAACAGCCCCAGACCATTATTCCTCCTCCACCAAACTTTACAGTTGGCACTATGCATTGGGGCAGGTAGCGTTTTCCTGGCATCCGCCAAACCCAGATTTGTCCGACGGACTGCCAGATGGTGAAGTGTGATTCATCACTACAAAGAGCACGTTTCCACTGCTCCAGAGACCAATGGCAGCAGGCTTTACACCATTCCAGCCGTCGCTTGACATTGCGCATGGTGATCTTAAGCTTGTGGGCTGCTGCTCGGCCATGGAAACCCATATCATGAAGCTCCCGAGGAACAGTTCTTGTGCTGACATTTCTTCCAGAGGCAGTTTGGAACTTGGTAGTGAGTGTTGCACCCGAGGACAGACGATTTTTACTCGCTACCTGCTTCAGCACTCGGCGGTCCTGTTAGTCGTTGTTGCTGCTAGATGCTTCCACTTCACAATAATAGCACTTAGCGTTAACCAGGGCAGCTCTAGCACGGGCAGAAGTTTGACCAACCGACTTGTTGGAAAAATGGCATGCTATGACGGTGCCACCTTGAAAGTCAATGAGCTCTTCAGTATGGGCCATTCTACTGCCAATGTTTGTCTGTGGAGATTGCATGGCTGTGTGCTCGATTGTATACACCTGTCAGCAACGGGTGTGGCTGAAATAGCCGAAGCCATTCATTTGAAGTGGTGTCTACATACTTTGTACATATAGAGTACATAACGCATTGAATGCATGGAGGCTATGAAGTCCTTAAACATTTTAGGAAAACATTCAGTAGTCAGAATTGAATTATTATTTTTCTGTTTCAAACCAAATGTTTCTGTGGAACAAGCTCCCCATGCCTTTCACGTCGTCTTGCTGAAACACGCCGATTCAACCATTGCCAGGCCCAGGGTTTCAGCAGCCTGAGTACTGGACAACTCCCGCTCTGTTACCTGTCGTGCGCTAAGGGCGATGGGGCACAAAGCAAGCACTTGACCTTGATCATTTTCACAATACATGGCCATAATTGAATGATTGGTCAAGTTGGTCTTAAGTTTGACGGGGGCGATTTTACTGTAGTCATTTGGTTGAGGTATTGAAATTAACCACGCACAATGACCTCACTTAGCGTACGGCTTATATATGTCACGCTGACAAATATTTGCGTTCATGCATTGTCCCACAATTACGTGGTTGAACTAAACATGCATATGCACTTTATGACTCGGGCCATCTCATTGACGGGGAAGGAAAAGTACTACAGTGTTACATTCCGAGAGGATGGGGGCGATGACGTAGATAGTATCCCCTAGTGTGACCAGTGAAAAGGCATGCTGTTGGATTCAGGAATTTAAAAAAAGCCGATGCAAGCAGGTCTTCAGAACAAAAAGTTTCCTCTGTGAAGACAAACGTGTGGGCTCTTTCTCCTGGGGTTGTGTGCATACAGAGATCCGATAATCGCGTTTTATGTGTGAGCGCACGGAGGGTTGGACACATTAAAGGAGCATCAGGAGGCGGCAGAGACGCTTTACAGACGAAGCAAGAAAAGAGAGAAAGGGAGAGAGAGAGATTATCTCACTCTCCCAGTCGCAGTCGCAACCGGATCACATCCAGCTTGTCTCTCCACACGGTAATAGGTACGTGATGCTTTCTGAACTTTTACACACACAAACGAGAATACAGCAACAGGCTATAGTACTTTAGAAGGTTTGGATGTAATGTTTGGAGGTCATATTTGGCACTTTAGAATGTTTGGGGCAACACACTTGAGGTGCATTGAGGCACTGTTGCACTCGCAAGCACTAAGTGATGAATAGATGGGGAGTTTGGATCATTTTCGTAAGCGTATTGTTCTCCAAAATATAAGAAAACCCTATCCATTCTATAACAAAATATGTGCATTCATTTCGTTTTTCCTCGCTCTGACTTTGGAAATGGTAGATAACTTTCGCACGTCTAACTTTGTAATCATTTCTTTTTCAGCAGGACAATGTCTAGTAAAGCGACTTTAGCCTTACTCATCTATGGAATCATAATGCACTACAGCATCCACTGCTCACCTCTCGGGCTAAGCTATCCTAACCTTAGGTAGGTACCTGAACACTTCTCATTCAACTGAACATCTCTGCATGTAAAATGAACATTGGAAAACGCATTGTTTCTGCTGCTGAGGACAGTAGTTATGTATTAGATCGAGTCTACTGCAACCGCATAGGTCTAGACCTATGCCATTAATTGCTATACCATTTTTTTCGTTCAATCAATGTGTGGAGAAATAAAGGAAATAGATGATACCTAAATTAATACACCGTTTTCCCCTCCAGAGCATCTTGTCAATTTGGGTATACAAATATATGCTATGCATTGACACATACTGGTGTATGTGTTTTATTTTGAGTTTGAATATGCTGCAATGTTTTGCTATGAGGGGCTTTAAAGCGCCTGGAATCATAGCAGTGGAATATAGCATATTACCAGCTACTGGTAGATCAAGCGTCTGATACAGAACTCTATCTCAGCGTTTAGACGCGTCCCGTGGGAATGACAGTGAGGGGTAATTTGCTGAGGCGTGAGGCAAACGTGGGAGCCACTAATTCATAGAATAACAAGATCGATTTATTTTGTATTCTCTTAACTAAGCAGACACAATCTGCATAATTTTATTTTTTGAATCACAACTATACATTTTAATTTGGTTTTTGAGATCTGGTTATGGTGTTATTTAATTCATAATTAAAAGGATTTTAAATTAAACATGTTTTTTCCCCTAATTTCCGATGTGGATGAGTTTGCTTGCCTTTTGGGAAATATAGCCTATGGTTCCACTAATGTTTTTATGTAAGGTGTTGTAGCTTACTTAGGAATGGTCAATAGCAATTACAATTATTACACATTTAAGCAGATACATTATGGCTATTGTAGGCCTATCAAATATGTTTTAATTACTCTAATTTCTTAACATAGAATATAGCCTATACAATCTAAAAATGCGAGTAATTTATTTCGGTGTTTATTTTCAGAATTGGTTTTATGATTATACATGATTAATCCTATATCAAAAAGCGTATAATATTCAAATGCATTTCCGATTTCAGACTTGAAAATGAGGTTTATGACGAGGATGGAAATTCGTTACCGGACTTGGCTTTTGACGGTGATCAAATTGCTATAAGAAGTCCCCCGTCTGTGGCGGACGACGTGTACACTTTATACTACCCACCGGAGAAAAGGTGACTATCATTATCACTATACTCAACCTATTATTTTTTTATGTCGTTTACATTCATGCTAAACATTTCATTATCGGGCTCGTATTTATGTTCATCTATGTTATATGTTTTATGTAAGTAAATGTACTGTACCATCAATAATCACATTTTGTTATTTAATCTTTAGATGGAAATACATAGGGGGGGAAAATTAGCCTTTAAAATAACAAGCTTCCCACATTTTCATTGCAGCAAGATAGACTATGGTTGGTAGCCTGGTATTCAAACGAAGATAATCGGAAAGCTCTGTGGGCTATAGAATCAAGTTAGAAGCCTATAAGCGAACTAAAACAGAACGATACAATTTTAATATTGACCGGCAATTTACAAAGTAATGAAATTCACCAGAAGAGCATTGCCCACTATTTCAGCTCACATTTTGGAAAGCAGCCCACATGACGCGTTGAATTTGGTAGGCTAAATACATTATGTTACCACTTACGTGTGATCATTTATTGTTTGGCGTTTTATCATCCCAGAACGGAAAGGCATGCAGACGGAATGTTTAATAAAGCCTACAGGAAAGCGCTGGGTCAGTTATCAGCAAGAAAATATCTCCATTCTCTGATGGCAAAGCGTGTAGGGTAAGGACATCTTCTTAGTTCTCGTCTCTTATTTTGTGATCTTAGTTATTTTTGGTGTTCGTTTTTCTTCTAACTCAGATTTTCCGAATACTCACTATTCATTCTATGTTTCGTCAAATTGTCCGGTGTGTCTATGTGTGTGTTCTTCCGACTTGAATTTGACGCCTTCAGGCACAGAGTGGGTTGACTTGATAAAATCTCCGACAGCGCAAATCCGGGTGCGGCATGATTTAGATCAAATCGGTGGATCTCAGTGCTGATATTGTCTCTTTAAGTAGCAAAGCCCAGGATCCACGTGGATGAATACATTTCATTTTCATTATTAATACTTGATGGGGGTAGGGGGTTAGTCCCAAGGGTTGAAGATAAATGTAGGCTTCAATTATTCCCTACATCCTCGACCAGCCAGCCTAACCATGATGATATCGAAATAAAAATCAATTTGGAATGATTGATTAAAAGTTGAAGAGACGAGAAAATATAAAAATGAAGAGCTGTGCAGTGCAGTCTATGGGCTACATTCCGAGGCAGGGTAGGCGTCTCCTAACAGTGAAAACTATCCTGCTCTCCCCCTTTCTTAGTGGAGGGAGCACCATGGAAGACGACTCAGAGCCTCTGTCAAAGCGACACTCGGATGGGATCTTCACAGACAGCTACAGCCGCTACCGAAAGCAAATGGCAGTCAAGAAATACCTGGCGGCAGTCCTTGGGAAAAGGTATAGACAGAGATATAGAAGCAAAGGACGCCGGCTAGCGTATTTGTAGCGTTGCTAAACCAAACTACCATGTGTGTACAGCCCAGATCAAGTCATTTTGAGAAAACTGAACAATCGGTGGATCGCTCTTGTGTTCTTTAAACATGTATTTATGTATGAAGTAAAGCCATTAAAATTAATATTTTGATAATAATATTGTTTTTCTTTTGTACTTAAGCACTTGAGAACGCGCAGATCTACTTTGTGGACCAATCCTTTTGTTCAACCTAAATATAGCCTATATTTATTTATTTTTAGATCTACGTAGACAAGAAGATGAAATGATGTGCACATGATCAATATGCTCTTTACCCTGTCTTTTAAAGATTTAAATCTAGATATGAATGCGACGGAAATAAATAGTTTAAAAGACAGACAATGTATTGAATGTTACTTTGTGGCAACTGAAATTAAGAGCTCAGTGTCTTTATTTACAACAGCCCTGAAGACTTAGGTTTTCACCATATTCTACAAGACATAGACTTTGATGCCCTACCGGATGGGGATGAGTTTGAGGCTATTTTGGGAGACTGGCTGAAACAGTTCTCTCCCGAATTTCCGGTGAGTTCCAGGCTCTTTCCCGAGGCCTTGTCTTGAGGGATGTCTATTGTCCCTCCCACTTTTTCTCACCTTACCCTGTGACCTTACCCTCCAGATACGAAATACAACCCAGTCTTCTTCTTTTCTCAATTGGGCTCCTGTCTCTCTTGAGATGCTGTACAACTGTACCTATATTCACACCTATACTGCATGCAGTATATGTATGAACGTGAATATAGATGCATAGATATTTTTTACACATTGAATGTGTATGGATATACTGTAAATCCTTTAAAATTCCCCATAAATATCCTATGGGAGGCAGTAGGTTAATATTGTGACTGCTAAACAGTATTATAAATCAATTGTTTATTTAAGGCCAAAACAGACATGACCCAACAGGCTCTAGAATCCTTATATATGGCAGTAATTCAAGTACTAAAGTGTTAGAATGACCCCTATTACCTCTATGACCCTCGTAAGATGAGGACCAGAGTGCGTTTGAGCTTTTTCCTTTCCTTCCTCTTCTTCTTCTTATTTTTCTTCTTCAGTGTTAAAGAAAATGAGCTTACACTTTTGAACTTTGTGCAAAGTATCTATCTTGTGTTCCTCTGTAATGGTATACATGTGTTTGAAAAGCTCTTGAAAACCTGGAATGCTGGTAAAGGTTTTCCATTTGTCTCTTCTCGCCACATAAGAAGCATCATGAACGTAGAATGGTTATCGGACTCAAAAAGAAAGTCCAATAAGAAAATGGAGACCATTTCCACTGACATTATACTTTTTATGTGGCTTCACTTAATTTCAATGTGTTTTTTGTTATTTTTCATGAGGAACATTTCAGAGGCAATTTGAAGACGCGTTGCACCTTCCTGGTCTACTGTGCTTTCCCCTATCTTGTCATGTGAACCAATGTAAAGCTAGATCGCATGATTAAAGTAATTGCACTAGCCACCAAATCTGTGCAAACTACTGCAATTGGATGGTTTTCTTTGC
This sequence comes from Oncorhynchus tshawytscha, assembly GCF_018296145.1. NCBI lineage: Eukaryota > Metazoa > Chordata > Actinopteri > Salmoniformes > Salmonidae > Oncorhynchus > Oncorhynchus tshawytscha. The sequence goes on from NC_056444.1 coordinate 40,623,029, forward strand.
TCACTGATTGACGTATATACATATGTGTTTTTTTTCTGGATGTTGTTTTGTTTTTGTTCTCTCCCCAACATTACTGCACAAAGTGTTTGATTGAACGTCTCACCCCTGTCTTCTGTATAGGAAAGCTCAGATGAATGTACTGCAGGGGAGAAGCTTTCAGAAAGAGTCGCGGTCATGTTTTCTTTTTAGTCTCTTCTCAATGGGACTTGAGACAAGATTCTGTTACATTCCAATGTATTATATGCCAAAAACAATGCTTGAATGATTGTTGTTTTGAATAATCCTTACCTATCCTGGCAGCCCAAGCACAGCACAGTCAAACTTCTACCTAATCAACAGTTAGACAAAGCCTTAAACGTACTCCACCGTGCCTGTACTATTCTGAACACCACCAATTCCAAACTAGCTTCTCAGTTTACTTGCCTCTTTTTTCTTGATGTAAGTGATCACAAGATGAGAAGCAGATAAAACCTGTTCAGTGCTAGATAGACCCAAGTACGAGAGGGGGAGTGGGAGGAAGAGAGAGGAATGAGGATAGTGGGTGCGAGAGAGGAGAACAAAGAGAAAGAGGGACACAGAGAAAGAAGGAGATTCCATGACCAATCGATTCGAGAGAAAACAGGGTGATTTTTGGCAGCGAAAGGAATTTACCAGACAAAGGTTTCCACACCTCATTAGAAGAACTTGGCCTATCATCTCACTTGTACCCATCAGTGACAGATAGACAGAACAAGCCACACTTCTTCTCACTAGAGGCATGATTGGGTTCGCTACGTCTGTTATTAGCCATCCCATTTTTCCGACACCATGAAAAACAGTTAATAAGATAATGAAAAATGTAGCTTCTGAATCCGTACAGTATACTTCCATTTCCTGGCCCCACGACATCATATTCACACTTCCCTAAATTGCAAGGAGATCTAACTCCAGTAGTGGACCAGGCAGATTCTACAGACACTGTAGGTTAGGTTTGAGCTTTGTGACACTTAGCAGTAGGGCAAAGTTCTTCGATCTGTGCCTGTGTGTATGAAATCAATCTTTCTTTAATTCTGCATTCCCCTCCAGGCTTTGTGACGCAGGATGCAGCTTGCGGCTGTGGTGCCTTGCTTCGACTTTAAAATCGCCACGAATCACAGATGGCTATTTAGTAGCCCTACAATGCTGCACATCATCAGCTTACATTTCACCATTTGGTTGTTGTTTTTGTGTTGCGCAGACATTTGATTGGATCTTTAGTGCCATTAGGTGTAGTCTCCGAGCACTCTTGCTCACAATCATTTCTTTTGACAATTTTTTTTTTTTTTGAGCACTTAGACTTAGAGATTTGTGGTAGATAGTTGCAAGCATCATGATTACCCTCTTTCCATAATGTGTATCATTTTGAAAGCGCCAACAGCCTTACTAAACGTGAAGATTAAACTTAGAATATATATATTTATTGTGTAGTAAATTGATATTAGAGAGTACTATTATAATGAGAAAAAAAATGGCGATCCACAAGGGTTAAGTCTATAAATGTTTAAAAAAAACAGTGTTGTAAGATTTGTATGAATAAATTTTTGTAAACAACACAATTTCGTCTAATCTTTTAAACCCATAACATTATAAGTAGTTCATCCTCAGCTCATAGGTGAGGATGCTAGAACAGTACCACTGTAAAGTACCATTGTTATACAACAATACACAAGCTCATTTTAGTCCTGCTCCACATATTATAGTGCATCCATCCAATATGTGTACTTTCTCACTAGCCCATCACACCAAAATGCCTAAAGAGAAATCACAGAAAGGAGGACAGATTGGAGAGAAGACAAGGACAAAGGACAAGAGAATACCATTTTTCAGGTATCTAGGCACCTAAAGGGTATCACATAATTAAATAGGGGTACACTAAATCATCATCTGAAGCAATCAACAAACAAAAACAACAACAAATGGATATTAAAGGAAACAAGTGTCCATAACTACAGTCTTCTAAAAATACAGTCAATTTTGTACTGCTAAAAGCACAGTATAAACCTCAAATGTCCTTGCCGTCCATAAATGTCTTACTAAACAAATAACCTTGATAAATACCGCAAATAGTCTTATAAGTCTACAATGAATGAACATCACGATTCTAAGAATTACACTACCTATAGGAATCATGGATCTGAGGGTGAAAACCCAGACTGCTGTCTCTGCCCTTCAAAGAATTCGAGAACACTAAATTGCTCTTTGGGGTGAATACTGTGAATCCCTGACTCTTCGCTTGGCCCGGGTGTCGATACCCCCAGACCCTCTTGGGACGGCACCAGTGGAGAGACAGATGTGGGAGGAATCTCCTGACCAGTTACACCCGCCTGCGCTCCTGCTGCACCCAACATCCGACTAGGACATCACAGATGAAGAACTAGGGCCAGGATGGCGTCTAGAACAAGCCTACAGTATATACCAGACCGTCAATTCTCAATGACACATTCTTTACCCTGATAGGAAAGGTAAAGTAACAAGGCCGCTACCTAACTTTCAAACTCTCCAACCAAGGTGCATAAATTGAGGAGCAAAATGAAGTGAGGAACGAAGTGAGAAAACGTGAAAAATCAAATAAATAAACTCAACATGCAAAACACTAGACCGAAAGGTTGCATACAATACACACACATGTACTGTATATGCAAACACATGGTATACTACATAGCCAATCCAACAAGTTGTCTATAGCTACCGAGGTGGCTCTCCATCCAAAAGCAGTCAGTATTACTGTGCACAACACTAATCAATCATTTTATGTTGCCTTAGTGTAAGGTTACAGATGGGTCAGACATATTTACTTATCTGTAAATTTGTATTTTAAACACTTGACCCACCACACACACATTAAACCCAGGCAGGCAGGCTCTTAACAGGCTGCTTGTGGGTTTGAGCTTTGTCATGGGTCCAGTCCCACAATAGCTACAAGAACACCCAGCTCCTCAGTCCCCATGGTAACAAAGACAACAGAAGATAGACCATCATGCCCATATTAGAAGTGCAAGTGACTGTGCAATGGACACCACATCATTTGTGTGGAAGGAACACAATTTGTAAGAAATATCATAGGAATCGAGTGCTGTAATAAAGCACATACTTTGTCGCTCTGACTTTGTTTTGGTTTCACTGAGTGTCTTTTTTAGTTTTGTTTCTACACGTGTGTTCTTGGTGAGATGTATGTTCAGTATATGGTTGACTGAGGGCTCAGTGGAGTGGCTTCACGGTGCCTGAGTGTGTTCCACTGTGGTGCCCTTATTGAAAAAATACCCGATTTCACGTGTAAAATTTCAACATGTTTTGCATGTGTCATATTTGATTTCACATGAGAAATCTCACATGGGATGGCACGTGAAAACGTGTCTTTGGAAAAGCTCCACATGCTGATATTTCACATGTGGATTTTCCCAATTTGATCCACATAACCTTTCACACGTGTATTCAAATGATCACATGTGCATCATTCTCACGTGCGATTTCACAGGTGACGCCTGGGAAACAAAAATGAGTTGTTAGGACGTCCCCGGAAGGTCACAAAATGCACACACTGTTTTCAACTTACCTATTTAAACACATTTTGACATACATGATTTCATTGTGTATATTCATTTATACAGTAATTATTATTCAACCTCGACCTCTTGGTTCACAGCAATCCAATCTTCCTGCTACGCCAACATGTCTGTGTCAATGACTGATTTCACCTGTATTCATACACTTTGGAGTTGACAGTAAATCTCAGCTTTGTATAATACACTCAAGAACAAATATTCTATTTATCATGGTGATTCAGGAGTAACATGAAAACAGAATCATATGCCCCACTAACATTAGACAACTATATAGAAGACCCCCCAAAACTGTTTAAATAAGTAAATTAAATCAATGATGCAAGAATAGTCAGACTGAGTAAATAACAGTGCAGATGGCACTCTTTTGCTAAGTGCAGAGATATATTATAGGTAATGAGTGTGTAGGGGACTTCTGAGAAGGCTGCAGAGTTTGTGGTGCAGAGTACACTAAATGTAATCATGTTGTCACTGATTCATTATTTTTACACTATTTTAGCTGAACAGCATACTACTTACCTTAAAACCCTCATGCCATTCCATTACTTCCTTTACAAAAAATGTCACATTGTGAAATTAAATGTTTACATGTAAAATAGCTGTTTTCGCATGTTGAGCTGAAAGGTTCACATGTGAAAACAAAAGAGCCACATGTGAGGTCAACAATTGTTCCCCATTTAGAGTTCATATGCCACCTTCAAAACTTTGGGGTCACTTAGAAAGGTCCTTGTTTTTTAAAGAAAAGCACATTTTTTGTCCATTAAAATAACATAACATTGATCAGAAACACAGTGTAGACATTGTTAATATTGTAAATGACTATTGGAGCTGGAAACGGCAGATTTTTAATGGGATATCTACATAGGCGTAGAGGCCCATTATCAACAACCATCACTCCTGTGTTCCAATGGAACGTTGTTTTAGCAAACTGGCCTTAACCAGAATAGGAAGAGGAGTGGGAGGCCCCAGTGCACAACTGAGCAAGAGGACAAGTACATTAGAGTGTCTAGTTTGAGAAACAGAGGCCTCACAAGTCCTCAACTGGCAGCTTCATTAAACCCACAAAACGCCAGTCTCAACGTCAACAGTGAAGAAGCTTCTCCGGGATGCTGGCCTTCTAGGCAGAGTTCCTTTTGCCCATCTTAATCTTTTATTTTTATTGGCCAGTCTGAGATATGGCTTTTCCTATTCAACTCTGCCTAGAAGGTCAGCATCCTAGAGTCACCTCTTCGCTGTTGACTTTGTGTCACGTTCTGACCTTAGTTCCTTTGTTATGTCTTTGTTTTAGTTTGGTCAGGGCGTGAGTTGGGGTGGGTAGTCTATGTTCTTTTTTTCTATGTTGTGTTTATGTGTTTGGCCTGGTATGGTTCTCAATCAAAGGCAGGTGTCGTTCGTAGTCTCTGATTGAGAATCATACTTAGGTAGCCTGTTTGCCCCATTTTAGTTGTGGGTGATCGTTTTCTGTTTTGTGTCTTCACCAGACAGGACTGTTTCGTTGTCGTTTCGTTCTTTCACTTTGTTGTTTTGTTATTCAGTGTTCAGTTGTTTTATTAAAAATATGAACAATTACCACGCTGTGCTTTGGTCCTCCTCTCCTTCCACCGAAGACAACCGTTACACGTTGAGACTGGTGTTTTGTGGGTACTATTTAATGAAGCTGCCAGTTGAGGACTTGTGAGGCGTCTGTTTCTCAAACTAGATTCTCTAATGTACTTGTCCTCTTGCTCAGATGTGCACCAGGGCCTCCCACTCCTCTTTACATTCTGGTCAGAGACAGTTTGTGCTGTTCTGTGAAGGGAGTAGTACACAGCGTTGTACGAGATCTTCAGTTTCTTGACAATTTCTCGCATGGAATAGCCTTAATTTCTCAGAACAAGAATAGACTGACGTGTTTCAGAAGAAAGGTCTTTGTTTCTGGCCATTTGAGCCTGTAATCGAACCCACAAATGCTGATGCTCCAGATACTCAACTAGTCTAAAGAAGGCCTGTTTAATTGCTTCTTAATCAGAACAACAGTTTTCAGCTGCGCTGACATAATTGCAAAAGGGTTTTCTAATGATCACTTAGTCTTTTAAAATGATAAACTTGGATTAGCTAACACAACGTGCCATTGGAACACAGGAGTGATGGTTGCTGATAATGGGCCTCTGTACGCCTATGTAGATATTCCATTAAAAATCAGCTGTTTCCAGCTACAATAGTAATTTACAACGTTAACCATGTCTAAACTGTATTTCTGATCAATTTGATGTTATTTGAATGGGCAGAAAATGTGCTTTTCTTTCAAAAACAAGGACATTTCAAGTGACCCCAAACTTTTGAAAGGTAGTGTATGTTAACACCACCTTTTCACATGTGAGGAGAATAACATGTTTTCACCTCATGTGAATTGCAGATTTAGATGTGAAATTAGCAACAACAACAAAAATAACTCACATTTGGAATTTAATTTTCATATGTCAAAAACAGTCATATGTTAAAATTGAATTTGCGATTTCTTATGTCAAAAACATTCAAATGTTGTCACGTGTAGTTTCATGGTATCACATTTTGAAATTTGTCACATTTATTTCACGAGCTCATGTTTTCACATGTGCTCAAATGTTTTCACGTGTAGTTTCATGTTATCACATAAAATCACATGTGAAATTCATGTGTTTTTTCCATAAGGGTGGTGATACTAATCAGAGGTGGATCCAGGCTAGGTCGCTGTCTGTCTCTGTGCCCTCTGGTCTGCCAAGAGGGGTGGAGGTGTGAGGTGGCGCACCAGCCTGGCTGTGCCTCCCGGAGGCACCTGGAATACCACCACAAAACCCCCCAGCGGGACGCAAGCGGAACCTTTTAATGCCTGTCATGCCGGATTAGAGCTAATGACCTCAAACTGATCCCCCCCCACATCTCATGTGGCCACCGCAGGGGCATCCAGGGACAGCCAGGGACCGCCAGGGACCTTTCACAGACATAACAGACTCTGCCTCCGACCCACCAACCCAACCCTGCTCCTCCTGCCATTTCTCCCCCACTATGGTTCAATAAACATTTCATCGGAAGTCAATGGGACACTGAGGAGGCTCGTCTTCCTCCTCTTCCCCTACATGCGTAATAACCCCCCAGTCTCTTCCTCCCTCCCAGATAGACACAAAGCCAGGGGCTTTGATTGTGCGGCCGCAGCCCCGGGCCTCAGCAGAGCACAGAGAAAGGATGATCAATGGGAGTGATTCTCCAGCCCTCTGTCAGACCCCCTCTTAACCCTGCTAACCCAATCAGCCCACGTTGCCAGGCAACGGGCCCTGGGAGGATGCGCTGGGGATGCGGTGGAGCTGGGCGGGGCCGCGTTGGCCTTCCTGGACACCCAACGATCCTACTGGGTATATTTCACACAATTCGCTTTAGTCGGTGGACTCGGCGCTGGCCGCGCTCTGCTTTACCAGCTCTGATGGCAGCACGGAGGGACTAATGATGAATGGGTCCTCAGAGAGAGAAATAGAGACAGAGCTCAGTTTCATATCTTAACAGCACACGCATGCACGCACGCACTCACGCACTCACACACACACACACACACACACACACACACACACACACACACACACACACACACACACACACACTCACACTCACACTCACACTCACACTCACACTCACACTCAGAGCCTCAGAGTGTCATATCCTAGTAATACAATCACACAAAGCCACACACAACCTCACACAACTAGAGTATACAGTCAACTAGAGCCACACCCTGCTTTGTAAGATGAGACAATAGCATCAAACCTCATGCTCAGAGAGAAGCACAGTTACTGCCAGCCTGATGTGTAGTCAAAGTGTTTAATAATATCTTTGTTGTTTACTGAAAAGTCCACAAGGATAAGAATGTGGAGATCAGACTTTTATTATGACATTTGAATATTTTTACAACAATACAACAGCTGTTCAATTTGAAAAATGTTTAAATGTATTCACATGTGCCCCAATTTTACAGACTTTTTCTTCAACCTGGTAGACTGTACAGTAATAGGGTTAAATGGTTAAATAGTTATATCAAAGATTTTTTATAACTAACCCAAGATGCATTGTTTCCAGTGGGAGCAAATTAAGCATAGAGGGCAGAACAAGCAAGGAGGGGGCACAGACAAGTGCAAGCTAGCAATGTCCTATTGGCGCATTCTAGCATGTATTTGCATATTTCAGTTGGGAAACGCCTACTCCGTGTAATAACTCACTTTGCCTTTGCACTCCTTCTTTTAGACAGGGTTAAGTCTCCAAAACTTAGTGCACTCTGTTCTTAACAGATTATAGTTTTGGGAACAGGAAACTGTGTTAATATTGAATGTTTCATTGATGAGAACATTTGCAGAATGTTTCATCTAGCTCCATCTTCTCCCACTTCCTGCCACTGGACTTCCGCTCATCACCATATTTGGTGGTGAGAATAAATTGTAAATAGATGCTTCAAATATACACATACTGTAAGACATCTGGCACCGTCTTTTATGTGGTTATTTGGTGAAAGGCATACAGTGCCTTCGGAAAGTGATCAGACCCCTTGACTTTTTCCATTTTGTTATGTTACAGCCTTATTCTAAAATTGATGAAATAGTTTTTTTCCCCCTCATCAATCTACACACAATACTCCATAATGACAAAGCTAAATTAGTTTTTAGAAATTGTTACTAATATATAAAATATTAAAAACAGAAATATTACATTTACATAAGCATTCAGACCCTTTACTCAGTACTTTGTTGAAGCACTTTTGGCAGCAATTACAGCCTCGAGTCTTCTTGGGTATGACGCTACAAGCTTGGCACACCAGTATTTGGGGAGTTTCTAACATTCTTCTCTGGAGTTCCTCTCAAGCTCTGTCAGGTTGGATGGGGAGCGTAGCTGCACAGCTATTTTCAGGTCTCTCTAGAGATGTTTGATCGGGTTCAAGTCGGGGCTCTGGCTGGGCCACTCAAGGACATTCAGAGACTTGTCCCAAAGCCACTCCTGTGTTGTCTTGGCTGTGTGCTTAGGGCCGTTGTCCTGTTGGAAGGTGAACCTTCGCCCCAGTCTGAGGTCATGGGCACTCTGGAGCAGGTTGTCATCAAGGATCTTTCTGTTCTTTGCTCCGTTCATCTTTGCCTCAATCCTGACTAGTCTCCCAATCCCTGCCGCTGAAAAACAACCCCACAGCATGATGCTGCTACCACCATGCTTCACAGTAGGGATGGTTCCAGGTTTTCTCCAGAAGTGACGCTTGGCATTCAGGCCAAAGAGTTTAATCTTGGTTTCATCAAACCACAGAATCTTGTTTCTCGTGGTTTGAGAGTCTTTATATGCTTTTCGGCAAACTCCAATTGGGCTGTCATGTGCCTTTTACTGAGGAGTTGCTTCCGTCTGGTCAGTCTACCATAAAGGCCTGATTAGGGGAGTGCTTCAGAGATGGTTGTTCTTCTGGAAGGTTCTCCCATCTCCACAGAGGAAATCTAGAGCTCTGTCAGCGTGACCATCGGGTTCTTGGTCACCTCCCTGAGGTTGATTGCTGATTGCTGATTGCTGATTGCTCAGTTTGGCCGGGTGGCCAGCTCTAGGAAGAGTATTGGTGGTTCCAAACTTCTTCCATTTAAGAATGATGGAGGCCCTGTGTTCTTGGGGACCTTCAATGCTGCAGAAATGTTTTGGTACCCTTCCCCAGATCTGTGCCTTGACACAAGAACAAGAACAATCCTGTCTCGGACCTCTACGGACAATTCCTTCAACCACATGGCTTGGTTTTTGCTCTGACATGCACTGTCAACTGTGGGACCTTATATAGACAGGTGTGTGCCTTTCCAAATCATGTCCAATCAATCAAATTTAGCACAGGTGGACTCCAATCAAGTTGTAAAAACATCTCAAGGATGATCAATGGAAACAGGATGCACCTGAGCTCAATTTCGAGTCTCACAGCAAAGGGTCTGAATACTTCTGTAAATAAGGTATTTCTGTTTTGTTTTTAAATACATTTGCAAAAATGTCTAAAAATCTCATCCATGTCTCCCTCCTATCTTCCTATCTACCACTCCCTCTCTCTTGCTCTTTCATATTCAATATTCCTACTTCCAGCTCTATAAATAACTATATTTATCCGACTCGCTTATCGATCTCTAATCAATATATGGGCGTGGCCAGAAAACCTGCCTCCAATTACTGAATCCCGTCACAGATAGAGATAGAAAGTAAGAAGGAGACAGAGAAACCACAGCCAGAGATTGAGATAAGAGCGAGTGAGATGGGGGGGGTGAGATCAACAAAGTTATTTCCCTGCTCTCTACCATACATTCTGCATAGCCTCTCAAACCCCCTCCTCCTGCTCCACAGATCTCCGCCCCACCCCAGGAACCCCATGGCTCTCTAGGGGCCAGCTGAGTGACAGCTTTCTGGAGGGGAATCCACATGCCGCAGCCCTTTCATCAGCACCTCCCTCTGGGCCCTGTCTGTCTGACTACTCAACAATGCAGCGTGGATTGAAGCTTGTTGGGGAACTAAGAGCCTCTGTTTTATGAGGGTTTGTGTTTGTGATGTGTGGGGGTTGTGTGTGTGTAGGGAGGGTGTTTGTGTGTGTGTATGTGTGTGTGTGTGTGGGGGGGGGGGTATGCGTGTATGAGTGTGGTGTGCATGTGTGCATATGTGCATGTTTACGTGTGTGCTTCCTTGCATGTGTGTGTCCTTGGATTCTGATTGGCTGCTGAGATTCTAGTCATTCCCAGAGTCACAGTAGGCCTTGTTAGTTGTTCTATGTGAGAAGTGGGTGAGATGTCTTGCCAGGGGTCTGCATGGTGAAGCTTGAGGTGAAGGAGAGGTGTTGGTGTCTGCATTATTTTCAAAAAGTTCTCTGTGAAAAGGGTTCAATGACGAACCTTGCCTCTGAATTATTGAATTATCACTTTCACATTCATATCTCTATCCGTCTCCAACAAATATCCCGCTTTCCCTCTCTCACTCTGTTCCTGGTTTGGGACTGAACTATGTGCTCATTACCCAGCTGTCAGCTGCCCCCACATGTCACATCCTCGCACACATTAGCAATAGCATACTGTATGATTCACACACTTATCTCCAAGAATTTTCCAGACACACGCACACACAAAAACATGTGGACACGCGCACACACTCTCAAACACATACACATGCACACACGCACGCACGCACACACACACACACAGACACACACAAATCCATTTGCCACCAAGAAGTGGAGAGAAGCTCTTCACCTGTACAAGCTGACATTTTGGTCAGTGAGGTCAGAGACACACTTATATCAAGTCATCCACACTTGTTTTGTGTGTGGGCAACATTCGCAGTTCAACAGTACATAATATCGGAGGTAGCATTCTACTGAAATATAGAAATGGCAAAAAGATGAAAACACTTTCCGCTATGCAGTTGTGTTGAAGGAAACTTTGCTTTTAAACAAGAGCTCTGTGTGACTTAATTCAATCAAACAACAACAACAAAAAAATTCTAGTCTAGTCATTGGTCATGTCTACCATCACATCAATCCAGGACGTTTTGGAGTTGACTGATAGGAACCCCAGTCAAGAAAGCAACCATTTGTTACAGATGCAATTGATGTGGGTACACCTGTCTTTGCTCAATCTGTTCTAAAGGGAAGTACAGATCAGGTGTAAATAAATCAGAGGAATTGAGTTCTCAATCTCTTGGCAAAATTCAGTCATCTTTTATAAACCAGTGTCAGAGAGTGATGTCTATGAGATACTTCTCTCCCCCCCAAAGCAATTCTTCATAAATGCTGTGATTTCTCATCTCTGAAGTATACCTAAAAATTAGCTGCCGCAATTGTTGTAAAACCTATTACTAGCCTGTTCAACCTCTCCTTCGTGTCGTCTGAGATCCCTTAAGATTGGAAAGCTGCCGCGGTCCACCCCCTCATCAAAAGGGGAGACACTCTAGACACAAACTGTTACAGACCTATATCCATCCAGCCCTGCCTTTCTAAAGTCTTCGAAAGCCAAGTTAACAAACAGATCACCAAACATTTTGAATCCCACCGTACCTTCTCCGCTATGTAATCTGGTCATGGGTGCACCTCAGCCACGCTCAATGTCCTAAACGATATCATATCCTCAAATGACTGCCTCGCCTGGTTCACCAACTACCTCTCAGAGTTCAGTGTGTTAAATCGGAGGGCCTAATTTATTGAAAATGAAATACAGAAATATCTTATTTACATAAGTATTCACACCCATGAGCCAATACATATTAGAATCCCCTTTGGCAGCATTTACAGCTGTGAGTCTTTCTGGGTAAGTCTCTAAGACCTTTGCACATATGGATTGTACAATATTTTCCCATTATTCTTTTCATAATTCTTCACGCTCTGTCATATTGCTACACCACCATTTTCAAGTCTTGCCATAGATTTTCAAGCAGATTTAGTCAAAACAGTACCTCGGCCACTCAGGACCATTCACTGTCTTCTAGGTAAGCGACTTCAGTGTTGATTTGTGTTGTAGGTTGTTGTCCTGCTGAAAGATTAATTAATAGCAGACTGCACCAGGTTTTTCTTCTAGGATTTTGCCTGTGTTTAGCTCCATTCTGTTTCTTTTTAACCCTGAAAAACTCCCCAGTCCTTAACAATTACAAGCATACCCATAACATGATGCAGCCACCACAATGCTTGAAAATATACTACCTTGTTGCAAACGGGATGCATGTTTTGTAATGTTTTTATTCTGTACAGGCTTCCTTTTTTCACTATATCAATTAATATTGTGGAGTAGCCACAATACTGTTGATCAATCCTCAGTTTCCTCCAATCACAGCCATTAAACTCTGTAACTGTTTCCTCTCCGGCAACTGAGTTAGGAAAGACGCCTGTATCTTTGTATTGACTGGGTGCATTGATACACTATCCAAATTTAAATGAATAATTTCACCATGCTCAAAGCAATATTCAATGAGCTGTTTATTTATTTATTTTTACCCATCTTCCTATAGGTGTCCTTCTTTGCAAGCCATTGGAAAACCTTCCTGGTCTTTGTGGTTGTTTCTGTGTTTTGAAATTCACTGCTAGACTGAGGGCCCTTATCGATAATTGTATGTGTGGGGTACAGAGATGAGGTATTCATTCAAAAATCATGTTAAACACTATATAGTGAGTCAGACTGTCAGTAACTGGTTTAAGTCAATGGAAACTGTGCCAGAGCATATACACTGAGTGTACAACACATTAGGAATACCTGCTCTTTCCATCACATAGACTGACCAGGTGAATCCAGGTGAAGGCTATGATCCCTTATAGATATTGATGTCACCTGTTAAATCCACTTCAATCAGTGTAGATGAAGGATAGGAGACAGGTTAAAGAAGGATTTTTAAGCTTTGAGACAATTGAGACATGGACATGAAAAAGATTTGTGCCTTTGGACGGGGTATGGTGGTAGGTGTTTGAATGTGTCAAGAACTGCAACACTGCTGGGTTTTTCACGCTCAACAGTTTCCCGTGTTATCAAGAATGGTCCACCACACAAAGGACATCCAGCCAACTTGACACAACTGTGGGAAGCATTGTCAACATGGGCCAGCATTCCTGTGGAATGCTTGCAAAACCTTGTAGTCCATGCCCCAACTAATTGAGGCTGTTCTGAGGGGAAAAGGGGGCGCAACTCAAAATGTAAAAAACCCCCGAATGTTTGGTACACTCACTGTATATCTCAATTTAAGACACTCTCCCATTGTGAGCACAGAGAGATTTGAGTTGAGGTGCCTCATGGTCATCAGATCTGATAACCCCCTACTCTAGGGAGGCCACTGTGAATTAAACCCCTCCCCTCCGTGGGGACAGGAGAGTCGCCACGACGATGGCACTGGCGACTGCGAGGATATCTCATCTGGTGTCAGTCATCTGAGATGCTTTCCAAATGGCACTCTATTCCATATACTGTATAGTGCACTACTTGTGACTAAGGCCCTATGGGCCCTAGACGAAAGTAGAGCACTATAAAGGGAATAGGGTGCCATTTGGGAAACAGCCGGTCGCCCGCCAGCTAGAGCAGACTAGGGCTTTAACACCTCACCTTCAATTTATCTGTCTTCACACCCCTCCCTCACTCTGAGAGAGAATTAAAGAGCGAGAGAAGCTCTTTCATCTGTAGGTGGGTATTCTCAGGGCAGGACATCTTTTTTTCAACATTTCGCAGAACACATTACCTCACTCTCTCTGAAAGAAAAGTAATTGTTAGGCTAGATAGAACCACTGCAGAACCACCCAATGGTGGTGCTGTGTATTTTTTTGTGAATGGCTGTTTGCAAAGGATTCATTTTGTTTGCTGAGATGATGAGGCAAGGTAAGGGTGTACAATACTTCATTATTAGTTTTAGACTGACATCACAGGGAACTCTCTGGGTTGTCTCTGAAAATGTGTGAGAGATAGATGAGATTTGTGAAAATATGACCACAACAGAGTGTGGGTCATTGTGTCTTTTTTAATTATTCAGCCCTGATTCCTCACTATTTCTTTGTCCTATAAAATACATGGGAATGAAATCCCGAGTGAGGGGACCAACCATATATTCTCTGGTGAAATGTGACTTTTCACTCATTACAATCTAATGAGATTTTATACAATGAATTCAAGCGGATGTGGGAGGACAGGCAGACGTTTGATTGGTACTGTATATGAGAGCTGTGTTTTGGCACTCTAGTATCGCAAGAGGATTTTAGAGCAAAATCCACAAACAAAATCCTATTGGCTTGTGTGGTGCAGATTCAAAGAAACAATGGAGTGGTCTATTTTGCTTCAGTTGCAATTTATGTGGGAAGGTCGCTGTCCATTGCTATGTGGTGCTAAACTGTCCCCTTCAATGGTGCTGAATCTACACTCGTAGCCTGTTTTTGTATTGAATCTCCATCTGATCCTTTTACACTGGTGACTAAGTCACCACAGCATGGATTTGAAGCATGCATCCCTCCACCTTGTCTAGCCTTCCTGGACTGAAAGCCTATGAGTTCAACCCACAGAACTACTATATTCTATGTATTCTATTTCTATGGGTCAGGCAGGAGGCCACATTACCAGGCTGAGAGAGTGGGAGGAAAGGACTTGGCTGGCTATCTGAGTGGACTGACCCCTGGTGTTGTCCTTGCTCTAGTTTTTCAGGGGTCAGTGAGTACTAATTCATTCACCTGCCAGAGCCAGAGAATGAATGGACATGTCAGCACAGAGTACAAGATGTATGTCACATTTCATAATAGTGTCCTGGTTAAGCCTGATTCACCTTCTGAGATAAAGTAACAATCTCTGTATCAAAGAATGAAATGATGCTAATTTGCATTTTTCACTTTACTTGATGGTAGAACAGCCTAAGCAACCACATAACATATTATTTTCAAGACGTATTTTTTGTGATTGGCTGTTTGCAAAAGCGGTATCTTGAGATATGAGTAACCATCTCTGTCATCAGCTAACCTCTAGCTCGGAAAGCTCTCGCCAGTTTGTACGCGATTCAACCAGAGCATACCGGACCTATTTTTCTCTCCATATCCTCGGATTCCTATCACAAGCTCTGAAACTTCTCACCTTCTGACCTTCGCAGCTAACGTCCCCTGAATGCTAGCTGTCTAGAGCACAACGGACTGTTGGCTTACGAGGCCCATCGAATACATTCCGAAGCCATTAGCTAGCAGTCAGCTATCCTTTGCTAGCGGTCATCAGCTACCTTTATACCGGACAACTCTCACCAGTCTGTACAGCTCGACTCAAACCAGAGCTAGTCGGACTTATTCTTCTTGATATCTCCGGATTCCTACCGCAAGCTCTGAACCTATTATTTATTTATTTATTTATGACATTTTTATTATGATATTTAAAAAAAAATCCATCTTGAATTATAACAGCTAACTACCCCTGAACGCACAGCCGCTAATCTGCGGCCTGCTAGCTATCTAAAGCACATTGGACTGCTGGCTTAAGAGGCCCTTCGGACATATTTCTTCGGCCACTATACATATTTTGCCAATTGGCCTGGTTTACCACACGGAGCCCTGCTGATCCGTCCGCTGATGTAACTGCACGAGGAGGCCACAACAGGCCCTCTGTCACGTCATCCCTCTAAGGCCTTTCTGTTAGCCTGCTAGCCCCTTGCCGCTAGCTGCCTGAAGCTACGCACTGGACTTGTATGATCACCCGGCTACGCATGCCTTTCCCTAACATCACCATGCCTTGTCGATTGCTGTTCTGGTTTGTAACTATTGTTTTATTTCACTGTAGAGCCTCTAGCACTGCTCAACATGCCTCGACTAACAATTTAGTTCCACCCCCCACACACGCAGTGACATCACCTGGTTTAAATGCTATTTCTAGAGACAATATCTCTTTCATTATCACTATATGCACAGGTTTACCCCCACTGTATTCACATTCTACTATATGTTTGTCTGTACATTATGCCTTGAATATATTCTACCGTGCCCAGAAATCTGCTCCTTTTACTCTCTGTTCTGGATGTACTAGGTGTCCAGTTCTGTTAGCCTTTAGCCGTACCCTTATCCTACTCCTCCTCTGTTCCTCTGGTGATGTAGAGGTTAATCCAGGCCCCACAGTGTCTACCTCCACTCCCATCCCCCAGGCTCTCTCATTTGTTGACTTCTGCAACTGTAAAAGCCTTGGTTTCATGCATGTTAACATTAGAAGCCTCCTCCCTAAGTTTGTTTTATTCACTGCCCTAGCACACTCCACCAATCCGGATGTCCTAGCCGTGTCTGAATCCAGGCTTAGGAAGACCACCAAAAACCTTGACATTTCCATTCCTAACTATAACATTTTCCAACAAGATAGAACTGCCAAAGTGGGCGGTGTTGCAATTTACTGCAAAGATAGCCTGCAGAGTTCTGTCTTTACTATCCAGGTCTGTACCCAAACAATTTGAGCTTCTACTTCTAAAAATGAACCTTTCCATTAACCTTTCCAGAAACAAGTCTCTCACCGTTGCCGCTTGCTCTGTGCCCTCGACACCATACGTGATTTGATTTACCCCCCATCTATCTTCTGAGCTCGTGCTGCTAGGTGACCTAAACTGGGACATGCTTAACACCCCGGCCATCCTACAATCTAAGCTTGATGCCCTCAATCTCACACAATTTATCAATGAACCTACCAGATATAACCCCAAATCCGTAAACAAGGGCACCCTCATAGATATCATCCTAACTAACTCACCCTCCAAATACACCTCTGCTGTTTTCAACCAAGAACTCAGCAATCACTGCCTCATTGCCTAAATCCGTAATGGGTCTGCGAGCAAACTACCACCCCTCATCACTGTAAAACGCTCCCTAAAACACTTCTGCGAGCAGGCCTTTCTAATCGACCTGGCCTGGGTATCCTGGAACGACATTGACCTCATCCCGACAGTAGAGGATGCCTGGTTATTCTTTAAAAGTGCCTTCCTCACCATCTTAAATAGGCATGCCCCATTCAAAAAATGTAAAACCAGGAATAGATATTGCCCTTGGTTCACTCCAGACACGTCTGCCCTTGACCAGCACAAAATTAATAGCAGCACCCACTCGTAGCACACGCTCCAGCAGGTATATCTCACTGGTCATCCCCAAAGCCAATTCCTCGTTTGGTCGCCTTTCCTTCCAGTTCTCTGCTGCCACTGACTGAATCTGGAGATTCCCATCTCCATCACTAGCTTTAAGAACCAGCTGTCAGAGCAGCTCACAGATCACTGCACCTGTTCATAGCCCATCTGTATACAGCCCATCTATCTACCTCATTCCCATACTGTATTCATTGATTTGCACCACAGTATCTCTACTTACACATCCATCTTTTGCACATCTACCATTCCAGTGTTAAATTGGCATATTGTAATTAATTTGCCACCATGGCCTATTTCTTGCCTTAACTCCCTTATTTGACCTTATTGCACTCACTGTATATAGACTTTTCCCCCCTTTTTTTTCTACTGTATTATTGACTGTATGTTTTGTTCATTCAATGTGTAACTCTGTGTTGTTGTATGTGTCGAACTGCTATGCTTTATCTTGGCCAGGTTGCAGTTGCAAATGAGAACTTGTTCTCAACTAGCTTACCTGGTTAAATAAAGGTGAACAAAAATGGGGGAAAAAATAGAAGGTTGAAATTAGGGTCAATTTCATTTGAGTGTTTGCACAAAGTGGTATATTCATGTCAGGGAATAGTTGTGAGTAATTTGCGGAGCATGGAGTTACCTGGCATAACCTTTAATCCCCTTCTAGGTGACAGGATGCAGGCTGTGGGAGAGCTCCGTGGTGGGGCCCTGATTAGAGCGTAGACAAACCATGGGGTGTTGTGTTCAGGTTCCACCGTCAGAGACATCAAACAGCCAGACATTACTTCAGGTACGTAACAACCAGGTGGGGGACGGGAGTGACTCAAAACCTCCTCCCACTGTCTGGCCCACAATGACCTCTGACTGTAGGTATGGAGGTATGGCCCGCTCCCCTGCCTCTCCATGAATAAGGGAGAAAAAGAGAGAGAAAGAGAAACAAGAGAGAGAAACAAACCGAGGGATACAGAGAGAGAAGAAGAGAGAAAAAAAATACAGAGGGGTGAAAAAATGAATGAAAGTGTAAATTAATTAAAACTGAACACCTGCACTGGTGAAAAACCATTGACACATTTTTACACTTCTCAGAGCCACTTGCATAATTAATGAACCACTTTGAGCCAAAATAGATTTTATTTACAGTACCAGTCAAACGTTTGGACACACCTACTCATTCCAGAGTTTTTCTTAATTTTTACTATAATAGTGAAGACATCAAAACTATGAAATAACACATATGGAATCATGTAGACCTCAAGTCTTCCTGTATGGGCTATCTTTGTAATGTCCTCTCTCTATACAAACCATACAATGCAAGAGTCAAGTCAGCCAATTGACTATGAACAAATATTCCTATAATGATCTGACCCTAAACCCAGAAGAGGCATGATGGCCCACTGCTGTAATTTCAACGTGTCTACATGGGACTGTTCTGAGAACAGCGTAAGTTGGTATAGTCAGATGTTGGCTGGTTGAGGGAGAGATAAGACAAGGCAAGATATCTAAATCATTTTGTACACGTTAGTGACAAAGAATGGTGTCTAAACATGAAAAGATAAAGATTGATAGACTAAAAAGAGAGAGAAAGAGAAGAGATATGGGATGGGCATCATTTCACCCACAGAGCTAGAAAATGAGAACAAATGCTGAGTGTGTATGAGACAAAGGGGTAGAGAGAGGGGGAGAGAAAGGGTGACAGAGTAAGGTTACATCCCAAAAGACACCCTATTCCCTACACAGTGCGTTACTTTTGACCAGGGCCCTATAGACCCATTATCAAAAGCAGTGCCCTGTGTAGGGAATATGGTGCCATTTGGGATCCAGACCAAGAGAGAAGAGAGGTGTGTGAGAGAGCCCTGGCACCAGGAGGAAACTCATTATTCATTCACACATGTAAATATCAGCAGATTGTGTTCAGCAGGCGGGGTCGAGGAAACTCATTTACAGACGGTGGAGGAAACGCTGTCTCTTTGTCTGTCCGCCACCCCATAAGGCCACACAATAATGTGTGTGTGTGTGTGTGTGTGTGTGCATGTGTGCGTGTGCATCTATGTGTGTGTGTGTTTGTGTGTCATCTTCCGACCAACAGAGAGTGAGATGCCAGAGCTGTCAGTCAACTGAGGGACTGTAAGATGGCCTCTCAGTGGAACATCTGCTCATGCGGTTGAGCTGTGAAGTTGTCGAGGCTGTACCTAGCCTAGCGGTCATGTGTGTGTCAAACCACCACCCAGTTGAAGAGCATGCAGCACCGTTATACAATACAAGATGCTAAGGGGCATAGCAAGACGCTAAGATAATTCAAACGTAAGTAGCGTGCAGTAATGGTTGAGAGTAGCAGTGTTCATAAAGTGTCTGAGTAGGAGCGCTGATCTAAGATCAGTTTCTCATGGACAGGGAGGATCTGATCCTAGATAAACACTCTTAAGCTAAGAAATCAGTGGGACTTTTTTTGGGGTTCTATTGTTCTTATTTACAATGTGTGTAGTTCATTCCTTGAACTGTTCTTGTCTATTAATGTTCTGTATTATGTCGTGTTTTGTGTGGACCCCAGGAAGTGTACCTGCTGCTTTAGCTAACAGGGATAAAATACGAAACAAATATTACATCTTCCACAGACAGCACATTTGTCAGGCTTCCACAGGATGAGTGAGAGAGAGAGAGGAAGTGAGAGGTAACGAAACGGGTCATCCTGTAGAGGCATTAGAACACAAATCATGTAATTCCTCGTCATCCCTGCGATGTGAGATGATGTCAGGTAATGTTTACTCTGACGCCCGCCCCTTCCAGACCAGGCCATTCTCCTGGTAGAGACACTATTGATTGATTCTCTATAATGGAGTAAAGATGATCTCATTTATAGCCCAACACTCAAAGTAAACTTGACCTCATGTATCTGATTCATCCTGCCTTCCGCTGTGGACTTGAAATCCTCTGTCAGAGATTCACAGGGATCCATTTGTTATGCCGTCATGGGGGAAAGGGGAAGGCATCATTGAAAATTATTACAAAAAATTAAATAAAAATCATTATAGAAAAAACGAGATACAGTATATCATCATGTATGGCCAGGTGTAATATTGGTGTAATAATGGTGTAATATTTAATAACCATTAAAATAGATGGCAGTCAAGCATATACCCAAGCAGGAGCAGTGCACAGGGTCTTTGAGCTTTGCTAGTAATGTGTGTTCACTCTTTGTAAATGGTTTATCTTTGTGTATCACATTGTAATCCCCATTGTGACTATATCTTTGATTATGACAGGTAAAAGCTGCAAGAGCAGCGAATTTGCTCTGGGGCTTCAAATCCTTCTGAGTAAAAACCAGAGCAACAACTGCCAGGTATACCTCTGTATGCAGATACGATGATAGCTACAAGACCTGCATGATGATAGAACAACATCATATCTTCTACATGTATATCATATCAACAATGACCATGAAAAGCAATTTCACCTGTTTAGAAAAAACTGAATCATTCCCATAGCCATTGCACCAGCATAGCCAATAGGACATATGTCAATGTTGGGATTGTCCAATTAGGTGCTACCTTGGGGGTTCCTCTGTACACATTGGGCCAGCTGAGGCCCTGTAGTCAATCTGACAGGGGTGAGGGGCGGAATGAGGGGCGAGATGGGAGCTCAGACATGCATCCTGCCCGGGGATCCGCTCTCGCCCTTTCTCCCACTCCTCATTATCCTCTCCCTGGGTCGAAGGGAGTTGTCTGGTGGGGGGATGGGGAGTGTGGGGGTGTTGGGGGTGTAGGGCTAACCCAACACCCCTCCCAGGGGGACAACAAACAGATGGGACCTCTCTACCTCCATACAAACCACTGCCAATGAAGATCCCCCCCAGCCTGCACCTCCCAACTGTTTCTAAATGACAACACTGTTTACGCAACAAGGAGAGAGGAGAGTCATGGGAGAGCTGGGGGACGGAAGGGTAAAGAGAGGTGCTGCTGGAGTGAGTCAATGGATACACACAGACACAAAGGACAGAGGAACAGATGATGTAGATTTATCCCTACGGCCCAGCTTATTCCATTGTACGTCATTGAGCATAGACGTTAGTATGTTAAGTTACGTTTGGTATGATTACATAAGACACATGGTTACTTAAGGCAAAAAAGAAAGAAGGGTGGTTGGTTGGGGTGGTAGTATAACCCGAACGTCTAGCAACCCAAAGGTTGCGTGTTTGTGTCTCATCATGGACAACTTTAGCATTTTAGCTAATTAGCAGCTTTTCAACTACTTAGCATGTTAGTCTAACCCTAACCTTAAACCTTTTAGCTAATCCGTCCCGTAACCCTAACCTTAGCCCTTTAACCTAACTCCTAACCTTAACCTTACCCCCTAACCCTAACCCTCACGCTAACCCCTAGCTAATGTTAGTCAACTAGCTAACATTAGCATTATCATCCTAGCTAACATTAGCCACAACATATTGGAATAACATATCGTACATTTTGCGAATTCGTAGCATATCATACGAATTTGAATTCACGTTCATATACAAAATGGATGATGGACATCCACAAATTAATACATACCACACAAAACGTAACATATCATACTAAATGGAGCGTATCGGATTTACATACAGAATTATACAAAATGCTCTAAGACCAGGTTGCAGCAAGACATTTTTGTTGGAAAGCAACAGTTGGCCCAAGTTCAAGCACAAGCAATAGATGACGAACCCCCTATTGGATCATGGTGATCTGGTGCTTGGCATCCAAAAACTATGAACCCGTGATATTACGTTGGTCAATGTACACTGAATGCATACAACAATGTATAGCTCTATTGTTGCTTTATATTACATTTGTATTAGAATCAGGGTTCAGCCTTATTATGTTACAGTCATAGAATAACATTGAGAACACATTCAAGTGAATTATAGGATATCTATGGTTACAGTTATATCAACCATTGTCTTTTGATTGACAACTACTGTTAGATCGTAATGTACAAGTCTGTGTTGGACACAAATGTAAACTGTCACTGAATTAGCAGTGGTGTTAACTGAGTCTTCCTCCCCAATGGATTATCTTGATGAGGAAATGATTCATTAACATTGTCATTTACCACTGACGAGCCATCCCATCTGCCCACTCACCTGTCAGAGGGCCAGGAATCATGGGAAATGTAGTCATCCACCGGCTAGGTAATTAGAGAGCTACCACCTGCACCTCCTCTTCCTCTCCTCCTCCTCCTCTCCTCCCCTCCTCCAAGCCCAGACAAGCCTCGTTAGAGCTCACCTAGATGGTCTGGGTGTTGGGAAAAAAAACGCTAAATAAATATACTATGGAAATCTGACACTAATTAGCATTTTTGGCCAAAACCCCTCGGAGGTCCATAGAGACAATGTCTATTGATTCACTGACTACATTTTAATTGTGTTCGTTAGATCTGGAAAACAAAAACAGATCAAAACACCTCAGCAATTGCATTTTAATGAACAGCCATTAACGATGCTAAATTGCCAGACTGGTAAACCCTATCCTAAGTTGGCTTGGAGGAGACAAAAAGAAGATGCAAGGATAGATCCACTAGAGTCAATGGCCAGTGTTAGCCAACGTCCTGTCAATGAGACTTCATTACGGTTACGCAAACGAGAAGACATCTCCAATCAATGTTGTTGTTTTTTTTCTTTCGATTTAGAGGACGCTTCCAGTAGAGACAGAGTGGACCTTGGGGAACCAGGGGGATAAGGAAGAGATGGTCTCCAGGGTGGGGTATGGTCTGTGGGCAGCTGTCAGGGAGGATGTGGGGGGTCTAGTAAGGGGATGTGATTAGATGTGGCTGCTCAGAGGATTCCCTGGAGAACACTATCTATTTGGCACTGCATGGTGATTCAGACTGGTGATCCACAAAGAGACCAGTGATCCTCATCGACAACATGCATCTCTATCTTCTCTAGCATTGCGATTCAAATTTAAAGTCATCACTCTGTCACAGCCTAGAGATGCATGCACCACACACGTGAGGGTATCTACCATAACATTTTAGCTAATTCTTTCCTCCCTATTATTGTCAATTACGCACCTACTTAATATAGTAATCAATTCTAGACACATTTAGAGGTTTGTTGTCATGTCAAAATGTTACACTAACTTCAGTAAAATGAATGTGGAATATACAGTGCATTCGGAAAGTATTGAGACCCCTCAACTTTTTCCACATTTTGTTATGTTACAGCCTTATTCTAAAAAAAATGTTTTTTAAATGATTTCCTCATCAATCTACACACAATACCGCATAATGACAAAGCAAAAACAGGTTTGTAGAAATTTGTTTAAAAAATTCAACAACTAAAAAATAACTGAAATTTTACAGTTACATAAGCATTCAGACCCTTTACTCAGTACTTTGTTGAAGAACCTTTGGCGGTGATTACAGCCTCAAGTCTTCTTGGGTATGATGCTACAAGTTTGGCACATCTGTATTCGGGAAGTTTCCCCCTTTTTTTCTGCAGATCCTCTCATGCTGTCAGGTTGGATGGGGAGTGTCACTGCACAGCTATTTTCAGGTCTCTCCAGAGATGTTAGATCGGGTTCAAGTCCGTGCTCTGGCTGGGCCACTCAAGGACATACAGAGACTTGTCCCAAAGCCACTCCTGTGTTGTCTTGGCTGTGGTGCTTAGGGTTGTTGTCCTGCTGGAAGGTAAACATTCGCCCCAGTCTGAGGTCCTGAGTGCTCAGGAGCAAGTTATCAAGGACCTCTCTGTGCTTTGCTCTGTTCATCTTTCCACAACCCTGACTAGTCTACCAGTCCCTGCCAGTGAAAAACATCCCCACAGCATGATGCTGCCACCACCATGCTTCACCGTAGGGATGGTGCCAGGTTTCCTCCAGATGTGACGCTTGGCATTCAGGCCAAAGAGTTCAATCTTAGTTTCATCAGACCAGAGAATCTTGTTTCTCATTGTCTGAGAGTCTTTATGTGACTTTTGTCAAACTCCAAGCTGGCGGTCATGTGCCTTTTACTGAGGAGTTGCTTCCGTCTGGTCACTCTACCATAAAGGCCTGATTGGTGGAGTGCTGCAAAAATGGTTGTCAATCTAGAAGGTTCTCCCATCTCCACAGAAAAACTCTGGGGCTCTTTCAGAGTGACCATCGGGTTCTTTGTCACCTCCCTGACCAAGGCCCTTCTCACCCGATTGTTCAGTTTGGCCGGCGTGGACAGCTCTACGAAGAATCTTGGAGCTCTACGAACAATTCCTGCGACCTCAAGGCTTGGTTTTTGCTCTGACATGCACTGTCAAATGTGGGACCTTATCTAGGCAGGAGTGTCTTTCCAAATCATGTCCAATCAACTGAATTTTTCACAGGTGGACTCATCTCAAAGACGATCAATGGAAACAAGATGCACCTGAGCAAATTTTTTATAAATTTGCAAACATAAAAAAAATGAGTGATTTCACTTTGTCATTATGGGTGTAGATTGATGAGTAAAAACATGAATTTAATACATTTTAGAAAAAGGCTGTAACGTAACAAAATGCTGAAAACATCAAGCCGTCTGAATACTTTCCGAATGTACTGTATGTAAAGAAGTCTTGACAATCTTCTTGAAGATAAGTAATAAGAAGGGAATGAAACTATGGTGTAGTCAGTGGGAGGTATTTCCGACAGATTCTATAAATAGATGAAATAAAACTCAGATAAACTCACATCTCACCTCCCACACTGCTGATCCACCTCCTCGGTTACAACATAGAAACAAGATAATTTCAACACTGAGTTATTCTCTGTGACTTTCTTAGCATGAGAAAAGTTGAGCATTTGAGAGAGAAAAACGGACCATAAACAAAACAAATTGGCTGCAGGCCGAGTGAGTGAGTAATCTCTGTGGTAATTTACACCCAATTTTTTTGATGATGAGAGGGCACTTTGGGGTTGCCAGATTTGTCATCAATACAGTGCAGGTAGCACTTTTTGGGTTGCCAGATTTATAGATAAGTTGTCGATACAGTGCAGTTAGGTGAATTTAATGAGTGTTTGTTTGCGTTTCCGCCAATAAGCTATCTCTAATGGAACAGATCCAGACGTGTGTAAACTGAGATAAGAAACAGACGCTATAGCTGGTATATCTCCTTGGAGACTGGAAGGGATCCAATATTTATAAAACTCAAACTCAGCCACTCTCTATACTAAGTCATGTCATCAGAGGATAATACAAACTGAATCCCACTGACAACCCCCCCAGATTCGTCATGTGAAACTTTTCATTTTAGTTGGGGTCATTAGGAAAGACAATCTCATCCAGAAAGACTTAAAGTAGCAATTAGTGTTACTGCCTTGCTCAAGGTCACATTGGCAGATATTTGTTTTACCTAGATTCGAACCAACAACCTTTTGGTAACTGACCCAATGCTCTTAACTGCTAGGCTCCACGCTGCCCGGTCAAAGCTGTCTTCTAACAAACACAATTTGCAAGATACTGTCTGAAATTCCACATGTGAAATCATGTGAAGCCATGTGTTTTTGGAACAGTTCACATGATGATATTTCACATTAAGTTTCTCATGTGGATTTTAACAATAAAATATAATAATAATTGCATTATTTATTTATATAGGAAAGCCCATTGAAAGCAAAGCCCATTGAAACCATGGTCTCATTATCAAGGTACAAATCTGTCGTCCTGCCCCTGAACAGGCAGTTAACCCACTGTTCCTAGGCCGTCATTGAAAATAAGAATTTGTTCTTAACTGACTTGCCTAGTAAAATAAAAAATAAAAAATAAAAATCAAGGGTGCCCTGATCACAGTAATACAATAATAAATTACAATTAGGAAAGAAAACAGCGATCAATGTAAAATAATATCTAAATACAGCACAACATTTATGAAAAACTGTCACGCCCTGACCTTAGAGATCCTGTTTATGTCTTTATTTTGGTTTGGTCAGGGTGTGAGTTGGGGTGGGTATTCTATATTATATTATTTGTATTCTATTATTTGTTTTGGCCGGGTAGGGTTCGCAATCGGGGACAGCTGTCTATCGAAACAGCAAGGAGGGCGGAGGCAGCTAGTAAAAAGGCCAAGGATTACACGGGGACAAGGCTGGCACTAAAGACCGGAAGGCCACTCCCCAAAAATATTTTGGGGGTGCACACGGGGAGATTGGCTGAGCCAGGTTGGAGACATGAGCCAACTCCCGTGCTTACCGTGGCGGGCGTCGTACTGGTCAGGCACCGTTATGCTGTGGAGTACACGGTGTCTCCAGTACGCGTTCTTAGCCCAGTGTGCTACATCCCAGCTCCCCGCATCTGCCGGGCTAGGCTGAGCATCCAGCCAGAACGGGTTGAGCTAGCTCTGCGCTCGAGACCGCCAGTGCGCCTCCACGGTCCAGTGTATCCGGTGCCTCGGCCAAGGAAGAAGCCTCCCCAGCCTGGTGAGTCCTGTGCCTGCTCCCAGAGCCAGGCCTCCTGTGTGTATCTCCACTCCAGTGATGATCCATGGCAAGAAGCCTCCAGTGATGATTCATGGCACGAAGCCTCCAGTGATGATCCATGGCAAGAAGCCTCCAGTGATGATCCATGGCCCGAAGCCTCCAGTGATGATCCATGGCCCGAAGCCTCCAGTGATGATCCATGGCAAGAAGCCTCCAGTCATGATCCATGGCACGAAGCCTCCAGTGAGTAGTCATGGCACGAAGCCTCCAGCGACGGTCTCTAGTCCGGGGCCCGCAACGAGGGTCCCCAGTCCGGGGTCGGCGATGAGGGTCCCCGCACCAGAGGTGCCACCAAAGTGGGGTGAGCCAGTGGTGGAGCGGGGTCTGCGTCCAGCACCTGAGCCGCCACGGCGGATAGATGCCCACCCAGACCCTCCCCTATAGGTTTAGGTTTCTATCAGAGTCCGCACCTTTTGGTTGGGGGGGGTACTGACCTTAGAGATCCTGTTTATGTCTTTATTTTGGTTTGGTCAGGGTGTGAGTTGGGGTGGGTATTCTATATAATATTATTTGTATTCTATTAATTGTTTTGGACGGGTAGGGTTCTCAATCAGGGACAGCTGTCTATCGTTGTCTCTGATTGAGAACCATACTGAGGTAGCCCTTTTTTCCACCTGTCTTGGTGGGAAGTTGACTTTGTTTAAGGAACATAGCATTTAGCTTCACGGTTTGTTTTGTAGTGTTTTCTGTTTTGTTTCTGCACCATACTGAACTGTTTCTTTTTGTTCCACTTTGTTCTTTTGTTTCAGTGTTCAATCTGAATAAATAATCATGAACACGTACGACGCTGCGCTTTGGTCCACTCCTTCTTCATGCAACGACGGGAGTTACAAAAACAGTTAAATTCCTCTGCTACTGGTCCTCAATCAACTCTTTATGTCACGCCTGCTCCCACTCTCCCTCCCTGGCACTCGAGGGCGCAAGGCTGCCCATCATTACGCACACCTGTCACCATTATTACGTGCATCAGCGCAAGATTGGACTCACCTGGACTCTTTCACTTTGTTGATTGCCCCCTCTATATCTGTCTGGTCCTCAGTTTGTTCCCCATGTGAGCCTTGATGTCGTTATGTTTTCCCCTGGCCAGACCCTGTTCTTGTTTGTTTCTTGTCTGTTATCCATTAAATGTTCACTCCCTGTACTTGCTTCTCATTTCCCAGTGTCGGACCTTACAGAATGCTGACACCACAACAGGGAGTTTTGTTTTTTGTTTTGGTTGGTGAAGTCGGGTCTGGGGCCGCTGCCGAAGGAACTGGGGGTGCCTCAGCTGGCTCGTCGGGCTCCCACGCCTTAGCTGGCTCGGGAGGTTTCCTTGCCTCGGTTGGCTCGGCAGGCTTCCACCCCACGTCATGCCTCAGCCGGCTCGTCGGGCTCCCATGCCTCAGCCGGCTCGTCGGGCTCACACGCCTCAGCCGGCTCGTCCGACTCCTATGTCTCGGCTGGCCCGTCGGGATTGCCCAGGTGGGCTACTGGGTGGCGCCCCTAGAGGGGGGGGAACTGTCACGACCACTCCCACTACCCCCCCAGGCGCTCGAGGGCGCCAGGCTGCCCATCCAAGATGCCATCCAAAATTAGCTACAAGCTATTTAGCCATTGTTAGCCACTGCTAGCGGCCTTTACCTTCTGCACACATTCCAGCCCTTTTTATTATTATTTTTTATTTTAAAAAACGGACTGTCTCTCCACTACAACGCCGGATTCATGCTGTAAAACCTGAACCATCACTCCTGATCTTCACAGCTAGCTAGCAACCACTGAGTTACCCAGTACCGAAGCAATCCCTGAGGCCCACCTCCTGGCCTACTCAGTTGTTCATCCGGACTCCACCCAAACACGGCTAGAACACACTACTCCACCGGATCCTTGCCGTAAGCTCTGGACCTTGGCACCGGATCACCGCTGCTACCGAGTGGCTATAGTGGCTAATGCCCCTGCCCCGAAGCTAGCACCAGTTAGCCGTGAGCCAGGCGCATCTCCTGGCTAGAAAACTAAATTACTACAACTACAACACCTCTTTCGCCATCTGGCTTGGATCCTTAGTCGACATGTCGCCCCGCCGCACCACCACGACTGGTCTGCCAATGAATACTCCATAGGCTGTGCCTTCAACCGGCCTCCGTCGGAGCAGACGCTTCTACTAGCCCCGGGCTAATATCTTTAAATGCTGTGTCGCCCGCATGCTAGCATAGTAGCACGCGGCTTCCCTGTTCCATCCATTGCTGCCCCCTGGACCCTATGATTACTTGGCTACATAGCTGATGCCTGCTGGACTGTCCATTAATCACGGTACTCCACTCTAATCGATGGCGGTTATAATATCGTTTAGTACCAGGAGCATGGAAAACAGATTGCACAGTGGAGAAGGTACGGTGGGATTCGAAATGGTCAGTGATCTGTTTATTAACACGGCTTTCGAATACTTTAGATAGGCATGGCAGGATGGATATAGGTCTGTAACAGTTTGGGTCAACGGTGTCACCTCCTTTGAAGAGGGGGATGACCGCGGCAGCTTTCCAATCTTTAGGGATCTCGGACGATATAAAAGAGAGGTGGAACAGGCTGGTAATAGGGTGTGCAACAATGGCGGCGGATAGTTTTATAAAGAGAGCTTCGACACTTGCTTTTCATCTCCCAGCGTCAGTCCTTACACTTTAAATTGCCCGAGCGGCACCAGAACATCCAATTGTAAGGATTTTTGTAAATTATTTTTGTAAATTGTTCCAGCAGGGAGGTGCATTAAAAATAAAATCGGATTTACCTAATTCGGTGGATACCCGGGGAACCTCATGAGTTAACCAAAGTTTGGTAACTCATCTTTATATACTTCAACAACAAAGTTAGGTAAGTCGGAAGCTTGGGTTGTCGAGCATTGTAAACAAAAAGGGAATAGTGAAGTGATCTATGTGATGACTACTAAAACTGTCACCTGTGATAAAGTGAAGGGCGCTATGGTAGACGGCATCCATAGGTTTAAGAGTAGTTGCTCTTCATTCTGTGTTGGGGTAGAACTGGGACCAGCTACTACCCCACCTAATGTTCTCAATCCGAGAATCCTCCACTGGATTTTCCCCGTTCGAACTCCTCTACGGGAGGAGGCCACGTTGCGTACTGGACCTCGCAAAGGAGGTGTGGGAAGCCCAACCGACCCCATTACGCAGCGTGGTAGAGTGCGTGGAGAAAATGAGGGAGCGGATGACAGCCATATGGCCCAGGTCTACAATCGGGGAGCCCAGCCCCGAGAATTCCAGGTGGGAGACAGAGTGCTCGTCTTAATCCCCACGGCCGAAAGTAAGTTCCTGGCAACATGGTACGGACCATACGAGCTGGTTGAGAAGATGGGATCTATCAATTACCGCGTACGGCAACCAGGGAGACAGAAACCTCAACAGATTTACCACGTCAACCTGTTGAAGAAGTGGCACGAGAGGACAGCCTTGGCCATGTTATGGTCTGGACCCAGGACGCCAATGGGACCAATGGTGGTTCCGAGCAATGAGGACCTCGACCCGGCCCAGAAGCAAGAGCTCAGGGAGCTTGTCGATCAGAACATGGAGGTGTTCTCTGAGAAGCCGGGCCGCACGACCCTCATTGAACACCACATCCGTACCCGGCCCGGCGAAACAGTAAGAAAAAGGCCATATCGGATTCCGGAGGCCCGAAGAAAGGCCGTCAAGCAAGAAGTGGAGGCTATGCTGAGGATGCGGTCGCTGAAGAGTCCCACAGTGCATGGTGCAGCCCCATCGTGTTGGTGCCCAAACCGGACGGTAGCCTCCGCTTCTGTAACGATTTCCGTGGGGTGATCAAAATCAGCTTGTTCAACGCATATCCCATGCCGAGGGTGGATGAGCTCATTGACCGATTGGGAAATTGGAAATTGGAAATTGACCGATTGGCCCGGTACATCAGCACCCTTGACCTGACCAAAGGATATTGGCAGGTCCCGTTGGCAGCCTCCTCCCGGGAGAAGAAGGCGTTTTCGACATCAGACAGGTTGTCTCAGTACCGGGTGGTCCCGTTCGGTCTCCACGGAGCCCCGCCCACATTCCAACAGCTGATGAACAAACTACTTAGACCACACCAGCAATACGCAGCAGCCTATTTGGCTAACATCATCATCCACAGCCAAGGTTTGGAACAGCCCTTGACGCGCCTCCAGGCGGTGCTGGACGCGCTCAGACAAGCTGGGTTGACGGCGAACCCCAAGAAGTGCAAACTATGTTTCGAGGAGGTGGAGTACCTGGGGTATTTAATTGGACAGGGGAACAACAAGCCCCAGGAGAGGAAGGTTCACGCGGTCCGTGACTGGCCCGTTCCACGCACCAAGACAGAGGTCAAGTCTTTCCTGTGCCTGGCAGGATACTATAGCCAATTTATCCCCAACTTTGCGGCTATAGCTTCCCCCTCACCGATCTAACCAGGGCCCGACTCCCGAATACAGTGAAATGGACGAACGAGACAGAAGCGGCATTCAGCCACCTGAGGGAAGCACTGTGCTCCCATCTGATTCTCGTAACGCCCAATTTCCAGGTACCGATGGTGGTCCAGACGGATGCGTGTGATACGGGATTAGGCGCCGTTCTGTCCCAGATACACGATGGGGAGGAGCACCCCATCATGTACATCAGCAGAAAGCTGGTTCCTAGAGAGAAAAAGTACTCCATTGTTGAGAAAGAGTGTCTAGCGGTGAAGTGGGTGCTAAACACTCTCAAGTATTACCTGTTGGGTACCCACTTCACCCTGGTCACAGACCATGCTCCCCTGGTCTGGATGGCCAGGGGAAAGGACACAAACGATCGGGTCACCAGGTGGTTCTTGTCCCTTCAACGCTTCTCTTTTTCTGTTGTGCACAGGTCGGGGGCAAAGCATGAAACGCGGATGACCCTATCGAGAAGGGAGACGTACGTCGCACTGACGACAGTCCCCTCCCTGGGGGGGTGGCGTACAGCAGTTCAGCCACCGGGGAGACTCGTCGAGGACAGACGGATTATTACATCACGAGGCGATGGCTTCATCTGCTGGCAATGTCAGGTCTCAACGGGCTCTCCGCTCAGGTTCTTCAGCTGGCCCACACCCGAGGCCATTCCACTACGGACGGCGGTATCCAAGGGAATCGCCCGGGAGCTGTTCCACCTCTTTAGCCGGGTGGGCATCCCAAACTAAATCTTGACAGACCAAGGTACGGAGTTTATGTCCCGACTCATGAAAGATTTGTGTGCCCTCCTGCAGATCAAGCAGATCCGGACCTTCGTTTTTCACCCGCAGACGGATGGGCTCATCGAGCGCTTTAATAAAACGCTCAAACAGATGCTGCGGAAGGTCATCGAGAAGGACGGGAAGAACTGGGACCCGCTACTACCCCACCTAATGTTCTTCTGGATGTGCAAGGTCTCGACGGGCTCTCCGCCCAGGACTATTTGGGGCTGATTGGGGAGTTTGTGAGTAATCAAGGGCTGATTGCTCACCAGCTGTACAAGCCCCATAAAGCTGCCAGAAGGGCAGCACACAGGGGAGGACTGGGGGAAGTAAGGTGACTTCCGTGTAGTTGGAGAAGCTGCCCGAGCTAAGAAGAGGGAGTTTGAGTTTGTGTGCCCGACAGGACAGGCAAGACCCAGACCCCAGAATACAGTATCCCAGAAAGGGTCTCATGGGGAGACCTATCCTATCCTTTTCTTTTGATTTATTATTTAATAAACACCCTTGAAACCCGAGCTAATCATACTCTGTCCGCGTCTGATCTGTGTAAACGTCTTGACCCAACCCCCTGGTCTGCCACAATGTATACAGATGAATATTACAAGTTTTAACAGATAGACCAATATTATTTATTGAAATAGTAATAGCCAGGACACTAGACTTAACACCATAGAAATAACACATTGTGTCCTGTCTGACAGATAATTCTCAATCCTCTTGCAAGAAGCCTGATCCAGGCCTATTTCAGTCAACCTTTGAATGAGAATGTGATGGTCAACATTGTCGAAGGCCTTGGAAAGGTTTATAAATAAGGCAGCACAAGGATACTTATTATCTTAAGCAATGTTAACACATCATCTAGAACAAGTGTAGCCGCTGAAACAGTGTTATGTCCAAAACTGGATTCGTGCACATAAAAAAATAGAGTGAGAAGTAAAAAATGCTCTTAGCTGTGAGTTGGCCAGCGATTCTTAAATGCAAGATCATTTGGAAATTGGACAGTAGTTATCAAAGCAGAAGGATCTATTCCTTTATGTAGGGGAGGACATGTGCCACTTTCCATATCTTAGGGATAACGGCAGAAACAACTGTCATGTTAAAAATATAGGTAAATGGTTCTTCAATAAGTGGGGTAGAGAGGTCAAGAAAGAAGGGATCAACTGAATCAGCTCCCATGGATTTTTTTTTACATCAATCTTCAGCAAAGCACTTAGTACATCATAGACATCGAATGGTGTATGACTCAAGTATGAGTCTGTCAGTGCATCATTCTCAAGAATCTGTTTGGAGTTGACTGAAAGTTGAATGAGATTAATTTTCAGAGACTATCCTTTCAAACAGGCGGGGAGCAAAAAAGCACCACAAATGTATTTTATTTTTTCTGGTAAGGGTTCAGAGGCTGTCAAAACCTGCTGGGGCTACGAGGGGGGGTGTTGTCTCAAAGATTTGACCACTTTCCAGAAGTTGGCTGGATTACTACGACTCTCGATACAGAATTTTTAAAATATGTTGATTTTGCTTTTCTAACCAGAGATAGACATATATTTCTCAAATGTCTGAAGGACTGCGAATCAGACGTAGAATCAGTCAGTCTAAGCTGACTTAGCCCAAGCTTCCTGTAATTTCTCTGCGTGAACCAAGGATTATATCTGTCTTTTATCCTTAACCTTTTGCATGGCGCACGATTATCTGCAATTAATAGCCTGATCCGAATCAGTGATAGTTGACACAACCCACCAGTCACTCAACCCCAGCTCAGACAAAACATTTTGCTCATTCAATTCGTAAACGTATCTTTGTAATAATGTGTAAGACATTTTTCCTATCTTAACATCTCTTATGCAGGCAATGGGACAATGGTCACTGAACTCATGAGTAAATATCCCATTGGCTGTAAACATCTAAGGGGCATTTGTTAGAATAATATCTAAAATAGTAGATTTTTCATGGTCTTTAAAGTTGGGGCGAGTTGGTTTAGTTATCAACTGAGTTAGATTTAGCTCAGTAAAATATATTTATTTTAGCCTATCAGATACTGGCTTCAACCCATCCAGATTAAGATCACCCACCATTAATAATTCAGATTTAGTTAAACAGCAGGTCAGACAATTTGCTCAGAGCACATGAGAGGCTGAGGGAGAGCGATAAATTCCCACTAAGTTCAAATGGGCATTATTTCCAAGGCCCACATTTAGGAGTAGACAATAAAAATGCTTAGGGACAAAGGTGGTAATGTAACGTTCTGGGTGTAGTGGGTGAGAAGTCAGGCGCAGGAAGCAGAGTTCAGGGTAGTGCTAATTAAATGCACAAAACGGCAAACATAAGCCAACCCCACGAAAAACACAGGGTGTACAACAAAACAAACGCCCCAAACACGGGGACTTAAACTGTCCAGCAAAACCCACGAAATGGGAAACACGTAACCCACAGACGTGCACACAAGTTACACAAAACAATCCCGCACAAAGAGCAGGTGGGCCGGCTGGCTAATAAAGCCCAACTAATCAGCAAATACACAACAGGTGTAACCAATAAACAGACAAGGAGGGGGAGGAAAGAATCAGTGGCAGCTAGTAGGCCGGTGACGACCGCCAAGTGCCACCCGAACGGGAAGGGGAGCCACCTTCGGTAGGAGTCGTGACAGGCAATAGATACAGACACATTTTAAGTTGCTCTTTATGAACAGTATATGACAAAACCCCCTCCTCTACTAACTCTGCCTGATCTAAAAACAGTCTGAGACACATCAGAGTCCAGAATAGACTTCTTTAACCAAGATTTAGTTGTAACCAGAATGTCTGCGTTGGTTTGAGAAGTCAGAGTTACAATAAAATCTATTTTCCAAATCAAACTTCTGGCATTTACATGAATCAGCCCAAGGCCCCAGCTGCGGGATTTCAGATCAAACGGCATCTCTGATACGAACATCCCATGTTAGAAAATACCATGGCTTAAATTGGAATAGATACAATTTTGCCTAGAACTGAACCATTAGGCGTATGCCTTGAACGAGGATGTGGATTAAGACAAGAGTCAATGAGGGTTACCTGTTGCGGTCAAGGACTAATATCCCATCATTTTTGTAGTACATCTACAATATTAGCACTCATCATTTCACATAAGGTCCGATTTGTAGTTTCATGGTTCCATGGTTTCATGAAATTCTGCATCCCCACATTGTCACATTTATTTCACATGAGATCGTGTTTTCACATGTTTAGTTTCATGGAATCACATGTTGCTTTTACTTATTGTCACATGTTATCACATTAACTTCGCATAACATCACAAGTGGTCATATGTCATCCCGTGAGATCATGTGATCACAAACATGTGAGATGTATGTGGTTTTTCTGTAAGGGAGTGGTTGCTGTGTATGGATGGATATCGATTATTCAATCTATCTACAGATGTAGGATCTTAATTTGAGCAGTTTCTCACAGCAGGAAAATGTTCCTGCCGCAACAGGAAATGTAAATTATTGTGTGGATTATATATTAATCAACATTTTTGTTGGGGTCATACATTATTTGTTAGGACATTTTTGTGGAAATGTGGAAATGACAAACTTTAGAAGCCTTTCTAAACATTAAATAGACTACAAGTTTGCATTTCCTGCATTTTCTGCAACAAAAGGGTGATCAAATTAAGATCATACACCTGTATATTGAAGGGCTGGAAAGACATAAATTAAATCAGATTCATTGTACTTAACTTTTCACAGTCAAAGCTAGCCTTTGCTCCCAGGCATTGCTTACGGAGGTGAGGTAAAAGCCTCCGACAGAGGCTTAAGCTCTCCTAACGAATGAAGTTCGTAAGATACAAAGATAGTATATAGTGTATGCTATGTGTGGATGGATATTGATCTAATATGAATCCAGTTTTGAGAAATTGGCTGAGAGAATAGAAATAACAGAATGGAACGCCACAGAATCCATCTCTCTGACAAAGACTAAATATAGACTTCAGTTCCACTGTCACAGGTAGATTTATTACCCGGCTGCATGTTTTCTGCTTTCTAAATGCCGGGCTGCCATGCAGGTGTGGTGGCATTACGGGATCCTCTTCTGACTGACAAGTCAACAGACTGTTGCTAGGCAACCACTAATCAAACCCCCTCGGCATGCCTCAGCGTATTTTTTTCTATTGAGCGTTGAACTCAAATTAGTTTTGTTTAACTTTCTTTAAAACAGCAAGTAGTTGCACACAAAATTTTGAGGGACTTTGAAATGTAATTATACACAACTAGCGAGTGTGATGATGCCTAAATATGAAATATAAGCTCAGATATTCCAACTTGCCAGGTTGGAGTTGGCACCAAATGTCTTTATGTGGTGCAAAAGGTCACCTTTTTCATCAAGGGCACCGTTAATGAGCTAACATTAATAATTAATGACTGAGTTTGGGGTGGGGGATGGGGAGAGATGCATAATAGTACAATTAATCTACATTAGACTCATACCTTTTGAGTTGGTTGTTCAAGCTAGACAATGGCATATGGTGTGTTTAATTCCGTTTTCTTGTACACAAGCCACAGTTCTGTAAAATGCCAAATGAATGAACTGAATTGAACTGAACAATACATTGGACTCATGGATTCTCAATTTCTTACTGTTGCTGAAGAATACATTTGTTGTGGGCATACAGTGCTGTTTACAGCATGGATAGAGAGTGCTAAGGGTGAGGGGTGTGAAACAACAAAATCTGATTTTATGACTTTGATTTTATGACTCTGTGCCAGCTAGAGACCACTCTGCAGTACTGCCTCCAGAATAATGTTCATGAGGACGCTAACCTGTGAACAGAGCACAGGCCACTTTACGGAAAATGAGTCAGATTCTTTTTCCTGTTTTGTGTCAAAGGGATTTCGACCAAGATGGAGAGAGAGGAGAATTAAAAATTAAAAATATATTTTTTCTACTCTAGACTACCTCGTTCCTAGTTATATTTATACTGTACACTCAAATAAGGAAATTCCCTAGTTTGGGTGCAGCATCCGGACTGTGAGAGATGGAGGAACTCCTATGTCTTCTCTTCCCACCCAGGAAGAGAGGAAGAGGACGTTGTGTAACAGAGGCTTCACAAAAAGAGACAGCCTGGGAGGTGTTCTGTGCCGCGATGTGACTACCTTAAATAAGAGGTGGGGTGAGGTGGGGCCGACATGGGAGGGAGCTGATCCGAGACACCTTTCAATGTCCATGTCTCCCCTGACAGAACATTCAAAGCGCATGTCAGGAAGCACCAATCCCACACCATAATATAACTTAACCTGGAGGTAGCTAGGAGGCTGCTCATCTCGACAGGGAAGAGAGAGATGTTACGAGAGAGAGAGAAAAAGAGAGTGAAAGAAAGAGAAAGATCAACAACAAGTATAAGGTATAGGTGAATGAGTGTTAGGTGGAAGAACCTATTCAACACACAATCTAACATTTCTTTAACAACAGATATAGGATAATTATAATAGACATAACACACCAGATCTCTCCCTTTCAGGGTATAATTAAAGCCTGGGCGTTTGTCCGTAGCCTCTGGGCAGAGTTCAAAGAGGGAAAGCCAATGCCTTGATAATTTGTTCATCTGACTGTTACATTAGTTTTGATCTCTGCACCTGTAGCTCAGTGCACAGTGATTGAGTAGGATTCCAATGACATTTTACACCATTTAAATCAGGAATTTGGGAGTTTTTTGAGAGCTCTGGTTTAGGTTCGATAGCATGCAGTCACAGCTCACTGCAATCCCATACTCTGTCCTTTCCTCAACACTCAACTGTAGCTCTGGCTGAGTCACAAAAGGCTCCCTATAGTGTACTACTTTTTACTAGAACCCACTGAACAAAAATATAAAATCAACATGCAACAATTTTTTATTTTTTTATTTTACCTTTACTTAACCAGGTAGGCAAGTTGAGAACAAGTTCTCATTTACAATTGCGACCTGGCCAAGATAAAGCAAAGCAGTTCGACAGATACAACGACATAGAGTTACACATGGAGTAAAACAAACATACAGTCAATAATACAGTATAAACAAGTCTATATACAATGTGAGCAAATGAGGTGAGAAGGGAGGTAAAGGCAAAAAAGGCCATGGTGGCAAAGTAAATACAATATAGCAAGTAAAACACTGGAATGGTAGTTTTGCAATGGAAGAATGTGCAAAGTAGAAATAAAAATAATGGGGTGCAAAGGAGCAAAATAAATTAATTAAAATTAAATACAGTTGGGAAAGAGGTAGTTGTTTGGGCTAAATTATAGGTGGGCTATGTACAGGTGCAGTAATCTGTGAGCTGCTCTGACAGTTGGTGCTTAAAGCTAGTGAGGGAGATAAGTGTTTCCAGTTTCAGAGATTTTTGTAGTTCGTTCCAGTCATTGGCAGCAGAGAACTGGAAGGAGAGGCGGCCAAAGAAAGAATTGGTTTTGGGGGTGACTAGAGAGATATACCTGCTGGAGCGTGTGCTACAGGTGGGAGATGCTATGGTGACCAGCGAGCTGAGATAAGGGGGACTTTACCTAGCAGGGTCTTGTAGATGACATGGAGCCAGTGGGTTTGGCGACGAGTATGAAGCGAGGGCCAGCCAACGAGAGCGTACAGGTCGCAATGGTGGGTAGTATATGGGGCTTTGGTGACAAAACGGATTGCCCTGTGATAGACTGCATCCAATTTGTTGAGTAGGGTATTGGAGGCTATTTTGTAAATGACATCGCCAAAGTCGAGGATTGGTAGGATGGTCAGTTTTACAAGGGTATGTTTGGCAGCATGAGTGAAGGATGCTTTGTTGCGAAATAGGAAGCCAATTCTAGATTTAACTTTGGATTGGAGATGTTTGATATGGGTCTGGAAGGAGAGTTTACAGTCTAACCAGACACCTAAGTATTTGTAGTTGTCCACGTATTCTAAGTCAGAGCCGTCCAGAGTAGTGATGTTGGACAGGCGGGTAGGTGCAGGTAGTGATCGGTTGAAGAGCATGCATTTAGTTTTACTTGTATTGAAGAGCAATTGGAGGCCACGGAAGGAGAGTTGTATGGCATTGAAGCTTGCCTGGAGGGTTGTTAACACAGTGTCCAAAGAAGGGCCGGAAGTATACAGAATGGTGTCGTCTGCGTAGAGGTGGATCAGAGACTCACCAGCAGCAAGAGCGACCTCATTGATGTATACAGAGAAGAGAGTCGGTCCAAGAATTGAACCCTGTGGCACCCCCATAGAGACTGCCAGAGGTCCGGACAGCAGACCCTCCGATTTGACACACTGAACTCTATCAGAGAAGTAGTTGGTGAACCAGGCGAGGCAATCATTTGAGAAACCAAGGCTGTCGAGTCTGCCGATGAGGATGTGGTGATTGACAGAGTCGAAAGCCTTGGCCAGATCAATGAATACGGCTGCACAGTAATGTTTCTTATCGATGGCGGTTAAGATATCGTTTAGGACCTTGAGCGTGGCTGAGGTGCACCCATGACCAGCTCTGAAACCAGATTGCATAGCAGAGAAGGTATGGTGAGATTCGAAATGGTCGGTAATCTGTTTGTTGACTTGGCTTTCGAAGACCTTAGAAAGGCACGGTAGGATAGATATAGGTCTGTAGCAGTTTGGGTCAAGAGTGTCCCCCCCTTTGAAGAGGGGGATGACCGCAGCTGCTTTCCAATCTTTGGGAATCTCAGATGACACGAAAGAGAGGTTGAACAGGCTAGTAATAGGGGTGGCAACAATTTCGGCAGATAATTTTAGAAAGAAAGGGTCCAGATTGTCTAGCCCGGCTGATTTGTAGGGGTCCAGATTTTGCAGCTCTTTCAGAACATCAGCTGAATGGATTTGGGAGAAGGAGAAATGGGGAAGGCTTGGGCGAGTTGCTGTTGGGGATGCAGTGCTGTTGACCGGGGTAGGAGTAGCCAGGTGGAAAGCATGGCCAGCCGTAGAAAAGTGCTTATTGAAATTCTCAATTATGGTGGATTTATCAGTGGTGACAGTGTTTCCTATCTTCAGTGCAGTGGGCAGCTGGGAGGAGGTGTTCTTATTCTCCATGGACTTTACAGTGTCCCAGAACATTTTTGAGTTAGTGTTGCAGGAAGCAAATTTCTGCTTGAAAAAGCTAGCCTTGGCTTTTCTAACTGCCTGTGTATAATGGTTTCTAGCTTCCCTGAACAGCTGCATATCACGGGGCTGTTCGATGCTAATGCAGAACGCCATAGGATGTTTTTGTGTTGGTTAAGGGCAGTCAGGTTTGGGGAGAACCAAGGGCTATATCTGTTCCTGGTTCTAAATTTCTTGAATGGGGCATGTTTATTTAAGATGGTTAGGAAGGCATTTAAAAAAAATATCCAGGCATCCTCTACTGACGGGATGAGATCAATATCCTTCCAGGATACCCCGGCCAGGTCGATTAGAAAGGCCTGCTCGCAGAAGTGTTTCAGGGAGCGTTTTACAGTGATGAGTGGAGGTCGTTTGACCGCTGACCCATTACAGATGCAGGCAATGAGGCAGTGATCGCTGAGATCTTGGTTGAAGACAGCAGAGGTGTATTTAGAGGGGAAGTTGGTTAGGATGATATCTATGAGGGTGCCCGTGTTTAAGGCTTTGGGGAGGTACCTGGTAGGTTCATTGATAATTTGTGTGAGATTGAGGGCATCAAGTTTAGATTGTAGGATGGCTGGGGTGTTAAGCATGTCCCAGTTTAGGTCGCCTAGCAGCACAAGCTCTGAAGATAGATGGGGGGCAATTAGTTCACATATGGTGTCCAGAGCACAGCTGGGGGCAGAGGGTGGTCTATAGCAGGCGGCAACGGTGAAAGACTTGTTTTTAGAGAGGTGGATTTTTAAAAGTAGAAGTTCAAATTGTTTGGGTACAGACCTGGATAGTAGGACAGAACTCTGCAGGCTATCTTTGCAGTAGATTGCAACACCGCCCCCTTTGGCAGTTCTATCTTGTCTGAAAATGTTGTAGTTTAGAATTAAAATTTCTGAATTTTTGGTGGTCTTCCTAAGCCAGGATTCAGACACAGCTAGAACATCCGGGTTGGCAGAGTTTGCTAAAGCAGTGAATAGAACAAACTTAGGGAGGAGGCTTCTAATGTTAACATGCATGAAACCAAGGCTATTACGGTTACAGAAGTCGTCAAAAGAGAGCGCCTGGGGAATAGGAGTGGAGCTAGGCACTGCAGGGCCTGGATTCACCTCTACATCGCCAGAGGAACATAGGAGGAGTAGAATAAGGGTACGGCTAAAAGCTATGAGAATTGGTCGTCTAGAACGTCTGGAACATAGAGTAAAAGGAGGTTTCTGGGGGCGGTAAAATAGCATCAAGGTATAATGTACAGACAAAGGTATGGTAGTATGTAAATACAGTGAAGGTAAACCTAGGTATTGAGTGATGAAGAGAGAGATATTGTCTCTAGAAACATCATTGAAACCAGGAGATGTCATTGCATGTGTGGGTGGTGGAACTAATAGGTTGGATAAGGTATAGTGAGCAGGACTAGAGGCTCTACAGTGAAATAAGCCAATAGACACTAACCAGAACAGCAATGGACAAGACATATTGACATTAAGGAGAGGCATGCTTAGTCGAGTGATCAAAAGGGTCCAGTGAGTGGAGAGGTTGGTTGGGGGTCACGGCGATTTAGACAGCTAGCCAGGCCATCGGTAGCAAGCTAGCATAGGATGGAGGTCTGTTGTTAGCCACCTCTTGCGTTCCGTCAGTAGATTAGTGGGGTTCCGTGTGGTAGAGGGGATTAATCCAAATCACACAACAACAACAAAAATAAAAACAATAGATATAGTTATAGAGGCCCAAGAAGAAAACATAATAATAATAAAAATAAATAAATTGTCCGATTGTCTATTCAGATAGCAGCCGGTAAGACAGCTAACGGTTAGAAGGCCGCAGATGGGCGTTCAGGTAACGTCGCGACGGAGGAGCCAGCCGGATCTCCTTCGGGTAGATAACGTCGGCAGTCCAGTTGTGAAGGCCCGGTGGGGCTCCGCGTAGGCAGTAAAACGGGTCCGGATAGGTGACTGCAGCCCAGGAGTGATTGATGGAACTCAGGAGTGATTGACGGAGCTGGCTAGCTCCGGAATAATTGATGTTTGCTCCGGAATCGACGAAGGCCGATAGTCACACGGATAGCAGCTAGCTAGCTGTGAGATCTGGGTATGAATGTCCAGAGAGCAGTCGAAATCCAGGGACATGGAGAGAAAAATTGGTCCGGTATGTTCCGTTCCGAGCCGCGCTGCGCTGCGCAGTACAGAACTGCCGATAGATTTTCGAGCTAAAGGATAGCTGATGACCACAAACCGTGGTTAGCTGAATACTAACGATTTGCCAGTAAAGAAGCTAACTAGCTTCTGAACTAGCTTCTGATTAGCTTCTGGATTAGCTTCTGGCTAGTTTCAGGCTAGCTTCTTGGAGTTTCTGGCTAGCTTCTTGGAGGATTACAGATTTGAGGTAAATAATACTTTTTTATAAATATAAATTGGGTGAGGCGGGTTGCAGGAGAGTGTTTTGAAGATGAGTTGATGGAAAATAAAAATAAAATGTATGTGAAAAAAGTTGTAAATATATATATATACAGGACACGACAAGACGAGGACAAAAGACGTCTGAACTGCTATGCCACCTTGGAGAAAATGGAGAATTACAGTTCATGGAGAATGGAGAATTACAGGTTGGAGAATTACAGAATGGAGAATTACAGGTTCATGGAGAATTACAGTTCATATAAGAAAATCATTCAATTGAGATAAATTCATTAGGCCCTAATCTATGGATTTCACATGACAGGGAATACAGATGTGCATCAGTTGTCACACCCTGATCTGTTTCACCTGTCTTTGTGCTTGTCTCCACCCCCTTCCAGGTGTCGCCCATCTTCCCCATTGTCCCCTGTGTATTTATATCTGTGTTCTCTGTTTGTATGTTGCCAGTTTATCTTCTTTGTCAAGTCATCCAGTGTTTTTGTATCAGCGCCTGCTTTCGCCCAGTCTCTCTTTTCTCATTCTCCTGGTTTTTGACCCTTGCCTGTCCTGACCTTGTACCCACCCTTGCATCCCCAACATAGTCATCTGGTGAGTATGCAGGCCATGGAAGAACTGGGACATTTTCAGCTTCCAGGAATTGTGTTCGTTGTCCGTAGCTTATAACTGCTCATACCATAACCTCACTGCTACCAGCAAACCGCTTTTCCACACAACGCCAAACACGCTGTCTGTTGAATCTGGGATTCATCCGTGAAGAACACACCTCTCCAGCGTGCGAGTGATCATTGAAGGTGAACATTTGCCCACCGAAGTTGGTTATGACACTGAACTGCAGTTTGGTCAAGACCCTGGTGAGCGTGACGAGCACGCAGATGAGTTTCCCTGAGACGGTTTCTGACAGTTTGTGCAGAAATTCTTAGGTTGTGCAAACACACAGTTTCATCAGCTGTATGGGTGCTTAGTCTCAGGTGAAGAAGCTGGATGTGGAGGTCCTGGGCTGGCGTAGTTACACATGGTCTCCGGTTGTGAGACCAGTTGGACTCAAATTCTCTAAAACTACAATGGAATACGGCATATGGTAGAGAAATTAACCTTTAATTCTCTTGCAACATTTCTGGGGGAGATTCCTGCAGTCAGTATGCCAATTGCACGCTCCCTCAAAACTGAGACTGTGGCATTGTGTTATGTGAAGAAACTGCACATTTTAGAGTGACCTTTTATTGTTGCCAACACAAGGTGCACCTGTGTAATGATCATGCTGTTTAATCAGCTTCTTGATATCCCACACCTGTCAGGTGGATGGATTATCTTGGCAAAGGAGAAATGTTCACTAACAGGGATGTAAACAAATTTGTGCACACCATTTGAGAGAAAAAGCCTTTTTGTGCGTATGATAAATGTTGTGCATCTTTTATTTCAGCTCATGAGACAAACACTTTACATGTTGCGTTTATATATTTGTTCAGTGTATATAAGGAATAGGGTGCAATTTGGGACGTAGCCAGTATATGTAAGGTTGGTAGCTGTCCGAATTTGTAACGGATCAGGGAATAAAAAGCAGTTTGAGGATGAATGAATGAATGGCATGAATAAATCACACAGGTTTACAAAGTAG
The DNA here is from genome assembly GCF_018296145.1 of Oncorhynchus tshawytscha. NCBI lineage: Eukaryota > Metazoa > Chordata > Actinopteri > Salmoniformes > Salmonidae > Oncorhynchus > Oncorhynchus tshawytscha. The sequence goes on from NC_056444.1 coordinate 40,666,920, forward strand.
AAAAACCAAGACACTCAAAAGACAATGAATGAAATTATTGGTTGAAGAAATGATAATCAACATCATTAAATTAAAAAGGTTTGGAATGGTTTTATTTGTCAACCGCTGCTTGTTTGTGGTTAAGGTGTTAAACTCTCAGGATGTGTGTGTCTCTGTGTGTGTGTGTGTGTGTGTGTGTGTGTGTGTGTGTGTGTGTGTGTGTGTGTGTGTGTGTGTGTGTGTGTGTGTGTGTGTGTGCTTCGAGCCCTACCCTAGCCACATCACACATCGCCGCTGATGTGCGTGTTTACACCTCCACCCACGCACTGCCTCGTGGGGAATTAGCACGGCAAAAAATAAAAAACTGTCAAAGCAACGCAGTGTCTGCAATTAAACAGAAAACACAAAGCTAAAGATTTTGGGTAAATGAAAAGTGGCAATACTTCTTCTCTTGAGAGTGCAAAGTTGAAGTGGAAACATCTGATGAATGATTAATAGGCAAATGGCTATCAATATTCTAGGAGCTGAGGTCTGTTTAATTCTTGATCAGATCTGCGGTTATACTTCCTGACTGTGCATGGGCTGGTTGCATACATAGTCTAACATGTTCTGGGCTCATGTAAGAAATGCTTTAATGAGGAAACCACAGAGCTTTGATTTCTATAATTCAGTCACCTAAGGATGTATGGGGATGCAGAAGGTTCCATGTTGGATCAAATTCAATGACTAGCAGCAGTATTTTAATACATGCAGTAGCATTCTTATCTATTCTGGCTCAAAACTACACAGATGCCCATTTACGTCTTGTTAAATTGTGAAACCTCTTGTATAGTGTTCTGACAGGTATGGAAGATAGAAATGACAGTCTAAATAGATAGAGAGATCTAACTTTATGTGTTCGTACTTGAGCATGACTGAGGGCCTATCTTAGCCCATTTCATCATGTCTATTTACCGTGTCTGATCCACCATATACGAAACATTGAACTAGAGCAAAATGAATTAATAGGGCATCTATTCAAATGTTAGAAATGAGCATTTCCAATTATTGTCAGGAGGAAAGTCTAAGCACATTGTTGTGACAGTCTCTCCATACATTTTCTCTTTCTCCAAATGGTAACTTTTCTTTGACCCCAAGCAATTGCTTAGCTTACAGTTCCGGACATGTCTACTGTTGCCTACTTTTACTGTTCCATTGAGTGATTAGTTATTAAGAATACATTGAATAATAGAAATGCCAGAAAGCTGGGTGGAATTGCTCACTGTATTGATTGACTGTAGGGATGAACAGTCTTTTGTGCCCGAAAAAAACCCAAGAGTATTCATCTCAAGGCTAAACACACCATGTTTGACCACAGTGACGGAAGTACAGATGTATGATCGTAATTTGATCCCTCTTTTGTTGCTGAGAATTTTCCTGCAAGGCAGGAAATGCAAACTTTTTGTGAAGCTGTTGTGAGTTTTACAAAGCTTCTAAAGTTCGTCATTTCTACATTCACATTTCAAACTTGCACTGAAGAAAAATTGATCAGCCTCAACAAAAATGTCCATTAATTATAATCCACATGATAATTCACATTTCCTGTTGCTGCAGGATTATTTTCCTGCGGTAGCAAACTAGCTCAAATTAAGATCCTACATCTGTAACAGTACAGTCTCACTGTGTAACACTAACATCACGTTTTATAAGTAGCCTATAGATACAGTACATTTTCAGTGTTGTCCCTGCCAGGTTCCCTGTCAGGATTTACAGAAGATACTACAAGCCACAAGAGAATAAACAGCCAGGTCTTCCAATAAGAATCAGGCCAGGATTAAATTCCAACCAAGGAAGACATTGTAGCACGGTGACATTTACAGGTAATTTCCGATTGAGCGGACATCTGCAGTGTTTACTTTTAATGTTTTCTCTGCGTCTGCGATAACAAATGGGGCATAGCCGAACATGGGTGATCTTACTGAATCTAGGCCTTATTGTGTTTGAAAGATTAGTGGAATCTGTGTGGGTAGCTGGACAGGTAGGATGACTGACAGTGAAGGTGAACAGGTGGCCACGTGTCAGGTAACAGAGAAATGGATGAGACTGGGGCAGGAATTCCTTTAACCATAAAGTGGTAAAGTGATATATTTACTGAGTAGTCTTCTGGATCAGACGGAGTTAAGGAAGAGAAAGCAGCGAGATCAGGCGATGGCAATTTCCTCCTTTTATGGAGTTGAGATCTGTCTGACATTTCCACCTGACCTAATTAAAGCGCCCCTGGCACAGCTGAGTAAGTGGCAATGAATTAAAGGATTATTCCACCAACTCCATGGGCCATTTCTACAGCCACCCCGGAAATGTGTTAAATTCCACACTCCTCAAAAAAGGCTCATTGCTCCCCGTCCGCTGTCATCTCAGGGAGAGTAATTAGTCGGGCAACTGGCCGGATATATGTCCGGTTCTTCACCTGGATCTCCACTGATCTAACACGACCATCGGTCCCAGGCATGGTCTTAGTGATACGGCCCACCGGCCAGGAGTCTCGAGGCAGCTGAGGGTCCACCATCATTACTACTTGGCCAGTTTCCATGCTGGCCATTTCTCTCTGCCATTTCCCTTTGTGCTGTAGACTTGGTAGGTAATCCCGAATGAATCGGGCCCAAAAATGGTCAGCTAAGATCTGGCTGTGTCGCCACCGGTGTCTGCCAATGAGGTTGGTATCAGCATACATGGCTTGAGGAAGTGACGCATCTCGGCGTCTCATCAAGAGCATATTCGGTGTAACCGGATCGGGGTCAGCGATGTCTGCAGAGACCATATCCCAAGGGTTTGGAGTTCAGTATCCCTTCCACCTCTATCAGGACGGTCCTCAAGACAGTTTCAGTGACAGTTTGGTCCCCTAGTACGACTCGTAAGACCGTCTTTACAGATTTGATCTCTCGCTCCTATGGTCCTCCAAAATGAGGAGCTCCTGGAGGGTTAAATTTAAATGAGATTTGTTGGTCCATCAGCTGATCCTGGAGGCTGGGTTCCATGGCTTGGAAGGCTTCCTCCAATCTGGCTTCTCCTGCCTTGAAGTTCGTACCTCTGTCAGCCAGGATCTCGTAGGGTTTCCCCGTCGGGAGATAAACCGCCGTAGGGCCATGAAGAAGGCTTCAGTATCCAAACTCTCCAGTAGGTCCAGGTGGACACATCTGGTTGTCAAACACTTGAATAGAATGCCCCAGCGCTTTTCCACACAACGACCTAGCTAGATCATCTAGGGACCAAAGCAATCTACTCCTGTTGACCAGAAGGGTGGTTTAAGGAGGCGCAAGCGAGCAGGGGGTAAATTTTGGGCACAGTGGCTCCGGCCCGCCATCTCTGACATTCTACGCAGGCGTATTGGTGCTTACGAATGGCTCCTCGTCCTCCAATTATCCAGTACTTACGCTTCATCTCCCCATTGACCCTCTCTGGCCCTGGGTGGAGAAGCCTCTCATCATAACTCTAAATGAGGAGCCTGGTAAGAGGTTGTCTGGAGTGAAGGATAATTGAGTGGATAGCATCGGGGACCAAAACTTCTGCTTGGCGCAGCCTCCCTCCGACTCTGATCACTCCAAGGATTTGATCATATTCTGGGGCGAGAGAGAGAAGACGGTTCTCCTTAGCAACTTCCCTACCGGCTTTCAGAGCTTTTAACTCCTCGGGGAAGCTAACTGCTTGTGCTTGCTGGAGGAGTAGTGTCTCTGCCACGAGGGAGATGGGTATAAAAACCACCCCATCTGAGATCTGGTTTGTGGTGGCGATCAGATCCGACAGTGTTTGGGATTGTGCTAGGTCAGGGAGAGCTGCTGTTGGTTCCGTAGAGATGCTGTAGCAATGGGCGGACTTCCTTACCTCATGAGCTTCAGTTGGTTGTGAATCCCCCTTTGGACAGGAGATTCCGTACTTTATCAAGGAGTGCTTTCGCTTCAGCCGTGGATGGGATGCTCAGTAAGCAGTTATCCACATAGAAGGCATTTTCCACTGAATCACATACCTCTGGGTCACTGTCTGGGTGCTCCCGTGCGTGTCTCTGCAGAGCGTATATGGCACAACAAGGACTGCAGGTGGTGCCAAATGGGAGTACTTGCCATTCATAGATGGTGGGCTCTGCGTCTCGTTCCATATCTCGCCAGATGAACCGGAGCAGTGTTGTGTCGGAAGGCTGTGTCTTTTATACTGATAACAAGTTCAAACAGGTGCCATTAATACAGGTAACGAGTGGAGGACAGAGGATCCTCTCACAGGTTTGTGAGAGCCAAAAATCTTTGCTTGTTTGTAGGTGACCAAATACTTATTTTCCACCATAATTTGCAAATAAATTCATTCAAAATCCTACAATGTGATTTTCTGGATTTTGTTTCTCATTTTGTCTGTCATAGTTGAAGTGTACCTATGATGAAAATTACAGGCCTCTCTCATCTTTTTAAGTGGGAGAACTTTCACAATTGGTGGCTGACTAAATACTTTTTTTGCCCCACTGTATGTTGTCCACCCAATCAAAGGATCAGAGAATTCATTTAGAACTGAAACCATAAACTACAGCTAGCAAGAACTGCAGTGCATAACATGTGGTGAGTAGTTGACTCAAAGAGAGAGAAAGACAATAGTTTATTAATTTATTCAAAAATGAAGGAGAAGCAAGATTTTTTTCAGTTTCACTTACTTAGCTAGCAAATGCAGCAGGCTAGTTTAGTTACTCAAACACCTGAATCAAACATAGGGATGCTATGTTAGCTAGCTGGCTATCAAATCAAATGAAATTTGAATTGTCACATGCGCTGAGGCTGAGGTGTAGACCTTAACATGAAATGCTTACTTACAAGCCCTTAACCAACAATGCAGTTCAAGAAATAGAGTTAAGAAAATATTTACTAAATAAACTAAAGTGTTTTTTTTTAAATAACACAAGAAAATTACAGAACAATAACGAGGCTATATACAGGGGGTACCGGTACCGAGTCAATGTGCGGGGATACAGGTTAGTTGAGGCAATTTATAAAGTGACTGCATAGATAATAAATAGCGAGTAGCAGCAGTGTAAAAACAAAGGGGTGGTCTTATGGCTTGGGGGTAGAAGCTGTTAAGGAGCCTTTTGGTCCTAGACTTGGCACTACGGTACCGCTTGCCATGCGGTAGCAGCAAGAACAGTCTATGACTAGGGTGGCTGGAGTCTTTGCCAATTTTTTGGGCTCTCCTCTGACACCACCAAGTATATAGGTCCTGGGTGTCAGGAAGCTTGGCCCCAGTGATGTACTAGACCGTACGCAATACCCTCTGCAGTGCCCTACGGTCAGATGCCGAGCAGTTGCCATACCAGGCAGAGATGCTGCTGTAGAACCTTTTGAGGACCTGGGGACCCATGCCAAATCGTTTTAGTCTTGTGAGGGGGAAAAGGTTTTCTACTGCCCTCTTCACAAATGTCTTGGTGTATTTGGACCATGATCGTTTATTGGTGATGTGGACACCAAGGAACTTGAAACTCTCGACCCGGTCCACTTCAACCCCGTCAATTTTAATGGGGGCCTGTTCGGCCCTCCTTTTCCTATAGTTCACCATCAGCTCCTTTGTCTTGAGGGAGAGGTTGTTGTCCTGGCAGCACACTGCCAGGTCTCTGACCTGCTCTCTATAGACTGTCTCATCGTTGTCTGTGATCAACACTACCACTGTTGTGTCGTCAGAAAACTTAATGATGGTGTTGGAGTCGTGCTTGGCCACACAATCGTGGGTTAACAGGGAGTACAGAAGAGGACTAATTGTTGAGGATCAGTGTGGCAAATGTGTTGTTAGCTACCCTTATACCACCTGGGGGCGGCCCGTCAGGAAGACCAGGATCCAGTTGCAGAGTGAGCTGTCCCAGGGTCCTTAGCTTAGTGATGAGCTTTGTGGGCACTATGGAGTTGAATGCTGAGCTGTAGTCAACAAACAACATTCTCACATAGGTGTTCCTTTTGTCCAGGTGGGAAAGGGCAGTGTGAATTGCGATTGAGATGTGTCATCTGTGGATCTGTTTGGGCGGTATGCAAATTGGAGTGGGTCTAGGGTTTCCGGCATGATGGTGTTGATGTGAGCCATGACCAGCCTTTCAAAGCACTTCATGGCTACCTACGTGAGAGCTACGGGGCAGTAATCATTTAGGCAGGTTACCTTCACTTTCTTGGGCACAGGGACTATGGTGGTCTGGTTGAAACAGACTCGAAACAGGTATTACAGACTCGGTGAGGGAAAGGTTGAAAATGTCAGAGCCAGTGTAGTAGGATTCAATCTTAGTCCTGTATTGATGGTTCGTCTGGGCATAGCGGGATATTTTTTAAGCATCCGGAATAGTGTCACGCTCCTTGAAAGCGGCAGCTCTAGCCTTTAGCTCGGTGTGGATGTTGCCTGTAATTCCTGGCTTCTGGTTGGGAAATGTACGTATGGTCACTGTAGGGACGATGTCGTTGATGCACTTATTGATGAAGCCGGTGACTGAGGTGGTACACTCCTCAATACCATTGGATGAATCCCGGAACATATTCCAGTCTGTGCTAGCAAAACAGTCCTGTAGTGTAGCATCTGTGTCATCTAACGACTTCCTTATTGAGCGAGTTACTGGTACTTCCTGCTTGTAAACAGGAATCAGAATTATGGTCAGATTTGCCAAATGGAGGGGGGGGGGGAGCTTTGTGTGGAGTAAAGATGGTCTAGAGTTTTTTTCCTCTGGTTGCACATGTTACATGTTGGTAGAAATGAGGTAAAATGGATATAAATTTGCCTGCATTCCCCGGCCACTAGGAGCGTCACTTCTAGATGAGCATTTTCTTGTTTGCTTATGGCGTTATACAGTTCGTTGAGTGCGGTCTTAGTGCCAGCATCGGTTTGTGGTGGTAAATATAAGGCTACGAATAATATAGATGAGAACTCTCTTGGTAGATAGTGTGATCTACAGCTTATCATGAGGTATTCTACCTCTGGCAAGCAATACCTTGAGACTTCTTTAATATTAGACATCGCGCACCAGCAGTTATTGACAAATAGACACACACCCTGCCCCTTGTCTTACAAGATCTAATTGCTCTGTCCTGCCGACGCACGGAGAAGCCAGCCAGTTCTATCTTATCCGTGTCGTCGTTCAGCCACGTCTCAGTGAAACATAAGATATTACAGATTGTATTGTCCCTTTGGAAGGATAGTCTTAAATCTAAAATTGTCCAGTTTTTTTTCCAATGATTGCACGTTGGCAAATAATACAGAGGGAAGTGGTGGTTTATCTACTTGTCAATGAATTCTTATAAGGCACCCCACCCTCCTCCCCCTGTTCCTCCATCTTTTCTTCATGCTGATGACAGGGATGTGGGCCTTGTCTTGACAAAGCAGTATATCCTTTAAGTCGGACATATTAAAGAAAAAAATCTTCGTCGAGTTCGAGGTGAATAATTTCTGTTCTGATGTCCAGAAGCTATTTTCTGTCATAGTGAGGGTAGCAGCGTCATTATTTACAAAATCAGTTACAAACATTGAGAAAAAACAAACAAAATAGCACAGTTGGTTCGGAGCCCGTAAAACGGCAGCCGTCCCCTGGCGTCATTGTATATGACTATCCAACACAACACTGGAACTCTTCCAAGTCAAGGTAAGCTTTTGGTTTATTTAATTTGTTGCCACCATAGCCTGCCGTGGTAACTGCTTACTGACTATACACTGTAACGTTACTGCATGACTATAGCAGGGTTACTAACAAATTAGTTCTATTAGCTATGTTTACTCGGATGTTACTTTAGCTAATATGGGGACAACAATTTAGGCTGTTTGTAGAGATTATGACATGGTTTGGCTTGGAAAGTTTTTTTTTGCCTGGTCACATACAGCTGATGTGTTGTTCATTGAAGTCCACAAACTAAGGGAAAAGGTGAGAGGAGGAGAGTGCATAGAGGTGAGAAGGAATACAATGTGGCTGCTATGAAAGTGAACTGTGTTGATGCAAGATTAGGGGTGTATTCATTCTGCTGCTTCTGTTGAAAAACATTTCTTAAAGGAAAGCACACTGTCTGTCATATCAAATTTTTCTCTCGACCTAGGTGCACCTTTGTTGTAAACTTTCATTCATAGGCTAGGTTCTAGCAACCTCATGATGGGTGTAGGGAACATTTTAGTATCATGTAGGAGCCTAAGTCTATCAATGTTACATTGAACTGGGTGAATGGAATATGAATGACAGTCATCCAACATGCTGTAATAGAAATAAGGCCATGCTTTTGAAACATTTTTTTGTCCTCCCTCATCGTAAACTGCACCGACCGCCACTAGTATACAGCTGGGACATTACCGGTGATGTGCTTCCCATGTCCGACTCGTCCTCTCTGTCCCAACTGATGTCATAACTTGTACAGTCCTACAGAACATGTATTAAACTGGAGCATTGATACATTGCCGGAAGCAAGCCATCTAGACCAAAAGTGCTTCTCATTCAATCAAATCCTTAATTTTCCATGTTACATCACACCTCTATGGCTGCTTTAATCATGCCACTTCCAAGCATCAAAACAGCACACTCTACTGGAGAGAGATCTGATCCTAAATTGGTTTATGACTGACTCATGTGGACAATCAATGGATTCTCGCACGCACCAGTCCACTCTTGCATGGATAGGGATGTGCTCACACATGCAAATGCGGGATTATGACATTTGAGATTACTTGTCGATTTGACTGAAGAGAGAGCACTTCAGAGCCAGATAACAGAGTGGGGGAATAGCATACAGATGTAGGTCCTTAAATTGATCACCCTGTTGCAGAAGATCTTTCCTGCAATGCAGGACATTTTAAAATTATAGTGTATTTGAGGTTTGATAAGGCTTCTGAAGTTTGTAATTTCCATTTAAATATTTCCATAAATTATAATCCACATAATAATTCACATTTCCTGTTGTTGGTGGATTATTTTGCTGGATGATTATTTTCCTGGTTGAGCAAAATTATGATCCTACATCTGTAGCAAATGATGAGTAGGAGAGAACAGAGCAATCCTAGAGTTGCCTGAGCTGAATAACAACAGAGCCAAAAGTGTGTGTGTGTGTGTGTGTGTGTGTGCATGTGCGCATGCGCGCATGTGTGTGTGTGTGTGTGTGTGTGCATGTATGTGTGTGTGCATGTGAGTGCATGTATCCACATAGTATTAAAGATATTTCAATATTTATGCATATAATTGAGCAGGATAAAATGGATTCAAATCAAATAAAATGCGTCAAATACAACCCCTTAACCAACCATGCAGTTTTAAGAAATAGAGTTAAGGAAAAATGTACTAAATAAACTAAAGTTAAAAAAAGAAGAGAGAAAGTAACATTGTAAAATAACAATAATGAGGCTATATACAGAGGGTACCGGTACCTAGTCAATGTGCAGGGGTACAGGTTAGTCGAGGTAATTTGTCATTTTGGTGGTAGAAGCTGTTAAGGAGCCTTTTGGACCTAGACCTGGCGCTCTGGTACCACTTGCCGTGCTGTAGCAGAAAGAACAGTCAATGACTTGGGTGGCTGGAGTCTTTGACATTTTTTTGGGCCTTCCTCTGACACCGCCTAGTATATAGGTCCTGGATGCCAGGACGCTTGACCCCAGTGATGTACTGGGCCGTACGCACTACCCTCTGTAGCACCCTATGGTCAGGTGCCGAGCAGTTGCGATACCAGGCGGTGATGCAACCGTCAGGAAATTCTTGATGGTGCAACTGTATAGATTTTTGAGGATCTGGGGACCCATGCCGAATCTTTTCAGTCTCGTGAGGGGGGAAAAGCGTTGTGTTGCCCTCTTCACGACTTTCTTGGTCTGTTTGGACTATGATAGTTTGTTGGTGATGTGGACACCAAGGAACTTGAAACTCTCAACCCGCTCCACTACAGCCCCATTGATGTGAATGGGGGTGTGTTTGGCCCTCCTATTCCTTTAGTCCACGATCATCTCCTTTGTCTTGATCACATTGAGGTTGTTGTCCTGGCACCACACTGCCAGGTCTCTGACTTCCTTCCTATAGGCTGTCTCATCGTTGTCAATCATCAGGCCTACCGTTGTGTCGTCAGCAAAGTTAATGATGGTGTTGGAGTCGTGTTTGGCCACACAGTAGTGGGTGAACAGGGAGTACAGGAGGGGACTAAGCATGCACCACTGAGGGGCCCCTTGTTCAGGATCAGCGAGGCAGATGTGTTATTTCCTACCCTTACCACCTGGGGGCGGCCCGTCAGGAAGTCCAGGATCCAGTAGCAGGGGGAGGTGTTTAGTCTCACGGTTCTTAGCTTAGTGATTAGCTTTGTGGGCACTATGGTGTTGAACACTTGGTTTTAGTCAATGAACAGCATTCACACATACATGTAGGTGTTCCTTTTATCCAGGTCGGAAAGGGCAGTGTGGAGTGCGATTGAGACTGCGTCATCTTTGGATCTGTTGGGGAAGTATGCGAATTTGAGTGGGTCTAGGGCTTCCGGGATGATGGTGTTGATGTGAGCTATGACCAGCCTTTCAAAGCACTTCATGGCTACTGACGTGAGTGCTACGGGGCTCTAGTCATTTAGGCAGCTTACCTTCACTTTCTTGGGTACAAGGACTATGGTGGTCTGCTTGAAACATGTAGGTATTACAGACTCGGTCAGGGAGAGGTTGAAAATGTCAGTGAAGACACTTGCTTGTTGGTCTTCGCATGCTCTGAGTACACGTCCTAGTAATCGGCCCTGCGGCCTTATGAATGTTGACCTGTTTAAAGGTTTTGCTCACATCGGCTACGGAGAGCATTATGACACAGTCGTCTGGAACAGCTGGTACTCTCATGCATGCTTCAGTGTTGCTTGCCTCGAAACGAGTATGAAAGGCATCTAGCCCGTCTGGTAGGCTCGCATCACTGGGCAGTTTTTGGCTGGGTTTCCCTTTGTAGTCAGCAATTTTTTAAAGTCCTGCTACATCCGACGAGCGTCAGAGCCGGTGTAATAGTCCTGTAATGACGCTTTTCCTGTTTGATGGTTCGTCTGAGGGCATAGCGGTATTTTTTATAAGCATCCGTATTATTGTCACGCTCCTTGAAAGAGGCAGCTCTAGCCTTTAGCTCGGTGCGGATGTTGCCTGTAATCCATGGCTTCTGGTTGGGATATGTATGGTCACTGTGGGGAAGATGTTGTCAATGCATGAAGAGCTTCCATCTCTGTGTGTCTGTACTCTCCCTGTGATTCTCCAGCGTTCAGCTAAACCATGTAAAGCATCACTGTCATTCCAGAGTAGCAGGCTAGTAGCGTATGTTTGTAATTTAGGATGCTTATTATTTATAACTCGGAAGAGAGTTTTCCAATATTTTATATTTATCCACAGCAGGCTGCATCCAACACCTAGACAGAGAGGAAATAATACATTGGTACAAAGAGCATCACAACCGAGTGATTAAAGTTTAACAGCGAGGATGAGTGCAATTAAAAACACAGCGCTGAGTCACGTCCCACATGGGTTGTCCCCTAGACATAGGAACAAGTCAAGACAAACAACAGCAAAACTCCACTAACCTTGTTGTGGTCCAAGTGCTTCCTTGTTTGTATTACAGAAGTTCAAAGTAAACAGTCAACTAACACTTGACCTCAATAACATTGCAACATTTATTTTACTATTTTCATGGTGGCCATCATCCCTGTTGTTGTTTTTTTTGCCAGCATTTTCCCTAGCCTGTTATAGCCAGATCTGTTTGTGAATTGGCTACCAAGCTAACAATGTCCATATACGGTATTATATTTTCTATACTGACGAGGCTGATTGATTCCTGTGTTCTCAGTAAGGCCTGTGGTTGGCTAGCAGGGCTTCTTCCTTTAACCTGTTCTTCCTTTAACCTGTCCTCACCCTCAATTTCTACTCCACCATTCTGCCCACTGCACCCCAGGGAGAGGATTGGCAATCAATAGCAGGTCCAGTCTTCCCCTTATGGGAAAAAACACATAATCTCACGTGGAAAATCACGATCAAACATTTCTACATATTTTGTACATCTGAAATCATGTGCAAAAGATGACGAAATTTCACGTGTGAAATCATGTGGAACCATGTGGTTTTGGAACACTGCTCACGTGATGATATTTCACATATTGTTCCACATGTGGATTTTCACATGAGAGCAAACAACACAATTATCACACAATTATCACAAGACAAGTTGTAATATGGCATTTTTTCTGACTTGGCTTCCCCGGTGATTTTACCCATGCGCTGCTACTGAATTTCACCTCATGTGAATTGTAGATTCACATGTGGAATTTGCAGTTATCATTTTCACGTGAAAAACGTTCACATGTAAAAATTGAATTTGCAGTTTTACTTGTGAAAAAAGTTTAAATGTTGCCACGTAGTTCCATTGTATCAAGCTTAAATTTTGCATCCTCATGTTGTCATATTTATTTCACATGACATCATGTTTTCACTTGTGCTGAAATGTAGTTTCATGTTATCACATGTTGCTTTCTGACATGGTTATTACAGTAACTTCACATAAGATTATGTGATTAAATGTGAAATTCATGTGGTCTTTCTGTAAGAGTCTGCAACACCACGCAATAACGCATTAGCTCACAGTACACTGTGTCTACACACAGCTTGAGGTAACTTCTCGAGGCTACTGTATGAAATAATAATGATGTTTTACAAAATGTGAGGAATGTAATTTGATTTTATAGGAGGAATACATTTTAAAGGCCCAGTGCAGTCAAAAACATGATTTCTCTGCGTTTTATAAACAGATGTCGGATCTTAATATGACCCACAGGAAGAAAAATATCCTGCAGCAGAAGGAGTTGAATGAATATTTCAAATGTATAGTAGCCGCCAGGGGGCAGTTGGAAGCGGTGTTTGTAGGCTATATAATGCAGTACTGTACCTAGCGGCTATGGTTTGGGGAAGGCTCGGCAAACCAGCTAACTTCATACCAATAAGCATTCTCACGGCTTGCTAGAGCATTGTGAATTGTCGTAGCGTTTGCGCCCAGTGCCGGGCAATTGTTTTGACACTTTGTGTGAATGGAAACTAATGTTGGTGTAGCACACTGTTATTATTTAAACAATCCAAAGGCTGCTGCTTACCTGCCTCCAAAGGCACCAACCTTAGTAGGTAACACTCTTCCAGGAGGTTACTGCCGTTTTGGATAGAACGCAGCATCACCTGATAAATCACATTCCACTGAGCGTGAGACGTTTGTAGCCAGTGACAAAAATGTTTCTATTTTATCAATTTTAAATGCATGCTCTAACACAACAGATTCTGAAAAAAGTTGAGGGGTGTGAATACAGTACTTTCTGAATCCACTGTAGCTAAATAAGCTATTTTGCTGACAGTTTAACAATTATTAATAGCCAGAGTAGTGGTGTTTCACTGTGAAGCTAATATTGCATTAGCGCTGCTGTTTTTTTCTTATAAGTAGGCTTGCAATTGTGATTAATTCATACAACTATCACACCTGTGCATATCATTAAATGACACCGATGTTCAACATAACATGGTTTTATAGTCATTTATAACTAATATTGAAACGTGATATGATGAAATCTACAGTAACTAGATTAGAAGGCCTCGGCTACTTCATCCTAATGTAAGCTAAATACATTGGATACAAACCAAATACTGGCATGTGATAAAGGATAACATGCCCAATATAATTATATCAATGCATATCAGACAGGAATATATATTCAATTAAATGAACACAGCGTTGTATTATTATGGATGCCTTTCTCTCTCCTTGCAGGGGGTTCGACAGATGAACTAGTCGCCAGATGCCCAAGCCTCAAAATTTGAGACGTCAAAACTTGTCATTTTGAAAATATATATATATAATTAAATCCTGTATCCATGCATGAGTCCTTATAACACAGTCCTTGTACAAAAAAAAGCAATTCCCAAGTGAGGGACAACTCAAGTAGATGAACCTCCAACATTCATAGGCTTGTTCAGTACATGAGGGCAAATTGTGTCATGACAGCCACAGGTTTTGTTTATACACAGGACAGGAGTTTACAGGTTTTTGTTCTAGCCCTACACTAACACCTAATTCAACTAATTGAAGACTTGCACACAGTGCAATCTCCTGGGAGAGAAATTACATCTGTATTTAAGAATGGGCTTCATAAATGACAATGTCCTGATACATCTGCATGATAAACAATACCATTTGGGAATCTATTTCTATTCAACATGGTGATGTTGCACACTCCTGAATAATATATTTGGATATGGTGATAATCCTGGTGGCCGGCAGGTTCACAACAAGTTCTTTACATTTGCAGGGTGTCAGGGTGGTCCTTCAACCTGGAACAAGCAGAGACAAGTGGGGAGAAATTCACTGCTCAAATTTCCGTGCTGGTTCAAGTTGCTGAAGCCACAAATATCTTGATTCATTTGTAATAATTTTGTTAACAGTTTTGCATATTTTTAGGCCTGGTGACATTGTTTACAGAAAGACTAGAATAACTTAGCCTCTAATTTTAACTAGTAACACCAACCCCAACGGTGCAACACAATAAGGAAATGGAAAATGACATTGAAAGTTAGCTACCGTTAGCTGGGTAAACAGACACTGCATGCAGCTAGCTAGAAAAAAAACGAATCAACAGAATGCACAAATAATTAAGCTGGCTATCAAGCTATCAGGTATGAAGGGAAGACCCAGATGCAGACCACGTCGAATAAACAATGGTTTAACGTTCCAACCGAGGCAAACAGTAGACAGGTCAAGGCAGGCAGAGGTCAGTACTCCAGAGGGGGGCAGAGGTACAGGTCAGCAGGCAGGCTCAGGGTCAGGGTCAGGGACTGCCAGAGTGGTCAGGCAAGCGGGCTCAGAGTCAGGACAGGCAAGGGTAAAAAAAAACGTGAGGGCAAGAAAACAGAGCCTAGGAAAGCAGGAGCTGAGACACAAAAACGCTGGTTGACTCAAACAAACAAGACGAACTGGCAACAGACAAACAGAGAACACAGGTAAAAATACACAGGGAATAATGGGGAAGATGTGCGACATCTGGAGGGGGGGTGGAGACAATCACAAGGACAGGTGAAACAGATCATTGTGTGACGCACGCCTAGATTGAACAGAACACAACTAGCTGCATTTCATCCAAATGTTTTTCATCAGCTGTTATTAGCATGCCTTACCTCAAAACGAGTCGGGCATTATGTCGTAGCCTAGTGGAGACCAATATCTATCTACCTTATATTATTGAGCTATATAAATGTGGTTGTTGATGTGTATGGCTGCATTTCAGATACATTTTTGTACATTTGAATGTTGCAGTAATAACACCTAAGCCTAGCGTTTGAGCGTGCGAGAGAGAACATCATTTTAATAGCAAGCCCTGATACCAATGACTTGACTACCCCCGTATGGAGAGAAAAATAACTGCTCATTTTCAGTCACAAGGCTCATTTGAATTTCCTAATGCATCAGGAAAACTCTCTGTGACAAAAGAGTGATCAAGTTAATGTATATATGTATATTTCCACACTATGAGATTGGAATAACACTGTGAAATTGTGAAAATGCTGATAATATCATTTTAGTGTAAGAGCTGTTTGAAAAGGCTGCTTGAAATTTCATCCTGTTTTGGTGGGATGGAGTTTTGGCTTGACTGTTGACATAACCAGGCAGTACATTTCTTAATAGACCAATAATAAACAGAGTTCCAAACCTCTCTACCAATAACAATAAGCTAGTTTTCAGTTTTCCCTTTCCCACTCAGACCACTCCCAGAAAGTCCTAGCAACATTTTTGCTTGATAAATTACTCTTTGCTAAGAAGCTATTTTGGTTTCTTTTTGACCACTTGAATTGAAAACAATCCCAGCAAGGTACTTAATTGTTACCTAGAAATGATTTGATATTGAGATAAAAAGGGCTGCATTGTACCTTTAAACAGAGGTGTAGGACTAGTTGTAGGCTCTTCTGCAGGTACTTGAGGATAAGTGAGGAAAGTCATGGTGCTAGTTTGGTTGCTTCATACAGTATGTAAGGACCGGTCTCCATATTAGGACAGCCTCTGCAGGCTGTTTGTTTAAATATTTTTCCTGAAGTCTTAAGAGTTCTTGAGTAAAATGAGCAGCATTGCTTTGTCGATAGAGGCTGAGCAGTTATGAGGTAACTGGACAACCAATAGACAGATCAACAGGACACTGGTGTTCCAACACGGCTTAGGATAAATAACACATCAACACACCATAGGTAGGCCATGATAAAGTCATATATGATGGGGAGAGAGAGATTCATCATCTCCCACTCGACTCTGTTACTTCTATCCGCAGTCTATTGAGTTGACATTTTTAAAACATATCAGTTAACTCTACTTAGCTGACATACCACTCTCCTTCGCTTTGCACATATCAGATCAATATCACCTTACTCTTCTGCATTCACATCTAAACAGCTAAATGGGGTTTCATAGATAGGCTGTAGTCCTTTGGGATACTCGCTCTGTATGCCAATGAACCTCTTTTGGGTGCAGGCGCTTGACTAACCTCTCCATGAACTATTACCCATGACCCCCAACTGTCCTTGGCACAAGACGTAACCAGGCCTTTTTGGGAATGATCATTCCAGGGAAATTAACACATTTTCTATTTGCTGATTTTTGTACGCACCTTGTCCCCGAACACCTTAAAATCGACCCATCATTTTTTAAAAAAAACACAATGATCAATCTGAATCATTATTACTACCTCTGAGCTCACTGAGAATGTCCTACTGTTTTACATGACGGCATAAACAGCATGAAAGAAAGAGACGGAATAATTAAATCATTACCACGTGCTGAAAAACAAGCACATCTAATCCCACTGAGCCGCCAAGGTGGGAATCAATACCTGACAATGTGAAGGTGGAACTTCAAATGGATTCATAGAATCAGCAAGGCTACAGAGCGATGTGATTTGGTAGAGAGGGGAAGAACAACACCCGAAACAACGAGACAAAACACAAGCCCTGTGGCGGTTGCGTGGTTCCACAAAAGCAACGTATGTGATTTTGTTACAAATGTTTCATGTTATACCTTGAGTGTGCGGAGAGAGAGAAGAAACCCAAGGGGTTTTCTGTTCAAAACAACTTCCCCGGTGTCAGTCCTGTTACCTAAAACAACAACAACACTGATAGGGTGCTAGGTCGTTTTCATGTTTCCTGTTGCTTGGCCCATCCCCACCTACATGTAAATCCTTTACACAACAGTGAAAGTGAGACGGCTTTTGATATGGAAATGTGTCATGCTAATTTGATTCTGTGCTCTGTTAATGCCATTTAACCTTTCTGAGGACCTGTGGTATGTGGTGGTTTTTACCTAAACTTAGTTGAATTCACTGACTGTAAATCGCTCTGGATAACAGCCTCTGCTAAAATACTTAAATGTGAAATGTCTTCACGACTAGAAATCTACCCCTTCAGCACAACCAGTGACATGGCTGTGTTTTATGGTGACGCTATGAATGGTTATTGCATAAACTCACACAAATATTTACCAAAGGCAATATAAAATGATACCATATGTGTCGAGATATCAGAGATTAATTTCCTGTTAGGAAGAAATGCTTAGCTTGTGTGTACTGGACAGGCACTATAAACATACAATTAGTTTAATGACCATAAACATGAATCATAGACATTTGGATTAGAATGCATTATTAATGTATTGACTGGAACCTCGCAAATAACGTGACCGAGAATCGCAATTTACTACAAGTGAATTGAGTGCATTGTTTTAAATTGAACATTATTGCAAATCAAAGAGCATGGTAAATTATTTATGTCTCAATCTATTGTTATTCATCTCTCTGTTATAAGGTATGTTCAAATCATTCAGTGTAGATTGAAATACATTAACACAAATTGTTGTTGCATGGAGAATTCTGAACCCTGATAATATCCAGGTCTAATTCCTCTGTGCTACATTGATCCATTTTAATTCTGAAAATTGAGCAGGGGCACAGATTATGGTTGTATAATATATATAATAATGCTATTAAAAGCCTAAAGTATAAGGATATTCCCTAGTTGCAGGGAGATGGATGTTAATGTCTCAACTGTGATCCGATTTTCAACCTTTTTGGGGTTATTATGCCCTTAAGGAAAAAACACATTTTGCATGTGGAAAATCACATGATTTTACATGATAGAATTTCCACGTTTTGCACATGTAACATTTTATTTTACAAACCAAAATAATTTGTGAGAATGTCTCCGGAATGTCACGCAGTCGCAGTGTTATTCAACTTACATATTTTATATACATGATGGCATTGTGTATGTTTTTTATACTGTAATTGTTATTCATGGGATTTGAACTCACAACGTCTTAGTTCATTCCGATCTTCCTGCTACATCACCATGCCTTGTCAATAAGTGATTTCGTCTGTATTCCTGCACTTTACACTTCAAAGTAAATCTCAGCTATGTTAAAAAACACACTCAGGGAAAACTATTATATTTATCGTTGTGATTCAGGAATAACATTAAAACAGAAAAATATTCCCAACCAACGTCAGACAACTATACAGAAAACCATCAAATTGCTGAAATAACTAAGTGAAATCAATAATGAGAGACTTTTGCTAATTGCAGAGATGTATTATAAGGAAGTAATAACCCCAAATCCAGAGGTTATGAGTTCAAATCTCGGGGGGGTGTCATATTGAAAGTCAGCACTAAGTGATCATGTCAAATGGAATCACATTGATTAAAGATGTTTATACTATTTTAGCTGAACAGTATACCACTTACCTTAAAACCCCCATACCATTTAATCACAAAAAAACACTTGAAATGTGACGTTTCACATGTTGAAATGCTGCTCTGTTCTAGGCCAGCTGTAATTTACCTGTTCTTCTTTGTGGCACTTGACCATATAACTGGGCAGTAGTCCAGGTGTGACAAAACTAGGGCCTGTAGGACTTATTTTGTTGATTCTAATGTCAAGAAAGCAGAGCTGCGCTTTATCATGGACAGACCTCTCCCCCTCTTAGCTACCGTATCAATATGTTTTGACCATGTCAGTTTACAATCTAGGGATACACCAAGCAGATTAGTCTCCTCAACTTGCTCAATTGCCACATTACTTATTACAAGATTTAGATGAGGTTAAGGTTTTAACTAATGCTTGACCCAAACACAATGCTTTTAGTTTCTGATATATTTAGGAATAGCTTATTACTTGCCACCCATTCTAAAACCGACTGCAGCTCTTTGTTAATTCTTGCGTCGAGCCATCCCGGATCCGGGATCGTGAATACAGCCTCAAGCTCATTACCATAACGCAACGTTAACTATTCATGAAAATCGCAAATTAAATGAAATTAATATGCTAGCTCTCAAGCTTAGCCTTTTGTTAACAACACTGTCATCTCAGATTTTCAAAATATGCTTCTCAACCATAGCAAAACAAGCATTTGTGTAACAGTATTAATAGCTAGCGTAGCATTTAGCGTTAGCATCAGCAGGCAACATTTTCACAAAAAACAGAAAATCATTCAAATAAAATAATTTACCTTTGAAGAACTTCAGATGTTTTCAATGAGGAGACTCTCAGTTAGATAGCAAATGCTCAGTTTTTCCTGAAAGATTATTTGTTTAGGAGAAATCGCTCCGTTTGGTGCGTCACGTTTGGCAAACGAAAAAAACCTGTATCCAGGAGTGTAAATATCCCCGCAGCTCATTAGCATAACACAACGTTAACTATTCATGAAAATCGCAAATGAAATGATATTAATATGCTAGCTCTCAAGCTTAGCCTTTTGTTAACAACACTGTCATCTTAGATTTTCAAAATATGCTTCTCAACCATAGCAAAACAAGCATTTGTGTAACAGCTAGCGCAGCTAGCGTAGCATTTAGCATTAGCATCAGCAGGCAACATTTTCACAAAAACCAGAAAATCATTCAAATAAAATCATTACCTTTGAAGAACTTCAGTTGTTTTCAATGAGGAGACTCTCAGTTAGATAGCAAATGCTCAGTTTTTCCTGAAAGATTATTTGTTTAGGAGAAATTGCTCCGTTTGGTGCGTCACGTTTGGCTACCAAAAAAAAACGAAAATTCAGTCTTCAAAATGCCGAACTTTTTTCCAAATTAACTCCATAATATCGACTGAAACATGGTAAACGTTGTTTAGAATCAATCCTCAAGGTGTTTTTCACATATCTCTTCATGATATATCGTTCGTTGAAAGCCTCCTCTCTCCTCTCAATCACTGGATGACTGCGTGCAGCTTGTAGATTACGCACCAATTTAGACAAAGGACACCGGGCGGACCCCTGGTAAATGTAGTCTCTTATGGCCAATCTTCCAATGATATGCCTACAAATACGTCACAATGCTGCAGACACCTTGGAGAAATGATAGAAAGGGCAGGCTCATTCCCGGCGCATTCACAGCCATATAAGGAGACAATGGAAAACAGAGCTTCAAAAATTCTGCCCATTTCCTGGTTGAAGTTTCATCTTGGTTTCGCCTGTAGCATGAGTTCTGTGGCACTCACAGATAATATCTTTGCAGTTTTGGAAACCGTATAGTGTTTTCTTTCCAAAGCTGCCAGTTATATGCATAGTCGAGCATCTTTTCTTGACAAAATATTGCGCTTAAAACGGGCACGTTTTTTTATCCATAAATTAAAAGAGCGCCCCCTATATCCAAGAAGTTAACTTCTTAAGGTATAGGGGGCAGCATTTTCACTTTTGGATAAATAGCGTGCCCAATCACAACTTCCTGCTACTCATGCTAAGAATCTTAGATATGCATATTACTAGTAGCCCTGCGTAACACTGTTGAGAGTTGCGCAAGACTTGAAAAGTAGCTTGGTTTGTTGTGTCCTGTATTGAACACAGATAGACCCGTCTTCAATTTGATCGATTATTAACGTTTAAAAATACCTAAAGTTGTATTACAAAAGTAGTTTGAAATATTTTGGCAAAGTTTGTAGGCATCTTTTGAAATATTTTGTACCGATGTTGCGCATTTTGGAAGCTGTTTTTTTCTGGATCAAACTCGCCAAATAAATTGACATTTTGGATATGTATGGACGGAATTGATCGAACAAAAGGACCAATTGTGATGTTTATGGGACATATTAGAGTGCCAACAAAAGAAGCTTGTCAAAGGTAAGGAATGTTTTATATTTTATTTCTGCGTTTTGTGTAGCGCCTGCAGGGTTGAAATATGCTACCCTCTTTGTTAACTGTTGAGCTATCATCAGATAATAGCTTCTTATGCTTTCACCGAAAAGCCTTTTTAAAATCTGACATGTTGGCTGGATTCACAACGAGTGTAGCTTTAATTGAGTATCTTACATGTGTAATTTAATGAAAGTTTGATTTTTATATCAATTTATTTTAATTTGCCGTGCTGAATTTTCCCTGGTTTTTGGCCAAGTGGGACGCAAACATTCCCTATACCATTTTATTTTTTTATTTTACCTTTATTTTACTAGGCAAGTCAGTTAAGAACAAATTCTTATTTTCAATGACGGCCTAGGAACAGTGGGTTAACTGCCTGTTCAAGGGCAGAACGACAGATTTTGTACCTTGTCAGCTCGGGGATTTGAACTTGCAACCTTTCAGTTACTAGTCCAATGCTCTAACCACTAGGCTACCCTGCCACCCCGACCATGAGAAGTTAAGGGTTGCAGCGATTTCACTTGCTGTGGTAGCTGACGTATATAATGTTGAGTCATCAGCGTACATAGTCACACAGGCTTTACCTAATGCTATTGGTAGTTCATTAGTAAAAATATTTTAAAAAGTAAGGGGCCAAGACAGCTATCTTGAGGTATGCCAAACTCTACCTGGTTTCAGTTAGAGAGGCTTCCATTAAAGAACACCCTCTGTGTTCCGTTAGATAACACATACGTTTTTTTCAGTAGCAGACTATGATCGAAAACGTCAAAAGCTGCACTGAAGTCCAACAAAACAGCTATCAATTTCTTTCAGCCAATCATCAGTCATTTGTGTTAGTGCAGTACATGTTGAGTGCCCTATAAGTACAGTACATGTTGAGTGCCCTATAAGTGTGCTGAAAGTCAATTATTAATTTGTTTACTGTGAAATAGCATTCTCTTGGCAATCACCATTTTTTCAAAAGTTCTCTAAGGGTCAGTTGCAGGCTGATTGGTCCACTGTTTGAACCAGTAAAGGGTGCTTTGCTGCTCTTGGGTAGTGGAATTACTTTTGCTTCCCTCCAGGCCTGAGGGCACACACTTTCCTGTTGGCATAGATTGAAGCGATGGCACATAGGAGTGGCAATGTAGTCACCACCGTCCTCAGTCATGTTCCATCCAAGTTGTCAGTACCAGGTGGTTTGTCATTATTGGAAGACAACGATACTTTTTTCAATTGTTCCACACTCACTTTACAGAATTCAAAATTGCAATGGTTGTTTTTCATAATTTGGTCAGTTATGAATGGATAAGAAGGTTGTATTCATTTTAACCCCCTTGAGTCGTGAGCTAATTATCATAATACAATCCCCATAAAAGATGTCTGTTTACAGCGGCTACTCTTCCTGGGGTTTATTATGAATCAGGACATTATGAATCGGGTTGTTTCTGGACAGGGCCCTGGCAATAACGAAACAGGTATGAGGAGACAGGTAATGGCGGACTGAACAAAGTTATGTAGAGCACCTCAAGATAAAACGTAATATTCAATATCGGCAAGTTAGACTAAAATATTAGCACTACACAATCTGGTGGGTGATAACTTTCAATCTGGATAATAACACAAAACAAATCTTAAGACTAGAGACATTTATTGACAAACATGACGGAGAGTAGGTCAGGGGAACTGATTCCAAAACGAAAATGGGACTCTTCTACAGACACAGACAATTTAATATTTTCACCACCGGGAATGGTAAAGGTCGAAACCGATCTGTTAAAATCAATAAATGACAAACTGGGTATACTTGAATTAGTTAGTAAGGATATAAAAGTGTTGAAGGCAAGCCTCGAGTGATGAAAAAGCTGCGACATTGGAGAAGGAAACAAACAAGCTAAAAGGGACAGTCAATAAGATTGAAACCGAAGTGAATGAAATTAAAAGGAGAACACCATTCTGAGAGAAGCCTTACTGGACATACAAACTAGATCCATGAGAGAGAATCTGGTACTTACAGGTATCCAGGAGAAAGAAGGGGAAGTTCCTGAATCTGTAGTTAGAGAGTTCCTCCTTACAGCGCTTCAGATCCCACGCGAAGCTATCGACAAAATCCAACCTGAACGTGTACACCGCTTCGGACAGAGAGGCCAAAGGTATGAGCGCCTAATCGTTGCCAAATTTGCTTAATTTAAAGATAAAATAATGGTTAAAAGCCTGGGTAAAAGACTTGCTGGGACCAAAATTGGCATGAATGATCTGTTTCCGAAGGAAATTGCAGAACGGCGTAAAGTTCTGTATCCAATTTTCAAAGAAAATAGATTAAAAGGGAAACGAGTAGCTCTCGTTGTTGATAAACTATATATTGACAACCAGTTGTTCAGATACACAAAGACTACTCCATGGCTATTTTAAAAATGACAATGTTCTCATAGATGAGGAAAATAATGAAACACAATTCTATATATAGCCTTTGTATATCTTCACATATGACTAATTGGAACACACAAGCACTAATTCAACATGGTGAAGATAAAAACGATGTAAACAGAAGGCACAGTATGTGTGGATGGTGTGGTGTGTGTTTATTTTTTATTTTATTTGTTATGTTTGGGAAAGTTGAGTGAGTGAGTAATGAACTGGTTGCATATCCCAGAGCCAATGTATTGCTGTGAGCCGGGGTATGAGAGAGCTTTCAATGTTGTTCAGATGATGGATATACTTTTATAATTAATTATGCTTCTTATTTATTTATTGTCCTATCATGGTGGAACAGTTTTAAAATAAATTATACATTTGATTTATTTATTGTCCTATCATGGGGAACTAAATTTTTAAAATAAATTATATCTAATTATTTATTTATGATCCTAATTTAATGGTACGCTCCACAACCCTATACCCTAGACACCCACCTGAATGACCCAGATACTAAGGAGAATGGGCCTGCTGTAAGCGGTCTATATGCAGCCAAAATGCGGTTAGAGACCAAGAGCAGTACTGCCCCCTCAAGATTCTGAGCCTGCTTGGCGGGGTTGGTCCTGCAAAGCCAAAGCCCCCTAAAGGAAGAGCATACTATACAAGGAAATTCTCAAAGCTGCTAATGAGAACCTTGACGACCTTGTACCTAGCCGGTAGGGATTCCGGTGGGGTGCCCCCACCCAGGCAGTGGCAGTGCTGGCAACACTAGCTGCAGTAACCCATGGGGAGGGGGTCACACTCGGACATTCAGAGAGGGGGTATATTGTTGTGACCCTGGTGGCACAAAATTAAAAGTCTGACTGCATGGAGATGCTTGGGAATATGGTCAATACGGGTGCCCGTATTGTGGGTGTTTCAGGGAAAAGGTGTACATTTGACCTCCTTCGTCTAGGATGTGACAATGGTTAATAAAATCTCTCAATTTCTGCCCATTGTTTTTGCATGGTCTTGCAGGTCTTCTCATGCAGCTGCAACAGTAAGTGCATTTGTAAATCAGGACCTTTCTTGAGTTGGGCTCTGGGATGGTGCAACTGTTGAGAATGGGAGTTTATGGTTGTGTGGGGGGAAAGGGTTGAGTGTGTGTGTGTGTGTGTATCCCACAACAGTTGAGAATGGGAGTTTATGGTTGTGTGGGGGGAAAGGGTTGAGTGTGTGTGGGTGTGTGTGTGTATCCTACAGCTGCTGCAAAGGAGTAAAAGATGTTAGGGACAATAGAGGATGATCCACAGCTATATATAATACAAATCGAGGTGAGGGCGATGGAAATGCATTTGGCAGTTGATCTACTTCAATTCAGTAAATGGCACTGTGTGCTCTTTTCAAAGGATGGATCCAAGTCTGTTCAGGGCCATGGGATGAGGGGGGCCGGAGGTGGTCTGCCGGGCATTGGGATGACGGCCCAGCTCGGGATGAGGAGGGCTTTTAGCGGGTGGAATGGTAGGGACCAATTGGAGGTTTACTTAGTAGCAATGCAAATATCATGGTACAGCTATGTAGACACTCAATCATCATGTTACTTTTTAATGGTACATTTACAAACATATATTTTGATAAATAGAATTGAAAGTTGTGTCCCATTATGGTAAGTGGTGAAATAAGTATAGCCAGTTACAATTGTAATGGCCTAGCAGATAATAAGAAAAGACAATCAGTATTTACCTGGCCAAAAGAGAAGGAATATAATATCTATTGTTTACAGGAAACGCATTCAACAATTTTAGATGAAGTTTTGTGGAAAAAGAACTGGGGGGGCGAAATATACTTCTCCCATGGGCAATGAAATTCAAAAGGGGTGATGGTTTTAATTAACAGTAATTTTGATCCAAATGTGCAAATTGTCCAAACAGATTATCAAGGTAGATGGATTATTTAAAATATGTTGTTGGACAATAAACAGATATGGAGGATGGCTTATTAACCTATACGGTCCGAATAATGATGATCCAAGCTTCTTTGAAAATATATATAAGAACTTATCAACTCTACAAGCAACACTAGACTCCATTATTATGGTGGGAGATATTAATACGGTCTTAAATACCTCTATGGACCAGAAAGGAAATCACACTACAAACTATCACCCTCAAGCACTTAAGGAAATCATGAATGTCATGGATATATTGGAATTAGTGGACATATGGAGACTTAAATACCCTGACCTAGTGAGATATACATGGAGGTTTAATACCCTGACCTAGTGAGATATACATGGAGGTTTAATACCCTGACCTAGTGAGATATACATGGAGGAGGTTTAATACCCTGACCTAGTGAGATATACATGGAGGAGGTTTAATATCCTGACCTAGTAAGATATACATGGAGGTTTAATACCCTGACCTAGTGAGATATACATGGAGGAGGTTTAATACCCTGACCTAGTGAGATATACATGGAGGTTTAATACCCTGACCTAGTGAGATATACATGGAGGTTTAATACCCTGACCTAGTGAGATATACATGGAGGTTTAGTACCCTGACCTAGTGAGATATACATGGAGGAGGTTTAATACCCTGACCTAGTAAGATATACATGGAGGTTTAATACCCTGACCTAGTGAGATATACATGGAGGAGGTTTAATACCCTGACCTAGTGAGATATACATGGAGGTTTAATACCCTGACCTAGTGAGATATACATGGAGGTTTAATACCCTGACCTAGTGAGATATACATGGAGGAGGTTTAATACCCTGACCTAGTGAGATATACATGGAGGAGGTTTAATATCCTGACCTAGTGAGATATACATGGAGGAGGTTTAATACCCTGACCTAGTGAGATATACATGGAGGAGGTTTAATACCCTGACCTAGTGAGATATACATGGAGGTTTAATACCCTGACCTAGTGAGATATACATGGAGGAGGTTTAATACCCTGACCTAGTGAGATATACATGGAGGAGACTTTGCAAGACTTTGAATTTTTAAATTGAAATTACCATATAAAATTCTTGCAACTAACAGAATGTTATATATATGGGGGATGCAATCTTCCCAGCTCTGCAGATTCTGCTGTGAGGAGGCAGAGTCATTAGATCATTTATTTTGGTTTTGTCCATATGTAGCTCGTTTTTGGTCACAGGTCCAGGAATGGGCTGAAGAATTGCAACATTTGCCCAGAACTAACGCTGCAGACAGCAATACTGGGTGATTTGAAAAGCCATAGTCAATCAATCAATCAATAATATAATAATTATTTTAGCAAAAATTTTTATTTTTAATTTACAATCTGTAGAAGCTATGAGAATAGAAAGGTTCAAGTTGTTTGTGAAGCATCACAGCACAGTTGAAAAATATATGGCAAATAGAAATCCAAAATGGAGGATGTTGAGCAATAGATGGGAGAGGTTGAATGGAGCTGAAGGGTGGGACTAATAGCAGGATAAAACATGTAGAACATACGTGGTCTGTAAAATGTATATAGGTTCAGAACTTTTGTGAAATAGCACAGTTACAAATAGAAATCAAACTGGATGGATATCAGAAATAGAGGAAGGACTAAAAACAAACAAAAAATAACTATTGTAAAACAGACCGTGTATGTAAAATGTGTATTAAGATGTATAAATTGAAGGTAAAAGCCGAAGTGTTTATTAGTTTACTCCAATTGGGGGATCGGTGGTAGGGTTTGCGGGGAATAATAATAAAGGTATATTCTTTAAAAAAATATGTATGTCTATATAGGTATGTGTATGTATATATGTGTATATGTATGCATGTGTGTATGGATATATATATTTACCCAAAAAATATATGGGGGATTGGAAATGATGCAGACAATTACATTGATGGAACTAATATTCTTTCCGCAATATTTAGCTGATCCACCCCTTACATTTTTGAATTTTTTAAAGATGTCTGTAGGCTAGAGATTTCCATTTTTCTTGCATAGTCTGCCTCAATCTCCCACATCCACCGATGTCGGCCTTGCACATATGCGGGGGACGGTGTCAGAGCTACATCAGTGTTTGTCAGACCAGGAGACATCCTCGAAAATCAGTCTCCTCACGAAACATCGGTAGCATCTGAATGGTTTCACAAACAAACAATTACAACCCCTTTATGGAAAGACGAGACTCTCACGAACACGTACAAGACTCGTCTGAAGGTAGACCGGTACCAGTAAAAAAAATAAGTACTATTAAGTAATTACGTACCTAGTAAGTAGTATAACGTTACTTTTACATGTTGTCACGTTATCACATTAACTCCATATTTGATCACGTGAAATTCATGTTTTGTCTTAAATTTGATCACGTGAAATTCATGTTTCTTCATAAGGGTGACCAAATAAAAACTAATCCGGGTGTGAAACACAAACTACTTCCATTACCAAAGCTGTAGGCAGTTGCTGAGACACATGGAGGGTTTGGACAAGTCAATCTAGTGAAGAAGTGTGTTTTGGTCTAGAGGAAGAGGTCAGAGGTCATGTCCATTTATATTGTTACAAATGTTGTTGGTAGAGCATGGCGCTTACAATGCCAGGATTGAAGGTTCAACCCGGCTACGGCCACCCAGGGGAAGAGGTCAGAGGTCAGGTCCATTTATATTGTTACAAATGTTGTTGGTAGAGCATGGCGCTTACAATGCCAGGATTGAAGATTCAACCCGGCTACGGCCACCCATACAAAAAATATATGCTGGTATGACTGGAAGTCGCTTTTGATAAAACTGACTGCTAAATGTCATACTATCATGTCTTTACTGGCAATCAAAGTATCAGCACTTTAGTAGTAGTAATAGTAGTAATAGTACACTTTTAGAAAAATAATTCAGAAAAACGTTTTTCAGCTGTCCCCATAGGAGAACACTTTTTGGTTCCAGGTAGAAACCTTTTGGGTTCCATGTAGAATCCTCTGTGAAAAGGGTTCTACATGGAACCCATATGGGTTTCCACCCAGAACCAAAAAGGGTTCTCCAAAGGGTTCTCTTATGGGGACAGCCGAATAACTCTTTTAGGTTGTAGATAGCATCTTTTTTTTCTAAGAGTGTAGTAGTAGTAGTGTTAGTAGTAGTCATAGTAGTAGTAGTAGTGGCTGTAGTAATAGTATTGGTATTGCAGAGGATATAGGAATACACACGAAAACACTAATATTCTCCAAGATCTCCTCCAAGCTGGGGCAATCTGTTCGAGATCATATTATCTGCCACCGTGATTGAATCCAATAGCAGAGAAATGAATGAGCACATAGCGTTCTGAAAGGCCAGGATGATCACGGTTGAAGAGGCAATTCAACAAATGATCTGATATCCTCTATGCTGGCGCCCAACATCAGACTAGAACAATGGCATTTAACCAAGGCATCCCAAAGAAGGACAGATGATTAGATTGGAAAATTCCTTTATAACAATGGATAATATAACAACGTTTTAGATTTGATTCGGCATCTTTACCTATCTGATATATATTAAGAGTATGACCATGTAGAAAATACATGTACCAGCTGTCATAAGTGTTTCTTTGGCTGGTCCTGGATCAGATGTGACATAGATCAGAGGTGCACTTCAGAACGACTCCGCCTGATCTCAGATCAGTTGAGATGGAGGAACATGTACAGTAAATGCTAAGTGGCGGTTCGAGCTGAGGGAACAGCCACAGTGACTGGGACGTGGAAGAAATGTTGTGCTGCTGAATCGATGGGGAGCTCGCCATGTGAAAAATGCATGAGGGGCGTTTTTCCCATAACACTGTACAAAACATGCAGGGAAGTCTCCAAGAGGAAGCCGAAACAAGCGTTAAATATTCAGCTGCATAGAAGTCATGTTTCACCGGAGTTCAGTCAAAGCTGGGTATGGAACTCACAGAGGGACGAAGGAGTTCAAAGTGGTTCAAAGTGCATAAAAGACTACAGAGACAAAAGAGTTATCAGCATAGAGTAGGCACGACTTTGTAACTTATGCACAGACCTGCCTTTCTACTGATAACTATAAAGCAATAATTGGTAACACTATATGAAGTTGAACTTACACATCTGTAATAACACTGTAATTACTGTAGTAACAACATTGTACTAACATGTTGTTACATAGTTCTTTAATCATTGCATTGTATACAAAAATCCCTCTGTAGTCTGTTTATAATGTTTCTGAAATTTGTACCCTACACACATTTGGCAGTTCATCCCAGCTCATATCTTATCTCGTATATCCCACTGATGGAGCTATTCAAGTGAAGGGCAGTGATCATGGTAACGATTATCATTGCATTATTAACATTTGACAAAGTCAAATTCTCCCTCGTTTTAAAGGGCATCGCCTACAATAACGTTCCTCTCTTTTACTCTGGGCTAAATCAACATCAGGCACTCAAATAAAGAGCCATTATCCATCTGTGGTTGAAACACCATCAACAGACCATCCAGACAACAAGTTTTGCACACTCATTTAGATGAATAGTTGAATAGTTTTTCATTGTGGTGGCAGGGCTAATCACAACAGGTGTGTTTCTCAAACACAGCCAATTCGATTAGATCTTACTGTTCACATTCAATGAAAATAGGTATCTCAGCTCATAGTAGTTCAAAACATCCAACGGAGTTATTATTGTCAAACCTACAAAAGAGGAAGTGTACTTACTTAATCATCTTCGTTCCTGGAGGCACATGGGGCCTGTAAAGTTGTCCAATGCTGTCTGGCTTTCTTTGCTTCAGACCATGACATGCGAATCTTCGTAAATTCTGCATCTAGACACCTGCAGCAGGTCATTGTTGGATGTGCTCTTCTACGTTTGCCTTGTGGATTCCAATCCAGAGCATGTTTTGTGATGTTTTCTGGGCCTCACCAGACCATGTGGCCTATCCATCTCCACTTCTGCTCTTGGATGGTATACTGAGACTAGCTTCTGGTTCATTCTCTTCCACAGGTCTATATGTGAGCTCCACTCAGGCCACCTTATGCACAAGATTTGTCTAAGGCAGGAGTTGAAGAAGACCTGTAGCTTGTGCAGAGGAAGTGTGGGTGCTTTCCATTTCCCTCGATGTGACATGTATGTGACACCCTGCCAGATTGGATATTAATAGAGTAAGCAAACCAAAAAGGTCGGGTGGGTACCTGTGGAGATGATTAGATGAGAGAGATGTTCTGGACACTGAGAGTAAAGACGCAGACATGCTGCTTCAGCCTGTAACACCAATCTGGCAAGTGTTTTAGTACTATATCTCTTGACACAATGATGAAAATAATCATGGCCTCTAAACCTTCAAGCTGCATACTGGACCCTATTCCAACTAAACTACTGAAAGAGCTGCTTCCTGTGCTTGGCCCTCCTATGTTGAACATAATAAACGGCTCTCTATCCACCGGATGTGTACCAGACTCACTAAAAGTGGCAGTAATAAAGCCTCTCTTGAAAAAGCCAAACCTTGACCCAGAAAATATAAAAAACTATCGGACTATATCGAATCTTCCATTCCTCTCAAAAATGTTAGAAAAGGCTGTTGCGCAGCAACTCACTGCCTTCCTGAAAACAAACAATGTATACGAAATGCTTCAGTCTGGTTTTAGACCCCATCATAGCACTGAGACTGCACTTGTGAAGGTGGTAAATTACCTTTTAATGGCATCAGACCGAGGCTCTACATCTGTCCTCGTGCTCCTAGACCTTAGTGCTGCTTTTGATACCATCGATCACCACATTCTTTTGGAGAGATTGGAAACCCAAATTGGTCTACATGGACAAGTTCTGTTCTGGTTTAGATCTTATCTGTCGGAAAGATATCAAACAAATCAAATGTAAATTTCGGTGTTCCTCAAGGTTCCGTTTTAGGACCACTATTGTTTTCACTATATGTTTTACCTCTTGGGGATGTCATTCGAAAACATAATGTTAACTTTCACTGCTATGCGGATGACACACAGCTGTACATTTCAATGAAACATGGTGAAGCCCCAAAATTGCCCTCGCTAGAAGCATGTGTTTCACACTTAAGGAAGTGGATGGCTGCAAACTTTCTACTTTTAAACTCGGACAAAACAGAGATGCTTGATCTAGGTCCCAAGAAACAAAGAGATCTTCTGTTGAATCTGACAATCAATCTTAATGGTTGTACAGTCGTCTCAATAAAACTGTGAAGGACCTCGGCGTTACTCTGGACCCTGATCTCTCTTTTGAAGAACATATCAAGACTGTTTCAAGGACAGCTTTTTTCCATTGCAAAAATCAGAAACTTTCTGTCCAAAAATGATGCAGAAAATGTAATCCATGCTTTTGTCACTTCTAGGCTAGACTACTGCAATACTCTACTTTCCGGCTACCCGGATAAAGCACTAAATAAACTTCAGTTAGTGCTAAATACGGCTGCTAGAATCCTGACTAGAACCAAATTAATTTGATCATATTACTCCAGTGCTAGCCTCCCTACACTGGCTTCCTGTCAAGGCAAGGGCTGATTTCAAGGTTTTACTGCTAACCTACAAAGCATTACATGGGCTTGATCCTACCTATCTCTCTGATTTGGTCCTGCCGTACATACCTACACGTACGCTACGGTCACAAGATGCAGGCCTCTAATTGTCCCTAGAATTTCAAAGCAAACAGCTGGAGGCAGGGCTTTCTCCTATAGAGCTCCATTTTTATGGAATGGTCTGCCTACCCATGTGAGAGACGCAAACTCGGTCTCAACCTTTAAATCTTTACTGAAGACTCATCTCTTCAGTGGGTCATATGATTGAATGTAGTCTGGCCCAGGAGTGTGAAGGTGAACGGAAAGGCTCTGGAGCAACGAACCGCCCTTGCTGTCTCTGCCTGGCCGGTTCCCCTCTTTCCACTGGGATTCTCTGCCTCTAACCCTATTACAGGGGCTGAGTCACTGGCTTACTAGGGCTCTTTCATACCGTCCCTAAGAGGGGTGCGTCACTTGAGTGGGTTGAGTCACTGATGTGATCTTCCTGTCTGGGTTGGCGCCCCCCCTTGGGTTGTGCCGTGGCGGAGATCTTTGTGGGCTATACTCGGCCTTGTCTCAGGATGGTAAGTTGGTGGTTGAAGATATCCCTCTAGTGGTGTGGGAGCTGTGCTTTGGCAAAGTGGGTGGGGTTATAACCTTCCTGTTTGGCCCTGTCCGGGGGTGTCATCGGATGGGGCCACAGTGTCTCTTGACCCCTCCTGTCTCAGCCTCCAGTATTTATGCTGCAGTAGTTTATGTGTCAGGGGCTAGGGTCAGTTTGTTATATCTGGAGTACTTCTCCTGTCCTATCCGGTTTTCTGTGTGAATTTAAGTACGCTCTCTCTAATTCTCTCTTCCTCTCTTTCTTTCTCTCTCTCGGAGGACCTGAGCCCTAGGACCATGCCTCAGGACTACCTGACATGATGACTCCTTGCTGTCCCCAGTCCACCTGGCCGTGCTGCTGCTCCAGTTTCAACTGTTCTGCTTGTGATTATTATTATTTGATTATGCTGGTCATTTATGAACATTTGAACATCTTGGCCATTTTCTGTTATAATATCCACCCGGCACAGCCAGAAGAGGACTGGCCACCCCACATAGCCTGATTCCTCTCTAGGTTTCTTCCTAGGGAGTTTTTCCTAGCCACTGTGCTTCTGCACCTGCATTGCTTGCTGTTTGGGGTTTTAGGCTGGGTTTCTGTACAGCACTTTGAAATATCAGCTGATGTACGAAGGGCTATATTAATAAATTTGATTTGATTTGATTTGATATCAACCCCAAACTGGACTCCCTTTGAAGTATGCAACATTTTCTAAGGCATGTAATATTGCCTCTTTAATCAATTTGCTGAGACTGAGGCTGTTATAATTTGGAAAACAGCATCTACAGACAAAATATCATATGTTCCAAATGTACTGGCATCTTTCCACCATTTCGGTGCTGTTTGAGAAGTGTAATTTGAACATTCGATTCATAAATAACACTTTCAATTTCATATATACACTCAAAAAAAATATAAACTCAACATGCAAAGTGTTGGTCCCATGTGTCATGAGCGGAAATTAAAGATCCCAGAAAATGTCCATACGCACAAAAAGCTTATTTCTCTCAAATGTTGTGAACAAATTTGTTTACATCCCTCTTAGCTGAGCATTTCACTGTTGCCAAGATAATCCATCCACCGGACAGCTGTGGCATACCAAGAAGCTGATTAAACAGCATCATCATTACCCTGGTGCAGCTTTTGCTGGGGACAAAAAAATGCCACACTAAAATGTGCAGTTTTGTCACACAACACAATGCCACAAATATCTCAAGTTTTGAGGGAGTGTGCAATTGGCATGCTGACTGCAGGAATGTCCACAAGAGCTTTAATGTATAGTAGAGAAAGGTTAATTTCACTACCATAAACCGCCTCCAACTTCATTGTAATGAATTTGGCAGTACGTCCAACCGGCCTCACAACCGTAGACCAGGACCTCCACATCCAGCTTCTTCACCTGCGGCATTGTCTGGGGGGGGGGGGTGCTGAGGAGTATTTCTGTCTGTAATAAAGCTGATTGACTGGTCCTGGCTCCCAACTAGGTGGCCTATGCCCTCCCAGGCTCATCAATGGCTGTGCCCCTGTCCAGTCATGTGAAATCCATAGATTAGGGACTAAGTAAAATCTCTGTAAAACTCAGTCAAATCATTGAAATTGTTGCATGTTGCGTTTATATTTTTGTTCAGTATATACATATATATATTTGCCTTAAATAAATACAAATATTATAGTAAGTGCCTATTAAGTACCAAATAAAGTAACAGGTTTGACCGTAATAGGGTTGACAATTTAGTTTTAAGTAAGCCATAAATCCTCTTGTGACAGGGGAAAGGAAGCTTCTTGTGTGCACCAGGGGTGGGAATTAAATGCAAGCATCACAAAAAAACATGAAATTGTTCAAACATTTCTAGCCTGTCTATCTATGGGTAACAGGGTTGACGTGTTATGCTTGACCCACTCAGTTTTACATGACAATACCAGAAAATTCCCAAAAAGTGTAGAACCAGCTTACCTGCTTTAACTCTATGATTTGACCATTAGATATTCAATGTTACTTTTCAAATAAGTATTTAAAAAGGAATAGTTTCACTATATATATCACTGAGTTCAGGTCACCTAACAGGGTTGACCTTAAAATTAGGGACAGACATAAATGAATCACTAATCACATTAAATAAATAATAATCTTCAGAAATGACTTTGTCAAAGCAACAAGATAACTAACAGGCTGACCACACCGCTCGCGTCGCATGCGTGAGCGTTGCAAAATAAATGTAGAAATCTATGTTATTCAATTATTGCACCCACACTGCTCGCGCCCGCCAACAAGCGTCTGCATTGCCAAGGGATAAAATGGAAATCAGTCATATTTCAGTCATATTTCAGTCATATTTCTGATGCAGATTGCACTGCAAGTCCTGCCTCTCCCATCTCCTCATTGGTTTATAGAAGCAGGTACCCATGTGCCTATCTCCTCATTGGTTATACCCATGTGGGTGACTGAAAGACGAACGAGGTCAGTGGCGGGAATGCACCAAATTTAGGAAAGCTGCCAATTGCAATATAAAGTCAAGAGAAGAAAAAGCCTGGAAGGAAGAGAGATGAATAGAAATGATTCGGTTGACCGTTTTATGTGTGGATTAATTGGCGGAGTAGAGGACCTTGTGTATTTCAGGTAAAATAACAACTCAATGTTTATATCCCAGGACAAATTATCTAGCAACAGCAAGCTAGCTAAATAGGACAAATTAGCTAGTAAGTGCAAGCTAACTAGCTAAATTGCCATAAATGTTTAATGCTTTTCGACCTGTCCCCAAATTAAGATAATTGGTTCAGAGTTTGTTTTGATAATTTAACCTGCGTGTCGTGATTGCGTTTGGTGTGGGGGGACAAAACAAATTTATGCATGATGGCGCACGCGGCAGACGGTTTGGGTTCCGTGTAAGGCTTTACAATGATGGTGAAAAACTTGGAGCCATGTTTTAATTACAGTGGGGCAAAAAAGTATTTAGTCAGCTACCAATTGTGCAAGTTCTCCCACTTAAAAAGATGAGAGAGGCCTGTAATTTTCATCATAGGTACACTTCAACTATGACAGACAAAATGAGAAGAAAAATCCAGAAAATCACATTGTAGGATTTTTAATTCATTTATTTGCAAATTATGGTGGAAAATAAGTATCCTACAATGTGATTTTCTGGAATTTTTTTCTAATTTTGTCTGTCATAGTTGAAGTGTACCTATGATGAAAATTACAGGCCTCTCTCATCTTTTTAAGTGGGAGAACTTGCACAATTGGTGGCTGACTAAATACTTTTTTGCCCCACTGTAAGTGGGTTAAAATCTTCCTTAGAAGTGACACAGTTTGACTGAAGGACATGTCCAAATGCTGAATTTTGGCACTTTAGTGAACCTTTATTCATATTTATTCCATGAAATTCAGATGCATTGAATTCTACATGTGGTCTATATTTAACGACACTTTATTCAAAATAACAGGCTTTTAAAATTCAATATTGGTGCACAATTTCCACTTAAATTATCAAAGGTACGCAAAAGGCAATCGTTTTGTGAAACAACCCATTGGGTCTCCTATAAATCACTAAATTACACTAAGTTATACTTATATTTCCTAATGTACTAATGATGTACTAGTACTAGTGTACTAGTACTAATGACCTGGTGCAGAGTTTCAGTTAATTGAGTTCAATCAAATGGGAAGATAGGGATAATTGCACTATAATTAATATTTCTCTCAAAATTAATGTAGAAATTCCATCCTGTATTGACCAATAAAATATATATCTTATCCCATAAGCAGAGTGATCTCTAATTCGGGAAATTATTAGAAATGTAGTTGGTGAATTTAAAATCCACAATCATGTGCCAGGGTTTTTCAATTCATTAACTGAATTAAAAGTATTTTCGATGGAATTGACCCCAACCCTACTTATCAACTTTACTTCTCATCTGTAATTATCCTTCATCATTACAGCATATCTACAGCAGTGTAAGTATTGGTAGAAGTTCAACAGCAGTAAGATTCATTGACATAGATGAGCGGCTTTGAATGAGTTTTTATGGCATGCTTATAAGTAAGCATTTCACGGTAAGATCTACACCTGTTGTATTCGGGGGATGTGACAATGGCCCATTGATTGGCTTGTTCATGTGATGTTGACAAAAGCAGCTCTAGCCACCTACTACCTACAAAAACACAATAGGTTGCATCAGCTTGGTCCCCGATTAAAGCACGAAGATGGGTTTGTATGTGTGTATATACAGTATATTGAAGGGGTTGGGAAAAATACAGAAGACAAAATTCCATCCCGTATGGACTAATAAAGTATATCTTATCTTATCTCATAAGCAGTGTGATGTGATATGGTGGTGACCAACTAAAGTCAGCAATGCTTAAGCCTTGGTCTGTACTCTATCACTTCTGCCTTAATAGTGCTGTCAAATGCAAATGCACATTGAATCCTTGAATTGACTTGGGTGCTCCTGATTCTATCAACTTTCCTTTATGCAATAAACCTTTAGCAGGGATAAAGAGTGTCCGTCTGCTCTCTCTTGCGTCCTTGGGCGGAATTTTTTTCAGTTTCTTTTGAAAGTAATGACTAGTTTCTATGGAAACGTGTCAATACTTGGGAACAGCGAGAAGCAAGTTGTTACTCTGAGACCTTCCTCCCCAAACGCAACAGGTTCTTTGTTTTAATTGTGAAAAGGAGCGGTAACAAGCTGGCTGCTGATCAAAACTAATTCCAATGATTTTTAGCAACTGCGCTCTCTGGAACTTTCTGTCCCTTTCCTCTTTAATTGCAGTGTCACTGTGTCAACCTAACAAACTCCACTCTCAGGTTAAATAAGTATCTAAATTAGATTTACCCCACTTGTTTCAGTCTGTCGAATTCGGGAAATGAATAGAAATGTAGCTGGTGAATTTAAAATCCACAATCGTGTCCAAGGGTTTTTCAATTCATTAACTGAATTAAAAGTATTTTGCGATGGGATTGACCCCAACTCTACTTCTCAACCCTATTTCTCATCTCTCATTATCCTCCGTCATCACAGCGTAAATACAAGTAGTGTAAGCATTGGTATAAGTTCAACAGCAGCATTAACCGTAAGATTCATTGACAGAGGAGCGGCTTTGAATCTGTTTTTATGGCATGCTTGATTGCTCAGTGCCCTATGAAACTCCCTCCTCAATATTCCTCCGTCCTCGCAGAGTGCAGCCAGTCGGGGTGTAGAAATGGTAGTTGTGATTTACACAGTAAACAGGATGGCTACAATCTCCTCTCTGTCTGACTCAGGGAAGGATATTAATTACAGCAGATGGTGATATCATAAATCACGCTTCCTTTGTTTTGGGTTATTGCTTGTAATTGAAATTTGGAAAAGAGAAGGTTTCATTTGAAAACCCTCCAAATCCTCAGAGTCTTAAACAGAGCCAGTGCAGTTTTGGCTAAGAGTGTGCATATGCAAATTGTAATAGATTAAATCATCTTACTGCTGGTTATTGAACTCTGAGAAAATACAAAGGGTTGTCCTCACATATTCTGCCAGCAAATAAATATACAACTCCTGTAGAATCTATAGTACATGGCAATAACGCTGTAAATAAATATATTATTTATTGTCTGAAGTATGTCTCAATTGCACTATGCAAAATGTATAAACTCAGAAGGCCCAAGTAACCTATTCCAGCTTATTATTAATAATAATAATTTGGGAGGTGCTTATATTTGTTCTGTTACACACGTATACAAGTGTGTAATGGAAATCTGTTACTTGCATATCCCAACTCCCTCCGAGACACCCACAGGGAGTGGGGTCAAGGGCCAGCTGGTTTTTACATAATGTTTGACATGCCTGGCATCAAGAATGAAGAAGGTGAAATCCGTCAAAGGAAATACCTTAACAAAAATAGGAAGAGGCAGATACAAAGCTTTGGTATAGTTTCATAAGTTGTAGGCAACCTTGAGCAGTTCACCAACAGCAAACAGACTGTCTGAAAAGTGACAAGGATACTGAGAATGAGAGAAATATGATGTCCATATTAGGACAGTCTCAGCAGGACTTCTTTCAATCTCAGCATGTCATAATATGGACACCGTAGACACAGCTCTGTTTGAGACAGCATTACATGTGCCTGGACATCAGTGTTGGGGAGTAGTGAACTACTTATAGGTCAACTAATAACAGTGGTGGAAAAAGTATCCAATTGTCTGTCATACTTGAGTCAAAGTAAAGATATCATAATAGAAAATGACTCAAGTAAAAGTAAAAGTCACCCAGTAAATATTACTTGAGTAAAAGTCTAAAAGTATTTGGTTGTAAATCTACTTAAGTATCAAAAGTAGATGTAATTGCTAAAATATAAATGTACATAAGTATATTAGCAAGAGGCAATAGAGATGACCAGGGATGTTCTGTGGATGTGTGAGTTGGACCATTTTCCTGTCTTGCGAAGCATTCAAAATGTAATGAGTACTTTTGGGTGTCAGGGAAAATGCATTGAGTAAAAAGTATATACTTGTGTCCAAATTACCCCCAAAAACAACTTAAGTTGTTCTTTAAAGTATTTTTACTTAAGTACTTTACACCACTGACTAGTAATATAACTACATTTTGCAGTAGCTTGGTGGAAGCTGAACTAAATAAAAATCTTGGTAGTGTTTTCCATAAATAATTACTTTTTTTGCCATGTAGCGGTGTAGGTAACTACTGGAACAACACACTACTTTATTTCCAATTTTTTATTTATTTTTTAAAGTAGACAAGAATTTCCTTTATTTTTTAGCATCAGACCTGCCTAATTCTCACTTGAAACATGTTGTTTTAAAAGGCCACATGACACATTCTGTTCACAACTGACTCCATATAGTGATCTGTTCTTGCAATTTGTAGCCTATGACATTCCACTTTTAAATATGATAATTTATCACAAAGTAGTTTGGATGAAGTGAACTACTTTTTCAAGGTAGCTTGACTTATTCCAGTGTGAAGTAATTGGTAGCTTGGTCAATTGTATTTTCAGAGTAGCTTCCCCAATTGTTATGCTGGTTTTAATAATGCTTCATCTGCATAAGCACAGCTGTGTGTAACATCTAATTACTCTTGAAAAGGAACAGATGAGAGAACAACACGTTATTAAAAAGAATATTAAACAAATATTAATGCAAATGTCAACACAGTTCCTCCCTCTTCAGGGAGATCTGGATGCCGACATAATCATGTACATTTGTCTATTCAAACTTCGTCACAAGATACAATTTTAAGGACTACTGCAGTTTCTTTAATAAA
The DNA here is from genome assembly GCF_018296145.1 of Oncorhynchus tshawytscha. Taxonomy (NCBI): domain Eukaryota; kingdom Metazoa; phylum Chordata; class Actinopteri; order Salmoniformes; family Salmonidae; genus Oncorhynchus; species Oncorhynchus tshawytscha. Next base: position 40,706,726 of record NC_056444.1, read on the forward strand.
AAGGATCCAAAGAACTTGGGATAACTAATAATGTCACTGCAAAAGGTTGTTTGTCACTATCTTAACCATCTCAGATACATTGACACCGATGAAGACATTCTATGCACATACACACACACACACCCTCACCCTACTCAATAACCTCATAAAAGAAAAGAGGTAGGAGACGATAGAGGTTCACCATGTCATCTAAGTGGTAAGAAGGCTCCTGCACTTCAAATCCATGGCAGTGGAGAATTTACACAGACTTAGTCACCCTTCCCCTCTATGCTGTTACACTCAAGATGACCTGTGTTATGGACCCTGTGCTATACCAAGACAAAGGCCCGGGCAGGGGGCATCGAAGGGTTGTTTAGATGCCCAAAGCCCGTCTCTCCTGACCTGTCGATATCTATCGATGGCCTCACTGTCAGCTTTTTGAAAAGGTTGTCGGACCGGCTCAGCTGCCCGCACTAAAATGAGGGTACTACAGAGGGGACAGGAAATAGAACAAAGGAGCTAAAAGGGCACTGCAACTGTTTACTTTGCCTTGGGTAAAGATCCTAGGAATGTAGCTTTTGTTAATTAAAGACTAAGCGGGGAAAAAATGTTGATGTCAATAAATACATTCTGACAAAAACACGATCAATATCCTATTGATCTGAAAGCAGAGAAAGAGAGGCATTGCAAGATGAGTATCTCAAAGCTACATAATGCCTTTCCCCTAGCATCATAAACAAAGGAAAAGCTCAATCTCCTTTGATCAAAGACATTTACCCTAGTGATTATGTGTGATTCTCTTTAACACCAAATATCTCATTAAGATTAAGGCTACGGTGTGTCCACCTGCAGAGCTACCCCTCCCTTTCCCTGCCTGATTATCCAGCACTGGTCACATTGTACTCTCACATGCATATTCTTATGGGTGAACAGATGTGAAAAGTCTGTAGAGATATCAATCTCAATGCTGATCTTTGTTAATAACTAACTAATTCATTCCATTCGTGCTACATTGGCATGGAAAAATACATGAATTGGGGATGAATTGGTGCAACCTGTAGCCTCAGACAACATTTTGCATCAAATCATGCTAAAATAGTTAAACACTTGCTTTGCGAGGTCTGAGCTGGATCTCGATGCAAACGCATTAAAAAAAAATCTCCTTCATTACTTTTCCTGCAGGGGTCAAGGTTGGCCGAAGATTTAAGTCATGACAACCGCATCAAGGCCGTCAACATGAAGCACATAAACAGCATTAGGGATGTTTTCTATAGCGTTTCAAAATTATTGTCTTAGGTTTGTCTCATAAATTGTCTCATTCAACCACTCATTTGTCTTTGGAGATTGGCTATTTTAAAGAAACCCTTGTTGTTCTTCTTCTTTAATAAGCGTTCTGAATTAACAATCAACAATCTGTCCGCTTTATTATTCCACTGAACACAACACATCTAAATTGAGTTCCTTAGGGGCTGTCTTATAATAAAAGGCTGTGTATAATAAAATACGGTAGATATTATGGGAGTGAGTGAGTGGTTAAATTGGCAATGTTTTAATTGTGTGATAATTGCTATAAAGAATAAAGATATACATTCAAACCACTCACTGTATTGTTCTCATTACTAATGAAATATCATGAACCAAAGAGTGTCTCTTGATTAAGTGGTGGGTTAATTAGAGTTAAAGTTGATTACATGTTCCTGAGGTGTTACCCCTTGTGAGAGCTGAATGTCTCAAGACTGAGGCCGTCAGCCAGTGAGACAATGTCTACCTTTCAAATTGTGATTTATCTGGCTAGGTTCTGCTTATGCAATTTGTGTCAGTGGAGATTAAACTCTCGGACACACTCAGATGGTTGAATGGCCATGCTGTGGCCTCCATGTTAAAGCAATGTCTCTTTTTGTAATGTAATTTAATATAATGCTGCATGCACACATGCACACATACGTGCACACACACATGCACACACACACGCGCACACACGTGCACACACACACACACACACACACACATACACGCTTTGCCTCTTCAGGGACTGTACAGATACCCTTGAAGAGAAGTAATTGTTGTTAAAAAGAGCCTTCTTAATCCCACCCTGATTTTGTGTGTGTGTGTGTGTGTGCGCGTTTGCATGTGCGTGTGTGTGCGTGTGCGTGTGTGTGCGTGTGTTTAAAATCAAACACCAGGTGTAGACTAACAGTGAAATGTTTAATTTACAGGTCCTTTTCCAGAAATGCAGAGCTAAAGATAAAAAAGAAAATACAGAAATAGTGACACAAGGAATAAATACACAGTGAATAATGAATAACAATCATGAGTAAAATAACATGGCTATATACAGGGAGTACCAGTACCGAGTCGATGTGCAGGGGTACGAGGTCATTGAGGTAGCCATGTACATAGAGGTAGGTGTAAAGTGACTAGGCAACAGGACAGATAATAGACTGAGCTGTAGCTGCAGCATATGTGGTGAGCGTGAAAGTTTGTCTGTGTGTGTGAGTGGGTGTGCGGCGTCAGTAAGCATGTGTTTATGTTATGTGTGTGTGGGCGTATGTAGTGTGTTTGTGTGTGTGTGTGTTGGGGTGTCAGTGTAAGTGGGTGTATGTGGATGGGTATGTGTGTGTGTGAGTGGGTGTGCGGCGTCAGTAAGCATGTGTTAATGTTATGTGTGTGGGCGTATATAGTGTGTTTGTGTGTGTGTTGTGTGTGTGTGTGTGTGTGTGTGTGTGTGTGTGTGTGTGTGTGTGTGTGTGTGTGTGTGTGTGTGTGTGTGTGTGTTGGGGTGTCAGTGTAAGTGGGTGTATGTGGGTGGGTATGTGTGTGTGTTGCGGTGTCAGTGTAAGTATGTGTGCCTGTGTGGGTAGAGGCCAATTTGTGTGCACATAGTCAGTGCAAGAGAGTTAGTGTATAAAGTGTCAATGCAGGTAGTCCGGGTAGCCATCTGACTAGATATTTATAGCAGTCTTGTCTAACAGTCTTATGGCTTGGGGGTCCTGTTAGTTCTAGACTTGATGCACTGGTACCGCTTGCCGTGTGGTAGCAGAGAGTAGTCTATGGCAGGGATCATCAGCTAGATTCAGCCGGGGGCCTATTTTTTCTTGAGCGGATAGTCGGGGGGCCGGGATATAATTACAATAATTTGTAGACTGCAAATTGACCGAAAGAAGCCCAAACAGATATAATATTTCACTAAAACATAATTTCAAACCTTGTTTGCCTTTGTTTACGATCATGTGTCTCTCTATAATGCATGGGACTACTTGGGTACAGTTTTACATCCAACAATGATTTTTTGTATTTTTTGCTCTGAAAACTTGGGGGTCCAAATAAAACCACTTGCTTGCCAAATTCGGCCGGCGGGCCAGTTGGAGAACCCTTGTCTATGGCATGGGTGGCTGGAGTCTTTGAACATTTTTGGTGCCTTCCTCTGAGATCAACTGGTAGAGAGATCCTGGATTGCAGGAATCTTGGCTCTAGTGATGTACTGGGCCTTACTCACCACCCTCTGTAGCGCCTTGTGGTCAGGTGCCTAGCAGTTGCAGTATAATGCAGTGATGCAGCCAGTCAAGATGCTCTCGATGGTGCAGCTGTTGAACTTTGAGGATCTGAGGGCCAAAACTTTTCAACCTCCTGAGAGGGAAGAGGCGCTGTCGTGCCCTCTTCACAGCTGTGTGGGTGACCCGCTCCACTGCAGCCCCGTCGATGTGGATAGGTGTGCTCGCCCATCCGTTTCCGGGTTGTCCGCGATCAGCTTCTTTGTCTTGCTAACATTGAGGGAGAGGTTGTTGTCCTGTCACCACACTGCCAGGTCTCTGACCTTCTCCCTATAGGCTGCCTCATCATTGTCTGTGATCAGTCCTACCATGTCGTGTAGTCAGAAAACTTGATGATGGTGTCTGAGTTGTGCGCGGCCATGCAGTCATGGGTGAATAGGGAGCACAGAAAGAGACTAAGCACACAACCTGAGGGGCCCCTCGTGTTGATGGTCAGCAAGGCGGATGTTTTGTTGCCTACCTTCACCGCCTGGGGGCGGCCCGTCAGGAAGGCCAGGATCCAATTGCAGAAGGCTTTGTTCAGTCCCAGGGTTCTGAGTTTGGAGGGGACTATGGGGTTGAATGCTGAGCTGAACATGTACATGCGCATGGGTGAACAAATTTTTGTGTTTGGATTATAAACATAGCTATAACAACCCCTGGCTGTCAGTGTTAGCGTCTAGTGTCTAGGCCACATGGCTGCAGCAGAACAGATGGAGTGACACTCCTCATAAACGTTAATCTTGTTTAACACTAGCCTGTCAATGATTTATGCAGCAAAACGTCTATTAACATACTAAATGGGTGGCCCTGGGCAACGCAGCAATGGCTCTGATGCCTCTGAATTGCTGTTGGGTGGATCAGGTGCTTCTGGATGAATTAGCCATGTCCAGGTGGGCGGAGAGGGGCAATGGCAGGGAGACTGTCAGGCTAATTTACTCATGCTCATTCATCACCTTCTTTAAACTCGGAGAGCTGGACACATGATTGCTGTCTGGCTCAGGCTTTCAATCATTTTTTCAATCATCTCAATGATAAGCTTTGGAGGATTCAATTGGTCTGTGTGAACCCCTTCGCCAGTAACTACTTCCAGCCAAATTTGACCACTTCCAAAAGCGACTGGGGTGCCACCCTTAGCCCCCCCCCAAATTATTTTTTGTGTGAACAGAACATGTGACATTTTCACGAGTCTACATGGTTTTCAGAAATGTGTGAAGTTTTACATGTGCATTTTTCATGTGTTTTTACACAACGTGATAAAACATTCCCCATGTGACATTATTTTCACACACTTTTATTTTTCACCACTTCCAGCTACATCTGGTCTCCCATCCAGGGACCGTCCAGGGCCATCCCTGCTTCGGAGGCAAACATTGGGATGCAGGGGGCTATGTTGCTTTAAATGAATGTGCCAAAACTTAAAACCGGCAAAAGATAACCAAAAGCATTTACCTGCTTGGTAACACTTTACAAAAATATTCCATTTGTAAAGTGTTTATAAAGGGGTTACAATTACGCTATTAACGATGATGTAATCATTTGAAAATGCATTACAAACCATTAATAAACCTTTATATTGCATTGGTCAAAATAGTGCATAACTGATCAGTGTTTGCCAAATAGTGAGACAATATTTTCCTCCAGTTATTAACTATCTAACAAATGCACTTTAAAATGCTTATAAGATTAACCCATATGTATGATCATGCAACCATATTGACAAGAGTTGCATAGTTGAACAATAGTTATTTTCTCACTCTTGGGTGTGCTGCATTGGTGCTCTGTCCCAGGAACAGTAGAGCTTTGTTTTCATGATGCGTCTTGGCCCACGTTTGAAACCCTGATGCCCTGGACAAATTTACATCCAGGACATAATTAAATTATTACCCCTTACCAGATTATATCAACACACACTTACCACTTCTCTGTGATAGTCCAAGTATGGTGAACGCTCTGGTGTGAAATGGTAACCCTAATACCGTTGGTTGGCAAAACCGTGGAGGATATATCCTCTCACAACGTTGAATGTTTGTGTTCATACCCACCATTCATTGACTGAACATGTTCAACAAAGTGTTGAATCTTCACTCATGTATGAAATGATGAGTATCCAATACTGCCTATAAGGATGTCTAAGCACTGAGTGAACTCTCAAATCATCTATAAATTATTTACCCACATGTATAACTGCTAAAAGTATTCCTTATTTTAAAGTGGCTGACCTATAAACATTTATAACGGAGTTATCAACATGTATAACAACACAATCTCACACTCAACTCGTGCAAATATGTACACAAAGTATTTCAGCAGATTTTGTGGTTTTTGTGTGGCTTAATTTGTGTGAAAATACATTTTAAATCGTGGGAAAAGTCATACATTTTTGTGCGACTTCATTTATAGGAAAATACATTTTTGTGGGGCAAACTTCGGAAACATCTTTTGAAAGTTATTGGAGCGGTGCATTTTGGAAAATGATGTCCTACACTAACTCTTTTGTGTCCCACATTTATTTATATATATAAAAAAACATGTTAACAACCCAATATTGTTAATAAACCAGGTTGTCACCGAAATACTATTACTATTTTAATTTAATTAAATCCAATGCTGTTTTCTTTGCTTGTTTTCGCTTAATACTTTGGGATACTGGTGCTATGTCGGATTTTAGGGTTGCAAGATTGGAGTAAAAAGCTGTATTTGTCAGTTGTTTTTTGTGGCATCGATGAAGGTCTTTGATTTGGGAATGGTGATACATTTTAATGATGGGGAAAGTAATTCATCAATAAATGTGGGGAAACAGAAGCCCTGCAAAAAATGTGACTGTGTGGTATTTGCAACTATAGCGACTCTGGATTATGGTAAATTAAACCATATCAATGCAGTTAAACAGGTTCATGTTAAATAATGAATTATGTTGGCTTACACTTATGGCACTTCCAAGGCCAGTTTCATGAGGATTATTACGGTCGTGTCAATCATGTTATATACTTAGGCTACAGTAACAAGGCATATGCCTGCATTACAGGCCTATTGCCTCTGCCATTGATATATCTAGTGAACAATGGGTAAGCAGCAACGGGCGTGACAGATAGAATTAGTCACTACAGGTGTTATCAAGCCTTACATAAAAGTTGCCTGAAACTGAATGGAAAGCGCGATGCCCTGATTAGTTATTCAGAAGAAAATCCTCTGTGACAGTCTAATTTACACAAGTTAACTTACTAGTGTGGACCCAAAGCAAGCACATTCTACACATTTACAAACTACCTGTGTAAAGTGTTATTACAACCATGGTGTTCTTTTGGTACTGAAGCTTATACATCTAATAACCTGACAATGATCCACATCATATGGGTAGACAAATAATGTAAGTGTGTTATGCAGCAAAACACAACTATCCCCTTTTTTTACGATGCAAACTAGTAATATGAATCACTGTTGATCCATCCTGTAGGATGGATGTAGGATTTTCTACGGCCTAGAATTGACCTTTCCCAGTCATGAAGGATGAAGCTAGGCCCCTCTTGGTTCTCATTGGCGAAGACTGAACTCAAGTCAGGGGTTATATGTCAGACCACGTTGCCCAACATGATATACACCAGAGGTTGTATATAAACCCTTTCTATGGTGATATAACTTGTATCATTATTATAGGGCTGTGAAACCCATAGCTGAATGGCTTCAGACTGAGCATTTCTCACTGGAAATTGCTGCTGACATTGAACATAGCTTAGGGTTAGGGTATTTCATTCATTTCAGTCTCTCCTATGCCACTATTCCTAACATCTTATACCCCAGAGGTTGTAAATAAACCATGTATTTACAGTAGTGTGTAGATAAATTATTGCTTTCTTCAGTGGAAATACAGAATATGTATAAAAATGCCAAAAAGAAAAGACTGACTGCATCACTTCTTGTTTTTATAAGAAACATGAATGTTTTGGCAATTCCAAATGGTTTTGCATAGACAACACAGCACTGACACACAGTCCCCAGAACCAGAAGATTCAAGGAAACGTACAGTATTATACAGAGCCATGAGTGCATGGAACTCCCTTCCATCCTATATAGTGCAAGTGAACACCAAACCTGGTTTCAAAAAACGAATAAAGCTACACCTCACGGCACAATGCCTCTCTCCCATGTGACCTACTTGTTGTGTGTATGTCCTGACATATGTGTGTAACTGATAGATGCACACACACACACACACACACACACACACACACACACACACACACTGCATGTTCATGTTTTAAAATGTAAGTACAGGAGCAGTCAAAAGTTTGGACACACTTAAACCCTTGAATGACTAACTTTATTTGTACTATTTTCTACATTGTAGAGTAATAGTGAAGACATCAAAACTATGAAATAACACATATGGAATCATGTAGTATCCAAAAAAGCGTTAAACAAATCAACATTTATTTGATATTCTTCAAATGAGCCACCCTTTGCCTTGATGACAGCTTTGTACACTCTTGGTATTCTCTCCACCAGCTTCATGAGGTAGTCACCTAGAATGCATTTCAATTAACAGGTGTTCTTTCTCAAAAGTTAATTTGTTGAATGTCTTTCCTTCTTAATGCATTTGAGCCAATCATTTGTGCTGTGACAAGGTAGGGGTGGTATATAGATGATAGCCCTATTTGGTAAAAGAACAGATCAAAGAATCAAAGAGAAACGACAGTCTATTATTACTTTAAGACATGAAGGGCATTCAATACGGAACATTTCAAGAACTTTTAAAGTTTCTACATGTGCAGTCGCAAAAACCATCAGGCGCTATGATGAAACTGCACCTCATGAGGACCGCCACAGGAAAGGAAGTCCCAGAGTTACCTCTGCTGTAGATGATAAGTTAATTAGAGTTAACTGCACCTCAGATTGCAGCCCAAATAAATGCTTCACAGAGTTGGAGGCCTGATTCACACAGTCTCCTCTGACTAACTAGCTAGTTACCTTGCTTCACAACAAAGTCAGCGGACATAGAGGAACAGCCTTAGGTAAGTGCCTTTTTGCCTTGTAATTTTACATTTGGAAGGTGCATTGAAACAATTAGCTAGCACGATTATAATTTTTCTAGCACAGCCTGATGCACTAGAATGAGCTGCTCTCGAGGGGATCACTATGGTAGCCTGTTATGGCTATTCTCAACAACAAGGAAGCCAGGTGAGGATGCTATCCCATGGAAATGAAGGGCTGTTGTGGCACCAAAATGGCTGAAAGTTGCCTAGGTAGAACCCTCCTTTCGCCAAAAAGTTGAATTCACCCCTGAGAATTGTAGCGCATTAAGCTGACAACTATGGATAAGACTGTTTAAGGCAAGCCATGTTTTCCCTTTCATTCAGAATCTGTAATATATTCAAGTAAGTAATAAATATATTTTTTTTATTTTATTTAGCCTTGATTTATCTAGGCAAGTCAGTTAGTTACAAATTCTTATTTACAATGACGGCCTACTTGTAAAGCCACCCCGGCCAAACCCTCCCCTAACCCGGATGATGCTGGGCCGCTGGGCCGCACGGCCGGTTGTGATACAGGCCGGGATCAAACCCGGGTCTGTAGGGACGCCTCTAGCACTGCGACGCAGTGCCTTCGACCGCTGCACCACTCGGGAGGATTTCCTCAGCCCCACTTTGGGTACGCTAGGATACAGTTTTGCTCAGTTCTGGTACTCTCCCTACATATTAGTCATTGGAAACTACTTTATATTGTATGTGTATCCTAATGTATTTGCTTGTATCTCCCTTCTAGAAACCAGAAACCTTCCTTTCTACCACAACAGTCCTACTGGACTCAAAACTCCAACTACTGCGCCTCCACTCAACTCCAACCAACTGTGTTTAATTGTGTGAACATTTTAACCACCCTCCTCCAGTGATTGGAGCATTCTACTTAACTACTGTGTATCTCTCCTTGCAGTTCACATCCTCTGCCTCTTTATAACCTGTATTCCACCTGTGCTTGGGGTCAATCTTCTCTGTTAGGGCAGCGCCGGGAGCAGGTGTGTCCGTGGAGATTTGGCCCAAGAAACAAGCTGTCAGTCCAAACTGTCTGAGCTGCGGAGCTAGTTCGTAGTCTCGCATCCATCCTAACATAGTTTGCCTTGCATTCAGGGTTGTCAGCTATCGTAGTTTTTGTAATTCTTGCACTAAGCGCCACTCCAATTGCTCCCCCATGCTCGGTGTGATGTTGGGTTTGGTAAGGTATTTTTTTATCAATTATGAGATGAAAAGTAACTTATTGCTTTGCAGTCCAAGCTATACTGAACAAAAAAATATGTTTGAGCTGAAATAAAATATCCCCGGAATGTTCCATACTCACAAAAAGCTTATTTATCTCAAATTTTGTGCACAAATTTGGTTACGTCCCTGTTAGCGAGCATTTATCCTTTGCCAAGATAATCCACCTGACAGCTGTGGCATATCAAGAAGCTGATTAAACAGCGTGATCCTTACACAGGTCCACCTTGTGCTGGCGACAATAAAAGGCCACTCTAAAATGTATGGTTTTGACACACAACACAATGCCACAGATGTCTCAAGTTTTGAGGGAGTGTGCAATTGGCATGCTGACTGCAGAAATGTCCACCAGAGCTGATGCCACAGAATTTCATGTTTATTTCTCTACCATAAACCGCTTCCAACGTAATTTTTGAGAACTTGTCGGTACGTCCAACCAGCCTCTCAACCGCAAACCATGTGTAACCACGCCAGCCCTGGACCTCCAACTCCGGCTTCTTGAGATGCAGGATCATCATAGACCAGCCCCCGGGACAGCTGACGAAACTAAGGAGTATTTCAGTCTGTAATAAAGCCCTTTTCCAGTCTGTGTGATCAAAATAATCGCGAAGCGTTGATTCCAAATGATCAGACCAGCATTGAATGGTTCTAGTCATGGGTACATTCTTTTTGAATTTCTGCCTATAAGACGGTAGGAAGAAGATGGAGTCGTGGTCGGATTTTCCGAAGGAAGGGCCTTGTATGCATCGCGGAAGTGAGAGTATCAGTGATCGAGTGTATTGCTTGTGCGAGTGCTGCAACCGATATGCTGATAGAATTTAGGTAGCCTCAAATTTGCTTGTTAAAATCCCCAGCTACAATAAATGCCGCCTCAGGATATATGGTTTCCAGTTTACATAGAGTCCAGCGAAGCTCCTTGAGGGCCGCCGTGGTGTCTGCTTGAGGGGGTATAAACACAGCTATGACGATAACTAGATAATATGGCCAGAATTTGATTGTAAGGAATTCTAGGTCTGGTGAGCAAGAAGGACTTGAGTTCCTGTATGTTGTTATGATTACACCATGAGTCGTTAATCATGAAGCATACACCCCCACCAGAGGTGTTCATCTCTGTTGGCGCGCCGCATGAAGAAGGCCGGTCCGTTTGCCGGACCAGGAGGCCGGTCCATTTGCCACTTCTGCGGCTTCTGGGATTAAATCCACTGTCCTGGGTGGTGGTCCGCTTCGGGAAAGTCGCATTCCTGGTCATAACGTTGGTAAGTTGACGTTGCTCTTATATACAATAGTTCTTCCCAGCTGTATGTAATAACACTTAAGAAATAATACAAAAATAAATAAATACTGCAAAGTTTCCTAAGGACTCGAAGCGAGGCGATCATTTCTGTCGGCGTCATCTTGCAAAGGGAACAGCAGTGACGGACTCGATTGGTAACTTCAAAAAGGGAAAAATGTATTGTTCCAGGGAAGTTCCCCTCCAGACAGACAAGTCTCCCAACAAATCACAAGTTTGGGTGGGCAGTTTATAAAATGATGGCAGGAATTGAGGGAATTTGATTATCTAGCCCGGGTTACCCCGGTGGGAGGAGTTTGCACCGGGTGAAAAGTGATAGCATTAGTTTTGGAATTGCCGTAGTCTGGTTGTTCTGCCATTTTACGTAACCCTATAGGCGGCAGGTATTACATAGTCTTATGGCCAATAATATATTCTGTAAATATAATTACAATACAGAAATGTACTCGCTCTTTAGTGAAGTTCTGTCAATATTATGTTTGTAATCATATTCACGGAAATCTAGTTGCACACTAATTATACAAATTGTAACCATCTTTTAGGACAAGAATGACTGTGTAACCTTTAGGACCATTTCTCAATCACAGGTCCCCAAGGGTACAGTAAGTGTATATCATTAATAACATAACTTGTGATGGTTTAAATCAGGAATGGTAAACTTTGATTGAGGTGGGGGCCATAAAAAATCTGAACTCATCAAGAGAGGCCGCAGTGGCTCGTGGCTCTGCGTACCCACATCCCTACACACATCCCTACACACATCCCTAAACACACATCCCTACCCACATCCCTACACACATCCCTAAACACACATCCCTACCCACATCCCTACCCACATCCCTACACACTCCATACCCACATCCCTACACACATCCCTACACACATCCCTACACACATCCCTACCCACATCCCTACCCACATCCCACACATCCCTACCCACATCCCTACACACATCCCTACCCACAAACACACATCCCTACCCACATCCCTACACACTCCATACCCACATCCCCTACACACATCCCTACACATCCCTACACACATCCCTACCCACATCCCTACACACATCCCTAAACACACATCCCTACACACATCCCTACACACATCCCTACCCACATCCCTACACACATCCCTACACACATCCCTACACACATCCCTACACACATCCCTGCACACATCCCTACACACATCCCTACACACATCCCTACACACATCCCAACACACATCCCTACCTTGCATTTTGGAGGCACTAAGTGAAATTGTGTTAGGGGCTTCCCCCCCACTTTGCGAGCAAAACATTTTAGTGGGCCCCTTCTTGACAGCGGAGAGTAAATTTCCTGTAATTATAAGCATTTTGTAATGGGGCGTAGAGAAGATATTGAAATATATAACTCATTTCATGCATTTCTACTCCTTTTGCCATGGGGTGAAGATAATTTTTCAGTTTAAAGCAAATTTTCTGCAATTCTGCACATTTTTCCATAGGATGGAGAGAAATGTTTGCAGTTTTTAATATATCTGAGTGAGAGTGACTAACACAATCAATGCCCCCCGGTCAGTCATTCGACCATGATTACAACAAGTTTAGATGGCTAATTACCAATCCAATACATTTTGACTGACATAACAAGAGAAAAACTGCTGATGCACAAACACATTTTTTAATTGCACATTGTGTATTTAACTATTCTAACTCTAAACAGTACGTTCAGACATACTGACTGAGGTACCCCCCCCAAAAAAAAAACAACAACAACAACAACAACATAATGAATTAAAATAATATATTCACTGAGTGTACTTTCCTAATATTGAGTTGCACTGCCCCCTTTTACCCTTAGAACAGCCTCAATTTGTCAGGGCATGTACTCTACAAGGTGTTCCACAGGGATGATTGTCCATGTTGATTCCAATGCTTCCCACCATTGTGTCAAGTTGGCTGGATGTCCTTTGGATGGTGGACCATTCTTGATAACCACAGGAAACTGTTGAGCATGAAAAACCCAGCAGCGTTTGCACTTCTTGACACAAACCGATGCGCCTGGCACCTACTACCTTACCCCGTTCAAAGGCACATACAAATGTTGTTTTGCCCATTCACCCTACGAATGGCACACATACACAATCCCTATCTCAATCGTCCCAAGGCTTAAAAATCCTTCTTTAACCTGGTCAGTTTATGTCATGGAAGGAGCACGTGTAATGGAGGGGGGGGGGGTTGATCCACGGGCCTACAAAAGGGGTCCGGCCCACAAGCCTCCAGTTACCCATCCCTGATGTAGAATAAACAACCCTTTACGTACTACCATACAAGCAGTGTTCTGCTAATACAACAATGTGAGCCTTTACAAATATTTTGTCTGGTGGTAATGGGGCTACTTTGGCAAGCATGTCAGAGTGGTCATACCATCCTGTGTGGTGTCCCGTATACAACAGGAGTTCCCTTATCCTGGTGCAGAGTACACAGGGTTTCTCCCTACCCATATTGAGTGATACCATTTAATTCAATAACAAAAAAAGATTCTTTGCAATTCTGCACATTTTACCATAGGGGGGAGAGAAATGTTTGCAGTTTATATCCGAGTGAGAGTGACTAACAAAAGATGAATGGGAGGGAAAGGGAGAAGGGGGTATTTGTGAGTAAAGTGCTGTCAATTGAAGGTCAAGTCAAATGTGAGTGTGTGTGTGTCTCTGCCTGCGTGCCTATCGAGTTGCTACTCAAAGAATAGTCTACTTCGGGCAGTAGAGCATAGCATGGCGATGAACTTGGCTCCTATTTCAGCTGGCAGACTTCTTCCTGGCCCCAGCGATAGTCAGCAGACTGCACCAAGGGGTGAAGGACAGCAGGAGGATCTGATAGGGGCTCACCTCTCCTGCAATAGTAGTATTGAGTACAGAATAAAGAATCTCTCATTGTGATTGGATGTCAAATAAATCCTTGCCAACAGTTGAGAAACGCTTCTGTTGCTAGGCTAGTCCCAGATCTGTTTGTCCACTCACCCACATCTACTACTCATAGAACAGGGTCATAGACCAATCTGAAGTTATATAAAGGATGAGGGAGATAAGGAATTCGTCATCAGAGTAGGGATGCTGATGTAGGATCAGGTCAACTCTATCCATATAATAGTATTGAATATAATATGGCCTCCTGGGTGGCGAAGTGGTTAAGGGTGCTGTACTGCAGTGCCAGCTGTGCCACCAGAGACTCTAACTGGCCGCGACTGGGAGGTCCGTGGGGAGACACACAATTGGCCTAGCGTCGTCCGGGTTAGGGAGATTTTGGCCGGTAGGGATATCCTTGTCTAATCGTGCACCAGCGACTCCTGTGGCAGGCCAGGCACAGTGCGCGCTAACCAAGGTTGCCAGGTGCACTGTGTTTCCTCCCACACATTGGTGCGGTTGGCTTCCGGGTTGGGCTGTGATAAGAAGCAGTGCGGCTTGGTTGGGTTGTGTATCGGAGGACGCATGACTTTCAACCTTCGTCTCTCCCGAGTCCGTACGGGAGTTGTAGCGATGAGACAAGATAGTAGCTACTAACAATTGGATATGAAGAAATTGGGGAGAAAAAGGGGTAAAATTCAAAACAAACAAAAAAAATAGTATTTAATATGACCTTACCTTTTGCAAATTCTTGGTCTGAATCGTTCTCTTAGGTCAAAGTGGACCTTGTACATTATTGAAATATGAATTAATACTGTAATACAGTAAAAATGTACATGTACTAGCTACTGGAGCTAGCCAGCACTATAGTAGTACCTAATACTTGTATAAGCTGTTATAGAGCTCCTTCATGCATTCCAGTAGAGTTGTCCTCCAGTGGCCACCACCACATCTGGAACTCCTAGATAGATAGATAGATAGATAGATAGATAGACAGACAGACAGACAGACAGACAGACAGACAGACAGACAGACAGACAGACAGACAGACAGACAGACAGACAGACAGACAGACAGACAGACAGACAGGCAGGCAGGCAGGCAGGCAGGCAGACAGGCACACACAGTCTGAGAGTTGGGCAAAAGAGACAAATGCAAAACAAATGTTGCTATTCATAGGTTGCACCTCCGTCACTGGGTTGCGTCATGTCATTGTTATGAACGTTGTCATGCCGCCCTCTGCCGGCGGTGCATTACTGGTGCCCAAATATAATGATAGACGGAGGTTAACAACTGTTTTGTCTAAATTACACTATAGCGGCATGGACATGTTTAGTAGGGAACTACTTTGCCATCATTATCATGTCATCACTAGTTATAGCTAGCTACCTAGTGATTCCCTCGAGAGTAACTCTTTTCAGTGCATCGTTCATGGAGCTTGCTAGCAGCTAGCTAATTGAGTGTGCTAGAAATATAATCATGCTGCCTAATTGTTTCAATGCACCTTCCAAATGTGAAATTAGAGGACTTTCTACGAGGGAAAGCAAAACATTTTGCAAGGGAACCGAAAATAATTTGCGAGGGTATGCAAAACATTTTGCGAGGGAACCCAAAATAATTAGCTTTTTTATGTGTCCATTCAGGGGTTCCGTACAAAATTAACTCACTTACTAGATTGCACCATATAATAACACTATTACTCTATTAAAGAGATAATCCACTCCAAACCGCTAATTCCTATGATTAGGAGAAAAAAAAATCACTAATATGTGAAAAAAATATTTTTTGTGAACAATTGTCATTTTATCATTATAACAAAGTTGGTGGCAGCATTTGAAAATCATTATGGAAATCTGTTGCTGTTCAAGTTGACTACAAAATCTGTAATGCAATGTTTTCATCTTTGATGGTTGGCTACCATAGCATAGCCACACACAATAATACCAAAGTCAACATTAGCATGTGAAGTTGCTAGCTAGCTGTTCAATCGCTTAAATAAACTGCACTATCAATTTAGGAGTCTCTCAGCGAGTTCAACTGACAGTTCATCTCTGCCCAAAGCACGTTGCTATGGCAACAATGGCCCTTTCACACGTTACCCACAGACACAACAGGGCTCATTGCAAGATGGTACTTGAAGGACAACCTGAGATGAATAATTCGGTACACTAGATTGAGCACACCTAAGTGAAGTAAATACTTTGTCAAGCTGATAGAAACGGATGGATGTGTTCTCAACAAGTATGCTCATACAATCTATTGGCTGATTTAGCCTTCTGGAGTGCAGGCAATTGTTTTAAAAGCGTTATGAAATGTGATAGTGTGTTATCACTTATCTCCACTGACGGGAACCAGCTATGACGCATTCCTACACGATTACCTGATTTCACAGACGGAGCACTTAGAAGTTAAATTATGGGGAATTTTTTTATTTGAGCAAATTGATAGAACATTGACAGGAGTTTCATTATATATATTTTTCTTCTGGAGGTGTATTGTCCCTTTAAAGGTGTTACGAGACAATCCTTAATTGAAACATTAACAAAATGTCCTCCCTGCCACAGTTTCGGTAAAAAAAAGCTTAGCAATGGGGCTTTAGAAATGCAACCACTCTCAAATTCATTGATGCAAGGACTGACCATCCATGATAACAACATTATAGTTTTAACCATGTTTTTAGGCTATGCAGTGTTTGTTTACATTTGTTTTGTTTACAAACATTGGGGCAAATGTAGAGTTTTCGTACATGTGAAACTGCAAATTAGATTTGTGAAAAGCAATCACATGTAAAAAATGTAATTTGCTGTTTCATATGTGACAACATTTCGCATGTGAAAAACATTCACGTGAAAGTTTTTCACATATGATACTGCAAATTCCATTTTTACATGTGGAGTTTTCTTACATGTGAACCTGCAAATTAGATTTTTTCATATGATTGATTTGTACATGTGAACTTGCAATTCCACATGTGTAGTTTTTGTTCACATGTGAAACTGCATATCATGTGAAAACATGTGAATGTTTTTTGTTGTTGTTGTAAGGGCATGAGTGTGTGGTGTTGTTGAAGATGCATAGCAGTAGGGATAGGGCACTAAGGACAACAATATGATATATGAGTTACATTTACACTACCTCATAATGAAGGAGAGAAAGTTCTCACTGAACAACCACCAATTAACTGAAACAGTGTTGTATGACAGTGTAGGACTTGTTCTGAGTCTCTCAATTTACTCATGGTAGTGAACAAGAAATAATGGTGTACATTTGTAAATGATCAAGCTGTCACGCCCTGATCTGTTTCACCTGTCCTTCTGATTGTCTCCACCCCCTCCAGGTGTCGCTTATTTTCCCTGGTGTATTTATCCCTTTATTTCCTGTCTTTCTGTGCCAGTTTGTCTTGTATGTTCAAGTCAACCAGTGTGGTTGTCCTGTGCGCCTGCTCTTCTATTCTCTTTACTAGTCCTCCTGGGTTTTGACCTTTGCCTGTTTTTATGGACTCCATTCCCACTTGCCTGATCATTCTGTACTTATGGAACTTTGAACTGGTTTTGACCTTTTGCCTGTCCATGACCATTCTCTTGCCTACCCCTTTTGGATTGTTAATAAACACCTTGGACTCTAACCATCTGCCTCCTGTGTCTTGCCTTGTGCCCTTATACAAGCTTCAATATAAACTGTAATAGGGAACATAAAGGGCAACTGAATGCAAAAAAACGAATTTTCTAGTTGAAAACAGGCCGTGTCATCGATATTAGTCCGAAACATTTATTCCAGTGGCAAAATGTACTAAAAAGTAATTATATTCCAAGAAGTTTTGTGGCACTTGTGTAACTGAGGTCATCACGGCTCACATGAGGGTTGGGCTTTGATTACAATTATGCCCACGAATATAGGGAGAAATGTCATGCACAGAGAAACAGCTGTGCTGATTGTGCTCCATTAAATCATACCAGCAGAACCTCTAGATCAGGGATGGACAACTCTTGTCTTCGGGCCCGGAGAGGTGTCAAACTTTTTCCCCAGCCCTAGCGAACACAGCTGATTAAAACTAAATACATTCTAAACTAAAGATCATGATTAGTTGATTATTGGAGTCAGATGTGTTATCTGGGGCTGTGACACCAATCAGGACTCAGAGGAATGGAGCTGCCCATCACACAGCTCCTCGGACTTGTTTACATAAGAAAGCGGCCACTTGCTGATGTGTCTCATAGTGATCGCTCGAGTAAGAGAACAATGGATTAAAAAAATCCATAAATGTATAATTGTTGTGCAATTCATATCTATAGGGTACATTGAGGTTTGTCTTTCATCATTTTTCATCCGGCATTTGTGCGTAAGCCTAAGCTTTAGGGCCTAACTGTATGCGCGCTAAATACACGCCACATGCTTTTGGGAACTTGGGCAGAAAAGGTTCATGTTTATCCACTGAGGTAAAAAGGACAATGTCAGAATTTAATTCAATAAGCTGCAAAATGGAGAGTTGACATTAAAGAGAAAGGATGGCAGAACATTAGACTAATGTTTGGGAAAGATGTTATGTTTGATTGTGAGGCGCTATTGTCACGTTCGTTATAAGTGGACCAAAGCGCAGCGTGATCTGGGTTCCACGTCTTTTATTTACTAACTGAAACTCACAGCAAAACATCGTCTGAGGCTCCGGACCGGGGACCGTCGGCGGAGTCTCCGGACCGGGGACCGTCGCCGGAGGCTCCGGACCGGGGACCGTCGCCGGAAGCTCCGGACCGGGGACCGTCGCCGGAAGCTCCGGACCGGGGACCGTCGTGGGAAGCTCCGGACCGGGAACTGTCGCCGGAAGCTCCTGACTGTGAACTGTCGCCGGAAGCTCCTGACTGTGAACTGTCGCCGGAAGCTCCTGACTGTGAACTGTCGCTGGAAGCTCTGGAATGTGGAGGCGTACTGGAGGCCTGATGCGTGAGGCCGGTACAGGTGGCACCAGGCTGGTGACACGCACCTCAGGGCGAGTGCAGGGAGGAGGCACAGGACGTACTGGACTGTGGAGGTGCACTGGAGGTCTGATGCGTGGGACCGATACAGGTGGCACCGGGCTGGTGACATGCACCTCAAGGCGAGTGCGGGGAGGAGGCACAGGACGTACTGGACTGTGGAGGCACACTGGAGGTCTGGAGCGTAGAGCTGGCACAACGCATCCTGGACAAATGACCACCTTCGCACAGAAAGTGCAGGAAGCTGGCACAGGACGCACTGGGCTATGAAGGCGCCCTGGGGATACAGCGCATAGAGCCGGCGCAGGATATCCTGGACCGAGGAGGCGCACTGGAGACCAGGCGCTCTGAGCCGACACAACCTGTCCTGGACAGATACTCACTTTAGCACGACAAGTGCGAGGAGTTGGCACAGAATGCACCGGGCTGTCAATGCTGTCAACGCTCCCCATGGTGAGTACGGAGAGTTGGTTCAAAAGCTGGCTGCGCCAACCACCCCGTGTGCCTCCCCCCATTTTTTTTGGAGGCTGCCTCTCGGGCTTCTGTCGTGGCCGCAAACCCTGGTATCGTCGTTGTTGTTCTCTCGCTGTCTCCGTCTGCTTCCATGGAAGGCAATCCTTACTGGCCAGGATCTCCTCCCACTTCCAGGATCCCTTACCGTCCAAGATATCCTCCCATGTCCAGGATTTCTGCTCCTCCTGGCCACGCTGCTTGGTCCGTTTGTGGTGGGATCTTCTGTCACGATCGTTATAAGGAGTGGACCAAAGCGCAGTGTGATCTGGGTTCCATATCTATTATTTACTAAGTGAAACACACAGCAAAACAAAACAATAAATCTCAACCGAAATGTGAAGCTAACAATAGTGCTAACAGGCAACTATCCATAGACAAGATCCCACAAAGCACAATGGGGAAATGGATGCCTAAATATGATCCCCAATCAGAGACAAGGATAAACAGCTGCCTCTGATTGGGAACCATACCAGGACAACATATATCATTAATCACCTAGATAATCCACCCTAGTCACTGTCACGCCCCAACCAACATAGAGAATAAACAGCTCCCTATGGTCAGGGCGTGACAGCTATACAAATTGTGAATGCGCAATAGAGACCATCTGTAAAGGTGCTATCTTTATCAGCATTATGATAGCTGATAGTATTTCAACCACATAAAATATGCATCCAACCCAAACTGAAATCTTATCAGAAATGTGTTGGGTCATTTTCACAGCTTTGAATTTCCTTAAAACCGGTCAAACTGATGTCTTTTGGACATATTGCAAAGAAAATCTTTCCAACACAACATTACATTTTCTTCCCGGTCCCTAAAAGTATTTGCCATGTGAGAGAAGCAGATATGAGAGAACTTTACCGATGTCAACTAGATTGAAGTATTCATTGAATCGATGTATGATGTATTTTGTGGTGAGCAAGTGTTTATTTAGTCTTCCAGGGCAACAAATAATGACAGAAGAGAAGCTGCATGTATCTAATTGTAGACAAAACATTGCCAAAATGTTGGAAATTATAAGCAGAAACATAATCCTGCACCCCTGTCATAAAACCATTCAGCATCGCTGACTGTACAGCATATTTTCTATATTTCTGGGTTAGATTTTCACTTTATCACATATAGTCGGGAGGTTGCAGATGGGTTATTAACAATTGCAGGTGGCTGATTTTGTGCACTGATAAACAGTGTGTTGCATGTGCTTTATTTATGATAATTTGACAGCTTGCTGATGAAGTTGTAGAACTGTTCTCTAAAACCACTCATGACCGCAGTTAGCAGTGCACTGACTAGTTTTTCATGCTCATTTTTTTACTTGAGAAATACTGCACCAAACACCTTATCTAGATGTAAAATTGGAGACTACAACCTTCTCAGCAAAAGCGTACAATTAATTACAGATTTCATAATGCATCTTAATTCTGACTATTTTAAGGAAATGGTAGTGGATATGTTGTTTCTATGGCGGCTCAAGAGGGACAAACAACATTAACTGCCAGGGTACAATATAGCAAACACATAACACACCCCCCAAGACCCAAATCTAGTTTTTCTTAATGAGCAGCAGAAAAACATGTGGAATCGGTGCATTCAGCCCCCTTTAACAAGGAAGAGGTGTTGAACAACTGATGATAACATAATTGTAAGCAGAGTCACAGGAAGAGGCGAAGCGAGAGGGATAACTGGGCCCACAATCTGTCTTCTCCAATGATGTATATAAACCCTGGATTGGTAAGGCTACCTGTGGGCCCACCTATGGGCCCTTGTGAGGCTTTGTAGTCAGAGACCGGTAAGCCATATTGGCACTCCCCAGTAAGCCCTCCATAGAAATGAATGGAATTGTACAGTACGCCAATTAAATGTTTCAAGGACAAAATGACATGGATTAGAATATGTTTTTTGTTGTAATGGGGACAGTAACATTAGTAATCTCTAAAATTATACTTTAAGGAAAAAATGTTATGTATTTTTTCAGTTTTATGTTTAAGTCATATAATATAATTTAAAAGTATGCATGAAGGTGACTATAATATAATAACTGTGACAAAAATGAATGTAGACATTAATACAAGCATTTCTGTAGCTTCCAAATATTGGGGGAGTGCCAAGATGGAGGAACGGTGGCTTGAATACAGTGCCTCCAAAAAAACTCATCTAGTGTATTTAAAAATGATTGGTCTTTTCCAGCAGATGTTTTGCTCACCAAGCCAGGAGTTTTTGTAAGGAGGTCAGTGAGAGAGTGTTGAATTTGTTTCACAAAAATGTAATGGCCTATTTGCTACGTGTGGCTTATTTTATCGAATACAAGTCTTAATTAGGTTGTTACGAACGTACCCGCGACATCCCTGCA
Source organism: Oncorhynchus tshawytscha (assembly GCF_018296145.1). Taxonomy (NCBI): domain Eukaryota; kingdom Metazoa; phylum Chordata; class Actinopteri; order Salmoniformes; family Salmonidae; genus Oncorhynchus; species Oncorhynchus tshawytscha. The sequence continues at coordinate 40,728,496 of NC_056444.1, forward strand.
TCTTCGAAAGAAAAAACACTTTATATTGGAGTTGTGCCTGGTTGTCATTAGTTACCACAGCCACAAAGTCATAAACCTTAAATTAAGACCACGTTTATGTTTGTTTTAGCCAATTTATAGCTGTTGTACTAGTGGAAACCATTGTGCCTGTTGTTCAAATGCGTATTTTCCCTCTCATTGATTACAATGGTCACACCTGATCTTACCTCCTCCCGACTGCCTTCCATTTTTTTAAGACATTTATTTTCATTGTTAGAGCAGCCACTAAATTATCTGGTCAATATAATGGATAATCTGTGGTAGATGATGAGAATAGAAAAAATTATGAGGCTTTACATGGGGGCTCCCGAGTGGCGCAGAGGTCTAAGGTATTGCATCTCAGTGCTAGAGGTGTCACTACAGACCATGGTTTGATTCCAGGCTGTATCACAACTAGCTATGATTGGGAGTCCCATAGGGCGCAGCGTTGTCTGGGTTAGGGTTTGGGCAGAGTAGGCCGTCATTGTAAATAAGATTGTGTTCTTCAGTGACTTGCCTAGTTAAATCAAATAAATGTCAATTAGCCAAGCTGCTTGATTTAAATCAGTTAAAACTGAGAAAAAAACCTGTAAGAACATTAAAGAAGCTTGGTTAAGGATCTAGTAAGGAGAAAGATAATATTAGTTAAATTCTTGGGTCTTTTCTACATTACTTTGCAGGCCCAGTTGGTAAGCAAACTAGTTCAGCAGAGTTGTTTTCTTCTACATGTGGGCTTGTTGGTAAGAGAGGTAAATTGAGATCCTTGAGTACTAAGGCCTAGATTTAATCCGGACCTTGGAAGATCCGTGATTGACATTTAAAGGTAATTTCCGATTGAGCCGACATATGCACCGTTTACCATCAATGCGGTCTCCGCAAAAAAAGGGGCAATCAGATTAAATGTAGCCCTACGTCCCTGGATGCTCCATGATCTGTCTTTTTACAGTATTTCTCCTCATCCTGTCCATGACAATTAGGAAGAGAATGGGCGCGAGAGTCAGTCTTTTGCTGACACCTCAGAAAGTCACTCTGTGGTAGTGTTGTTGTTGTCAGGGAAGGCACATTCAAACTCAATAGAATCACCTAATTAGTCTGATAAGTTTGCGAGCGAAGCCACATGTTGAGAGGATTTTCCTAAGGCTGTCTCTTTGCACGATGTGGAAGGTATTTTTGAAGTTGTTCAAATTCAGGTGCCGCAGGATTTTTAGTGTAGCTAAATACACAAAGCCAAAATCATGGGACTTTGACTCTCTGGCTACATAGACTATATCTTCTAGGTAACCGTTTGATAAAATGTATTTCAAATGCGGGTGACTTTTCCCTTTACAGTGAATCCAGGTCTTCATATCATCAAGATCATTTGTTTGTGCAAGGAGAGAAAGGTAAGACATGACCATGTTTATTTTCTCGACACGGCAGCTTCAAGCCTGACATCCTAGCGGAGAGCCACTACTGTATGATACAGCCATTAATCAGCAGATCTTTCTCTGGATCTCTAGATCCATCTAGGAACTGAAGCCACAGCCGCTCCCTCCTTCCACGGTGACTCATAGAATCATCTAATTCAAATACATAAATTATGAGCCCTATTACTGTCTTACGATTTGTATCCACAATCTGTCAACTTTGACTCGGGAGGGTGAAAATCATGCATAGAATGCCTGTCTGTGTCTAATTTTATACTATGCCAGAGGCATAGGATGATACTAATACTGGTCCTGCCCAATACTGCTTTTTCTAAGCCTGTATTAAAAATCAGTCAGAGTGCTGATCTAGGATCAGTTTGACCTTTTACATTATAATGAATGGACAGCAGGGACATGATCATAGATAGATCAACATTCCCACTCTGGTAGAAGGGTAAAAGCACATTGCAGGTAGCATAACTCAAACTGGGCAGAAGCAGTTGTACAGTAGTGAAAATCATTAATTTCCGGGTCAAACACGAACCGCTAATAAGAATGTACAAGCACATCCACAGTGCAGTCTGAGTGAAAGTCAATAAAAACAAGTAGGGATCTGTACAAATAAGGTCATCTGTATCCACTTGAGCGAAACAGTGTCTTCTTACAACGGTTTTCAATACAAAAGCATCAATCATATGCCGTGTTATCTGGTAAAGTTATTTTCAAAACATACTCATATCTTACATATATTGGCGATCAATGTTCAATATGGATGTCAGCCTGCATGACGATCAATCATACGATCAACATTGAATACAGCATGAAATACTACCTACTTAATTTGAATGAAAGTTTGTATCAAGTGTAATATGTCACTATTATTTAGTATACCTTTATTTCAACAAGGGACACAGACTGAGACCGAGGTCTCTTTTATGGCTGGGCCCTGCGTATACATGTTTACACATACAGTTTAGGTACAATGATTAAGAAACTACACAAGACAAACAAAACCATCACAGATAACACAAAAAATACAGCAACAGATTACATTTACACACAGGGGAATAACCTAACAGCACAAGAACTTGCATTACCCAAAACAGTTACAAGCAATACAAAAATAAAAATCCTGCAATAAATGTTTAAAATGGGCAACAGGGGGACAAGAGTCTCAAGTTTAAGTTTAGTCTGCAAGCTATTCCATAGGCGAGGAGCGTAACACGAAAAGGCAGCCATACCCAACTCTGTGGAAATCGCATGGGCCTCAAGTGTAATCCATGCTTGAGACCTGGTTTTAGGAATTCTAATTCTAATATTGATGAGTGATGATAAATAAGAAGGTAGCTTATTCAGAAGTGCTTACTAGACAAACACGAGAGAGTGTTGTTCTCGTCTCACGGACAGCGAAGTCCAACCCTCATTACGATATAAAACACAATGGTGAGTTCTGTAGCTAGCACCTGTAATAAACCTAAGTGCGCAATGATAGTTAGCATCCAGCGATTTAAGTGTTGATGCCGTAGCATGCATGTAAATAATATCCCTATAATCTATAACAGACATAAAAGTAGCTTGCACAATTTGTCTTCTATTTGTAGACAAACATGTCCTGTTTCTATAGTCATGCGCATGGAAGTAAGTTTTTCAAGAGATACTTTTGGTAAAGTAGTGTATGTAGACACATGCTCGTCGAAAATCTCATTCCAAAATCATGGGCATTAATATGGAGCTGGGTCCCCCCGTTGCTGCTATAGCATCCTCCACTATGGTCAGGACTCTGTGCAGACCAGTAAAGTTCTTCCACACCGATCTCGACAAACCCTATCTGTAAAGACCTCGCTTTGTGCACTGGGGCATTGTCATGCTGAAACAGGAAAAGGCCTTACCCAAACTGTTGCCACAAAGTTGGAAGCACAGAATCATCTAGAATGTCATTGTACAGTATGCTGTAGTGTTAAGATTTCCCTTCACTGGAACTAAGGGGCCTAGCCCGAACCATGAAAAACAGCCCCAGAACATTATTCCTCCTCCACCAAACTTCACAGTTGGCACTATGCATTGGGGCGGATGGCATTATCCTGGCATCCACCAAACCCAGGTTTGTCTGTCGGACTGCCAGATGGTGAAGTGTGATAAATCACTCCAGAGAACACGTTTCCACTGCTCCAGAGTCCAATGCCGGCGAGCTTTACACCACTCCAGTCAACACTTGACATTGCGCATGGTAATCTTAGGCTTGTGTGCATCTGCTTGGCCATGGAAACCCATTTCATGAAGCTCCCAGCGAACAGTTCATGTGCTGACATTTCTTCCAGAGTCAGTTTGGAACTTGGTAGTGAGCATGTAGTAACCCTAAGGTTGCGAGTTCAAATCTCATCATTGACAACTTTAGCATTTTAGCTAATTAGCCATTTTTTAACTACTTACTACTTTTTAGCTACTTTGCAACTACTTAGCATGTTAGCTAACTCTTCCCCTAACCTTAGCCCCTTTAGCTAACCCATCCCCGAACCCTAACCTTAACCTTTTAACTTATCTCCTAAAATGAACCCTAACCTTAAACCTAACCCCTAGCCTAGCTAACATTAGCCAGCTAGAATTTGTAACATATATTACGTTTTGCAAATTTGTAAACTAGAATGTAGATAAAATATTAATTGTAATTTGTAACAAATCATACGAAATGGGTGATGGACATCCACAAATGTGTAACGGTTCTGAAACTACAGATGCTGGGAGACGGGAAGCAAGTACAGGGTAAGGATTTAATTATAAATAGACATGAAACTAGACAAGAACAGCATCTGGACAAGAGAAACAAAACAACATCAATGCAGACACGGGAAGTGACAGATATAGGGGAGGAAATCAATGACGTGATGGAGTCCAGGTGAGTCAGAGGAAGCGCTGGTGCGCGTAACGATGGTGGCAGGTGTGAGTAATGATGAGCAGCCTAGCGACCTTCGAGCACCAGAGAGGGGGAGCGGGAGCAGACGTGACAGTACCCTACCCCTCTAGGGCCGCCACCTGGCGTTCTACCTGGGCGAGCCCGACGGGCTGGCCAAGGCATGCGAGCCGGCTGGGCCGGCCGAGGAGCCCGGCGAGGTGCGGGAGCCTGGCGAGCCAGCTGAGGCCTCCCCGGATGCTTCGGCAATGGCACCTGGACCCGACGTCACCAACAAAATGCAAAAAAACTAAAAACTCCCTGATGCTTCCAATAGTGGAGTCTGCATTCTGTAACGGTTCCGTATAAACAGACGCTGGGAGACGGGAAGCAAGTACAGGGTGAGGATTTAATAATAAATAGACATGAAACTAAACAAGAACAGCACCAGAGAGGGGGAGCGGAAGTAGGCGTGACAAAAAAGGAATACATACCATACAAAGCGTAACATATCATACTTGATGGAGTGGTACAGATTTACATACAGAATAATACAAAATGCTCTAAGACCAGTTTGGTTCAGGCTGAGAAGGATTTGTTTGAGTGTCCACTGGTGGAACACCCAGCGGTTAGGGCCACAGGAGGCTAATTGCTCTTTGGCATTTACCACATTGTCAGGAGAGCTGGATGAAAACATTTCCTCGGTGTGCCTACAGCTCCACCTTAAAATGCATGAATGGAGCACACTGAGAGAAAACGTACGTAAGTTAACACAGTCTTGCCAGCTATGTCGTGTTTTACACGATTTAAAGAATATGTAATTGATGAGAATGGCAGATTCAGAGAGACACCGTTTGGCATTCAAGGCCCTGACTTAGCCTCATAACAATAAAGAAATACAATGTCTATGTTAGGCAAAGCATATTAGTTTGGTTTCAAGTGTATTTAACGCAAGTTCAATCTGTAAGGATGGTCTGAATGTCCCATCTTACATTAACTTTGGAACAGTATATCAATACATATTCATATTGCTTCTTTTATCATCATGGACACAGCAGGAACTGTATATTGTTAAGTTCACAATTGGGTTAATCAACAGTACAATGCCCTGTCACTCCTCCTCCTCTACTATCAATTAACCACGTGCAGAATGTCAGTCACCTATCATCCGTCTAGCCAATGAGTCACTGTAGAATAACTTGATTCCACCATGCTTTCTAAATAGACCAACGGGCATAGCAGCTCAATAATCACCTTGCTCTCCTACTCACCTATGGGCCTATATCTTGAGACGTATTTAAATGAATCCTCTCTTGCTTCTTGCAGCAAAAGCAGATACAGTCGACCTTCTACCTCCCCATTGCCACCAGCTGAAGGTCACAACTTCTGATCCTCTTTCACCCAGCCGGAGGGGTTCTGATGCTAGCTTTCCATCAAAATGGCTACCTGCCATCCTGCTGCCTGACTCCGTGGATCGTCCTCCGGAAGATGGGTTCATCCCCAAAATATATTTTCAGCAACTTTCACATTTGCATTAAGTTTTTCTTTGTTCATTCAGTTAAGCCTTTATTCGATTGAACTAAAGTACATTTAGAATATCATATGAAGGTTCTCAAAGAAATCCATTTGTCTCATAATAAAAACATTTTTGAAGAAAATTACCGTACAAGGATAGTGGTGTGTGAATTCTCCCCGGAAAACATACACCACGTTGGATAAGAGAGCATTTGGGACCAATCTAGATGATGGCAGTAATTTTCAACCAATAGTCATAATTGGGAAAAAGAACAAGGGTGACATTTACACATGGCCTAGATTCAAACCCCTACACAACATTAATACTAGGTTCTATTATCTTCCAAAATGGCTGCTCAGTGTCCAGTCCAATATGTTCTTTCATAGACTAAAAGTTGAATGTCTCACACACCAACAGTAGGCATATTGCAAATATATTCATTATCTGAAATTGGTGGCCCTTTATACTATTTCACAAAAAGTACAAGCAAACACAAATGAAATAACAATAATTGCTGAAATGGAATAAAACAGGTCATACCCCCCCATAATGACAACATTTTAATGATGTCACTCAGCCAGCCACACAATAACAAATGTACCCTATGTTTAATTCATGTGTTTTCATGGCACACAGTAAAACTGAAATATATAGGCCTACGTTCCGTCTTTCATATAGCGCCGGTTCTATCGACACCCACAGTTGGTTGTCTTTGAGTCAGCTTTTTACAAAGTTTAAAAGACAACAAACTTCTCCCTCTGAACCCCCCTACTGTGTGATTGGAATCTCACTGGTGAGTCATTTATGGAGCCCGTAATTGCCCTCACTGCCACATTTCTGACAGCAACTTCCCCACAGAAACGGCCATGTGTTTATTTATAGTTTTTCACTTTAATTCGGATCCAGAAGCATATGCTTTGTGACTGCAGCTGCTATGTATTTGCTGAGCTGTTTAATTACTGCATAAAAGGGCATCTAAATCCTACACTCAATATGCTCATAAGAAAATGGTGTGCTTTAGTACACAATTACAAATAACTCAGCAAAGGTAACTAATATAACTAATATAAACTAATATTTTTAGCACAACGTGGCACTGTAGGAAGCATTTCCTGGCGTAGGAAAGATGTTTCAAGCGCTTGAATAAATCCTTTCCAGTATAACAATACGCAGCGGGAAAGAGGAACATCTCAAAGTTCTCACAAAACAGAAAGCTAAAAATATTTGTTTCCAGCAAGAAACGGGGCAATGAAATAATCATGATTGTCACTGCTCGTTAATTGTTTGGTAACTTGGGAAACATTTTATAAGCACCGCTCTTTCTCTTCTAATAGAGAGCGACAGGAGCTATGTAACTGCTATGTAATTGCTCTGAGAGCCTGAGAGCGTCATACACATGTTGAGATATTGATATTAGCCTTAAGATGCGATAGATTCTCCTTCTCCTCGATCCCTTAGCCCCAGTGAATGAGCTGAAGTGAAAGGGTCTTTGTTACCGTAGTGCAGGGTAGACATCAGTGTTGCATCAGTCTCTGAGCACGGATGTGATAGCCTTCCTTTGCCCTCTACAAGCAGCCAGAAAGATGTGTCACAAATTCGGAATCGGATATCGTCTAATACCTTCAACCTGACAGGCCTCCAACCTAATCCCTCATCCAAATCATTTCCAGTCTTTCACTGGAGAGAAAACAAATGTTATGCAATGCGTCAACTAAGCCTGGTCGAGGATATTTCCTCATTTCAACAATATTTCATTAACAAACATTATTCGATATTCAATGATTAATAGCCACAAATCTGATTTAGATTCAGGATGTCACTCCTTCTCATAGTGTTATTTACAAGTGAATTTGGTTTGTTGTTATTCACCCAGTACCGGAGATTTAACCGCTTAGACAAATTTACATCCCCTGATGTAATGGCTGGCACAGATACCATCAAATGTACTCTGGGAGATCTGTAAGTTTGGGTGGGGACTGCGACACACAGAGTCGGACCACACTCAGGGCATGGCCTCTTAAGTCCCTCTCAGACCCCAGGGAGATATCAAACACATGAAGTCATCCTCCTCAGGTGTGTGCGTGAGCATGACACGTCGTTCATCATCCAACTCACATCGACGGAGCACTCTGAATACAAAACACAAACACACGCACACCCACATACTGTACACACACACACACACTCTAGGAACATGAGTGAAATCTCACTGGTAGGAGCTTCAAGAACAAAATGATAAAACAAGCACTTTTAGTAAAAGCTTTTGTTTCATAGCTAAAAGTGAACTCATGAAGATGCATTCTCTTGGCTTCCTCTCACGTCACACCATGAAAGCTGCCTTCTCAGTTTTTATGTCAATTTTTTATTAGCCAGTGAGGAACATTGGTAGCCATAGAAACAGGACTTTCATATTTACCTTAGTGTCCCAGGCGTAATATCAGAGGCTCATAGACCTCTTGACACGTATATGTATTTCAATCAGGCAATATCTCCAAGTGCCCCAAAGGACAGGCCTCATTCTCACCAATAAAATACCAACAGTATAAGCCTACTTTATTATATTTGGCTTCCACTGCCACCCACTGAAAGTCTTGACTCCATTTACAGCTAATTACAGATTAAATACTGATTACTTGATCAGCTTTTGCTGATGCACCAATATCAAGTTGGCAAGAACTTCACACTGTTTTGTTTCAAATTATTTACACTTCAAGAGTCTTCGACTACTCAGAAAGTATTTCAAGCTAGGCTGCACCAATGTAATGTCAAAGATTCTGTTGATGTTAAAGCATTTCTGCATTTATTAAATCCTTAATTCTTTTTTGAAAATCAACATTCAATAAGGATATTGGCCTGTACGATGCACAAGGGTTTTATTGCCCTGATGCTCTGGATAAGAGTTACTACTAAATGGCTAAATTCTAAAAGAAAATAGAATCCAATGAGTAACATTCAATAAGGATTTCGGCCTTCACGATGCACACCTTTTTTTGTGAGAATCTTATCAGCAAAATAATATGAGGATTTCGGCCTGTATGACACCAGTGCAAATAGTCTTGATGGAAACTCGCCTCAGAGTTTAAATGTATTTTCAGACAATGATGCGTGCTTGTTTTTATGAATATGCTTTCATAATCAAAATTATAACAAAACTCAAGCTTACTTGCATTACATTAATACTTACATTTAAGTCATTTAGCAGGCTATCATATCCAGAGCAATTTACAGTTAGTGCATTCTTTAATAGCTAGGTGCGACAACCACATATCACAAGCATAGTAAGTACACTTTTCCCCAATGAAGTAGCTATCAGCAAAGTCAGAACTACAGTCATGGCCAAAAGTTTTGAGAATGACACAAATATTAATTTTCACAAAGTCTGTAGCCTCAGTATGTATGCTGGCAATTTGCATATACTTCTGAATGTTATGAAGAGTGATCAGATGAATTGAAACTAATTGCAAAGTCCCTCTTTGCCATGCAAATGAACTGAATACCCAAAAAGCATTTCCACTGCATTTCAGCCCTGCCACAAAAGGACCAGCTGACATCATGTCAGTGATTCTCTCATTAACACAGGTGTAAGTGTTGACGAGGACACGGCTGGAGATCACTCTGTCATGCTGATTGAGTTTGAATAACAGACTGGAAGCATCAAAAGGAGGGTGGTGCTTGGAATCGTTGTTCTTCCTCTGTCAACCATGGTTACCTGCAAGGAAAAAAATGCCATCATCATTGCTTTGCATAAAAAGGGCTTCACAGGCAAGGATATTGCTGCCAGTAAGATTGCACCTAAATCAACCATTTATCGGATCATCAAGAACTTCAAGGAGAGCGGTTCAATTGTTGTGAAGAATGCTTCAGGGCACCCAAGAAAGTCCAGCAAGTGCCAGAACCGTCTGCCAAAAGTTGATTCAGCTGCGGGATCAGGGCACCACCAGTACAGAGCTTGATCAGAAATGGCAGCAGGCAGGTGTGAGTGCATCTGCACGCACAGTGAGGCAAAGACTTTTGGAGGATGGTCTGGTGTCAGGCAGGGCAGCAAAGAAGCCACTTCTCTCCAGGAAAAACATCAGGGACAGACTGATATTCTGAAAAAGGTACAGGGATTGGACTGCTGAGGACTGGGGTAAAGTCATTTTCTCTGATGCAAACCCTTTTCGATTGTTTGGGGCATCCAGAAAAAAGCTTGTCCGGAGAAGACAAGGTGAGCGCTACCATCAGTCCTGTGTCATGCCAACAGTAAAGCATCCTGAGACCATTCATATATGGGGTTGCTTCTCAGCCAAGGGAGTGGGCTCACTCACAATTTTGCCTAAGAACACAGCCATGAATAAAGAATGGTACCAACACATCCTCCGAGAGCAACTTCTCCCAACCATCCAGGAACAGTTTGGCGAAGAAAAATGCCTTTTCCAGCATGATGGAGCACCTTCCCATAAGGCAAAAGTGATAACTAAGTGGCTCGGGGAACAAAACATCGATATTTTGGGTCCATGGCCAGGAAACTCCCCAGACCTTAATCCCATTGAGAACTTGTGGACAATCCTCAAGAGACAGGTGGACAAACAAAAACCCACAAATTCTGACAAACTCCAAGCATTGATTATGCAAGAATTGGCTACCATCAGTCAGGATGTGGCCCAGAAGTTAATTGACAGCATGCCAAGGCGGACTGCAGAGGTCTTGAAAAAGAAGGGTCAACACTGCAAATGTTAACTCTTTGCATCAACTTAATTTAATTGTCAATAAAGGCCTTTGACACTTATGAAATGCTTGTAATTATACTTCACTATTCCATCGTAACATCTGACAAAAATATCTAAAGACACTGAAGCAGCAAACATTGTGGAAATAATATTTGTGTCATTCTCAAAACTGTAGATACCATAATAGAAAATACCTTAATAGAAAATGACTCAAGTAAAAGTGAATGTCACCTCATACTACTTTAGTAAACGACTAAAAGTATTTGGTTTTAAATATGGTCAAGTATCAAAAGTAAATGTAATTGCTAAAATATACTTAGGTATCAAAAGTTAAATCATTTCACATTCCTTATATTAAGCAAACCAGACGGCACGATTTCTTTGTAAAAAAAAAAGATGGATAGCCAGGGGCACACTCCAACACTCAGGCATAATTTACAAACACTTCATTTGTGTTTAGTGAGTCCGCCAGATCAGAGGCAGTAGGGATGACCAGGGACATTCTCTTGATAAGTGCATGAATTTGACAATTTTCCTGTCCTGCTAAGTATGCAAAATGTAATGAGTGTCAGGGAAAATGTATGGAGTAAAAAGTACATTATTTTCATTTGGAATGTAGGGGAGTAAAAGTAAAAGTTGTCAAAAATATAAAAGTAAAACACATGTCAAGCCCTGGTTTTAGTATTTTGTGTTTTCTTTATTATTTTGGTCAGGCCAGGGTGCGACATGGGTTATTTATGTAGTGTGTTTTGTCTTGGGGTTTTTGTAGGTCACGGGATTGTGGTATAGTAGAGTTGTCTAGGTAAGTCTAAGGTTGCCTAGAGTGGTTCTCAATCAGAGGCAGGTGTTTATCGTTGTCTCTGATTGGGAACCATATTTAGGCAGCCATATTCTTTGAGTGTTTCGTGGGTGATTGTTCCGGTCTCTGTGTTTGTTTGCACCAGATAGGGCTGGTTACGTTACATTTATTGTTTTGTATTGTTCTGTATTGTTCGTGTTTATCTTTTATTAAAGATGCATCGAGATAACCACGCTGCATTTTGGTACTCCTCTCCTTCGACACATGAAAACCTTAACAATACAAATATCCACCAAAAACTACTTAAGTAAAAAATACTTTAAAGTACTACTTAAGTACTTTACACCCCTGAATTCATTATTATTTTATATGTAATTAGTATTATTCCAATGAAAATGTCTGCATAGCCCATGTTCTCAGATATTATGAGTGAGATATCTCACATCTGGGATTCACCCACTAAGGTATAGTAAGACCTAGAGACTGTGTCCAAGATGTCCGACCTTTGACATAATCTACTCGCATTCGCATACACCGATTCAGGCCCAACTTCACACGGGCACTAGCACTCAGTACAAAAAGGGAGTAGCGAGAGCAGTGATGACGTCATCACATCATCCAAAAACATGGCAGACATTGGCTGAATATAAATGTTAATATATTCGGCTGTGATTTATGGACAAAACATTTGGCCTCATTGACAATTATTTGAATAATTCAACAGATGGCTTGTGCACAAAGGTGTTGACTAAAGGGTCTTATTAGGAATTTTGAAATCTGACTTCTCTATGTGGCCATGTATGGAAATTGTCTTTCTGGGCCGAGTGTCAGTTTTTATTTGATTTATTTCACCTTTATTTAACCAGGTAGGCAAGTTGAGAACAATTTCTCATTTACAATAGCGACCTGGCCAAGATAAAGCAAAGCAGTTCGACACATACAACAACACAGAGCTACACATATAGTAAAACAAACATACAGAAGAGATAAGAGATAAGGGAGGTAAAGGCAATAAATAGGCCATGGTGGCGAAGTAAATACAATATAGCAATTAAAAGACAGGAATGGTAGATTTGACAGATGAGTGTGCAAAGTAGAAATACTGGGGTGCAAAGGAGCAAAATAAATACATACATTAGGGGGAGAGGTAGTTGTTTGGGCTAAATTATAGATGAGCTTTGTACAGGTGCAGTAATCTGTGAGCTGCTCTGACAGCTGGTGCTTAAAGCTAGTGAGGGAGATAAGTGTTTCCAGTTTCAGAGATTTTTGTAGTTCGTTCCAGTCATTGGCAGCAGAGAACTGGAAGGAGAGGCGGCCAAAGGAAGAATTGGTTTTGGGGGTGACCAGAGAGATATACCTGCTGGAGTGTGTGCCATAGGTGCTGCTATGGTGACCAGCGAGATGAGATAGGGGGGGACTTTACCTAGCAGGGTCTTGTAGATAACCTGGAGCCAGTGGGTTTGGCGACGAGTATGAAGCGAGGGCCAGCCAACGAGAGAGTACAGGTCGCAGTGGTGGGTAGTATTTGTCTAGCCAGACACATAGGTATTTGTAGTTGTCCACATATTCTAAATCAGAACCGTCCAGAGTAGTGATGTTGGACGGACGGGCAGGTGCAGGCAGCGATCGGTTGAAGAGCATACATTTCATTTTACTTGTATTTCAGAGCAATTGGAGGCCACGGAAGGAGAGTTGTATGGCATTGAAGCTCATCTGGCGGGTTGTTAACACAGTGTCCAAAGAAGGGCCAGAAGTATACAGAATGGTGTCGTCTGCGTAGAGGTCGATCAGAGACTCACCAGCAGCAAGAGCGACATCATTGATGTATACAGAGAAGAGAGTCGGTCCAACAATTGAACCCTGAGGCACCCCCATAGAGACTGCCAGAGGCCCGGACAACAGGCTCTCTGATTTGACACACTGGACTCTATCAGTTAAACTGCAGTACTAAAGAAAAACTGTACAAGCAGTTGAAACCATGCTTGGTGCTTCTATACCGGAACCCTGGCCCCTTGGGTTCACCAGAATCACAGAAGCTTTAAGAACCTATCACACGTGTTTGTCGGAGACAGACAGGGGACAAGTGGCGAATGAGGTGAGCCCTCTGGTCATTTTCAACCATACAAAACCTCCTCACACTCTTGCGAGATATCTCACTCATAATATCAGAGGACCTAGGTTGCGGAATTATTTGTTTCGATATCTCATATGTGCTGTGGCAATGCACAGACACAGCTACCCTTTGTCGAGGGCTGAAACACAGGCCATGGAGGAGTGCATCCATGAGGCGCTCCAACAAGGTTTCATCTGCACGTCCACTGGTTTCTTCTTCGTGACCAAGAATCATGTATTGATTACAGAGGACTCAATGAAATCACCACCAAGTACCATTACACTCTCCCATTGGTGCTCCGTGGGGCCCGGTTCTTTACCAAACTGGACCTATGGCCTGCATACAATCTCATCCTCATCCGGGAGGGGGATGAGTAGAAGATAGCTTTCAGTACGATGTCTGGTCACTACGAGTACTTGGTGATGCCACGTGGCTTAGCTAATGCTAAGTGGTCCGGGCATTCATCAACTAGGTGTTCCCGGGACATGCTCGGACGCCAGGTGGTCGTATATATCGATGACATCCTGGTCTACTCGGCTACCTTGGAGGATCACATCACTCATGTCCGAACCACCTGTTTGTCAAGGCTGAGAAGTGCCAGTTTCTTCAGGAGGCTGTCTCTTTCCTAGGCAACCAAATCATCCCGCAAGGAGTGAAGATGGACATCAAGAAGGTAGATGCGGTCAGGACATAGTCAGTCCCAACCACCATAAAGGGATTACAACGGTTTTTGGGGTTTGCCAACTTCGACCTCCGTTTCATCAGGAACTTCAGCTACATCGCCGCTCCTCTCACCTCTCTCCTCAAAGTTGGTCCTGTAGGTTGGTGTGGAGTCCAGCAGCCGACAAGGCCTTCCGTCTTCTCAAGGGACTTTTGACCTCCGCCCCATTACTCAAACACCCAGATCTCATGATATCCTTTGTGGAGGAGGTGACGCTTGAGAGGTGGGTGTGGGGGCAGTTCTGTCCCAACGATAAGGTAATCCACAGAAATTGTATCTGTGTGCACAGTACTCTAAGAAACTGTCCCCTGCAGAGAGGAATTATGACGTCGGTGATCGAGAGCTCCTGGCAGTGAAGTCGGCATTAGAGGAGTGGAGACACTGGCTGGAGGGCGCCAAGGACCCATTTGCCATCCTCACCGACCACCGGAACCTGGAGTACATACAGACAGCGAGGAAGATGAATCCATGCCAAGCGAGGTGGACCCTTTTCTTCACAAGATTTGACTTCACGCTGACCCAGGTAAAAAAAAAAACACCAAAGCCGATGCCGTGTCCCGTCTCTACGATTTGGGAGAGGGTCCTGTCCAGAATGCACCTATAATCTCTTCCTCCCGAGTCGTAGCCCCCGTGGTCTGGGACGTAGATGTGGACATCCGCCAGGCAGCTGTCATCCGCCACACAGCTGTCGTCACTGGACATCCAGGTATTTCGCAAACTACCCAATCTATCTCTAAGAGGTATTGCTGGCCTACCTTGGCGCAGGACATTAGTTGCTACATCAACTCTTTTCCATATGTGCTCAAACCAAATCCCCCCCCCCGGCACTCTCCAGCATGGAAACTCCTTCCTGTGCCTCTTCGTCCCTGGTTTCATTTCCCACTGACTTTGTCACTGATCTCCCCTCCTCTGACGGTTTCACCACCATTTTGGTGGTTGTGAGTAGATGTTCTCAATCCTGTCATTTCATCCCTCTCTCTGGTCTCCCTACTGCTCTCCAGGTTGCTGAGAAACTATTCCAGCAGGACTTCTGGCATTAGGGCCTTCCGGAGAACATCGTCTCTGACCGTGGGCCCCAATTCACATCACGGGTATGGGGAGCCTTTATGGAGAAGCTCGGGGTCACGGTCATTCTCACTGCCGGGTATAGGCCTCAGTCCAACGGGCAGGTGGAGAGGATGAACCAGGAGCTGAGGAGGATTCTGAGGACTCACTGCAAGGACTGGCAGGGAGAGTGGGTCCGATTTTCTTCCATGGGCAGAGTATGCCCAGAATTCGTTACATCGCTCCTCCATCACTCCCTTCCAGTGTTTTGGGGGTTTTCAGCAGGCTCTGGCTCCATGGACCCTGGGCCAGATCGAAGCTCCTGTGGTTGATGAGTGGTTCTGGCGTGCAGAATAGTTGTGGAGCGAGGCTCACATGATACTACAGTGCGCAGTCCACCGTCAGAAGGAGCGGGCAGACCACCACTGCAGTGTGACCCCCGTGTTCCATCCAGGAGATCGTGTCTGGCTCTCTACCATGAACCTCCCACTCCACCTGCCATGCAAGAAGCTGAGCCCCCAGTTTGTGGGACCATTCAAGGTTCTCCGGAGGGTCAACAAGGTGATGTAAAGGTTACAGCTTCCCAGTGACTACCGCATCTCACCTTATTTGCATGTCTCCATTCTCAGGCCGGTGGTTCCTGGTCCCCTGGCTGATACTGTCCCCCACGACACCCCTCCGCCCCCCCCTGGACATCGAGTGAGCTCCTACCTATACAGTCAGATCCCTACTGGACTCCCGACATCGTGGGGGTCGGCTCCAGTACCTGGTGGACTGGGAAAAGTATGGCCCAGAGGAGCAGTGTTGGGTTCGACTGGAGGACATTCTGGATCCCAACATTATCCGTGATTACCATCTTCGCCGACCGGCCCGCTCCTCGTCCTCGGGGACCGTCCCTCTGGTCGGCGTCGACCTGCGGCTAGGGCCGCATGTCAGAGTGGGGTACTGTCACATCTACTCCCGCTCCTCCCCTTTGGCATTCGACATCGCAGGTTTACTAACCACCGGTCCTGGGAACCATCAACACGTACACCTGGCATTCATCATTACACGCACCTGCACTTCATCATGAGGCACACCATCACTCGTTACCTCCCCTTTATCTGGCACTCCCTTAGGTTCTTTCCTCAGGCAATATTGTTTTCTGTTCTTCATGTCTTGACGCTACTCCTACATTGTATTGCTCCATGTTTCTTGTTATGTTACATTTACCACCTGCTTCTCGACTCCCAGAATCTAAGTAAACTCAGGAAGAATGTTCCTCAGCTGTGCATGTTTCCGGGATAAATTTAAAAAACTGTGATAGAAATTAAATATCTTAAATAGCCATAGTCTCTAAGAGCTTTAAACACCTGGAATGTGCAATATAAGGCAGCAGTTACTCAGTGATGTGTTGGGTTGGACTTGCCCTAAACATAAGGTTTTGCATTTTGGCGAAACGTTTTTTTGCAGTATTACTTTTGTGCCTTGTTGCAATATTTGTATTAATCCTTTAACTCTGTCATTTAAATTGTGGAGTCCCTACAATGTTGTTGATCCATCCTAAATTCTCCCGTCACAGCCATTGAACGCTAACTGTTTTACAAATCACCAATGGCCTCATGGTAACATCCCTGAGCAGTTTCATTCCTGTCCTGCAGCTCAGTGCAGAAGGATGACTATCTTTGATGTGTCTGGGTGGTTTAATACATAATCCAAAGCATAATTATTAACTTGACCATGCTTAAAGAGATATTCATATTCTGATTTGATATCGTACCGATCTAACAAACACTGCCCTTTTATGAGGCTTTCAAAAGGCTCCGTGATCTTTTAAGTTCAATCTGTGCTTGAAATTCAATACTTGACTGTGGGAGCTTACAGATGATGTATGTATGGGGGACTGAGGAAGGGTTAGTCATTAAAAACATGTAATCCCCTATTATTTCACACAGAGACCACATAACATATTATGTGAATTGTTCAACCAAATTTGACTCCTGAACTAATTTAGGCTTGCCTACACAAAAGGGGCAAAATACTTATGCAATGACTATATTTTAGGTATAACATTTCTTCCACTTGACAGAGTATTTTGTGTTCATTGTTGACAACAAATTACGATTCAGTCAATTTTAATCCCACTTTGTAACACAATAAAATTTTGCAAGGCAATGTAAACTTAAAGTGTACTTATTCACTCACAAGCAGTTTCATGAAATAAATCAATGCTTCAACTTAAAAAACAACTCCAAGTGTATTTTGAATGAATATTTGTAATTATTTTAATAATTTATTGAACTAGGCTGGTCAGTTAAGAACACATTCTTATTTACAATGACAGCCTGCCAAAAGGCAAAAGGCCTACTGTTGATGGGGGCTGGGATTAAAAAGACAAATATAGGACAAAACACACACCACAACACTACTTAAAGAGAGAACTAAGACAACATAGCATGGCATCAACACATAACAACCCAGCACGGAAGCAACACCACATGACCACATGGTAGCAACACAGCATGGCAGCAGCACAAAACATGGTACAAACATTATTAGGCAAAGACAACAGCAGAACGGCAAGAAGGTAGAGACAACAATACATCACTCGAAGCAGCCACAACTGTCAGTAAGAGCGTCCATGATTGAGTCTTTGAATGAAGAGTTGGAGATAAAACTGTCCAGTTTGAGTGTTTATTGCAGCTCGTTCCAGTCACTATCTGCAGCGAACTGAAAAGAGCAGCGACCCAGGGATGTAGGTGCTT
The DNA here is from genome assembly GCF_018296145.1 of Oncorhynchus tshawytscha. Lineage (NCBI taxonomy): Eukaryota > Metazoa > Chordata > Actinopteri > Salmoniformes > Salmonidae > Oncorhynchus > Oncorhynchus tshawytscha. The sequence goes on from NC_056444.1 coordinate 40,746,453, forward strand.
TGGGGACCTTTAACAAAATGTGACTGGCAGAAAGGGTGTTGTATGTGGATGATGAGGGCTGCAGTACATCTCAGATAGGGGGGAGTGAGGCCTAAGAGGTTTTTATAAATTAGCATCAACCAGTGGGTCTTCGAATGGGTATACAGAGATCAGTTTACAGAGGAGTATAGAGTGCAGTGATGTGTCCTATAAGGAGCATTGGTGGCAAATCTGATGGCCGAATGCTAAAGAACATCTAGCCACCCGAGAGCACCCTTACCTGCCGATCTATAAATTACGTCTCTGTAATCTAGCATGGGTAGGATGGTCATCTGAATCAGGGTTAGTTTAGCAGCTGGGGTGAAAGAGGAGCGATTACAATAGAGGAAACCAAGTCTAGACTTAACTTTAGCCTGCAGCTTTGATATGTGCTGAGAGAAGGACAGTGTACCGTCTAGCCATGCTCCCAAGTACTTGTATGAGGTGACTACCTCAAGTTCTAAACCCTCAGAGGTAGTAATCACACATGTGGGGAGAGGAGCATTCTGCTTACCAAACTGCATTACCTTTATTTTGGAGGTGTTCAGAAGCTAAGAAAGCTTTTTTTGTATAGCTTTTAAAACAAAATCCGGAATGGAGCCAGATGAGTATAAGACTTTATACTAAAATACAGTTAAAGCATTTGAAATTGAAGTAAGTTGTAATTAATGTGTTTAAGTTTAATGATAGTGAACATGTATTATAGTTAAAGACTGAAAAACAATTCATTTAAAGTACACTTTTAATAACTGTATTGAAGTGTAATGATATTAGTACATCTCTTATTTGAAGTAAAAGGAAAGGGAAGCATATTATTAGAATTTGTAGTATATTTAAATATAATTTAGTAGAGGGGAGCGTGTCCTTGCCTGAAATGGTTGCCCTACATGGACCGAGCTAACAGGCTCCATGGCTGTATTATTTACTAGAGAGATTTGTGGTGGTAATACTGTAGTATTTACTGTAGTATTCTACAGTATAACATTCTACAGTGTGTTGTATAGTATTCTACAGTATACCACAGAATTATATAGTAAGTGCCGTAGTATTCTAAAGTAAACTGTACTACTTTTTCCATGTGGAAGGCAGAGCACGAAATAGGGAGTAGGGTTCCATTTGAGACAACCATAGAGCATCTGTCAAATTCTCTCACACAAAGTGCATTAGACGGACACAAATATTTAACCAGGAAGCCATTTGCAGGACACCTTTATTTTCTGTGTGCTGAAAAAAAAGAGCGTAGAATAGGATGTATACACAACTGGGTGTGGCACCAATACATCACACAGACGGTGAAGGACTTATTTCTTAGAAGGATCATATCGGAGCCAAAGCCATTCATTTCACATCAGGACTCGTTTCCTGTGTAGCCCGTAAGCAGGACTGTCAGGCGCATTAAAGATTTATTCTCCAAATCCCACGGTGGAGCACTGGCGTCACGTAAATCACATTTTGGACGCATGCATATAATGTGTTTATGTCTGTGTGACATGTGGGGCAGAGGAAGGATGCATGTGTACAGTCGTGGCCAAAAGTTTTGAGAATGACACAAATATTACTTTTCTCAAAGTCTGCAGCCTCAGTTTGTATGTTGTCAATTTGCACATACTCCAGAATGTTAGGAAGAGTTATCAGATGAATTTCGATTAATTGAAAATGTCCTCTTTGCCATGCAAATGAACTGAATACCCCAAAAACATTTCCACTGCATTTCAGCCCTGCCACAAAAGGACCAGCTGACATCATGTCAGTGATTCTCTCATTAACACAGGTGTGAGTGTTGACGAGGACAAGGCTGGAGATCACTCTGTCATGCTGATTGAGTTTGAATAACAGACTGGAAGCATCAAAAGGAGGGTGGTGCTTGGAATCATTGTTCCTCTGTCAATCATGGTTACCTGCAAGGAAACACGTGCCGTCATCATTGGTTTGCACAAAAAGGGCTTCATAGGCAAGGATATTGGTGCCAGTAAGATTGCACCTAAAATCAACTATTTATCAGATCATCAAGAACTTCAAGGAGAGCGGTTCAATTGTTGTGAAGAAGGCTTCAGGGTGCCCAAAGAAGTCCAGCAAGCACCAGGACCTTCTCCTAAAGTTGATTCAGCTGCGGGATCGGGGCACCACCAGTACAGAGCTTGCTCAGGAATGGCAGCAGGCAGGTGTGAGTGCATCTGCACACACAGTGAGGCGAAGACTTTGAGGATGGTCTGGTGTCAGGCAGGGCAGCGAAGAAGCCACTTCTCTCCAGGAAAAACATCAGGGACAGACTGATATTCTGCAAGGTACAGGGATTGGACTGCTGAGGACTGGGGTAAAGTCATTTTCTCTCACAGCCATGAATAAAGAATGGTACCAACACATCCTCCGAGAGCAACTTCTCCCAACCATCCAGGAACAGTTTGGTGATGAACAATGCCTTTTCCAGCATGATAGAGCACCTTGTCATAAGGTAAAAGTGATAACTAAGTGGCTCGGGGAACAAAACATCAATATTTTGGGTCCATGGCAAGGAAACTCCCCAGACTTTAATCCCATTGAGAACTTGTGATCAATCCTCAAGAGACGGGTGGACAAACAAAAACCCACCAATTCTGACAAACTCCAAGCATTGATTATGCAAGAATGGGCTGCCATCAGTCAGGATGTGGCCCAGAAGTTAATTGACAGAATGCCAGAGCGGATTGCAGAGGTCTTGAAAAAGAAGGGTCAACAATGCAAATATTTACTCTTCGCATCAACTTCATGTAATTGTCAATAAAAGCCTTTGACACTTATGAAATGCTTGTAATTATACTTCAGTATTCCATAGTAACATCTGACAAAAATATCTAAAGACACTGAAGCAGCAAACTTTGTGGAAATAATGTGTCATTCTCAACTTTTGGCCACGACTGTATGTATCTACTTTTAACTATGTACTGAATTGTGAGGGCATGTACTGTAAGTCCTCCTCTTCAGGGGTTCCAATCACTTCTGGCTTTTTCTCCTGGCCTGCCCTTACAGCAAAAAACATGTGAATTTCACATGTGATAACATGATCTTATGTGAAGTTAATTTGATAAAAGCAACACGCAAAAACACGATCTCATGAAATAAATGTGACAACATGGGGGTGCAAAATTAACAAAAAGTTTTTTACGTTTGAAAAAACAATTCCACAGGAGTTAGATTTTCACATGTGCAAATCGATTATCTCGTGATAGTTTTTCATGCTATTTTCCTCACATGTGAAAGGGTGATGTTAACATGTGAACTCTAAATGTAATACATGTGAACATATGGTTTCACATAATTTCAGCTCAACATGTAAAAGCAGCTATTTCAACTGGGGAAAATGGGATTTCACATGTGAAAATCGTGAAATTGCACATTATGCTTTTTTCCAAGGAGGTTATAGGGTAAGTGGTACGCTGTTCAGCTGACATAATGTCAACATCTTTAAATCAACATGATCACTTAGTGCTGACTTTTAAATATGACCCCACCTGGGATTTGAACTTGCAATCTCTGGATTCAGGATACATGGATCTATCTGCTGTGCCACACAAGTCTGTAGGATTCCTGGAAGTCCCCGCATTACCTATAATACATCTCTGTACTTACCAAAGAGTGCCATCTGCGTTATTTTAGTTATCAGTTAATCTGACAATTTTCTCATCATTGATTTGATTTACTTATTTCAGCAATTTGAGGGTTTTCTATATCGTTGTCTAATGTTTGTGTGGCATATTATTTAGTTTTAATATTACTCCTGAATTACTATGATAAATATAATCTTTTTTTTTCTTGTATATTTTTAACAAAGCTGGGATTTACTTTGAAGCCATAATTGTAGAAATACAGGTGAAATCTGTTATTGACACAGACATGGTTGCGTAGCAGGAAGATCGGAATGTTCAAATCCCATGTGAGGACATGCTGAATAATTACTGTATAAATAAACATATACAAAGTACTGTAATCAAGTATGTCAAATATGTATGTTGAAAACACTAACATTCTGGGGACATCCTGATGACAAATATTTGTTTGCAGGGCATCACCTGTGAAATCTCGTGAAAAATATCCACGGAAAGCTTCACGGTAAATACCGTCTAGCCATACCACATGGTTTCACATGTGAAAGGCTGTGTGATCACAACTAGTGTTCCAAAAGCACCGGATTTCACATAATAAAATAATTATTATATATAATTATTATATATGTGAAATCAAGTGTTTTTTCCATAGGGGTGGAAGTTAATCTTTCAATGCCTTCATGGGCTATGCTACAGCATGATAATAGATATTGATGACCTTTATTTGGGGTGAAATCAAAAGTTATCTTTCACTGAGGTGGAGCCCACTGACAAGCAGTAGAGTTTGTGAGCACGGTGTTGATCAAAGGCTTGGTGAGTGTTTGGTGTGGAATGTTAATAGCCTTCACAGTCTCTTGTCCTGAGGCAGAACAGGAACATGGGATGCACATCTAAACCAGGCTGCTGGGGTCTGGTACGTGGGCCCTATGCATGCCTACTCTGAACCCACACTTAGTCAAGGTGACTTGGGCACAGATCAACTCTCTGAAATCCTTGTCTCAGAAAGCATCGACTGCCGTTTTGAAATCGGTCTTCGCATCAGAGGCGGTATCTAGTTCGACAACTGACTGAGCTCTGGGGATTCTTAGGAATGAGTCAACTACAGCGTGTCACAAACGACATGATACAGAAACACCACAGGCAAAGAATCACACTAGTCTCACTACATTTATAGTGTCCAGACACTTGTTCAAAAGTTGCATAAATATGAATGCTTCGTCATTTTGTGGGTCTCAGTTGTGTTTTATTAATTACAATTTGTCAGCACTCATAGGCAATTACCTAAACAGCATGTTGATGTCAGAATAGTTGTAGTGATTTTTATTTCACCTTTATTTAACCAGGTTGTCTAGTTGAGAACAAGTTCTCATTTACAACTGCGACCTGGCCAAGATAAAGCAAAGCAGTTCGACACATACAACAACAGAGGAACACATGGAATAAACAAACATACAGTAGAAAAAAAGTTATATATATATATACACACACACAGTGTATGCAAATGAGGTAAGATAAGGGAGGTAAGGCAATAAAATAGGCCTTAGTGGTGAGGTAATTTACGATATAGCATTTAAAACACAGGAGTGATAGATGTGCAGAAGATGAATGTGCAAGTAGAAATACTGGGGTGCAAAGGAGCTAAATAAATAAATACGGTATGGGGATGAGGTAGTTGGATGTGCTATTGACAGATGGGCTATGTACAGGTGCAGTGACCTGTGAGCTGCTCTGACAGCTGGTGCTTGAAGTTAGTGAGGGAGATAAGAGTCTCCAGCTTCAGCGATTTTTGCAATTCGTTCCAGTCATTGGTAACAGAAAAATGGAAGGAAAGGCGGCCAAATGAGGAATTGGCGTTGGGGGTGATCAGTGAAATATACCTGCTGGAGCGCATGCTGCGGGTGGGTGCTGCTATGGTGACCAGTGAGCAGAGATAAGGTGGGGCTTTACCTAGAAAAAAAGAGACTTGTAGATGACCTGGAGCCAATGGGTTTGGCGACGACTCTGAAGCGAGGAACACAGCCAAAGAGAGCATACAGGTCGCAGTGGTGGGTAGTATTTGGGGATTTGGTGACAAAACGGATGGCACTATGATAGACTGCATCCAATTTGTTGAGTAGAGTGTTGGAGGCTATTTTATAAATGCCATCGACGAAGTCAAGGATCGGTAGGATAGTCAGTTTTATGAGGGTATGTTTGGCAGCATGAGTGAAGGATGCTTTGATGCGAAATAGGAAGCTGATTCTAGATTTAATATTTGATTGGAGATGCTTAATGTGGGTCTGGAAGGAGAGTTTACAGTCTAACCAGACACCTAGATATTTTCAGTTGTCAACATATTCTAAGTCAGAACCGTCCAGAGTAGTGATGCTGGATGGGCGGGCAGCAATCGGTTGAAGAGCATGCATTTAGTTTTACTTGCATTTAAGAGCAGTTGGAGGCCACGGAAGGATGGCATTGAAGCTCATCTGGAGGTCAGTTAGCACATTGTCCAAAGAAGGGCCAGAAGTATACATAATGGTGTCGTCTGCGTAGAAGTGGATCAGAGACTCACCAGCAGCAAGAGCGACATCGTTGATGTATACATAGAAGAGAGTCGGCCCGAGAATTGAACCCTGTGGCACCCCCATAGAGACTGCCAGAGGTCCGCACAACAGGCCCTCCGATTTGACACACTGAACTCTATCAGAGAAGTAGTTGGTGAACCAGGCGAGGCAGTCATTTGAGAAACCAAGGCTGTTGAGTCTGCCGATAAGAATGTGGTGTTTGAAGCCTTGGCCAGGTCGAGGAATATGGCTGCACAGTATTGTCGCTTATTGATGGCAGTTATGATATCGTTTAGGACCTTGAGCGTGGCTGAGGCCCACCCATGACCAGCTCGGAAGCCAGATTGCTGGCTTCCGAGCTGGTCAGGGGTTGCAACAATTTCAGCAACAATTTTGCCTGGTTATTCTTTAACTTCTTGACGCTACCCATCCCTTAAGCGGGATAATTGTCATCAGCAACCGCTGAATAGCATAGCGCCTCAGTCAAATAATATTACTAAAAATATTCATATTCATGAAATCACAAGTGCAATATTGCAAAACACAGCTAAGCCTTTTGTTAATCCACCTGTCGTCTCAGATTTTGAAATTATGCTTTACAGCGAAAGCAATCCAAGCGTTTGTGTAAGTTTATCGATCGCGTGACAAAACATTAAGTACACTTAGCATCAGGTAGCTTGGTTACGAAAATCAGAAAAGCATTCAAATTAATGGTTTACCTTTGATGATCTTCGGATGTTTTCACTCACGAGACTCCCAGTTACACAACAAATGTTCCTTTTGTTCCATAAAGATTATTTTTTATATCCAAAATACCTCCATTTGTTTGGCACATTATGTTCAGAAATCCACAGGAAAGAGCGGTCACGACAACGCTGACAAATTCCAAATAATATCCGTAACGTCCACAGAAACATGTCAAACGTTTTTTATAATCAATCCTCAGGTTGTTTTTAAAATATATAATCGATAATATATCAACCGCAAATGCCTTTCACAGTAGGAGAGTGAAAAGCAATACCTATCCAAACTCTGTTGCGCGAGCAAAACTCATGTGACCACTTGACACGATGTTATAGTTCTGGCTCATTTTTCAAAATAAAAGCCTGAAACTATGTCTGAAGACTGTTGACACCTTGAGGAAGCGATAGGAAAAGGAATCTGGTTGATATCCATTTAAATGGAGCAATGGGAGGCTGAGGCTCTGGAACATGGAGTTTTCAAAATAGAAGCCACTTCCTGGTTTGATTTTTCTTAGGGTTTCGCCTGCAATATCAGTTCTGTTATACTCACAGACAATATTTTGACCGTTTTGGAAACTTTAGAGTGTTTTCTATCCTAATCTGTCAATTATATGCATATTCTAGCATCTGGTTCTGAGAAATAGGCCGTTTACCTTGAATGTTATTTTTCCAAACATAAAAATAGTGCCCCCTAGTTTCAAGAGGTTAAAAGTGTCTTTCTCACCATCTTAAATTAGACACGGAAGAGAGTTTGACCACAGACCCATTACGGATGCAGGCAATGAGGCAGTGATCGCTGAGATCCTGGTTGAAGACAGTTGTATTTGGAGGGCAAGTTGGTTAGGACGATATGAGGGTGCCCGTATTTACAGATTTGGGGTTGTACCTGGTAGGTTCATTGATAATTTGTGTGAGATTGAGGGCATCAAGCTTAGAATGTAGGATGGCCGGGGTGTTAAGCATGTCCCAGTTTAGGTCACCTATCAGCAGGAGCTCTGAAGATAGACAGGGGGCAATCAATTCACATATGTTGTCCAGGGCACAGCTGGGGGCAGGAGGTGGTGTATAGCAAGCGGCAACGGTGAGAGACTTGATTCTGGAAAGGTGGATTTTTAGAAGTAGAAGCTCGAATTGTTTGGGCACAGACCTGGATATTATGACAGAACTCTGCATGCCCTCTCTGCAGTAGATTGCAACTCCGCCCCCTTTGGCAGTTCTATCTTGTCGGAAAATGTTATAGTTAGGGATGGAAATGTCAGGGATTTTGGTGGTCTTCCTAAGCCAGGATTCAGACAAGGCAAGGACATCCGGGTTGGCAGTGTGTGCTAAAGCAGTGAGTAAAACAAGCTAGGGGATGAAGCTTCTAATTTTAACATGCATGAATCAAAGGCTTTTATGGTTACAGAAGTCAACAAATGAGAGTGCCTGGGGAATGGGTGTGGATTAACCTCTACATCACCAGAGGAACAGAGGAGGAGTGGGATAAGGGTACGGCTAAAGGCTATAAGAACTGGTCGTCTAGTACGTTCAGAATAAAGAGTAAAAGGAGCAGGTTTCTGGGTGCGATAGAATAGATTCAAGGCATAATGTACAGACAAAGGTATGGTAGGATGTGAATACAATGGAGGTAAACATAGAGTGACAATGAAAGATAGTCTCTAGAACCATCATTTAAACCAGGTGATGGCACCGCATGTGTGGGAGGTGGAACTGAAGGCATATTGAGCAGGGCTAGAGGCTCTATAGTGAAAATAAGATAATCCCTAACTAGAACAGCAATGGACAAAGCATATTGACATTAGGGAGAGGTATGCATAGCCGAGTGATCATAGGGGTCCAGTGAGTAGTTAAGCTGGCTGGAGACACGTGCGATTCAGACAGCTAGCAGGCCGGGGCTAGCAAGCTAGCAGGAGGGCCTTAGAGGGACATTGAGATGGAAGAAGTTGTTAGCCTCCTTGTGCGGTTCCATCGGCAGACCAGTTGGGATCGATTAGTAGGGTTCCGTGTAGTAAAGGGGCCCAGTCCAATTGGCAAAATAGGTATAGTGGCCCAAGAAATTGGCCGATGGACCTATTCAGCTAACATTCTGATATGCTCTAGACAGCTAGCAAGCCGCGGCTAGCAGATGGGCATTCAGGGGACGTCGCGACAGAGGGGCCTGTTGGAAAAAGAACCCTCGGGCAGATTACATCGGTAGTCCAGTCGTGAGGGCTTTGTGTAGTAAAAGGGGTCGAGGCCAATTGGCAAAATAGGTATTGTAGCCCAAGGAGTCTTCAGCTAGCCGGGAGATAGGCCTAGCATGGGCTAGCTCAAGGCTAATTGGTGCTTGCTTCGGGACAGAGACGTTAGCTAGGAGTAGCCACTCGGATTGCAGCTAACTAGCCGTGATGATCAAGGTGAAAAGGTTCAGAGCTTGCTGTAGGAATCTGGGGATATGGAGAGAAATGAAGTCCGGTATGCTCTGGTTTGAATTGCGTTGTGCAAACTGGCAAGACATTTCCGAGCTAGAGGTAAGCTGATGACCGCTAGCAGTGGTTAGCTGACTACTAGCTAGTATAGTAGCTAATTAGCTGGCTAGCTCCTGTTGGGGGATTCAGGTTCGAAAGTAAAGAAAAATACTTTATAAAATAGCAGATCCATACCACATTGGGTGAGGCGGGGTTGCAGGAGAGTATATTGAAGTTTAGGTTTAGGAAAAATATTTGTAAAAGATATGCGAAGAAAAAATATATATTTAATGCATTGGGATCTGGCTTGATGCTGGCAGCTGAATCTAGCTTATCCAAAACACTGAATATACACTACCGTTCAAAACTTTGGGGTCACTTAGAAATGTCCTTGTTTTTGAAAGAAAAGCACATTTTTTGTCCATTAAAATAGCATCAAATTGATCAGAAATACAGTGTAGACATTCTTAATGTTGTAAATGACTATTGTAGCTGGAAATGACAGATTTTTTGATGGAATATCTACATAGCCGTACAGAGGCCCATTATCAGCAACCATCACTCCTTTGTTCCAACAGCACATTGTATTAGCTAATCCAAGTTTATCATTAAGAACAGTAGGCTAATTGATCATTAGAACACCCTTTTGCAATTGTTAGCACAGCTGAAAACTGTTGTTCTAATTAAAGAAACAATAAAACTGGCCTTCTTTAAACTAGTTGAGTATCTGAGGCATCAGCATTTGTGTGTTCGATTACAGAATCAAAATGGCCAGAAAAAAATTACTTTCTTCTGAAATGGTCAGTCTATTCTTGTTCTGAGAAATTAAGGCTTGTCCATGTGAGAAATTGCCAAGAAACTGAAGATCTTGTACAACGCTGTGTACTACTCCCTTCACAGAACAGCACAAACTGGCCCTAACCAGAATAGATAGAGGAGTGGGAGGCCCCGGTGCACAACTGAACAAGAGGACAATTACGCTAGAGTGTCTAGTTTGAGAAACAGATGCCTCACAAGTCCTCAACTGGTAGCTTCATTAAATAGTACCCGCAAAACACCAGTATCAACTTCAACAGTGAAGAGGCGACTCTGGGATGCTGGCCTTCTAGGCAGAGTTCCTCTGTCCAGTGTCTGTGTTCTTTTGCCCATCTTAATATTTTATTTTTATTGGCCAATCAGAGATATGGCTTTTCTTTGCAGACCCAAACTTTTGAATGGTAGAGTATATACTGAGCACACTACAGAAAGTTTATGCATAACAGAGGACTATTTATATCCCATATCTTACAGGCAAGGACATACAAGATGATTGCCTTCATCTGGCGATAGTCAACTTGAGTTTAATTTTGCCTGCTTTTACTTAAAGGGGTTATCTGCAGTTGCTACAATTTTTTTCATTGTAAATTAATTATCTGTATATACTCATTAATTCTTGAATAATATAACGTATAATTGCCTCATGAGCTTAGTTCAACTGTCATATCCCTTTAGAATGTAGAATATATTTTAAACATATACACATTTTACACCAATGTTTGTAAACATTGTAAATGTAAACAAACACTGTATAGCCCCAAAACATTCTTAAAACGATATTTTTGCTATTATTGATGGTCCTTTCAACCATAGCTGTGTCTATGTATTTGAGAGTGGTTACATTCCTCAACGCCCATCCCTCAGCTTGTTACCAAAACAGAGACAGGTGGCCACTATGTTATTGTTTCAACTTTGGATTGGCCCTTTAATCAAGTATACATGTACTGTAATGATACAACTATATCTCTCTCTGTCAAGGACTGATCTACAATAACAATGTATGGAAGCCTATGTATAAATAGAAAATGGAAAACAAGGGGTGAGCAAACATGACAAAACAAGCCGTTTTACATTAACTCGCACAGAGCTCAAGTTCAAGCAGAAGCCTGGGCCAGCCTATCTTGAGCATTAGTCTCTGGGATGGGGGGGGGCTGTATTTCTGGATTTAGATATGTGACACTGACACTCAAGCAGGCCCAAATGGTTATTAATGGAACCTGCCAGCCAGGGATCAGGCAGGATGAGTCATACAGACCCTGGCTGACTGCAGCGCTTCACTGAGACAAGGCTTGCCTCTGGTTTAATAGCCCCAGCTACTCTGGCCCACCTTCTCTTACTGTTGCCACTTGTGTTTTAACTGATAGCTATTTGAGACTCGCCTCATGAACAGCGTGTAATGGAAGGCGCAGGGATGAATAAACGTGTCATGTTCATTGGAGGGCTTCTAGGAAAGAGGATGGGAGAGTGTCATTGGGTCAAAGGACGGAATCCAAAGCAGAGGTCTGTGTGGGATGAAAATGTGTGTGAAAAAAACAACATTCAGCAGTTAGACTTGGAGTACACAGATGAGAGGATTAGTACTTTGAGAATTGTTTACTATTTCTAGGAGTTGGTTGCTGCTAATCCATTAATAATGTATATTGAATCTTCCCCATAGGATTTTTGAGAGAGTCATATATGTAGTATAACTCATTTCTGATCTAGGACTAAGGTGGCAGGTTTTATAAACACTGATATAAATGACATTCCTCTATAGTGACAGTTATAATTCGTAGCTGCGAGCTGAAATATTAAGTTGTACAGAGAGAAGAACTCCTGGTAGAGTACTAAATCATCCAAACCCTTTGATCGCTTCACTGTCATCAAACACTTACTGATTTCCCTCACATTTTGTTTGACAAAAGGGTCGACATGAAAACCTCCCACAGGAAACGTTGTAGTCGCAAATCTGCACAGCATGCTCTATGGTTTTGTGTAAGTGCTTACTGCTTACAGTAAGCACTTAAACAGTGAGTGAAACGCTTGCAGCGAATCGATTCTGACATCTCAATTGGACTCCTTTTTCACAAAACATTGTTCTCAAAATGATGTTGGCTGTTTTGAAATGGCTACATTTATATTGGCCAAGAAAAGGAGAATGACCAATAAAAATGACGGTGAAGGCAACACAAGATGGTTTCCTAGATTGTGCTTTCTGTATTAATGTTCCCTCAGATTGGGCTTTCTGTATCATTGTTCCCCCACTAACCAGGCTGTCGTTACCCTGGTGAGCCAAACACAGGGGCAATTACTCACCATAACCCTAAGTAGCACTGGGTAGAGTAAAATGACAGAGAGCCTCTACCAATTACTTCTCTTAACTGTGAAACAAATCTCATTTGACACTATTAAACACCCATGAATTAATAGATAGAATAATGAGCAAGTACTCATTTCCTCAAAATGGACGATTTAAAAATGAAAAACACTGTCCAGTGACGCATTAGGCCTCATGAAAGAGCCTCACATCTCAATTTCAGGACAACACGGAATGCAGAAAGGCTTTAGAAGCAATTTAGCTGATGTGACTGCCTTCGTCACTAGAATATTTTGTTGCACTCTCAATCTTACTTCACTTGTTTTGTTTGAGGAGAAATAAAGAGAAAGAGAGAAATGGAGAGAGAAAAAAAAGCAACTAAAGAAAGAGGGGGCGTAGAGAAAGCATCTATCAAATCGGATCCCCCCTCTAAATCTACTGTCTGCCTTGTTGATAAATTATCTGTGTGGTCCAAGGGTGTTTGTTACATCGCCAGGCTCTTTCTAACTGAACTCTGGTGTAAAATGGGGAATAGAGGTTGAGAATCAACCTTAGTCCAAGAGTGAGTTTCATATGTATGTGAAGCTGCTTCATGGTCCCAGTGAATCGAACCCCGTGGTGTCCTTGAGGGCCATCAGCTGGTGAAATTCAGGGTTAGGGGGAGAGCCCTCTGGCTTAGGTGTCATTACCAAAATATCACCATAATGCTCAAATGAAAGTGTCTCCCCTGACAAATATGTGGCAAATACAGTACGTGCAATAACGGGGCCCCATTATTTAAATGACCAGCACTAGGGTCATTGAATTTTACCTCTGGGTCACATAGAGGAATTATACAAGCCATTACTCTGTGATAATTGTTGCAGCTCTGAAATTACAGGACAGTGTTGTATTGGAAGGAGACAAATCTGTTTTAATTGGATTGAGGTTTGCTGTCAGCTAACCCTGGCTCCTGAACTCTGGGAGATGGAGTTTACTAATGAGGTACAGTAGTAGGAGTCAGAAATGGCACCATATTCCATATATAGTGCACTACTTTTGACCAGAGCCCTTTGTGCCCTGGTAAAAAGTAGTGAACTATATAGGGAATAGAGTGTCATTTGAGATGCAGACGTAAAATAAGGGCTGCTGGTTTTGCAGAAGAGTGAGGAGAGATACAGTATCATTCGATGTTACCGTCCCAAATGGCACCCTATTCCATATATAGGGCACTACTTTTTACCAGGGCACAAAAGGGCTCTGGTCAAAAGTAGTGCACTATAAAAGGGAATATGGTGCACATACTGTAAATAGCAATATCACCAAGAAAATACTGAAAGTTTCATCCAAACAAATAAACTTGATGCAGTTATTTCATGTTTATTTATTCGAGAAACAATCGTCTCCTGGCAATATTATTCAGCATATTATTATTCAAACTGTCAGGTCTAAAGTGGTCAAAAGAAATAGGAAAAAAAGTTGGGCTTTTTAAGTCTAGTTGGATTCACCCTTTCCATTCTGATTTGACTAAAACGTTTACGGATATGGAAGAATCAATCATATATATATATATATATATATATATATATAGGTTGAATCCTTTTTTACATTTTATCCCCATTCAGAAACAATTGGCCTTTTAGATAGTGACGTCTTCAAATCCCAGGCTGACTCCAACAGTCAAATTTCCTCCAGAAGGAAGAATCAAAGGAATTTGTTTACTGCATCTGATGAATCTTGATGCGCTTTGATGCAGAGGGACAGTGCCAATGGGGATGTGAATCATGGATGGTGAAAGAATATGTAATGGTATTTAGAAAAGACACCACTTGATATATATATATATATATATATATATATATATATATATGTAGTCAATCCCAATATCTGGAAGTCTTGCTGAGATTGACGCGGTCCTAATACGGACACCGTAATCTAGTGTTCAATTACAATCCTAATGACTCATGCGTTTGTTAGTTCAGCCTTACAAATGCAAAAGCAACTGTACACTATTATTGCAAAGTTTACCAAACTGTACAAAAACAATGAGATTCCAAACCTACAGTGTTCGCAAAGTAAAAGGGGGACCCACAGATACTGTACTTTGGGTTTCAATAGACATTCAGTTAGTCCGGCGGAATTTAAGCTTTTGTGATTGAAGGCATCAAATTTCACACACAGCTACGACAAGTCCTGAGAAGTGTTTTTTAGCTACAGTGCCATCACAGATTTTTTCTGTATTACCCTCCTGGCGGCCATTGCCAAATGGCTGCCAACAAGCTCCATGGAAGTCACAGAGGGTCTTTGTTTGCAGCAACAGTATTACTGAACGTGGCTCATAGGGAGGCGAGTCGTGCTACAGGGTGTAGGTAGGAATTCTGTGCATTTAAAAGAGGGGCACTTTTATGAGCCTCTAGAGCCCTTGACAAAGGGGGTGGGGCAGAAATATGACATTATTAGAGGGGGTCCCACAGAGCAATGGGAGATTAGGGAGGAGAGGAAAGGACAGGAGATGATCTTCCAGCACATGTCCGCAAACGCTTAGAAAATACTTTATTGGATGATTTAGTGTTGTCTACACAGGGTTGAAGTGTAGAATCATTTTAATAGGGAACCTATTTCCCCGTTAGTGTTCTCTCAACGGTACATTA
Source organism: Oncorhynchus tshawytscha (assembly GCF_018296145.1). Lineage (NCBI taxonomy): Eukaryota > Metazoa > Chordata > Actinopteri > Salmoniformes > Salmonidae > Oncorhynchus > Oncorhynchus tshawytscha. The sequence continues at coordinate 40,761,527 of NC_056444.1, forward strand.
GGGTTCCTCAGCAGACAGGGATAGCATTGAGTCTGACATTCCAAGTTGTTTGTAGCTCAGTAGCTATTTGTTAATGTGCAGGGGGGATAAATTAATAATGTGCAGAGGGATAAATTAATAATGATCATGTATTTTTCAAAGCCCTGTATGGGTTGCTCGAGGGACAGCATGTTTCGGAGGAGAACCTACATTGGCAATTCTGTTTTGAACGAGCTACTTGTGTGCTTTGTCTCTGCTGTTAGTCTATTGCTGAATCATCAAAAATCTAAAGGAATATTGTGGAATGTGTGTGTGCACGTGTGCCTGCCCGTCTGATTGCCTGCCTGCCAGGTGTGTGTAAGAAAGAGAATATACACAAACTGAGTGGCTCACAAACAGATCTCTTTATAAAGGAAGTGATTGGACAAAAAAATGTTATTACCCAATTAACAGATACAGTATTTCCCTGGCTGATCACCCATCTTCCACCCAGAACCTGCTGTGGAGCACTAACCCCCATAGTGATTCCTATTAGCCCTAGTGGATTACCTGTAAAGACAATTTTATACTACACCTCAAATGGCACCCTATTCCCTCCATAGTGCACTAATCTGATCAGGGCCCATAGGGGCACTATAGAGAGAATAGGGTGCCATTTGGGACACACCCTAAGAAACCTCAAACTGATGAAGGGAGCCATTATTTCAGGAGCAGTCACTGAGCTGCCTGAAAAGATGAGCTGTGAAAGTATGTCTAAAGATAGAGGTGCTATTTTAGAAATCAAAGGTATATTAAACAGGCAGAGGTGAGGATGAGCGATGTCGTAGTTCAAAAAAGGAAAACTTGCATAAATTTACAGTGAAATGTGCCTCAATGTATAATTTGAGTAACTAGGTTGTAAGTCAACCTAGTTGCTCCACCACGAGTATATAAATACTTAAATCCTGTTTATATGTACATTAAATTACCTATCCTTAATGAGGAGTATAAATTATGGGGGAGGTAGGCTCAGTAGATGATTGCCAGCAATAGGCCGCCCACCTGCTCAGAAGCAGTGCTCCCAAGGTATTGGTTGTTACTGATTCTGGCTCTGGTTTAGCCTCACATGAATACATTGGACCTGATAGTGTATGGGGAATAGTACTCAAGAAGGCTCGAACTGTGCATTAGTTAGGCTCCTTCTCTATTTGATAAATTTTCTCACTGTAGGGCTACGTCCCAAATTGCACCCTATAGGTCTTGGTCAAAAGTAGTGCACTATATAGGGAATACAGTGCCATTTTGTAACAGAAAGCTAAACCCAACTGATGGGAGTGACGAATGTACTAACCGCACCAACTGGTTAGTGCCACACCAGTGAAACTGTAACAAGCAGGGAAATCCACAATTGTGCTGCTTTGGTCTGACACATTAATGTGTGACATCAGAGGAGGCTGTGGCTGATTGGCTCTAATTGGACAGAGACTGTATGGGACTATGACTGCAGCCATTGTAAATTGGATGATGGCACTCAAGCAATAGTTCAGCCATCATGGTCTGTAAGGAACGTAATGAGATTAAAAACTCTAAAAGAGGTGTGATAATATTAAGCTGGGTCACGAAGGAAAATCTATATGCCACTGTTTAATCGGCTATGACAGGAGACAAGATTAAATTATAATGTATTTATTGGAAAAATATGTTTCCTGTTTAAGTCATATCCAATTATCTTTACAATTTATCAAAAGCTGATTATGTCTTATTTTAGAGTAATTGGTAACCAATAGTACGCTGCTGAGGTTCTTAGCTTCACAGCCATGACAACTTGCCTGAGTGTTTACATGGGAAAGCCACAGAGGCTGCATTCCAAAGTAGACAATGTACCGTTATGAATGTAACTACTGTTCCCTGAAAGAGGGAACAAGGTATAACATACTATGGGGAGTCAACGACCAATCATATTCACCTGAAGAAAACTGAAATTGTGCCCAAAGGGCCAATGGATGCCACTGCAGCCCAAGTCTTTAGACCCCACGGTTCCAAGAACAATGCTTACCTTGCAAGCCTGACATGTCAGAACTCGTACAAGGAAACACAAGTCCAAAACAGAACACCTGTTTTGACTTGGTAAAACGCACACTTGCGCTGCATAGCATCGAGTTGATAAACCATGGGAGCCTGAGGCTCAAACACACAGGAGACCTGCAGTAACATGGAAAGTGTGTCCTACCGTGCTGCCACCGCAGCCCAAGGCTCAAACCCACAGGAAATTGTGATAACCCTGATAATGCACACTTTACATGCTGCCGCACCCCAATGCTCAAACCCACAGGGAACTGTGGCAACCCAGCTAAATGGCCAACCTGCACACCGTCTAACACCCACTCCCGGACCCAGCCATAAGAACACTGAGCCACACTGGGAGCAGTTGCATCCAAGCAATAAAATCTCACAAAAGGTATGTGGGGAACCCCAACTAGCTGCAGCACAGATCACGCCAATCTTCATGCCCCTGAACAATGCCCAAGAAGCTGCCAGACCCCTAAAGGATAGCGCGCACACACCTTGTCCTTTGCGGTCATATGCCAGCCTCCACAATCCAATGAGAAAGTCGCTGCTTAGAAAGCGCCCTACCATGAGCTGGATTAGAGAAACAGACAAAAAGCTGGTCACAAATGCAGATATCCTTGGTCCTATCCATATCCTATGGATAGGACCAAGGCCATGCAACCTCCATTATTCACTGGAAGCAGACGGAGGAGGTAAGAAAGGGAACAGCTCAAAAGCCTGGCGACTCCATCACTTCGATCTGATCTGAGCCGACACGCGCCTTTCAGGTTCTGCACCACCAGAGAATAAGACCAATGTTGCCTCTAAGCTGCGCACGTGTTCGGGCGCGCAGCTCCCTGGGATTGCCATGCAGAAGAACGATCAGCCCACCCATCGAAGCACGAAATTGAACTTCACTCAACTTTCCCCCTTTTTTCAAGGTTTCCCTCTACTGTGCGAATTGTGATCGAATCAACGCAATATTGGCCACTTTCAATGGCACATACAAAAACAACTATGCAAGATATTTTCTTATAGGCAGACAAAAATGAGAAAAAAAATCCAGAAAAATCACATTGTAGGATTTTTAATGAATTTATTTGCTAATTATGGTGGAAAATAAGTATTTGGTCAAAATACAAAAGTTTATCTCAATACTTTGTTATATTCCCTTTGTTGGCAATGACAGAGGTCAAACGTTTTCTGTAAGTCTTCACAAGGTTTTCACACACTGTTGCTGGTATTTTGGCCCATTCCTCCATGCAGATCTCCTCTAGAGAAGTGATGTTTTGGGGCTGTTGCTGAGCAACACGGACTTTCAACTCCCTCCAAAGATTTTCTATGGGGTTGAGATCTGGAGACTGGCTAGGCCACTCCAGGACCTTGAAATGCTTCTTACGAAGCCACTCCTTCAGTGCCCGGGCGGGAAAAAAACAGCCCCAAAGCATGATGTTTCCACCCCCATGCTTCACAGTAGGTATGGTGTTCTTTGGATGCAACTCAGCATTCTTTGTCCTCCAAACACGACGAGTTGAGGATTTTTTTCTTCTTCTGGATCATCCAAATGCTCTCTAGCAAACTTCAGACTGGCCTGAACATGTACTGGCTTAAGCAGGGGGACACGTCTGGCACTGCAGGATTTGAGTCCCTGGCGGCGTAGTGTGTTACTGACAGTAGGCTTTGTTTACTTTGGTCCCAGCTCTCTGCAGGTCATTCACTAGGTCCCTCTGTGTGGTTCTGGGATTTTTGCTCACCGTTCTTGTGATCATTTTGACCCCACGGGGTGAGATCTTGCGTGGAGCCCCAGATCGAGGGAGATTATCAGTGGTCTTGTACGTCTTCCATTTCCTAATAATTGCTCCCACAGTTGATTTCTTCAAACCAAGCTGCTTACCTATTGCAGATTCAGTCTTCCCAGCCTGGTGCAGGTCTACAATTTTGTTTCTGGTGTCCTTTGACAGGTCTTTCGTCTTGGCCATAGTGGAGTTTGGAGTGTGACTGTTTGAGGTTTTGGACAGGTGTCTTTTATACTGATAACAAGTTCAAACAGGTGCCATTAATACAGGTAACGAGTGGGGGACAGAGGAGCCTCTTAAAGAAGAAGTTACAGGTCTGTGAGAGCCAGAAATCTTGCTTGTTTGTAGGTGACCAAATACTTATTTTCCACCATAATATGCAAATAAATTCATTAAAAATCCTACAATGTGATTTTCTGGATTTGTTTTTCTAATTTTGTCTGTCATAGTTGAAGTGTACCTATGATGAAAATTACAGGCCTCTCATCTTTTTAGGTGGGAGAACTTGCACAATTGGTGGCTGTCTAAATACTTTTTTGCCCCACTGTATATGCAAATAGTCATTGCCACATAGGGATCTGTGCCATTCACTTTGAACTGGACTGTGTTAACAGCATGAGTGGTTGCGAGTAGATGCGCTTGTTTTGAGATCAAAGCGAGAGCTGCATGTATCCAGGTGTGTACATTTCTTCATATTGTTAGTAAGTAAGTTATCACCCCAGTTATATCTAATTTCTACAAGAGCTTCCTACAAGAGCACAACACATATGCATTTCTAGCCATCTTTGAAAAGCATTTTTTAAACTTTTATTTAACTAGACAAGTCAGTTAAGAACAAATTGTTATTTACAATGACGGCCTACCTTAAAGGGGGCAGTGTTGTATTTTGAGACAGGCCTGAATAAGCTAAGTAGTCAATAGACAGAAGGTAGCATTATTTGTCTGATTCTCTGTAATAATGATATGGGAATAATAATGCATTTTATTTTTAAATGTGGTTTCTTGCATCAAAAGTCTTCAGTCACCTCCTTGTCTGAAGGACAAGTGGATTAACAGGTGCCAGTCCCGACATGTTTTTTTTCAAAGGTCTCATGGAATGTAGGCCTACAATGAACACCACACAATGGCTGCTACTGTAGGCTGAATGATAGAACAGCTATTACCATGTAAAAAATGTCATGGGACGCATTTTCGCCATTGTTTATGGTAGGCCACTGATAGGCCTACATTATGATCAAATAGGCACAGAATTCTGCTTGGCCACTGTTATAACTGTAACTTAAAGTGGGTACACCCTATGTGTTCACAGTAAATGCGTGCCAGAGTTGCATAGAATAAACATTTAATGTGGAAAAAGAAAGGCCCTGCTCAGAAAGCTCTTGCAAGAACTTCAACATGTCCACCAAACTCTCCTGTGCGCCAGGTACAAGAGATCCTGATGACACAGAACCCTCCAAGGGTCCACGCCCAACAGGCGGATGATCTCCAGGAACCAAGGTTGTCTGGGCCAATGGGGAGCCCCCAGAATCAACAACAGACCTTCCTGACGTAGTAAACGTCTCAGTGCCAGCACAACAGTCAATTGCTATGGTCAGTAGTTATAGGTAATTGATATGCAGCGCCCCTTGCGCTGTTGACCAAATGCCACTTACTGAGTATCCCACACACAGCAAACCCCATCCCTGTAAGGATGAGTCTGTCCTGATCACCCTGCGGGACACTACCCAGCCAATAAGAACACCGTGCAACAGCAGTCAATGGTCCCTCAAAGGTGTCAACACCCTTAGGCACAACGAGGATACCATGAGCAACCGATGCGTCTAGATGCGTAGTAGTCACACAGAGCTGAAACAGACGAATCAACAGAAGTCCCAGAGGCAACAAAGCTATCACAGAGGCCATCAGACCCAATAACTGCAGGCACAAGTGAAAAGGAACCGAGTGCCCCAGCTGAAACCGTGTCAGACAGATCCAGAATGCAACCCTCCTCTGTTGGGACAAAAACGGATGATTCTGAACTGAGTCCAGAACGAGACCCAGAAACTGAATGCGCTGAGCCAAGGTCAAAAACTTTTCTTGTGATTCACCATGAATCCCAGAGACTGAATCCTGCTTTTTTACAAGCTCAGACCAAACTTTGCTATTTTGTGAATATTTTGGTGTTAATTTTTACTTTATTTCCACGAAATGTATCCGCTATTATTTCTTACAACCGAAAATAACTTTTGAACATCAGATCAGCAGTTCCTTACCCCAATTCCGGATTCAACTTTGACACATCTGCCATAGGCTCTCTGTAATTCTTGGGCTCCCCAAGAAGAAATGCCAGCGTTGAGGCGAGGGGGGGGGATCCTGGCGGGATTAAGGTGAAGGGAAAACCGGCCACCTCTTCCCTCCTTTCTACTGACCTTTGTAGTCACTTGATAATAAGACGGATTGACCACATTTTGGCCATCCCATCTGGTTTGGGCTTAGTGGGACTATCATTTGTTTTTCAACAGGACAATGACCCAACACACCTTCAGGCTGTGCAAGGCCTGAGAGGGATGGAGAGGGATGGTGCTGCATCAGATGACCTGGCTTCCACAATCACCCAACTTCAACCCAATTAAGATGGTTTGGGATGAGTTGGACTGCAGAGTGAAGGAAAAACAGCCAACAAGTACACAGCATACATGGGAAGTCCTTCAAGACTGTTAGAAAACCATTCCTCATGAAGCTGGTTGAGAGAATGCCATGACCGTGCAAAGCTGTCATCAAGGCAAAGTGTGGCTACTTTGAAGAATCTCAAATATATTTGGATTTGTTAAACACTTTCTTGTCTACTACATGTTTCATAGTTTCATTGATGTCTTCACTATTATTTTACAATGTAGAAAATACTTTTTAAAAATTAAGAAAAACCCTTGAATGAGTAGGTGTGTCCAAACTTTTGTCTGGTAATATATATATATATATTACTATGAAATATCGCTTGCTCTTTCGCTCACTTGCTTCTCCTTAATTTTGCAAGAAATGTATTTGTTCAAAACTGTTCAACTATTGTCTTTCTCTCTCCGAGTCAATTACTCACATTGTATGCACTGCAGCACTAGCTAGTTGGAGCTTAAGCATTCAGAACTACATTCATTCTCTGATCCTTTGATTGGGTGGACAACATGTCAGTTCATGCTGCAAGAGCTCTGATAGGTTGGAGGACATCCTCCAGAAGTTCTCATATTTACTATGTAACTATGGAAGCGGGTGAGAAACAACAGCCTCCTAGGTTTTGTATTTAAGTCAATGTACCCAAAAGGAGGACAGAATTATTTTTTGTCTGTCCTCAGTTACAACACTCACTACGGAGTTCAAACTGCCTCTGGAAGAAACTTCAGCATAACTGTTCGTCGAGAGCTTCATGTAAAGGGTTTCCATGGTCGTTAAGCTTGAGAGGAAAAGTGACAGTGACAGCATGGAATTCAAATGAGGAGATGGACAGGTGAGAGGGAGAAAATTAGTAGCCTTGTGTCACCACCGCGACGGCCAGATACTCTTGGACTATGAGAGAAAACAGTCAGATTTAGAGAGAGCAACTGGAGTAGCAGTGTTCTCTGGCGTGATCCATGTCTCCATCAGGGCCAAAAAGGGCAGCCTAGGCTGAGATGAACTCAGCGTTCTTGACCGCAGAATGACAGTTCCCAATGCTGCCAGACACACGGAATTACACATGGGTTGTGAGCACAGCATACACTAAATTAGAAGGGTTGCAGCCAAGGGGTAGGGAGCATCTGTAAAGCCAACAGAGAGAGGAGCGAACAGGTATAGAAAACACACACATAGTTGCCAAAGCTACAAAAGAGCAAAATTAGATAATCAGAAAATAAGAAGGTTAGATACTCAAGTGACAGAGTGGTGTGGAGCCTTCCTCAAGGAACTCTGCAGGACGGTCTTAGTTTTGTAGACGAGACCACCACTGGCATGACTGCCCGCTTATAGCTGCCGCTGAAAAACCAGGAGAGACTGAAGTACTAACACTAACTGCTAATTGCCTAGGAGAGGAGAAACCACCCCTCATCGAATAAAGCCACTGATTATCAAAACAAGTCACAAATTGTCCTGCACCTTAATCCAACAATCATCTGTAAATTATGAGCAGTCTGCAGTTCACACACCAAGTAAACTACTGGGAAGACAGGCAGCACTTAAAGTAGAAATACAAAAATACAGTTAGATAACAACAGATGAAGACAAAAATGATACATATCACTCGTGGAGATAGCAGGAGTCCTCTAGCTACAGCAAGGGCTATTCAATTCCAGTCTTGGAGGGCTAAAACATTTCACTTTTTTGTTTCTACCTGGATTTGTGTTAGCCTGGCTGACGTGACCTACATGATTACACAAGGAGGAAGAGCTGTGACTCACCGGTCTGGGCAGGAGGCCGTGTAAAATGTGAAATTTGCTCAGAATTTGAGCAAACATTTTGATTGGTTCTCAGATGCACGCTATTTGCATGCACAACGCGTCCTCATCAATTTGCTACAGTGTTTTGGGCTAAACCATAAAGAATGATAGAGGCCTTTAGTGGACATGAAGTCATTTTAACATGGGCAGCGCCGTTGAGGGCTTCCACCATGTTTCCGCCATTTTAAAGTAGTCAAAATAGTCAACAACATGGGGATTCCTATGGGTTGTAGCCTCAATGGCACTGTCCATGCTGTCACAGATGCTATAATGCACAGATATAAAGAGGAGTCCTCTGTCTACCTCTATGGGCTGAAGCATGCTAGCTAACGTTAGTTGTTACTTGCTAACCACAAGACTAACATTTTACATATTGTCTAAGATGTCACTCGTTTTAGTGTAGAAGGGTTGTTTTAACATTTAGAAAATGTGTGTGATGAATATATGCACCCTATTCATGATGTTAGCGGCAAACAATCTCCGAAGTGTTATGCTAGCTAACTACTGTGTTTCTTAACCCAGAAGGGCTGGCTGCCTGGCTGGAAGAAGCGGAAAGGCTGGGGTGGTCTTATGTAAAACAATAGATGATGATTCGTTCAATTCAAAATGGGGATATCCAACTAGCGTAGGTGCTGTTTTGAAGACTGTGGGCACAGCCCCTTCTTACTGATGCTTCGTACCAGCACATCCAGACTCTCAAGTCAGTGGGACTTTGAGAGCTAGTGTCAGCCAGGCTAGATTTTTGCATGGTTCTTCAAAGAACCATCTAATTTAAGGTTCTTCAGAGAACCTAAAATGATTTCCCAATCTTCTCCTCGCCCCTCACCCCCCAGACGTTTCACTTTTTTTCTCTCCCTAAACTGGCCCACCTGATTCAATTAGTCAACTAATCATCAAGCCGTTGACTAATTGAACCTATGTCATCGCTCCGAAGAACCTTATTTGGTTCCAACTCTAACCTTTATTTTTAAGAGTGTACTGAACTACTTTGACATAAAATGGAAAAAATCTGGTCCCAATGCAGACACCACTGAATATTAAACACAATCATGTTTAAATCATATATTTATTAAATATATTATTAAAGAGATTTTTAAAGATTAAAGACAATCTGTGTGTGAGAGTGATTTGATCATCTTTATCAGATAACAAAAGTCAGATGTTTAATATCAAGTATAGACTAATTGTGGCTTTGCCTATTCTTCACTGAACCATTCAAAAGCGTGTGTGTGTGCGCGCACGTATTTGCGCACATGTGATGCTGGCCAGCCCACAGTAAGAGATCAAGCTGCTCTAATTGCTGCCAGTTCTCTCCTTAGACATCCTGGTTCTTGTTAGCACTTGCAATTGCTGCCTCCAGTCCACCTTGAACTGAGCAGAGCAGAGCTCACCCCCTAATTCTCTAAGAAACTGGCACCACTGCCAAGGTGCTACGTGAACAACCATCCACCCACTGTTTGGGGAAAGATATGTCAATCTCCAACCTCTTCTTCAAACAGATAGTGTCTTACAGTGGCTAAACTGTATGCATTAATTAATAAACTCACAGGTTATGCATGAATTTTATGCATTCAAATCAAATCAACTTGTATTAGTCACATGCGCCGAATACAACAGTTGAAATGCGTACTCGCAAAATGTTCAGGAGTCTTATGGCTTGGGGGAAGAAGCTGTTTTAGAAGCCTCTTGGACCAAGACTTGGCGCTCCGGTACCACTTGCCGTGCGGTAGCAGAGAGAACATTCTATGACTAGGGTGGCTGGAGTCTTTGACCATTTTTAGGGCCTTCCTCTGACACCGCCTGGTATAGAGGTTCTGGATGGCAGGAAGCTTGGCTCCGGTGATGTACTGGGCTGTACGCACTACCCTCTGTAGTGCCTTGCGGTTGGAGGCAGAGCAGTTGCCATACCAGTTAGTGATGCAACCAGTCAGGATGCTCTCGATGGTGCAGCTGTAGAACGTTTTGAGGATCTGAGGACCCATGGCAAATCTTTTCAGTCTCCTGAGGGGGAATAGGTTTTGTCGTGCCCTCTTCACGACTCTCTTGGTGTGTTTGGAATATTTTAGTTTGTTGGTGATGTGGACACCAAGGAACGTGAAGCTCTCAACCTGCTCCACTACAGCCCCGTCAATGAGAATGGGGACGTGCTCGTTCCTTCTTTTTCTGTAGTCCACAATCATCTCCTTTGTCTTGATCACGTTGAGGGAGAGGTTGTTGTCCTGGCACCACACGGCCAGGTCTCTGACCTCCTCCCTATAGGCTGTCTCATCATTGTCGGTGAACTACCACTGTTGTGTCATCGGCAAACTTAATGATGGTGTTGGAGTCGTGCCTGGCCGTACAGTCATGAGTGAACAGGAAGTACAGGAGGGGACTGAGCATGCACCCCTGAGAGGCCCCTATGTTGAGGATCAGCGTGGTGAATGTATTGTTACCTACCCTTACCAACTGGGGTCGGCCTGTCAGGAAGTCCTGGATCAAGCTGTAAAGGGAGGTGTTTAGTCCCAGGGTCCTTAGCTTATTGATGAGCTTTGAGGGCACTATGGTGTTGAATTGTAGTCAATGAATAGCATTCTCACATAGGTGTTCCTTTTGTCCAGGTGGGAAAGGGCAGTGTCGAGTGCAATAGAGATTGCATCATGTAGATCTGTTAGGGCGGTATGCAAATTGGAGTGGGTCTAGGGTTTCTGGGATAATGGTGTTGATGTGAGCCATGACCAGCCTTTCAAAGCATTTCATGGCTACAGACGTGAATGCTACGGGTCGGTAGTCATTTAGGCAGGTTACCTTAGTGTTCTTGGGCACAAGAACTATAGTGGTCTGCTTAAAACATGTTGGTATTACAGACTCGGACAGAGAGAGGTTGAAAATGTCAGTGAAGACACTTGTCAGTTGGTCAGCGCAAGCTCGCAGTACACATCCTGGTAATCTGTCTGGCCCTGTGGCCTTGTGAATGTTGACCTGTTTAAAGGTCTTACTCACATCGGCTGCGGAGAGCATGATCACACAGTCGTCCGGAACAGCTGAAGCTCTTATGCATGTTTCAGTGTTATTTGCCTTGAAGTGAGCATAGAAGTTGTTTAGCTCATCTGGTAGACTCGTGTCACTGGGCAGCTCTCGTCTGTGCTTCCCTTTGTAGTCTTTAATGGTCTGCAAGCCCTGCCACATCCGACGAGCATCGGAGCCGGTGTAGTACGATTTGATCTTAGTCCTATATTAACGATTTGCCTGTTTGATGGTAAGCTTCAGGGTTAGAGTGTGAAAGCGGCAGCTCTAGCCTTCAGCTCAGTGCAGATGTTGCCTGTAATCCATGGCTTCTGGTTGGGGTATGTACGTACGGTCACTGTGGGGACGACGTCATCAATGCACTTATTGATGAAGCAAATGACTGAAGTGGTGTACTCCTCAATGCCATCGGAAGAATCCCTGAAAATATTCCAGTCTGTGCTAGCAAAACAGTCCTGTAGCTTAAAATCTGCTTCATCTAACCACTTTTTTATTGACCGAGTCACTGGTGCTTCCTGCTTTCATTTTTGCTTGTAAGCGGGAAGGATAGAATTATGGTCAGATCTGCCAAATGGAGGGTGAGGGAGAGCTTTGTACGCATCTCTATGTGTTGAGTAAAGGTGGTCTAGTTTTTTTCCTCTGGTTACACATTTAACAAATTTGGTAAAACGGATTTAAGTTTCCCTGCATTAAAGTCCCTCGCCACTAGGAGCGCCGCCTTTGAATGAACGTTTTCCTGTTTGCTCATTGAGTGCGGTCTTAGTGCCAGCATCGGTCTGTGGTGGTATGTAGACAGCTATGAAAAATACAGATGAAAACTCTCTAAGTAGATAGTGTGGTCTACAGCTTATCATGAGATACACTACCTCAGGCGTGCAAAACCTCGAGACTTCCTTAGATATCGTGCACCAGCTGTTGTTTACAAATATGCATAGTCCGCCACCCCTTGTCTTACCAGACGCCGCTGTTCTATCCTGCCGATACAAACTCAGTGAAGCATAAGATATTACAGTATTTTATCTCTCTCTTACCTTTTATGTCTCGTTGGTAGTTTAATCTTCCTCGTAGGTTGTCGATTTTATTTTCCAATGATTTCATGTTAGCTAGTAGAACGGAAGGCAGTGGGGGTTTATTCGATCGCCTACGAATTCTCAGAAGGCAGCCCGACCTCCGTCCTTTTTTCTCTATCTTCTCTTCCCGCAAATGAAGGGGATTTGGGCCTGTTCACGTGAAAGCAGTATGTCCTTCATGCAGGGCAAGTCGGACTCATTAAAGGAAAAAAAAGTTCTGCCAGTTCGTGGTAAGTAATTGCTGTTCTAATGTCCAGAAGTTATTTTCGGTCATAAGAGATGGTAGCATCAACAAAAAATGGGTTACAAACAACGCAAAAAAAAACACAAAAAAAACACAGTAGGTTAGGATCACGTAAAACGTCAGCCATCTTCTCCTGCGCCATGAATCACTTATTTTACCGCTGTTACTTCTACTAGGTACTCCTCTAGCTCATAGGTTTGTAAGCATGTATGAACATGAATAGCTTTATTTCCCATTATCCACAGTTATCTTTTTTTCTTGGAGAGTCCTCCCAGCCTGTTCTGAGCCGTCTCTCAAAATTCAATTAATTTGTCACAAGGTTATTGACCTGTCAGCATCTCAGCGTTTTAATAAAGTTGGATCCTTTGATAAAGCCCTGCTTTAATTGACACCGAACAAGTGATAAGTCAGCTTTATTGAATTCCTTCGTTCTTCCCTGTCTTTCAGGCCTGTTGCTACTGGCACATCCTCTGATCAATGGACTGAGACAGCCGAGACTGCACCATCCTCCAAACTCCTCTCCATTGAGCGTGAACCAAGCACTTCCCTTTCAATGTGGTTTGAGCTCTTGCCTATTCTGTTATTTGAGTTCCCGCCTCATATTTTAGATGGGCCAGGGGAGTCCCCCTGTTCCTTCTTGCATTTCCCTTGGTGGAGGCTGTCTGTCACACCTGGTTGCATCCCAAGTGGCAACCTATTCCCTACATATTGCACTGCTTTTGACCAGGGCCCTGGTCAAAGTGACTGCACTAAATAGGGAATAGGGTGCTATTTGGGACACAACCCTGCAGTCAAAGCTGATGGGCCCCTGCTCCATCAAAGCAGCACATCTGTGCCGCCTGGAGCGGCTGAAATGTCACCCACTACTACCCATGGTGTCTTGTCAACCCTGTGTTATGTTGTGCCACACGACTCTAGCTGTACTGCTGCAGGGTCTCAAAGAGCCTCTAATACTGCTGTCCATTGTGAATCTCACGAGTTGTTACTCATGAAATGTTACAGTGTCCCTGTTTCTGTTTTTATATTGGTCATAGAGGCAGGTAGAGATGCGTTGGTTCTGTTACTGAAGTCAGAATGATGGTGGTTGGGGTGCGTTATTAGGTTTGCTATATATTTTTTGTGCAGTAGTTAGACTGAATGGCTTGGAACTTTTTCTATAGATTCTCCCTGGTGTCAGGGTCCAACTATGTGTTATTTAATATGTATGATTCATTGAAGATACACTGTAAAAAAATATATAGATTTGGATCAACCCCAAAAATGTGCATACATTTTTTTTCCAATTATGAATATCTATATATCACCCTTTTCAAACCTCATTTAAGACCTGCCGTTATCGTGAGATGAAATTCTGTCTAAATGCTTTAAAGGTACAGTAATAGGAAACTGACTCCTTGATCTTCTTACGTTTCTTCTTGTCCTTGTCTTTGGAATCCTCCTAGTCGTCCGAGCGCACATCCTCAATTTTGGGCTTGTCCTCAATCTCTCAAATTGACATTTGTTGGTAAAAACAGTAGTATAAATACACATGGGAAGGTAGAGTCTATTCTCGTGTTTTCCCCCCTCCTTTTCTTTTAAGAGCTTTGTCCCAACGGACCAGTCAGTCAATGCCCCCTAGGGGGTTACGGAGTACGCAGTGTTACTTAAAAAGAACATCCCACCTTCAGCCTCAGTGTTCACACACACACTATCCCCAAGTGTCTGTACTTGTGTTCAGTGTTTTGACCTTAATGAGATAGTGAGCTCCAAAAGTATTGTGACAGTGATACATTTGAAATGATACAATGACTATGTAATGACTATGACAATGTGAGCACCAAAAGTATTGGGACAGTGACACAGTTGAAATGATACTATGACTATTTCTTAGTAAATTTCTCAATTAAAAAAAAAACATTTGTTGAAACCAAATATATGATTCATGCTGTTATATTTGATTATTCTTAAACCTATATTTCAAGTTGCAACATATTTCTTTCAACACAACTTACTTTTGCCCTTTGGTTAAACCTAATAAATAGGTTTATACCAAGTAGATGTTTCACCTTGGAATTATCTATACAAATTTATTAAATTGGGTTACAAGCGATTAAATTATTTCCTGTTAATCAAGATATAGTACGAAGTTGGTTCCATAACATGAAATAATGACTCCAAAACACTTTCTTTACATACAACTTTCACATTAACTGGTTACAATATTGTAACCAAATAGTGACCATCTCATCAATGGAAACCTTTCCAGGCTCTTTAGTATCACAGTACTTACGCAGTTATCATGAAAGATTCAGTGCTGGCAGTGAACATGCAATCACAAAAAAATTATAAAAAACATTACCTGGAATGACATTCACAGCCCCAACAGGTCACACTTCCAACTCTTCTGATAGGCTGTCGCTGCTACAATGCACCCCCTGCTATGCAATGCGAATGAGGTGTTGGTGCAATATAGAAGCTTTCATTCAATTCAAGAAATAACATTTATCTGTCAAATTCCTTATTTAATATCAGACACATTTAATAGAATAGGTTGAACGAACCGAAGCAAAGAAATGTATCAGCATATGAGCATATTTCTGAAAATGTAGCTAGCTAGACAATCTTACCAGTATACATCATGGTTGGCCGCATCTCCTGTCTGATGCCATGCATGGTTGCCCTTAGTTTGACGATGTAATCCAGACTGGTGTTTTCTCCATCTCCTTAGCTATCATACTCAAATTCCACTGATGTCAAAACTCGTTACTCCAGAAAGTGGAGAGCATACACATAACGTTAGCTAGCGAGCCAGCCAGCTAACATTAGCTAGCTAACAGTACAATTTAACTTTCTAATAATAATTTTGATAATTTTCTTAAGTTTTCCTTTTCTGCGTTTTAATTGAACACGTGAATTCTTTTGATAAGACATTGTCAGAGTCGTGTGTAGTCATGTGTATAGGTGGCAGGGAAGTCAGGTGCAGGAGAGTAAAACGGAGTGTAATGGAGTCTTTTAATATATGTCCACAAAACATACGTTGCGCACCTATACAACCATATAAACAACACTGACATAAAACAATCTCTGACAAAGACATGAGGGGAAACAGAGGGTTAAATACACAACAGGTAATGAATGGGATTGAAACCAGGTGTGTAGGAAGACAAAACCAATGGAAAATGAAAAATTGATCAATGATGGCTAGAAGACCAGTGACGTTGACTGCCGAGCACCGCCCGAACAAGGAGAGGCAATGTCTTCGGCAGAAGTCGTGACAGTAACCCCCCTGACGTGAGGCTCCAGCAGCGCGTCGACACTGGCCTCGGGGATGACCCGGAGGGCGAGGTGCAGGGAGATCCGGATGGAGACGGTGGAATTCTTTTAACATGGAAGGATCTAACACGTCCTCCACTGGGTTCCGGTGGAGGACGTGTTAGATCCTTCCATGTTAAAAGAAAGTCCTCCACCGGAACCCAGCATCTCTCCTCCCCAGCATCTCTCCGATCCACAACGACCAGGATCGTGGTGATACCCTGTGAAGGTGGAAGATCAGTTAAAAAAATCCACCGACAGGTGCGACCACGGCCGTTGTGGAACGGGTAAAGGTTGTAGTTTACTTCTGGGCAGGTGTCTAGGAGCCTAGCACTGGGCGCACACCGAGTAGGAGGAAACATAAATCCTCACGTCCTTAGCTAAAGTAGGCCACCAGTACCTACCATCAAGACAGCTCATCGTCCGACCTATCCCAGGATGACCAGAGGAGGGTGACGTGTGGGCCCAATAGATCAATCGGTCGCGGAGAGCAGACGGAACGTACAGACGACCAGCTGGACACTCAGGGGGAGTCCAGCTCCCACACTACTGGCGCCTCCGAACACGAAGGTGGGAGTATGGGAGTGGGATCCATGGACCGCTCCTCTGTGTCATACAGCCGGGACAATGAGTCTGCCTTAATGTTCTGAGAGCCTGTTCTGTAAGAAATAGTAAACACAAAACGAGTGAAAAACATGGCCCACCTTGCCTGGCGAGGATTCAGTCTCCTCGCTTCACGGATGTACTCC
This sequence comes from Oncorhynchus tshawytscha, assembly GCF_018296145.1. Taxonomy (NCBI): domain Eukaryota; kingdom Metazoa; phylum Chordata; class Actinopteri; order Salmoniformes; family Salmonidae; genus Oncorhynchus; species Oncorhynchus tshawytscha. The sequence continues at coordinate 40,778,132 of NC_056444.1, forward strand.
AGATTGCGATGATCAGTCCAGATGAGAAAAGGGTCTTTAGCCCCCTCAAGCCAATGTCTCCACGCCTTCAAGGCTTCTATGACAGCTAACAGCTCCCGGTTCCCCACATCATAGTTTCGCTCCGCCGGGCTGAGCTTCTTCAAAAAGAAAGCACAGGTGCGGAGCTTCAGTGGTGCACCCTCTGAGAGAGCACTGCTCCTATCCCAGCCTCGGATAAATCCACCTCCACCATGAATGGCAAAGAGGGATCCGGACGAGCCAACACAGGAACCGAGGTAAACAGAGTCTTCAGCTGCCTAAAAGCCCTGTTCGCCTCAGCCGGTCGGCTGCAAGTGTACCGGGCACCCCTTTAGCAGTGAGGCAATGGGAGCAGACACCTGACCAAAACCCCGGATAAACCGATGGTAGTAATTGGCAAACCCTAAAAAACGCTGCACCTCCTTTACCGTGGTTGGAGTCGGCCAATTACGCATGGCTGCAATGCGGTCGCTGTCCATTTCCACTCCTGATGTGGAAATCCGATGCCCTAGGAAGGAGATGGATTGTTGTAAGAACAAGCATTTCTCAGCCTTGACATATAGATCATGATCCAACTGGCGACCAAGCACTTTGCGCACGGAGTATATCAGATATCATCGACACATGCTCTGAAGATCTCATCTACAAATGATTGGAAGACTGATGGAGCATTCATCAACCCATATGGCATGACAAGGTACTCATAATGACCTGAGGTGGTGCTAAATGCCATCTTCCACTCATCCCCCTCCGAATACGCACCAGATTGTACGCACTCCTGAGATCCAATTTTGTGAAGAAGCGTGCCCCGTGCATTGACTCAATAACTGTAGTTATAAGAGGTAGCGGGTAACTATATTTCACCGTGATTTTATTGAGACCTCGATAATCAATGCATGGGCGGGCGTAAACCGCCATCCTTCTCCTTCACAAAAAAGAAACTCGAAGAGATGGGTGAAATGGAGGACTGAATGTACCCCTGATGCAGGGATTCAGAGACATATGTCTCCATAGCCACCTTCTCCACTTGCGACAGGGGATACACGTGAACTCCTGGGATATGCAGCGACTACCAGGAGATCTATCGCACAATCCCCCCGTCGATGGGGTGGTAATTGAGTTGCCTTCTTTTTACAGAAGGCGAGAGCCAAATCGGCATATTCTGGGGGAATGCGCACGGTGGAGACCTGGTCTGGACTTTCCACCGTAGTAGCACCAACGGAAACCCCTAAACACCTACCTGAGCACCACGTGAGAGCCCTCTGTGGCCAAGAAACAGTGGGGTTATGACAAGCTGACCAGGGTAGGCCTAGCACCACAGAATACGCAGGAGAATCAATAAGGAAAAGACTCATCTTCTCCTTGTGACCCTCCTGCGTTATCATACACAAAGGAGCGGTGACCTCCCTGATAAACCCTGACCCTAATGGTCGACAATCTAAGGCATTAACAGGGAAAGGCATATCCACAGAAACAATAGGGATCCCTAAATAATGAAATTCCCAGCCGTGCCTGAATCTACTAGCGCTTATACTGGGAATGCAGGGAAAAATCAGGAAAAGTGAGACAAACATTAGTGCAACAGAGGGCTCTGGATGAGAATGGTACCTACTCACCTGGGGTGATGCCAGAGTGCCCTGCCTGCCGTCTCTATTCCCAGAGGAACCAACCCGGCACCGATCAGCAGTGTGCCCTCTGCGACCATAGATGGTGCTCGAGCGGGAACCCCCTCCGGTCTCCCTGCGCACCATCCCTCCCAACTCCATGGGTACAGGAGAGAGGGTGTGGGTGGATGGAACAACCAGAGACGTCCACGAGTAGCCAGCATGTTGTCCAGCCTGATGGAAATGTCCACCAGCTGGTCAAAGGTGAGGGTGGTGTCTCTGCAGGCCAGCTCCCGACGGAAGTCCTTGCGTAGACTACAACGGTAATGGTTGATCAGGGCCCTGTCGCTCCATCCATAATTTTAATGGTAGGTTTATTTGAACAGTGAGAGACAGAATAACAACAACAAAAAATCCAGAAAAACGCATGTCAAAAATGTTATAAATTGATTTTCATTTTAATGAGGGAAATAAGTATTTGACCCCCTCTCAATCAGAAAGACTTCTGGCTCCCAGGTGTCTTTTATACAGGTAACGAGGTGAGATTAGGAGCACACTCTTAAAGGGAGTGCTCCTAATCTCAGCTTGTTACCTGTATAAAAGACACCTGTCCACAGAAGCAATCAATCAGATTCTAAACTCTCCACCATGGCCAAGACCAAAGAGCTCTCCAAGGATGTCAGGGACAAGATTGTAGACCTACACAAGACTGGAATGGGCTACAAGACCATCGCCAAGCAGCTTGGTGAGAAGGTGACAACAGTTGGTGCGATTATTCGCAAATGGAAGAAACACAAAAGAACTGTCAATCTCCTTCGGCCTGGGGCTCCATGCAAGATCTCACCTCGTGGAGTTGCAATCATCATGAGAACGCTGAGGAATCAGCCCAGAACTACACGGGAGGATCTTGTCAATGATCTCAAGGCAGCTGGGACCATAGTCACCAAGAAAACAATTGGTAACACACTACACCGTGAAGGACTGAAATCCTGCAGCGCCCCGCAAGGTCCCCGTGCTCAAGAAAGCACATAAACATGCCCGTCTGAAGTTTGCCAATGAACATCTGAATAATTTAGAGGACAACTGGGTAAAAGTGTTGTGGTCAGATGAGACCAAAATGGAGCTCTTTGGCATCAACTCAACTCGCCGTGTTTGGAGGAGGAGGAATGCTGTCTATGACCCCAAGAATACCATCCCCACCGTCAAACATGGAGGTGGAAACATTATGCTTTGGGGGTGTTTTTCTGCTAAGGGGAGAGGACAACTTCACCGCATCAAATGGACGATGGACGGGGCCATGTACCGTCAAATCTTGGGTGAGAACCTCTTTCCCTCAGCCAGGGCATTGAAAATGGGTTGTGGATGGATATTCCAGCATGACAATGACCCAAAACACACTTTAGCATGCATTTTTCTGGATTTTTTTGTTGTTATTCTGTCTCTCACTGTTCAAATAAACCTACCATTAAAATTATAGACTGATCATTTCTTTGTCAGTGGGCAAACGTACAAAATCAGCAGGGGATCAAATACTTTCCCCCCTCACTGTATGTGTCTAAATGGGGGAGATAACAGTCCTCTGAGGTTTTGGATTGAAGTTTACTCACCTAGAGTGATATGTGAAGGAGTGTATTGTTGTGTTGGTTGTGTTGTTTGTTCTGTTCTGTTTTGATACAAATCTCACCAGATTAGGTTTGCTGGATTGTTGGGATTTCTCCCGATGGGTTATACGTCTAACTTCCTGATCCTGTGGCTCTGCGGTGAAGTTGACAGTGTGATGGGGAGTATAAGCCAATTAAAATTTAAAAAATATTTGATTGAATGTATTGTTATTCCCTTAACATGTTATAGATATTGGTAGTAAGAATAATTGGTAAAGTTAAAATTTATCATATACAGTGGTGTCACGTTCTGACCTTTATTTCCTTTGTTTTGTCATTATTTAGTATGGTCAGGGCGTGAGTTGGGGTGGGCAGTCTATGTTTGTTTTTCTATGATTTGGGGATTTCTATGTTTCGGCCTAGTATGGTTCTCAATCAGAGGCAGGTGCCATTAGTTGTCTCTGATTGAGAATGCTACTTAGGTAGCCTGGGTTTCACTGAGTGCTTGTGGGTGTTTGTTTCCGTGTCTGTGTTTTTCACCACACGGTACTGTTTTGGGTTTCGTTCATTCCACGTTTATTGTTTTTGTATTCAGTTGTTCATGTGTACTATTTCTTATTAAAAGAACCATGGACACTTACAATGCCGCATATTGGTCCTCCGATCCTTTTCGCCTCTCCTCTTCGGAAGAAGAAGAGGAGGAAATCCCTTACAAGTGGTTCCTCCTTTAAAAGTTGCGAGCTTACACCGCGGGACTTAAAGGTACCCAGCGTCACGGCTTCATTGCTCCAGACCACGACAAGGGGGAGTTAGAGCACTCATTATGCATTTGGGTCCCAAGGTTTTTATATGACCAATCATATCGAATGGTTCCAATGATGAATTTGATGCGAGCCACCCTTCCCTGGTGACTTTCTTTAGCAAATATGGCTGACAAAACATTACAGGGGAAGCAAATGTAAGTAGTTTTAATGTCAAAACACGTCAAACTGAAAATGTACAATTGAGAAGAATATGTTAGTAAATGTATAGACAATTGATTGTGCATATTTGTTTGTCACAAAGTTCATTTGCGAAAATCGCTAATTCGCAAGTTAGCTAATCAGCTAACATTAGCCAGCTTGCTAGCTGGTTTAATGATATGAGTATGACATTGTAATTTGTGTTGTTTAATGTTTTAGGGACTCCTGAGAAAACCAGCAAACCAGGCTGTCATCTTGGGAAACAGTGGATTTAAAGAATCTAGCTAGCTAAAGCATTTACTGCAAATATAATGTACAATTGTGTAAACTTGCCTTACCGTGCAATGCAGCTGAAGTAACATAGCTAGCTAACTATTTACTTGCTTATTGTGTAGTGGGGGATAAAAATAACTGTATGCCTATGGATGTGTAGCTAGCTACAGTAACGTTAACTCGTACATCGCCTTGGTCCGTACAATTGCCCTTATTTTAGCGCCCCCAAAACGTAATACTTCCAGATCAACTGTAATGTCAATACCATTGTAAAGCACAATTTCTCTCCTTTCGAACAGAATCAATTACATGAAACACTGAAACGCTGCATGAAACACTGCCCATTTCTGCCTAATTCAAGCAGGCAATGAGCCCCGTCGGGTCTTTTTAAAAATGGCGGGTGGGGAAGCGAAACTAATGCATGATAGTGAGAAGGAGAGTTGTTGTGTGGGAAAATTGCTTTTTTTCCCTCGATCTGTCCAACTTATCACCTTATCGCCTCTAAAATGTAAATAAAACACTATAAAGAGTTTATATTATGTGTCTTTACATACCTATTTGAAGGTTTGTGTCGAATTTGAATCGGGTTTTTAGGGCGGTGCTAAAGTGATCTTAGAAGTAAACAGCGGCTTTGAGAATGATGATCACATGCAATGATGACGAAACAAATGACTAGGTATCCCCCCCTTACCCCCGTCACTGTCCATTTCTTGTTTTTAAAGGATGATAGAAGTGCTACACCTGGTGGAGAGAGATTGTAAGACAGAAATAGTTGCTTTATGCGTGCTGTATGTTATGACATGACACGTCAAGATGTAACAGAGGGTCAGTTTTTAAAAACTTTTCTCCAATACGATAGAGCCATTACCATGTCCATCAACGCTTGAATGGAAACCTAGTTCACACCCCCGATTTTGACGTCAACACAGTCGCTACAGTCCCATTAGTTTTCTTTGTAGCCTCGTTTGAATGTTGCGGTTGCACACATTTGTACGGAATGGGGTGAGTTTACGTTATGTAGCCGATCTGTGTATGGACCCTAAAACGTTAGGTTCTGAACTAATATTCATACCAATCTATGAATCTAAGCTATCATAGTTTCTGTATCAAATTCAAGTCTGAATGGCATTAATAAAGCCTATGGATTGAGTAGAATATAATAACTTTGTTGTGCCAAGGATGCAAGTCCTACATACATGGACTGTAGTTATTACCAAGTATGAGATACCCACATTGTAGCCTGTACATTGAATAAATTCACTGATCATATACTCTTCCTTAGCAAATAAAGGTGTGGTTCAGGTATGAATCTCTGTGAGACATTATTTTTCAGTCATATCCAATACCATATGTATCAATCTCCATTCTTTGAATGATGCTGTGTCTACATGTATGTATTGCACTTATACCCTTCAACAGTGTTTACCACTCCTGCTCTTGGGACATCAATGATTACACATTGTAACTATGCAATTGACTAGAAACATGATTTATGTAAAGGCTGATTTGTAATTCATATATACAGAAAAAAAACTCCCTTCATCTGCATTAATCTGAGGAGACCGGATAGTATTTCAATGAGACACTTAATTTCAACCAGTGGAGAATGTGAAACGTTGTATTGAAAGAAGTTCATTATCCAGGTGTTAGAAATACGTAATACATGCATTATAATTATGATAATTGTAATATTATATTATAAATACATGTTCAATCTGTACTTCAATGCACATATGGTGTGCATTATAAAATGAGGAAGAAAGACGAGGTGGGAGAGAGGTGTAGAAGACAGAATGGGAAAGAGGTAAGAACAGAGGCAGACAGCATATGATTAATAAATTAGTGCTACCCTAATATTCTCCCTAGTTCATCACAATTACAGCGGTGTGTCCTAACCAGCCTTGGGCCCCCAGTTGGCTCGAAGGTTATCTTAAGAGAGGGTGAGGTGGTGATGATGGGACTGGCTTCCTCTCTCACATCAAAACGTACCTGCAGACGAGAGACAGATGGATAGAGAGAGAGCATGATTAAGCCTTGTTTTTTCAATTCTAACACGGTCAGTCATAATCATCAGGAGGTGAAATGCAAAACTGACCTTAGATCATGAACTCTGGGACTACTACATCTCTATCTGTTTTTCAATGTAAAGCATCTCTTTTGGAATAGTTCCTGTTAACCCGACCAAGTGACCTCTCACCTATGATCATGCTGTGCCCTCTGTGTCAGCCAGATGAGGGAGGGGTTCACCAACACAGCTGAAATAACCTAGAGGATTTAGGGAGAAGAGGGAGAGGGATGAAGTGAAGGAGAGAGACTGTTATTGTGTGGGTGTGGTCTCACCTGGTGTCCACACTAAGTGGCTACAGAGTACTTTATGCCGAAAAACAGACACATGAGGACAAACAATAGAAGACACTGTCATTATTAGACATAAATACATTTGAAGCTTGATGATGACTTGATCATTTGAATCAGCTGTGTAAGTGCCAAGGCAAAAACAAAAATGTGCACAGGTTTTTGGAGCATTCCGATATGCCACAGCTGGTGAGGTGTCAGGTTCGCCTTTGTACTTAAAGGCTGATTATTCCAACTCTCTGTGAAATGCTGCAGATCTGCCCGCAGACAAGGAAGGAACACATACCCCACACAGAAGAGGTGGTCAAGGTATCCTTCTTCCTCCAAACTGTGCATGTCAGACAGGTTCCATGTACAGCAAGACAGGCAGAGAGGAAGAGAGAAAAAGAACACACAAAGTTTAATTACCTCTGGTTATGGACACTTTTGCCAGCAATAAAGCTTCCATGGCCTGTACCTCGGACAGTGAACTACTGGCAATATCTTCATTTTTGACCCCTTGATCAGCTCGCACTCTGAAAGTAAAAAAAATAGCTTATTTTTTGTAGATATGAAAACAATAACTGAGATATGACTGTTCAATCTAAAGAAGCAGATGTCATTTTCAGGATACGTCAATACAGCACAGAAAGCTTAACACCAGACTGGTATTGTGGTTGTTCATTAGACGATGGGAAATATGCAATATGTATACAAAATATAATACTTACCTGTTGTATCTTGAAAAAAAGCATTGGAATTAAATTAAAACTCTAGGGGCAGTATTTTCATTTTTGGAAAAAAAAACATTCCTGTTTTAAACGGGATATTTTGTCAGGACAAGATGCTAGAATATGCATATAATTGACAGCTTTGGATATAAAACACTCTAACGTTTCCAAAACTGTAAAGATATTGTTTGTGAGTATAACATAACTGATGTTGCAGGCGAAAGCCTGAGAAAGATCCAATCCGGAAGTTCCCCTGGTTTTGAAAGCGCTGCGTTCCAATGAGTCCCTATTCAGCTGTGAATGTGCCATCAACGAGCTTACGCTTTCTACGTATTCCCCAAGGTGTCTACAGCATTGTGACGTAGTTTTACGCATTTCTGTTGAAGAATAGCCGTAGGTGGCCACATTGCGTAAGTGGTCACATGGTGGCTCCGAGAGAGATTCTCGCGTAAAATACAGAGGTAGCCATTACTCCAATCGGTCCTAGTGAAAAACGAATTGTCCCGACTGATATATTATTGAATAGATATTAGAAAAACACCTTGAGGATTGATTCTAAACAACGTTTGCCATGTTTCTGCCGATATTATGGAGCTAATTTGGAATATTTTCGCCGTTTTCGTGACTGCAAATTACGGTCGATTTCTCAGCCAAACGTGAAGAACAAACGGAGCTATTTCGCCTACAAAAATAATCTTTTGGGAAAAAATGAACTTTGGCTATCTACCTGGGAGTCTTGTGAGTGAAAACATCCGAAGTTCATCAAAGGTAAATGATTTAATTTGATTGCTTTTCTGATTTGTGACAAGGTTGCCTGCTGCTCCTATGCTAGGCTATCGATAAACTTACACAAATGCTTGTCGAGCTTTGGCTGTAAAGCATATTTTGAAAATCTGAGATGACAGGGTGATTAACAAAAGGCTAAGCTGTGTCTCAATGTATTTAATTTGTGATTTTCATGAATAGGAATATTTTCTAGGGATATTTATGTCCGTTGCGTTATGCTAATTAGTGCCAGGCGATGATTACGCTCCCGGATCCGGGATGGGGAGTCACAAGAAGATTTAAAAGTGAAATGTTTAACATATTAGCCTGCTTCATTATTTATGTATTACCAGTTGATGAAGAACAACTCCAATTTCATACATCATTGAACATTTGTCTACAAATAAGTAAGAATAAAACAGTTAAAATAACTTCTTAGATTTGAAGGAGACATTATACATCTTAGTAACTTATCAATTTATGATTTGTGTCAATGTGGACAAGAGACAGAGGAGAAGGAACAGAGTATTTTTTCACGAGCTACGCAATGAATCTGGATCATTCTGGCAATGATACCTGCACCATCTACACGCTGCAGAGACTCCCGAACTCTTCGCCATTGTACACGATGGACCATTGCTCTGAGACTTCATTTGACCATCTTAAAGCCCGCATGGGGCATCCTTGCCTTAATGGCGCTGACTTTCTGGTCTAACTCTTCATCTGACATATCAGAATAGCATTTCCTGACAGACATATTGAGTTCTTCCATCCTTCTGTAAAAAAAAAGCTAACCGTTACACTGTCATAAAATACGATTATATATCAACTGTGAAACAAATAGGACATGACCTGCTTATGAGTTGCCATGAAAGAAAGTTAGATGAATTCAACTGAAAATGGCGAATACAGGCGTTCACAGCTAAATGCTTTTGGTTAGCTTGAGAATTATAATTGCATGATTTATCATTCTATGGTATGTATGTAATATAGTACAATGTTATGAACCAACACTGAATCGTAGGAGCTAACTACTATCTATGTAAAAGTTGGACGGAAGAACGCTCAGTGCTGCTTACCTGAGATGCCATCATCACACAGCCCTTCTTCATAGGTGTCTGCTATGACTTCCTTTGTGTCGGAAAGAAAGGCTGAACAGTATTGGTTGTAGCCAAACTGACACTCAAAAAATGGCCAAAACGGAAGGTGGATGATAGCGAAATTAAATTGGAGTTTTGTTTTCAAATACATTTTTTGTTCTGGGGAATAAAATGCATAAAGTTTTGCGCTTTACAAAATATTTGATTGCAACATTTCTTTTTTACTTTGAAGCCTCGTTTTTGCTTTCAGAACAAGGATTTTTGATTGAAAATAAAAACGTTTTGCTCTTGTCAAAAAGACATCCATTTGTTGCAAGTTGGGGAGGGGGCTAATAGCTGAATAATAGACTATTCAACCTTTACTAAAGAATAGTCTAATAGCCGAGCTAGGTGTGAAAACCCTGTGTCCTATCACAGACCAGATTTGCCCTAAATCAAATCAAATTTTATTTGTCACATACACATGGGCAGATGTTTAGTGAGCACTGATTATGCTTTTAGGTCCGACAATGCAGTAATACTGTGTCTCTAACTAACAATGAATGGGCAATATAAAACAAATAATAAAGTGTAAGGGGATAATTGTGCACAAGGATATCATGAATGAGTGATGGTACAGAGCAGCATAGGCAAGATACAGTAGATGATATCGAGTACAGTATATACATATGAGATAAGTATGTAAACCAGTGGCATAGTTAAAGTGGCTAGTGATACATGTATTAGCATAAGGATGCAGTCAATGTAATACAGTATCATGACTTTTCAAATAAGATGAACAATGTAGGGTAAGTAACATTATATAAGGTAGCATTGTTTAAAGTTTATTTTCATTTATCGATTCTGTCCAAGGGGGAGTTACGATGCTTTTGGGTCCCACATAGCATATCATTACAGCAGTATGTACCGGTATGTTAGCTATCTACCTAACGTTAGTAGTTATACATCTGTAACGATCGTCTGTGGTGGAAGAGGTTGAGGAACAAAGCGCAGCGTGGGAAGTATTCATATTTTTTATAAAATAACTGAACACTGAACAAAACAATAAATGACAAACGAACAGTCCCGTAAGGTGAATGGAAAAAACACTAAACAGGAAATAATTACCCACAAAACACAGGTGGGAAAAGGCTACCTAAGTATGATTCTCAATCAGAGACAACAAACGACACCTGCCTCTGATTGAGAACCATACCATACCAGGCCAAAAACAAAACCACAACATAGAAAAAAGAACATGGACTACCCACCCCAACTCACGCCCTAACCAAACTTAAACAAAGACATAACAAAGGAACTAAGGTCAGAACGTGACAAAACCACAACATAGAAAAAAGGTGCGGACTACGGCCGCAAAACCTGAACCTATAGGGGAGGGTCTGGTTGGGCGTCTGTCCGCGGTGGCGGCTCTGGCGCGGGACTTGGACCCCACTACACCATAGTCTTTGCCCGCTTCTTTACCCGCCTCCGTGGCGCCTTTAGAGAGGCGACCCTCGCCACCGACCTCGGACTGGGTACCCTAGCAGCGGCCCCGAATGGACGGGAGATTCCGGCAGCACCGGACGGACGGGAGATTCCGGCAGCGCCAGACAGGCGGGAGACTCCGGCGGCGCCGGAGTGAAGGGCGATTCCGGTGACGGGAGTCAGTAATACACAATAATACATTACCAAACATAAGCTCTTTAATCCCAACCCTCAGCCACTCTCAGCCCATCCCACCTATCACCATAAACCACCCTTGTTTGGTTTCCATGTGCCATATATTTTTCAAATGTGCTGTGATGTTTTACTTAATTTTTTTAACCTTTCTAATCATATAGTATCCACAGACTGTGAGCTAAAGATGAAAACCTTCCTATGAGTATTATTATATAATTTATTCACTGACTATGGCTTTCCAAATCACCCAACACTGTGAGGTTCATTTTAAGTGCATGTTGTGATTTTTGAACCATTCCTGGATCTGTGACCAGAAACAAGCTACATTGGGGCAATACCAGAATAAATTATCTATTAATTCTGTCTCTTCACAGAAAAATCTACAGAGCTGAGATTGTTGTATGCCCGGTATATATAGCATTCAGTTGGTGGCAAGAATTTTATATAATAATTTAAATGTAAAAACTCTTAAGTGTTTAATCAAATGTTGTTTTTTGTACAAGTTCATAAACAATGTGCCATGGAATCGGTACATCGAAAATCTCTTCTCATTTATTTTTAAACCTGTATGCCAACAACTTTGTCCTGAAATGAAACTGGTATATTTTTCTATTTATGCCAATTCCTTTCAGCCAATTTGGTCTTTAATATATGGCAGGCAAACAAGTTCCCTACCTCCCCCCTTTTCCGCTTGCCTCCTCCATTTTTGTGGTAATGCTGCAATCAGTAGGTTGTACATTTGGAATGAGCAGATATTCCCATATACAGTGCCTTGCGAAAGTATTCGGCCCCCTTGAACTTTGCGACCTTTTGCCACATTTCAGGCTTCAAACATAAAGATATAAAACTGTATTTTTTTGTGAAGAATCAACAACAAGTGGGACACAATCATGAAGTGGAACGACATTTATTGGATATTTCAAACTTTTTTAACAAATCAAAAACTGAAAAATTGGGCGTGCAAAATTATTCAGCCCCTTTACTTTCATTGCAGCAAACTCTCTCCAGAAGTTCAGTGAGGATCTCTGAATCATCCAATGTTGACCTAAATGACTAATGATGATAAATACAATCCACCTGTGTGTAATCAAGTCTCCGTATAAATGCACCTGCACTGTGATAGTCTCAGAGGTCTGTTAAAAGCGCAGAGAGCATCATGAAGAACAAGGAACACACCAGGCAGGTCCGAGATACTGTTGTGAAGAAGTTTAAAGCCAGATTTGGATACAAAAAGATTTCCCAAGCTTTAAACACCCCAAGGAGCACTGTGCAAGCGATAATATTGAAATGGAAGGACTATCAGACCACTGCAAATCTACCAAGACCTGGCCGTCCCTCTAAACTTTCAGCTCATACAAGGAGAAGACTGAGATGCAGCCAAGAGGCCCATGATCACTCTGGATGAACTGCAGAGATCTACAGCTGAGGTGGGAGACTCTGTCCATAGGACAACAATCAGTCGTATATTGCACAAATCTGGCCTTTATGGAAGAGTGGCAAGAAGAAAGCCATTTCTTAAAGATATCCATAAAAAGTGTTGTTTAAAGTTTGCCACAAGCCACCTGGGAGACACACCAAACATGTGGAAGAAGGTGCTCTGGTCAGATGATACCAAAATTGAACTTTTTGGCAACAATGCAAAACGGTATGTTTGGCGTAAAAGCAACACAGCTCATCACCCTGAACACACATCCCCACTGTCAAACATGGTGGTGGCAGCATCATGGTTTGGGCCTGCTTTTCTTCAGCAGGGACAGGGAAGATGGTTAAAATTGATGGGAAGATGGATGGAGCTAAATACAGGACCATTCTGGAAGAAAACCTGATGGAGTCTGCAAAAGACCTGAGACTGGGACGGAGATTTGTCTTCCAACAAGACAATGATCCAAAACATAAAGCTAAATCTACAATGGAATGGTTCAAAAATAAACATATCCAGGTGTTAGAATGGCCAAGTCAAAGTCCAGACCTGAATCCAATCGAGAATCTGTGGAAAGAACTGAAAACTGCTGTTCACAAATGCTCTCCATCCAACCTCACTGAGCTCGAGCTGTTTTGCAAGGAGGAATGGGATAAAAATTCAGTCTCTCGATGTGCAAAACTGATAGAGACATACCCCAAGCGACTTACAGCTGTAATCGCAGCAAAAGGTGGCGCTACAAAGTATTAACTTAAGGGGGCTGAATAATTTTGCACGCCCAATTTTTCAGTTTTTGAATTGTTAAAAAAGTTTGAAATATCCAATAAATGTCGTTCCACTTCATGATTGTGTCCCACTTGTTGTTGATTCTTCACAAAAAAATACAGTTTTATATCTTTATGTTTGAAGCCTGAAATGTGGCAAAAGGTCGCAAAGTTCAAGGGGGCCGAATACTTTCGCAAGGCACTGTATTTCCGATAGCTGCATATGTGACAAAACTCCTCCGTTTCTATTCATAATATAATTAATACAAATAATACCTTCTTTTTTAAAAATTCCATAAAGAATGATTTTCATTAATCGGTATATTTGATTTTAGCCATAACATTTGTTGTAATATTTGTTCTATATTTTCTGTATGACAAAACTGAAATTGTAACCAGCTTTGTAAGGCTTGTTTAGGAAAGGGTGATTATTAAACAATATTAATTTTCAATTATCAGAAATGAGTAGTTGTAATCTGTATAAAGGCAAAAAGGCCATTTTTAAATAAAGGATGAGCCTTTCTTCATAATCTACTGGAGAACCATTTTGGGTTTAGGTATAACTTATGTATGAGTGAAGCTTTTAGTGAGAGGTTTAAAGCTTTATTATTTAGTCATTTCAGCCCCCCCAAACTCATATTCATTATATAAATAGGCATGAAATGAAATATTTTTTGCTCATATGATTTAAAAAATGACTTGTCTGGAGTAGGCAGTGCCATTAGTAAATAAGTAAACTGTGATAGGACCAAAGAGTTAATCAATGTGATTTTTCCATTAAGAGGAGATGGAGAGGTAAATAAATTGTCTATTAATGGAAAAATCTTATGTATTTTTGCTAACTTTCTATTGAAATTGAATGGGGAATTTCATTCATATTTTTTAAGATGTATATACGAGGTATGTATACTTCACCATCCACCCATTTTATTGGTAAACTACAAGGTAGTGTAAACACAGATTTTTAACGATCCAATGGGTAATATGGTACAATTGTCATAATAAGGTTTTAGTCCAGAGGCTAGAAAAGTGATCTTCAATGAGACTGTAGAACCTGCTGTCCATTGTGCACAATGTTTTGTACACTCAGTATATATGACAGTGGCGTGGTAAAGATTTGGTTTACAATGTGAGTGCATGTGTCAGTTGTGGGTGAAAAGCTATTGTATTGTTTCTCTTATGACAGAGGGATGGTAATTTTTGATCTAGGGTGAGCTCTAGTGGCAATACACAGAAATAGAGAGTCAAAACATCCAGCTATGCATAATCCAGCCCTACCTTCACAAACATTCTCCAATTGATTTAACATTCTCCACTATTTCCATTTTATTCCTCCATACTCCTACTCCATTCTGCACTATGTTCCCCTGCCTCCCTTGACAGACAGCTCAGAGAAACTCAGTGAATCCTAGAGGTTTTTTTTCTCTGTTTAGGTGTCAGATGGTGTTACAGTGTTGTGTTTTACCGTGCTTGCGGTTGATGTGTTGATGTTGCTGTTTTAGAGGGACTGTTGCTTATCAAAGGGATACCCTCGATGTATTACGAAACGTCTTCCATAAATAACCGCTTAACTGCACACAGGCACAGGCATCACCCACATACCGCCATCCCGCGGGAACATGCTATTCTGGGGAGCCTTTCCTTCTCCTCCTCTCTAATATTTCACAATGTGCGGGTGCAGTGTTTCATGTAGCTACGCTGGCTACACCATCCATCCATCCTTCTCCTGAGGGATGGAGGGAGGGAGGAGGATGCTTTCCACAAGGGTTCCTTTTCTTTGAAGGCTTAAAAAAATCAAAATCGCCTGTTTTTCAGGGGGTTTTAAAGGATAGCCTAATATTGGCTTTTAGTTCAGAACAATGAACTGTATGTAGGGCTTAAGAAAAAGCCATCCAGTCCACAGGTAGTGTGCATCCCAGATGGCCCCTATTCCCTACATGTACTACTTTTGACCACTACTTTTTGGGCTCTGGTCAAAAGTAGTACACAATGTACAGTGCCTTCAGAAAGTATCCACACCCTTTGAATTTTTCGACATTTTGTTGTTACAGCCTGAGTTTAAAATGGACTATATTATGTTTGTTTTTTTCTCACTGGCCTACACATAATACCCCATAATGTCAAAGTGGAATAATGTTTTTCAAAAAGTTGACCAATTAATAAAAAATGAAAAGCTAAAATGTATTCAATCCCTTTGTTATGGCAAGCCTAAATAAGTTCAGGAGTACAAATGTGCTCAACAAGTCACATAATAATGGACTCACTCTGTGTGCAATAATAGTATTTGACATGATTTTGTAATGACTACCTCATCTCTGTACCTCACACATACAATTATCTATAATTTCTCTCAGTCGAGCAGTGCATTTCAAACACAGATTCAACCACAAAGACCAGGGACATTAAATATCCCTTTGAGCATGGTGAAGTTATTAATTACAATTTGGATGGTGTATCTATACACGCAATCACTACAAAGACACAGGCATCCCTCCTAACTCAGTAGCCGGAGAGTAAATTAGATATTTGTGTATTACATTTTCAAACTTTCAAACATTTCTAAAAACACGTTTTCACTTTTTCATCCATTTCTAAAAACATGTTTTCACCCCCACAGATTTCATCCATTTTGAATTAAGGCTGTAACTCAACAAAATGTGCAATAAGTCAAGAGGTATGAATACTTTCTGAAGGCACTGGGTTCCATCTGGTATGCAGCTGAAGAATGATAAATTCCTTGCAATAGAAATAAACACCCCCCCCCCATCTGATCCCTTCAATGTTTCTCTCAGCTCTGCACACTTTCTTTTCTGGTTGCACATGGAGATTTGATTGAGTAGTTTGGAGACCCGTCCTGACAGGTTAAGTAGGGCACAAGTCGGTGCTTTCGGCAGGTCCCGGCCCAGTACTAACTCAAATTACAACATACATCCTTTTCCAGCTTTTTAAAAAAAAGAGATCATAAGTCATGTCATGGGTAATTTACCTGGGCAGGTCTTCATTTACATACAGGACTTGTGTAGGACGTTGGACTTGGCAAATGTCGAGAGTCGTGTGAGAATGAGATTCGTGTTTGAAACAAGTCTTATTTTTTGAGTCAGAGCCGAGAAGGTCTGCCCAGTGAATGACGCAGGAACAAATAGAAGATGCTTTAAAAATGTTTATTGAATCCCACGCAGATTTGCCATGTTTTCCTTGGGCTGTCTCCTCTTTTGATGGAGGGTAACCCTTGGCTTTTTTCCCAAGCATTTATTCAATTAGAGAAAATTAGCAGTCCTAATATTTTGGTAGAAGACAAACTCAAGATGAGAAATGTGTGTTTGTAATGTTTGTCCTTGTCCATTTCCAACACAATCATCACAGAGACAAATCACCTGCAGCAAACATCTTTATTAGCCCCATTCATTCTTGTCTAATTATGAGTATGTCTTCAAATGTGTAAACTAGTTTCGTATCAGTGAAATTTTAAATCCTAGCTAACAATTTCACTGTTTATAGATTCTAATGCTTATTTACATCTAATTTGCCATTTGTCTAACTGACTAACAACAGCCAAGAGGAGGTAGATTAAAACTCAGCCAGTCTACACTACCCAAGTAAAGGAAAATCTACATTCATTACAGAAATACTTCAGAATACAGGGACATTATACAAAGTGCTTGAAGACCATAGGATTAGCATCTGTAACATTATCATGCACACATTAGACAATCATTGGATTCATGTTACAATGCAACACTCCATAACACACATTAGTGGGCTCCCAAGTGAGTCAGCGGTCTAAGACACTGGATCTCAGTGCAAGAGGCGTCACTACAGTACCTGGCTCAAATCCAGGCTGCATCACATCCGGCTGCGATTGGGAGTCCAATAGGGCAGCGCATAATTGGGTTTGGCCGGGGTAGGCCGCCATTGTAAATAAGAATTTGTTCTTAACTGACTTGACTAGTTAAATAAAGGTTACACATTAGTTCCAACCACAAGGAACAATTTAATTAATCCCAGATTATGTTCGTGAGCCCGAACAGACTATGTATTTGTATATTTACTCATACTTTTTTTGGGTGTGGCACAACAAGACAAAAGGTCCATAAGTAATGACCATGACAATAGGTGTTAATAATGGACACCTCGGGGTTCTAGCTGGGTCAGTGTCGACAAGCAGTGATGCACTGATGGATTGTCTAATTAGACTGGAATTAATGCAGGGACACTCGGCACTCGGAGCCCTGCCTGCTCCACAGGGATGGAGATGACTGTTTAGTCAATGGAGGGGAGACCACAATCTGAACTGGGGGTTTGAAGGAGGAAACAGTCTAGGGTTACATTGGCAGGTAGCCTAGTGGTTAGAGCATTGGGCCAGTAACCAAAAGGTTGCTGGATTGAATCCAAGCTGACAAGGTAAAAATCTGTTGTTCTGCCACTAAGCAAGGCAGTTAACCCACTGTTCCCCGGGTGCAGTGGATGTCGATTAAGGCAGCCCCCTGCACCTCTGATTCAGAGGGGTTGGGTTAAATGCGGAAGACACATTTCAGTTGAAGGCATTTAGTTGTACAACTGACAAGGTATCCCCTTTTCCGAATGGTACCCAATTCCCTCAGGTAAAAAGTAGTGCACTGTGTAGGGAATGGGGTGCTAGTTAGGAGGCAGCCTTCGTCTGGATTGGAGGGCTATGTCTTACTTTAAAATCAAGTGATTTCTTAAAGTAATGCAATGTATAGGGAATTTGGGAGGCAACCACAGTTTAGGCTATACGAGTATAGAGGAGCGCAAGCTGGCCATAGGGGGAGAGCACCATCTCTTGTCAATGGTAAAGAGTCAAATCTGTGATTTCGACTCAAGGGAAACACAGTTTGGTATGGAGAGAGGTAGAGGGGGAATGCTGCACACAGTCTGGAGAGAAGGTGATGGAGAGGGAATGACGCACATGGGTTAGGCCTATAGAAAGAGAGAGCACAGTCTGAGGTATTGCGTGTGTGAGTGTGGGGGATGGAAGCAGTGTAAAGTGGGCTAAAGTCTGCTGTGTGCGAAATAGGGTGACACCGCACATTGTGAAATGGGGTGATTCTAGGTTTCTTTTGATTGGGTGGCCAAGGGGGGACCAATAACCCGTCATGGCCATTGAGAATTAGCCAATTGTATCACAAATAGCATTGAACATTTGCTCAAATTACAATGCATTGAATAGAATAAGTGTTTCAACTGTTAATTTGTACCTGACCTAATTTATTCAAATAAATCCATTTGGAAATTAACAAAAGGAAAATATTCAAGTCAGAAAGAGCGAGTGTACAAAACATTAGGAACACCTGCTCTTTCCATGACCGCCTGACCAGGTGAATCCAGGTGAAAGCTATGATCCCTTATTAATGTCACCTGTTAAAGCCACTTCGGCCAGTGTGGATGAAGGGAAGAAGACAGGTTAAAGAAGGATTTTAAATCTTGAGACAATTGAGACAGGGGTTGCAACTTTCACTGGGAAAGTCCCCCCCCCACACACACACATTCTGAAGATGCGTTTTTGTCCTCGGAATGTGATACAAAATAATGCAACGGTGTGCTTTAGAACCATGTGGATGCCTCCGAGCAGTCGGGTAGGCTGTTCGGAGTGTTTAATAATTATGTCCCCCCCTCTTCTAAAACCAGAGTTGCACCCCTGAATTGAGACATGGATTGTGTATGTGTGCCATTCAGAGGGTTAATGGGCAAGACAAAATATTTAAGTGCCTTTGAACAGGGGTATGGCACTAGGTGCCAAACGCACCGGTTTGAGTGTGCCAAGAACTGCTACGTTTTTCAAGCTCAACAGTTTCCCTTGTGTATCATGAATGGTCCACCACCCTAAGGACATCCAGTCAACTTGACACAACTATAGGAAGCATTGGAGTCAAGATGGGCCAGCATCCCTGTAAAACGACCTTGTATAGTCCATGCACAAACAAATTGAGGCTGTTCTGAGGCCAAAAGGGGGTGCAAGTCAATATTAGGAAACTGATCCTAATGTTTTGTACACTCAGTGTACATGTTCAGTGGTAACAGCCCCTCCAATAAAACATTTTTCCACAGCCTCCTGAGTGGCTCAGAAGTCTAAGGCACTGCATCGCAGTGTTGCAGCGTCACTTATTCTCACTGATTCCCACTTTAGTGACTCTCTGGCCCACTCAAAAATGCATGGACAGATACAATTGTAATCAGTTTGTTGCTAATAACTCATTATAAACTGGATTGTTCGAGCCCTGAATGCTGATTGGCTGACAACCATGGTATATCAGACCGTATACCACAGGTATGACAAAACATGTATTTTTACTGGCCTAAATACGTTGGAAACCAGTTTATAATAGCTATATGGCACCTCAGGGGTTTGTGGTATATGGCCAATATACCACGGCTAAGAGCTGTTGCGGCATCACTACAGCCTGGCGGACCTGCAGGCTGAATTCAATCGTCAGTTGAACTGTGTTTCCTCCAACACATTGGTGCAGATGGCTTCCGGTTGAAGCGAGCGGGTGTTAAGAAGCGCAGTTTGGCCTTCCGGGTGGCGCAGTGACCAAGGGCGCTGTGCTGCAGCGCTAGCTGTGCCACCAGAGACTCTGGGTTCGCGCCCAGGCTCTGTCGCAACCGGCCGCGACCGGGAGGTCCGTGGGGCGACGCACAATTAGCCTAGCGTCGTCCGGGTTAGGGAGGGCTTGGCCGGTAGGGATATCCTTGTCTCATCGCGCACCAGCGACTCCTGTGGCGGGCCGGGCGCAGTGCGCGCTAACCAAGGTTGCCAGGTGCACGGTGTTTCCTCCGACAAATTGGTCTTGCTGGCTTCCGGGTTGGATGCGCGCTGTGTTAAGAAGCAGTGCGGCTTGGTTGGGTTGTGTATCGGAGGACGCATGACTTTCAACCTTCGTCTCTCCCGAGCCCGTACGGGAGTTGTAGCGATGAGACAAGATAGTAGCTACTAAAACAATTGGATACCACGAAATTGGGGAGAAAAAAGGGCTAAAATTCACACACAAAAAAACACAAACAAATAAAAGAAACGCAGTTTTGCGGGTCATGATTTTCGGGGGACACATGACTCGACTTTCGCCTCTCCCGAGCCTGTTGGGAAGTTGCAGTGATGAGACAAGATCTTAATCATGAAATTGGGGAGAAAAAGGGGAGTAAAAAATTACAACCTAAAATAATAATAGTATTTTCCACTCCAATTAATTTTTACAAAGCTGATTTAGGCCTACTGCATTTCTACACAATTTAAGTGCTATTTGGAGAACAGCAAAAACAAACCATTATCACCTTGGCTGCTGTAGCTTCATTCACCTCAATCGAATGATTGATTGTATTTGCCAGTAAAAGAAAAATACATACGTATATACACAGTAGAATGATTTTTTTTAAGTCGGGGAGTTAAATCCATTGGTGTCCCTATTATTATAATTATTAGATACAGACAAAAAACGGTTTTACTGTTCACTCATTGGCCAGCTTTTGACATTATTTTTGAAAGAGGGGAGGGTCGGTATGTCTTTGAGTTGCTGTAGTAGTTTGTTTCACTTAACAACGCTTGTATATAAAAGGGTTTTACTTACCATTACTCTTATATTTAAAACTGTGAATATTAGAGTCTCTGACTCTGGTATTATGCTGGTGGACATCTCTAACAAATGAAAAATACTGATAATGGGAATAGATAACATTCTAGTACAAACACATGCCACACAGCAATTAGCTGCTACACACTAGCTTAACACTGAGTTTAAAAACTCTAGTTTCCTGTCAAGTCAAACAGCAGTTACCCAGCCATTTTCCACCTCTGCACTGCTTTTGTCAACTCAACTGAGAGAAATTGTACGGTTCAGGATTAATTTACTGCTGTTGCCTCTCCATAGTCCTAAAGCCAGCCAGACAATCACAGATGCCCACTCCAAGGCATCCGCATGGCCCTAAAGCCAGCCTCTATAGTACCAGAACAAGCGCACCATCTTTTCTCTCAAATCTGAACCAGTTTGACTCAGGGTGGCCAATCATATTTGAGGGGTGGCTAATGCCAGCCCGGGCCTCCCTTCCGCTACCGCCCCTGGTGACTCCTACCATTTATACCATCAGCCGAGGCTGCAATTCAGGTACTGAATTACCTGTCAGTCTCAGTGATCATCACCACGAGTCATACTGTACATGACAAGGAGTTCCAAGGGGAGGGGAAGAGGGAGAGAAAGAAAGGGAGGGAGGGAAAAAAAGAAAGGAATTAATGGATAGAGAGAGAGAGAGAGAGAGAGAGAGAGAGAGAGAGAGCTGTGTGACTGATGCAGTAGTCCAACAGATGGTCTTTCAGATGCAAAATAATCCAAAATATAGAACATATGGAAACTGCATCCCAAATTAGCTCTTACATGACAAGTTGTACAGCACACCAATTAAATATTAAGGTATGATTATAAAAGATGAAAACTTTATTTGGTTTGAACAAATCTATGCTTCAGCTTTTTGTTTGTTGCTATTGTTGCTGCAGTGTCACATAACGCAATCGGCAGTGGAATCGCTAACAGGTTCATCCTTCCACTTCTGATTCCTCAACTTCACAAGTCTAAAGCAGCTACTGGTGTGTATCGACCCCTTTTTTTGCATCTAAACCAATATGGTATGACAATGATTTGGAAGCCAGAGAATTGAGTAGCCCAAACGTTATCAGAGTGGTTGTTTTCCCTTCTTTTCACCTTGTTAAAGCAAAGGTCCAAACCCAGTTATGGTTCAGTCCTTGGGGGATTCCACTGTTGTGTTCAAATAAAGATAAACATTGGTCTGACAAAGTAGGTTCGATCATGTGGTGAGGTAAATGCCAAGGCTTTTGGACTAACCCTCAGATTCAAATGACTGTGGCCAGAAATGCCAGATGGGCTGTTCCATATTTAGCCCAGTGGCCCTGTCTACCATGTTTTTTTTGTGCAAAATTATAATTATTTGGCTAATGATGGGGGCCTCGAGTTTCAAAAAATGGGCCAGTGTGGGGGGTTAAAAGTTAAAAAAATTGGCCTGTGTGTTAGATTTCTGGTCCCACGCTGTCCCTGATTGTGGCCATAGCGGCATACTCATTACAGAGTTTTGGGTGAGCTACTACTTTGAAATAATAGTGTTTGCCTTTCACTTTTCAGTACCAAATGTACTAATGATGTAGCAAAAGGTGAACACCTTAGCACCTTAGGTGTGACAGACATCGCTGTTTGCGATTTCTCTTAGCTAATGAACCTTCGACCTGATATTGTAAGTCTGACTAAAGTCGCCCATGCATATATTTTGCAGAATGCTTTAGGACCCAGGGAGTTACAGACTGACAGTAATATCATGCTTCCTTCTCTTTTTAAGCTTTCAGGGAGAAAATTAATGGACATAATTAGCATGTGTGCAGGCTGTACATCATACTGTTTTATTCTCACTGATTCCCACTTTAGTGACTCTCTGGCTCACTCAAAAATGCATGGACAGATACAATTTTAATCAGGTTGTTGCTAATAACTCATTATAAACTGGGTGGTTCGAGCCCTGAATGCTGATTGGCTGACAGCCATGGTATATCAGACACGTATACCACGGGTATGACAAAACATGTATTTTTAATGTACTAAATACGTTGGTAACCAATTTAAAATAGCTATAAGGCCCCTCAGGGGTTTGTGGTATATGGCCAATATACCACGGCTAAGGGCTGTGTCCAGGTACTCCGCATTGCGTCGTGCGTAATAACAGCCCTTATCCATGGTATTTTGGCCGTATTCCACCTTATTGCTTAAATATAGCCTGGTAAAAGAGCAGCAAGATTAAGTTACAGGTCATATATCTCGCATAAAAATAAATGTATGTATTCATTTTTAAAATGGCACCTCGTTTTGGATTTACTAATTGGAATGCTTGTTTGTTAACGCACAACAATGGGGCACTCAGAATAAACCCACGTAAGATGCAGCTTAAAAATGATATCAAATCTCGACGTTTCACTTATTTAAAGAATGTTCGGGCACAATTTTGTGTCTTTTAGGAAATATAGCCATGATTTTCTTTCAGCCAGTACATCAGTAGGGAGCTGAATGACAATTGAGGACCTTTTGCACAAGGATACTGAAACTGTTCTCCAAATCAGGCAAGACTTAAAAGGCCTCCGAGCTGTGATAAAATATCCAAGGTCAAGACGTAATATTGCCACTGCGTGTGTGTGTGTCTGTGTGTGTGTGTGTCCATGTGTGCGTGCGTGTGTGTATGTGTGCTTGATCCATTTACTTGAATTGGTGTGAACCACCAGCCCCCATAGTGTTCTATGAATACAAAACCAACAGTGGGTCGGACACATGAAAACATTGGACTAATCAGGCTGAAGTTTAGGACGTGCATTATGAAAGAGGTAAAAAATAATAATAATGAAGTAGCACACGTAATCAGCACTTTTGAAAAAACTCTGAGAGCCTGCTCGCTGTTCCCTCGCCTGCTGTGCTGGGATTGGGCTAGCTCCACAAGGCTAGTCCCTGGCATTGAATGGGTGCTTACCAGCTTATTCACTGTGGCTCCACACTTCACAATGGATTAAACTCACCATGGCCTTCTGCCTGACATCTCTACACACTCTCAGCTCTTACAGATTGTTGTTGTCTAATTGCCTGGAGACATTCTACACACATAGCGGTCTTTCTGGAAGTCTGTTTTTGAAAGATCAATCTGATAATTATGGGCTGTTATCTAACAAACAATAAGTAAGGGATTAACGCCAACGTTCTGTACATTAATATTGGAAATAATGGATGACGCAACAGGACGAGAAGGAGACGACTCCCTTTGCAGAGTTCATTTTTACAAGGTAATGTACAGCACGGAGGCGTTAATCCTGCTTATACCACAGTTGCCAAAGAAACCAATATGAAAGCACACATTTAAGGGTAGAATGAAAAATCATCTTTGTAAGCGAATTCATGCGTTCCCATCTTTTGGTTGCCAGAGACGCGGCCCAGTCGTTCGTTCGATTCGTTCGATATTTACAGATGCAGCCCAGTCGTTCGTTCTTTATGTTCTGTTGCCATGATCAGTTGGAACGTTCTTATCCCTTGTTTGTTGCTAGCTAGCCAACTAGGTACAGCTACACAGTCACAACCTCTGCAGCCAGAATAAAAGCAAAGTTTATTGCTTTGCGTTTGTTTAAGCTGTTTATCTCACTTATACCACAGCTGCCAAAAAAAAACAATACTAAGCATACATTTACCGGTATTTTACATATATACAACACCAGTCAAAAGTTTGGACACACCTACTCAATCAAGGTTTTTCCTTATTTTTACTATTTTCTACATAATAGTAATATAGAATAATATAGAATAATTGTGAAGACATCAAAACTATGAAATAACAGGACCATGACCCAACACACCTCCAGGCTGTGTAAGGGCTATTTGACAAAGAAGGAGAGTGATGGAGTGCTGCATCAGATGACCTGGCCTCCACAATCACCCAACCTCAACCCAATTGAGACAGCTTGGGATGAGTTGGACGCAGAGTGAAGAAAACGCAGCCAACAAGTGCTCAGCATATGTGGGAACTCCTTCAAGACTGTTGGAAAAGCATTCCAGGTGAAGCTGGTTGAGAGAATGCCAAGAGTGTGCAAAGCTGTCATCAAGGCAAAGGGTGGTTACTTTGAAAAAACTAAAATAAAACGTATATTTTGTTGGTTACTACATCATTCCATATGTGTTATTTCATAGTTTTGATGTCTACACTATTATTCTACAATGTAGTAAATGGTAAAAATAATGAAAAACCCTTGAAGGAATAGGTGTGTCCAAACTTTTGACTGGTACTCCATGTATATAAATATATATATATATATATATATAAATATATATATATATATATATTTATATATGAGCAAACTCATACTTTCTCATCTTTTGGTTGCCAGTCGTTAGTTCAATCAGTTCGATATTTATGGATGCAACCCAGTCGTCTGTTCTTTAAGGTCTGTTGCCATGCTCACTTGCAATATCCTTATCCCTTGCTTGCTAGCTAGCCAGCTAGCTCTGGCTAACACAGTCACGACTAGGGCTATTGTGGTGACTGTACTGCCGCCACACCGGCAGTTGTGAGTCATGACCGCAGTAAAATTCAATGTGACTGTTGAGTCATAGTAGTCTCCTGTTATGCACTCTGAACATGCTTTGTTTGTCATGTCTGTTCCTGCTTCCCCCTGCCCTGCATCATGCACTCCTGCCATCTATTACGCACACCTGCCTTCCCTCGTCACGCGCATCACCGATATTGGACTCACCTGGACTCATTCATCACCTGTTTATTTCCTCCCCTATATTTGTCAGTTCCCTTGCTCTGTTCCCTGCTGCTGCATTAATTGTTTTTTTGTCTGTATTACTCGTTTGCTGACGCTGTTCCTGCCTCATTCCATGTCCGTTCCTTATTACATGTTTGACTCCCAGTATTTGCTTAGTCTCTCCGGCGTCATCCCATGTGACAGAATGCAGCAGCCAACAGACGAAGCATCGGGGTGTACTGGCGTTTCCGGTTGGTGGTGACATCGGCTCTGGGCCACCGCCGATGGAACCGGGGGTGTCTAGCCAGCTCGTCGGGCTTCCACACCCAAGCTGGCTCAAGAGGTTTCCTTGCCTCGGTTGGTTCGGCAGGTTTCCATCCCACGTCATATACATATAGCATAGTTATATGGCATAGTTTAAAAAAGTTAGCATTCTCGTCAACACTGACTGTTAATTATGAAGAGATTGCATTGCATATTAAACACTAGGCTAGAAGCTAGCTAAATAGTTTGTTGCTGGCAAACCTGCCAATATGACAACCGAATTCAAAAAGATCAGTTGCTGGAAACAGCTGGTGAAACTATAAACATGTGGGTGGATTTGACAGCTTTAGCGGCAGAGGGGACAGGAGAAATTCATGTTCATCACTCACCATGTTAGGTAAAGTGCTCCCAAAAAAATATGTCAATGCAAAAACAAATTAATGCTCGCGTTTTTTCCTTGTTGGACCTGCGTTTACAATGTATCCAATTTCAGTTTGTGTAGTTGTTGGTTTAGCTTCCTGTAACTTTGTAGCAAGTATGGTCTGCATGTGTAGGAGCATATTGTGTCATGTTTGCAAGGTGTCCCGATATCTTTTCCAACTGTCTCATTATCTGGTTTTAATGTCCATTTTAGAATGCCATTCTAGCCAATCAGAAATGAGTATTCAACAACGCTGTGGTATAATTAAGCAATAAGGCCCGAGGAGGTGTGGTGTATGGCCAATATACCACGACTAAGGGATGTTTTTAGGCCATATATATCACATACCCCAGAGGTCACTTATTGCTATTATAAACAGGTCACCGGTGTAATTAGAACAGAGAGATATATAGAGAGAGAGAGCAGGAGGGAGGGAGAGGCTTGTACAGTACATTATCTGTCCATCACTCTGCTTGTGTGGTTGAACATGTACTGTTATTCCCAGACACATTTGTGAATGTGCCAGACATTAGAGGCTGGAAAGTATTCCCCTGAGTGAGGAGGCTAGGTGGAAACATTTAAACATCCGCTCCCTTTACACACCAAAAGGAACATGTTATAAAGTATTTTTTCCCCTTGTTACTAGATCACACGTTTTATGAGTGCTCTTTCAGTGCAAAAAAAACAAGGGAAAAGGTTCAAGCAAATTTTGCCAGAGGCTGGTGTTGCTTGTCCTAAAGATATTTTTTCCTCAATTGGTACGACTGATAGATGGTAAACAAACCACTAAAAATTTAAAGTGGCAATCTGGGATTCAAACAACAGCAACGCGGTCGCCCAGCTACTTTAACTAAGCTCAGAGGCATTTCTAAATTACATTTAAAAGTCCAATTACCAATCCCAGATTTCCCCTTTAAGCATTCTAGAACTCCCTGGTGAGGTCCCTGGTGTGACATAACTTTGAGGAAAATGTATGAATAAAAGTATTGTTTTGATGCTAACATCATTAAAGAGCTTTTACTGAAATGATGCCTGTGCCCTGAAATGAACTTGACTGTAAATTACAAATCATTAGATAAATGATCAGTATTAATATTGGCACCAATAAACCTAGGAGTGCAAGTTCTCCAAAGCTTCATCATATTACAGGCTCAGTCCCATAGGCTATATGCTGATTGATGGTTATCATATCCACAAACTATTGAGTGCAAAAACACCATCAGGTGATGGGTCTAGAGGAATGCAATCAAGTCATCATAATCTGTAATTCATTCATGACAAATTATTTGTGATAATGTGATCAGCATGGCTTGCTGATGTAACTCTGTATGATCTGATTGTATAGTACAGAGCAAATTGATAGATACAATTTTTTTTTTAAAGCTGTTGTTGTCATCTAGCTACTTCTCTAATAAACATTTGCTAATTACTTAGACTCTCCTACCAGATGCATTTGAACACGTTTGTTGGTTTTAACGTTGTTATAACGATATGCTATAGATAAGGACATGTGAGGAAACCCTTACAGTGTATAATAAATGCTTTTGACATTCTGGTTAAACCTGTCACTTTTTTCAGAATTTAGTGGAGAAGTTTTTTCTTTACAACGCATAATGTATGGGGCGGGCAGGTAGTCTAGTGGTTAAAGCGTTGGGCCTGTAACCGAAAGGTTGTGAGATCGAATCCCTGAGCCGACAAGGTAAAAATCTGTTCTGCTGCCCCTGAACAAGGCAGTTTACCCACTGACTTGCCTAGTTAAACAAACAAAAAAAGCCTTTTTACAGAGTAAGCCTTCCACTTTTTTTCTCTCTTTATCTCTCTCTCTCCCTCTGTCAGTTTCCTCTTCAGTGGGTCCTCTCTAAAATAGAGCCTTAGAGCCCTGGAGAGGAGCCGCTGAAGTGTTGGTGTCATCCCTGTCCCATATCACTGACTCACTGAGCCCTGTGTGTCCCAGCCTGTCACAGACCTGTCGATCTCCAAGGCTACGCCGTCTACCAGGAGGACACATCAGCTCCCCTGTTGTGATTACCACGGAAATAGGGTCTCGGGGCAGTGGATTTATTGTTTCCTTGTTCGCCCTCTGAGGCATTTTACCTCAAAAATGTATCTTTCTTTCTTTCTTTTCCCCAACCATCCACAACAATCCATCACGTTCTCATTTAGGTAACATTTCCTTGAGTTGGAATTATTCACTGAAACACTTAACACAGTCCTGTACATCATTTGGCGATTTGTCTTGGATCATCTGCTCACTGCCGGATCTGTTTAGTAGTGGATTTGTGAGCTGTCAGGGAGGAGGGGGGTATAGGTGGGCTACAGAGTTTTAGAGTGAGTTTTAGACAGAGGCTACAGGGTATCCAGCTCAAAATGATTGAAAAGAAACTGTGTAATTTGTGCATTAATATAAGGTACAATGTGGGTGTAATTTGTGTCACTGATCTATGATGACGGATCCGAGTGGAACACTGGACTGACCAATATTCCACAACGCTTTGCGGATTGTGGGGGAGGGGGCGGGTTAGGTCCTATGACCATTTCATTTCCAAACGTCAGAAACTAACCTCTGAAGATCCACTGGGCATCTCTTATTTTGGCCTTTGGCAGGGTGCATTTTGGTAGGCTGCATTTTTTTTGTTGATAAATGGTTTTCAGGATCTGAAACCAAAATGGACATTTCCCGTCAACTGTCATACTGGTATGTAACAATCCGTGACAGTTGGTTGTCCATAATGCAATTTAAATCAATGTAAGGAAATAACTTGCGACATGCAGCAAAATGAGGCTTTGAACTGAAGCGAGTAATTAAGCCCATGTAATGAGTTAACATTTCTGCGGAGCGCTGTGAGTGAACCCTTCCACTCTCTTAACTCAGGATGTACCGGCTTGGCCTGAGACAGATTATAGAAGGGTCCATCCCGACCGCTCACCATTACGACCGCTCACCATTAAAGGTGAAACTAATTCATCTTGGGTGAGAAACAGCCCCTCCCATTGCATAAGGGTTAGGGCTCTGACTGATTGTTCTGCAGATGCCACCGACTTTCTTTTTCAACTGACAGGAGAAGAACAATTGAAACAAAACAAATCTTGGCAGCCATGATTGCTTCGTTAGCATTAATATTTCAACTTAGCTACGAATGTAACGATTTTTGTCCAGTTGAACATTCTCACACTTTTTGTTTTGTTTTATGTATGTGAATATGAAAGAAGTGTCACTTTACTTTACATAAATATTTTTCAGTCAAAAGCAAAAGGCTCTATTGGTTTTGGTGGACATATACAATTTACTCTTTTTATAGCTGCGACAAGAGCATTGGCATCTTTTCACTGCAGGTCTTCATTAGTTGTAATGGCAAATCCTCTAGGTCTAGGACACTGCTCACTGAGGGGATGGAAAATAGCTGAGTGTACGAAATATTATGAACACCTGCTCTTTACATAGACCAGGTGAATCCAGGTGAAAGCTATGATCCCTTATTGATGTCACTTGTTAAATCCACTTCAATCAGTGTAGATGAAGGGGAGGAGACCGGTTAAAGAAGGATTTTTAAGCCTTGAGACAATTGAGACATGGATTGTGTAGGTGTGTTATTCAGAGGGTGAATGGGCAAGACAAAAAAACAAAGTGCCTTTGAACGGGGTATGGTAGTAGGTGCCAGGTGCTCTAGTTTGTGTCAAGAACTGCAATGCTGGGTTTTTCATGCTCAACAAATTCCCAAGGGTATCAAGAATGGTCCACCACCCAAAGGACATCCAGCCAACTTGACACAACTGTGGGAAGCATTGGAGTCAACATGTGCCAGCATCCCTATGGAACACGTTCGACACTTTGTGGAGTCCATGCCCCGATGAATAGAGGCTGTTCTGAGGGCATTGCTGGATGTGTAAACCATTGCTGGATGTGTAAATCTCCTCATCACTGTTTTTCTCCCCAAAGTGTCCACAGTGCCAGTCTCTTACAGCCCTCACTGTCTCCTCTTTCTCTGCTCTCCCTGCCGGCCTCCCTGACCTGAGCCACACAGCCACTAATTACTTTCAGCCTGCTCCCTCCTCATAAATCATAGGAGAACTTTAAAAATGGCCGACGTTGTCTTTTGGTGGGAGTAGTTGGCAGCGACCTTTAATTTGGCAAACTTTTCTCAGTGACTTCAAACAAGCATGGATTTTTGAATGGAGTTGTGCACTGACGCATTTGTCTGCACTTAAGTGGTTTAGATCAGGTATTCCCAAACTGGGTTACACGCAATGCCATCGGAGGTACGCCAAATAAATGTGATTCACATTAAAACATTTTATTTTCATAACTTTTTTTTCTTCACATTTTCAAAAAGTCCATTTATATTTTCCAACGGGGCAATACATTTGGGTGAGTTTTTTTTTCTTCAAGCATGAGTAGCCTCATTTCACTGCCAAAAATAAAATTAAAACAGGGTTCAGTGTTCAGCGAAATAACAACACAATGTCAAATACAGGTAGCCTAGTCAAATAATTAACATCCAATCACATTAACCGTTACTCTCTAGTGGGAATTCCACAAATGGTCCGTATGTAGCCAAACATAGCTGCTGCTCATTCCATTTGCTCGAAATTTGATAAATGGTTAAAAAAAAGTAAGGCCCGTGTTCATAGAGACATATACCAGCTCGATTGGTAGTACTGCTACTACCAACAGTACTACATCTGCACCTGTCGACGACACAAGTTGTTCTGCTTCCACGAGCACCTCCAATGCTAGCATCAGTAATTCTACTGATGTAATTCTCTTAGCCCAGCTAGCATAGACACTGACAGTAGTGAATCTGATGCAGCAGAAGAGCTACTGCCCCCTTACCTGGGAAAGCACCGAACAGCAGACAGGGATGTTGGACCATCAAAGAGGCACAAATAGGATGGCAACTACATTGATTTGGAGTTCACTTATATTGGGAGTAGTGCCTTTCCTCAGCCACCGTGTGTTATATGTGCAAAGGTACTATCTCACAACTCAATGAAACATTCACTATTGCGCAGACATTTAGAAACAAAACATGCCAATTTGAAAAATAAGCAACGGGAGTTCTTTGAGTGTGAATTAAGAAGACTTTCGCGTAGTAAGACATGTATAAAAGCAACAGATACCATTGATAAGAAGGGGCTAGAAGCGTCTTATATGGTGAGCTACCGAGTGGCTAGGACAGGCAAGCTCCATACTATTGTGGAGGACTTAATTCTTCCTGCTGCTGCAGATATGACTGGGACAATGCTGGGGGAAAAGGTTTTAAAAAACTACACAGACAATGCCTTCATCAAACAACACTGTTTTACAACACATCAGTGACATAGCAGGAGATGTGTTGACACAATTACTGCTTCGCTTACAAGCCAGTGAATTCTATGCGTTACAACTGGACGAGTCAACAGGCATGGCGGGCCTGGCACAGCTCCTGGTATATGTCCGTTACGTTTATGGGGGGTCAATTAAGGAAGACATCCTCTTCTGCAAACCACTGGAAACCAGGACAACAGGAGAGGATATGCTTTAAGTACTGGAAAGCTTTGTGACATAAAATGGACTTTGGCGGTCAAGATGTGTTGGTATCTGTACTGATGGTGTAAAAGCCATGACAGGGAGACATAGTGGAGTGGTAAAGGGCGTGCAAGCAGTTGCTCCAGACGCCACTTGGGTACACTGCAGCATCCACCGAGAGGCTCTTGCTGCCAAGGGAATGCCTGACAGCTTGAAAGACGTTTTGGACACTACAGTGAAAATGGTTAACTTTGTTAAAGCAAGGCCCCTGAACTCTTGTGTATTTTCTGCTCTATGCAATGATATTGGCAGAGACCTTGTAACGCTTTTACAACATACAGAAGTGTTCTGGTTATCAAGGGGCAAAGTATTAACATGTTTTTTTTAAAATTGAGAGACAAGTTTAAAGTTTTATTTACTGACCATAACTTTCACTTATCTGACCGCTTGCATGATGACGAGTTTCTCATACGACTGGCCTATCTGGGCGATGTTTTTTCTCACCTGAATGATCTAAATCTAGGATTACAGGGACTCTCCGCAACTAGATTCAATGTGTGGGACAAAATTGAGGCTATGATTAAGAAGTTGGAGCTCTTCTCTGTCTGCATTAACAAGGACAACACACAGGAAATTAACTCAAGCTAGTAAGTTGGGTGCACAATGACGCAGGTACTATCCCGAAACGTAAAAGTACCTGCCTCCAGTCCACTTACCGATATCTGAACAAGAGAGCCTCATCGAAATTCCAACAAGCGGTTCTGTGAAAATGTAATTTAATCAGAAGCCACTGCCAGACTTCTGGATTGGGCTGCGCTCAGAGTATCCTGCCTTGACAAATCGCGCTGTTAAGACACTGATGCCCTTTGCAACCACATACCTATGTGAGAGTGGATTCTCGGCCCTCACTAGCATGAAAACTAAATACAGGCACAGACTGTGTGGAAAATGATTTAAGACTGAGACTCTCTCCAATACAACCCAACATTGCAGAGTTATTTGCATCCTTTCAAGCACACCCTTCTCATTAACCTGTGGTGAGTTATTCACACATTTCGATGAATAAATAAGGTTTTATATGTAAGATGGTTAAATAAAGAGCAAAAGTATTGATTATTATTATTATATTATTATTTGTGCCCTGGTCGTATAGGAGCTCTTTGTCACTTCCCATGAGCCGGGTTGTAACAAAAACTCACACTCATTCTTATATTTAATAAATGTATCATATAGTGTGTGTGTGACAGGCTTACAATGATGGCAAAAAACAACATTTGAGAGTGTGCTGACCCTGGTGCTAGAGGGTGTACGCAGCTGGAGGCTGAATGTTTGAAGGGGTACGGGCCTATAAAAAGTTTGGGAACTACTGGCTTAGATGGTGGGCAAACTATGTCTTATTATAACTTTCTAATTTCACCGCTCACTGCCAAAGTGGAGCTTTTAAAATATTTTTAAAATAAATAATTCATAATGAAAGATATTGATGATTGCCTTGATTTAAAAGGTACTTTCGATTAGGGTGTTGGAATTTAAGTGCGTACTCACTGCCCAAGCTGTGCACCTGCAACTTCAAAGTGAGACGCTGCTCCTCATGACACATGGTAGAACAGACAGACACAACACAATCTAATAATAGATTCAAAATGCACGCATCCTTTTTTTCCAGCTTCAGTGCCCTTTCATGTAATACTGTAAGTCAAAAAAGGAAGTAAGTTGGGCAAAGGGATAAGTTGAGCCACCCTTGTTTGTCACGACTTCCGCCGAAGTCGGCTCCCCTCCTTGTTCAGGCGGCGTTCGGCGGTCGACGTCGCCGGCCTTCTAGCCATCACTGCTCCATTTTTCATTGTTCCATTTGTTTTGTCTTGTTCCCCGCACACCTGGTTTACATTTCCTAATCACACTACATATATATATTCCTCTGTTCCCCCCATGTCTTTGTGTGGAATTGTTTTGTTTTGTGTTTGTTGCATCGCGCCAGTCTGGTTTTTCACCCTGGGCATTGCCTGTACCCTATTTGGGGAATTATTGGTGAACCTTATTGTTCTATTATTGACGGTATTTTTGCGCGGTTGGCTTGAGTTGTAGCTGTTTGCGCCCGTCTGTTCGTTGCTCTTGGCTAATAATGTCACCTGATCACCTATTCTCTGCTCTCCTGCACTTAACTCGACTGACCAGCAGCGAAAACGCTGACATTGTTTCTAGGAAATCATACACGATATTAATAATTTCACCAAATATTTATGAAGAGGTCATCATTTCATGGAGTCTGTGCAAGAAGAAACCGCATGGAGAAAGTGAATCAAATGAATGTATTGTGTTCGAGGTTTCATGATGCTTGTATACATCAGTTGGGATCTCTTTAAGCTTCAGTTGGAGGTCCTAAACCTAGCATGAAAGTGCATCCTCAGCTGTGTGGGATAATATAGTCAAATGCTTGCTTTGGGGTAAGTTGAGACAATGGCCAAGGGGTAAGTTGATCCAATGGTTGAGCAAATGTAAGTATTTTCTAGGGACATAAAGTACAAAGAGTTTGTTAGGTGTTAATCCTGTGTTAAACTATGCTTCAAATTATTAAAATACATTAAAGTGATATTGATTGTGTTGAATTGTGTTTGGGAAATAAAGATAGACATGGTTTTAAAAAAGGTAATGGTAATATTTAATTCAGTACAGAAATTTGTAGGAAGTTTAACTTACCCTGTCCCGCAGGCCCAACTTACCCCACACCCGGGTTAGGTTGTGCCAACAGATCACTTTTTTTGGACAACCCAGTTTTCAAAACTGTAATGTTTACATGAATTCTGATTATTTCCAGGGATACACAACATCCTGAAATATCTGTAAATATCTTTGTTAGAAAGAATACTATATTTCCCTTGACGGAGTGATGCTAAAAATAAAAATACATCTAAATTTAGCCCACTCTCCCCTAGGTTATTAAAAAGGCAATCTGGGATTGATCCATCCATTTCTGGACTTTTAAATGAATTATCTATCGTCATTGATTCGTGAAGAATATAACTTAGAAATGCCTCATGAGCTTAGTTTAATACTTTCTACAGGTCAAAAATTAACTAGCATTTTGGAATTTAGATATATATGCTACACCTTCAAGGCACTACCCACTGGGCACCCACTGGTTGAATGTGGTTTCCACATCATTTCAATAAAATTACGTTGAACATGGAATAGACGTGGAAAGACATCTGTGCCCAGTGGGAAGGTAATGTATTCTTGCACTGTCTTTTTGGCTAAGTACCTCATCTCAGTAACTGACACCCATTTTGTGTTGATTTCATTGAGCTTTAGTCACTGAGCTGTCTACCAGACATGAAGAAACATCTTTGCGTGGGCATCTTTCTCTGGTCCAGCAGCTCCATGGAGAATGGGAGTCACTATCCACACCATCTCACATTCCTGTCTCCTCCCCTATTCTCTTTGTCTCTCTAACCAGGGGGACTTGGAGAAGACTCACACACACACACACACACACAACAGATGGTTATGTTCTCTTAGAATGCCCTCTGGTATCCACAGCTATTCAGAATGCATGATAAGTCTCGTTAGACTCAATACGAGCGATTCATCTTCCTTTGGTACTGTAAATTGGCAATAGATTATGAGACTATTCCTTTTTCTTCTCCTTGGCTCGCTGGAGGTAACGACTAATGTCCTCAGACCTCTCTTCTGGGTGGAGTAATCTATTTTGCAAAAAGATTAACACATTTTCAGGCCCCCCCCCCTCCCCAAATGCTCTGCAGAGGCAGGGAAGTTGTCTTTTCAAATATTGCCCTTGGACTCGCTAACACAAACTTGTTTACACCCACCACTGTTGATTGTTATTTCTGTGTTGCGTGACTAGCCTTCTACTTACACAACAAGTGCCAAGGCGAATGTAACAATGGCTGACTGTTCGATCTAAATCGAAAATGTTTAAATTACCTCGAGCCCTTGAACCAGCCCTTCATCTCCTTCGTACATGTTACTATTCACCTCTCTTCCCTTCACCCATTGCGTAAAAACAAGATGAGGCAAAAAAGAACAAAGGTTCTTCAGCTACAAAGTCTCTCTTCTCTCCTTCTCTCAGACAATGCCAGAGGATATATCAGAACAGTTGAAGTCAACCCTCTAAAGGAGCTAGCCATCAGCTTCTCCTTCCCATAACCCAAAGAATGCCAGGGAGGCATTTATTTCCTATTTATCAAACGCCACCTTGCACGCCACGGCATTGCCTCTCAGTGATATCAGAGAGCTCTTACGGATGTGTGCTTTAAAGGTCACAGTATAAAATGGAGATCTCTGTTCTTGTCCGACTGGCAGGGTGGGGGGGTGACATACTGCTGGGATTGTGATTGATGGAATTCCCCTGGGCTGGCTCAATGTCTGTCTTATTGGCTCCCAACCGCCTAGTGCTACAGCCGCCTCACACCCACACACTCACTCCCACACTCCTACACTACATACACAATGGCACGCTCACCGATGTAGCCTCATTCACACATATATATACACACTCCCACAGTGACAGCCATGTATAGTGTATTCATTTTCCTTCATATTTCACCGCAATCAAAGCAGAATGTCATTTTCTCCCGGGATCTCTAATATGATCAAGACTTTCTTTCACTGCTCTGTCTATTCTATTGCCATGCTCGTGGATGTTTGTGATAACATTAGGAAGATAGAGAGGAGGGGAAAGAGCAGGGGAATGGTTGGAACCTGGCCAATCCGCAGCTGAGTGTGTATTTGTCCCAATGTGTTTCAGGTCAGTAGAGACAGGGATAGACGGGCAGCTCATAGAGAGGTGAGGGGATAGTGGAGGTGTGGACCATTGTGATCTTATTATTGGAGGCTGACAGTGCTGCTCTTGGAACACCACTGACCTTTGCCTGGGAGAGATTGGAGGATTGGTATTCTCGGCCTGAACCTTTCTCCGCCTGTCTCCAGCGCAGGAAGACCGACCGACATCGTTGCCGCCGGTGACTCAGTGCACTGAGCCCAAACGGGTAAAGAGATTTTGATACAAGCAATCCGGCCCTTTGGCGAGCCAGACCATCACCGCTGACACATTTCAAGTAACCAATTTATCCACATTGATTGTGTTAAGGAGGGGAAGTGTTGTTGGTGCGTGTATGTTTCCTGGGCTGACGCCTCTGCTGACCTCTGGTGAATACAGTGAGCCTAATAAGGCGAGGGAAGACTCACAATGAGGCTGCGTACCAAATGGTACCCTATGCTGTGCACTACTATAGACCAGGGCCCATTGGGCTCCCTCTGCAGTAACTGACAGAGAAGGGACACGGTGGTGATGGAAGGTTGGTAGCAAAGGACATAGCGTTTGGAAAACAGTTTGAAACGAGCAAGATAACTTCCACTATGTTGTTGCAGCCTGATGACTCATAGCACATTATGCCTGGGACAGCTCTATATTAAAACATAATCAACTTTAAAATGCCTAATTATGAAAACAGGCATTTAGCTCCTCATGCGTCTGTCCCATAACTATTTGCCATGGATTGATAACTCCAGATGACAGGTGTTTCCATTACTAAACTAAACTAAACCCAGGGCCCTGTGCCTGAGTTATTCAAACATGTACCCCTGCATCAGAGGTTTTTTCTGCTGCCAGTGGAGAGAGAGTGGGCTCTGGAGAGCTGGGTAAAGTTATTGAGCCTTGTGTGGAAGAGTGAGAGTGAGAGAGAGTATTATCAACTGGCCAAGAACTAACGGTTGATCATCCTTTTAAAAAATGCCTCAGCTCAAGGAAAGGGGCATTTCACACCTATGGTCATACAACATTACGTGTAACACCAGCAGGCATTACAGAACAATGAAGTAGTATTAATCAAACATGAGTGCCATTTCATCATCTAGTCTAAATCGTATAGTCTCAGGTAGCATCTCACAATGGGAATCTGGAATGTCATATTTATTCAACAGAAGCCCTTGGCTTTTGTGCATTTGCATTAGATACATTTTTCTCCCACAGATTTAAAAAAATAAAATTAAAATAAAATCCTCTCCTGACTTGATTTATTTCCAACCCCACGGTGGAATACCCAGCGGCGGCGTAAATGTATGATGATGCAATGTGACCATGCATTGATTGGAATATTTTTTTTTATACTTTGAGGCATAATTACTGTTTGTGATTCGTAACGTTGCACCAGATCAACAGCAGAACAAAAGCGCTGTATGTGTGTGTCTGTGTGTGTGTAGTCCCTTTTTGTTGTTTTATGTAGCTCTAAAACACTTAGGCTAGACACATAGGGATGGAGAGATGGTAAACTTGCCTGTGCTTCCAACCAGGAGAAGAGTGTCTCTCATTTCAGGAGGACTCCACAGATGGGCCTCGTTCAAATCCTTTTAGATGAACAACTGGCACCTTGTTCTAACAGAGAAAAAAAAAGAGTAGAGGGGCAGCTGCTGTGAATCCTCTGTTTCAACAAAGCCAAGCCTTTGTACATCCAACCCAGAGTGTTCTCCCTACCGCCTGCTGTCACAAACTGTGTGATCATCTCTCTGTCAGTCATTCTGACATCCAGCCTGCTCATACTCCCCCATTTGTCTTTTCCCTCCTATTTTTAGGATGTCCAGTCATCTTGAGATGCTCAAACACAGGCTTTCTTTTCTCTGAGTCTGAATCCCCTCATTGACTCATGGACACATGCTGCTGCTATAGTTGACAGACAGACCTGTAAATCCAGGAAAGACATGACTTCTGTTGTGAATGAATATGGATACAGGCCTCCATCTGTCTACCTGACAACTGAACCTGCATGCTGAGTGAGGGACCTGACGCTGACAGAGGAGCTGAACAGAATTGTAAAATTAATCTGATGTGAATCTAAAATATAGGTCTGATTTTTGTTTTAAGATGGAAGGGACAAATACATACATTGCTTTCAGACCTTAAGGTGTCTTTTCTATTCTCGGCCAGACACCAGAGTTTTAGATTGGCATTCATAGTGATTGATTTTCTCTAAACCCATGGCTCAATCGGACTTCCTATATTGCTCTGTAATCTAGAGAGCAAATATCAGCGCCAAGCTCTCCGTCAGACCTGGCAAAGTGACTGTCGAAAGAAAGAAAGAAAGAAAGAAAGAAAGAAAGAAAGAAAGAAAAAGAGAGAGAGAGAGAGGACAGGGTGTCTGTGCGTGAATGTGTGCACGCCTGCATATGTACTTATGGAATGCATACGCTCATGATTTCCTCTATGTCTCTGGCATCTCTTCCAATAAGCCACCAGAGAAGTTCACTTTACCTGAAAGTTATTTTCCCAACTAACTTCAACTGGATATTGCACATGGCACAACGAAGACCTTTGACCACACCTCTCTCGGTCTCAAGCCACCTCCGCTAGTGGTGCTGCGATGTGCCCATTATGAACAGGTCAAGGTTTTTAAATCTCATTTGTGTATTAGTTACTGTTAAGTGTCTGACACACAGGGTTCAGGAACTGTCTGAATAGTGTACCATCTGAATAGATGTCTTAAGTTGGTTCTCAGCCTGGGAAAGTTAGAATCGGTGCCCCAACAGGATGTGCCATCTGCAATATATCAAATATACCCAAACTTGACTATATTACAGCCCCAAGACAGAATTTCTCTTGTATTTTTTTCTTTCTTTTTTTTCTTCATATGTATATTTAATGACATCCAGATAGATCTGCATTTAGCAATGTCCCCTGGGTGTCTGTGAAACATTTGCAGAGGGAGAACAGCACCATTTTATATCAGATTAAATGACCAGATACTACATATTTAAGGGGGGAGAAAGATACCAAGAAAATCCACCATCTATTCTTATCCTAAATTTAACAGAAAGTCCTTTTGAAGAATTAAAAAAAAATCCCCACTGAGTTGGTGGTATCGAGTGAAAAACAGATCTTAGCCTAACTGCGTACTGATTGCAACTGTGGCTATTTCGAGAAAATCTTGGTTTGAATCAATACATGGTGTAATACTCCCTCATGATGTATTTTTCTGTGTGCGTGCCAAGCGAGTGCTCGGGGCTATGTTCTGTCAAGGTCACACCATCTGACGGACTGAGTCTTTATTAAAGTTGATTGACAGGCGTACAGTGAGGTGCCGGGTCATCAATCATATTTCTCCTTCTTTGGAAAATGCAAATGTGACCCTCAACCCCGAGCTTGCCAACATCACACACACCACAAGCAAAATCATAAGCCACTCTTGGACTTGGACATCTACTCACAAGCAGATCCTAGATAGGAGCCTCAGTCAACACGATAGTGACTCATGCCGCAGTGACTTTCCCTATAAAATAGCAACTGTTTAGATAATTATGTTTGATGGTAGTTTTGGTCAGTCAAATTGAACACTACCCCATTGGATGCTCTTTTCCGGGTTGGATGGTGGTAAAGGTGGTGGCAGTGGGGGTTAGTAATTGTGTGTGTGTGTGTGTGTGTGTGTGCGTGTTCCAACATCTGCGTGTGTGCATATGTGTGTTGACTAACTGTCCGTCGGTCAGGGTTTTTG
The DNA here is from genome assembly GCF_018296145.1 of Oncorhynchus tshawytscha. NCBI lineage: Eukaryota > Metazoa > Chordata > Actinopteri > Salmoniformes > Salmonidae > Oncorhynchus > Oncorhynchus tshawytscha. Next base: position 40,818,341 of record NC_056444.1, read on the forward strand.
GTGAGTTTCAGCAGACTGGGGCCTGGGGAGTCAAGACGACCAGGAAGAGCTGCAGCTCTGAGGAAATAATTATCTCTATCTCATCTTCTCCCAAGCCCCTCTGGGAAATCTAACAGTGTTGGCTGCCAGTTTGCTGTAGCGCTTTCTCAAAAACCTTTGTTTGTCTGTCTGAGAGAGAGAGAGAGAGCGAGCGAGAGAGAGAGCGAGAGCGAGAGCGAGAGAGAGAGCCGTGGACATAACTCTGTAATTCTTCCTTTAAAGTCCTCAGAACTGCACTGCATCCTCTATCTCCCTACCAAACAATGAAATTCAGTTGAAATAGCTTTGTGTGACCAAAAGGTCTAAACCAAGTGCAATTGTGGCACAAAGACAAGAGGCAAGAGTGTGACCAGAGGCATCCAAGTCCAAGCAAGTCCTAGAAGCGCCTCTAACAGCCAAACAATTTCCCCTAATATTAGAAATGTATAAAGCATTTAGGAAACCTGTGAATAATTCATTTCCCAGAAGATGTGCTTAGACCATTCTGATCACAACTAGCTGTTTATCAGTTTTCAACTGACTTATTTCATGCTAAATAAATGGTTCTAAGACAACATATTTGTGGAACGTTAGTGTAAACATCCACAGATTTTCCTTCCAACTTTTTAAAGAGGAACGTATCTCTTCTTCCACCTTATATTTAGCAGTCTATGACTGGTAAGCTGTTAGAGCGCCAGACTGGAGGGGGGAGTGGTGTGCTCGGCTCCCTGTTCAAGAGCTTGATCCTGGGGTGGACACTTCCAGTTCCCTCTGGGCTGGCGCCTGGAGGCCTTAATGACCACAGTGACATCAGGGAGAGCAGTAAATTGGAAGTTTTGGAGCAAGCGTCTTCGTCAGGGATAGGGGGTGTAGAGGACGTGCATGGCAGGTACAGGGGACAGGGGACAGGGAGGAGGAGACCAGGGAGAGTCAAGAGCTCTTTATGCTGGTTAACAATCAGTCCCATAGGAGAGAGAGAGAGAGAGAGGAGGAAGCAGGAAGGGAGATGTAGTACTTTTTTTTTTAAATATAGGACTAAAACATACTGAACGTATTCACTCCCCTCCATATTGGAGTCACTTTTATTGTAAATAAGAATATAAGATGTTTCTAAACACTTCTACATTCGTGTGGATGCTACCATGATTACGGATAATCATGAATGAATCATAAATAATGATGAGTGAGAAAGTTACAGAGGAACAACGATCATACCTGCAAAAATGCTAACCTCCCATGTCATTGTTAATGGTGGGAGGTTAGCATTTTTTGCGGTATGATCTTTGTTCCTCTGTAACTTTCTCACTCATCATTATTCATGATTCATTCATGATGATCCATATTCACCATTCAGTTCCTATTGGGCAAACCATAATCTGAAACACAACCAAAACAAACTGCAAATGCATCCAGCAAGTTTGTAGAGTCACACGCTTGATGTAGTCATTGCGTGCAAGGAATATGGGACCAAATACTTAACCTGACTACTTTAATATACTAGAAGTGAATTTGTCTAAATACTTGTGAAAAAAAAACACATTCAAATGATTTCTAAACGGTAAAACAGATATGCATGAAAATACCCTCAAATTGGTGACATTCTGTAATGTCGCCTCATATGAAACATCCCACTGGGCACAGACGTCAATTCAACATCTTTTCCACGTTGGTTCAATGTAATGTCATTGTTTATTTATTTGTTATCTGTAATACAACTAGTCACATAGAAATGTAGGAAGTAGGCTTCAGCTAGCCCAGATTGGGAACCTATTTCTCAACCTCATAACTAGCTACCAAGAAGCCATTTTAGGGTCAAGTTAGAGTTAGCTAGCTTGTCTAACTATCTTAGCTGACATGCCTGCTGGCAAGATTGGTCAATTTTAGAAAAGCAACCAATAACTAAATAAGACATTCCTTTAAATCTTTTACCCAGATTTTTGCAGGGAAGCATATTTAGTTTATATATATAAAAGAACCACCAGTCATGAGGATACAGACAGGTAAAGAGGTATGCTTAGATATGCAGAAAAATATACATACTTTTTTTTTTTTTTACACAGAATTAAGCATATTGATTATGGCTGTAGATTGCAGGAAAAAGCTGTTTCAGGTGTTTAAAAAATGCTAAATTCAGAGGGAGCCCCCTCCGGAACACCCCCCCTACTTTGTACCTGCATCCCTGTTGATTGGTGTTGAATCACTGTTGACCAGAAGTAAACGTATTTGGCCTTCCTCCTCACAGTACAGTCTTAAATTCATAGCCAAAATGAATGATGTCTGTGCGATGCTGTTGTGTAGAGATTTTTTTTTTATATTTATTTTCTCAGGGTAATAATACAGACTAACCACACAATGGGAGAGTTGTGTGGGAGCTCGTCTGAATGTGGGGGCGCACGAGTGTGAAAGAAGAGTGGAGATCGACAGAAGAACTCCAAGAAGACAACTAAAGCCTAACAAGATCTTTACGAGGAGGACGAGGTCGATAAAGTGCGTGCTGGAATACCACACCATGGTTTGAGCTATTATCCATCTGAAAAACATTGAGTCAGTGGACAATTTCAAAATGGAGGCTGTCTGAAAAAGTCAAGGCTGAGGAGGGAGCATTTCTATGGCATGGCCTACGTTACCGTGGGAACGCACACAATACCTGGATCTGTGGCAGTGCAGAAATCCTTGGCGACGAGTACCTCAACCCCTCCGCCACCTGGCTTAAAGAAAGGCATTCCGTTGCAATGTGAAAGTCCAATCAGTATCCTGTTTATACACGTTTATTCATCACCCAGAGGCTTGTACAATGGCTTGAAACTTTTCAAAGTGAGGTATGCTGCGCTTGTCATAAAAGTGAAATAGCTGGGTGACCTTCAACAGTAGACATGTATTAGTAGTGAGCCGTAAGCACTGTGTGTACGCAAACCGAGAAGGCGAAGACGTCCGTTGCACCATTAACACGAAGACAGTAAAAACTGACCGTTATTAGCTAATTGAAGTGAAAACACAAGGTCTTGGTTTCTATGAAAGGGTCTGGTACGGTGATGACGCACAATAAACACTGTAACAAAGCTCTTTGTGGATAATGATTACTGGTGATCATTATCCCAAGTGCATCATGGATCAGTTCAGGAAGTGAAACACTGTCACGGGAGAAGGAAGCAGGCCATTACCGATTGGATTATAATTTATTTTACATCATCTGGTCAGTTTGGTGCTTACGGATAGTGCCAAGCTCTACAGCAGTATGGTTCCGACCAATATTTTGTGTCAAACCAAGAAAATTCAGTCCTGTTTCTGTCTTATCCTTCAAATTACACTCTACAGTCTTTAACCCCAAGTCTTCTGACCAGCACTGTTTCGAAACAAGTCACAGACCAGTCTTCCAGATAGTTTATCATTAACGAATTGAGTAAGTACGTCCTTTGTGCAACGACAGTTGAGAAACACTGCCCTACGAACTTCTCTCTGAAAGTCCATACCGATTGTCATGAAGTCCTTGAGTATCTTCAGCTTTCTAATTTCACCCCTTCCCCCCCCCCCTGTTTCATTTTTCCCTTGTCTTTTTCTCTGTGTTGAAAAAGTATCTCTCGGGGAGATGAGTTGGAAAGCCTCCTTTCCTCTTTATGAGCTTTAAACATCTATTATTGATGTGACCTCCAAAATAAGTGTCCGCGGTAATTACAATATCTCTGTAATGCTAATGAGAGAAACAACAGGCCTCTTTTTTTACATAGTATTACAACACCGAGGGTTTTTGGAGACGTTCAACACTAATTGGCTGCCTTTGAAATTGATGCAAACAGAGTTGCAGCCTATGTGAAAGCCAATGTTCTTTATGTTGCTTTAACAATGACTCCAGCTACATTACAGTCCCCACATTGATTCTGCGAAGAAGTTTGGTTTTCAAATTCATGGTATTTATTTTTGCCTCCATGGGGATTTCAAGGATGCAGGATTTTTTGGGGGGGATTCAACGACTCCCAATGAATCAATCAGTTCCCCACCTGCAGAGCAGGCTAATAAGAAAACTCCTTTAATTAGATCTGTGTTAAGCGTCCAATACCTCAGTCTACCTCCTTACACAGACAGGATACATTACAATACATCTAACCTCTCATTCTGCTGTTTCCCATTCATTCGTTTTCTCCTGTTGTGAGGGAAGGAGGGAAATAAGAAAGGGAGAAAGAAAGAGAGAGAATGTGTCTAATGCCGAAATGATCCTGCAGGAGTCCTGTTCTGGATTCATTAGTTGGTGATTGCTGTGCTGTGTGCTGCAGTGGCAGTAACTCATCCTCATCTGGCTCCGTGACAGCCACCCAGAGAGACCGGAGACCCATTAGACTAGCCCCACCTAGCCCATACTCAGACAGACAGAGAGGGGTCGGGGTACAGAGAAAGGGATGAATGGGGGTGTGAGAGGTGGCAAAAAAAAGAGGTGCGTTTAGGCACCTTCCAAACTAGTTGGTGGGAATAGCATGTGGGATGGTGTGAGGATGATGTAACCTCACAGTTACTGGCTCAGCTACTATGTTTTAATGCCGTTCCGGTGCTTCAATACACGGGCAGACTCTCTCTGTAACCTGGTCGACCATGACACCCCCATTGTGTGTCCCAAATGGCACCCTATTACCTACATAAAGCCCTACCTGACCAGAGCCAAATGGGATACAGACGTACACATTGCACTCAGAAAAAAATATCAAAAGGGTGCAGGTTAGATCAAATCTGTCTACAAGGGGACAGAGCAAATGTCCTCATAGAATCCAAGCATCTATGGCTGCTCAACCCACCCGTCTCAACATTAGCTGTCTTTATTCAACTCTTGGATGGAAATGGATACACATTACATAATACCTTTCAGCACATTTACATAACATGTAGAAACCATGAACGTACACTTAGAGAATTATTAAACCAGACGTTGTACCAGCAATGCTCCATCGTCAATGCATAACACACCACTCTGAATTAACACACTGAATTGTGTGTCTGAACGTGACGTGGAGCTATAGGAGCGTAGGCACCAAATATCAACCTTGATCTGAGCTCCGGAGCGATGCACTTTCATCTCCCCTCCATCGCATCATGGGCTCTGTGATTCCCCACCTCCCAACATACTACAAACCAGAAACACAGATCAAGAGTCCCAAATGAAAGAAAAGAATAGATCAAAGGAGATGAAGATGGAGGGAGAGACTTCAGGGGCTCCTTGACTTTATTAAAACAAATTGGGGATTCGGATGTGGAAAGCCTTGACGGCACACAGTTCAACTGCATTCATTAAGTCCGGTGTTGGAGGTAGAGAGAAGAGAGGGCTCTTCAGGTGAGGGGTCTGTTGGCTTCACGGTGTAATAACTGACGTAACTGAAACTTGATCATCTCGTTGCCCCAGCTGGTCCATCCTGACTGCAGGCTTTCGGGCAAACAGTTCCAGGCACTGGGCGTCTAGTGGTAGTGCTGCCGACTTCGGACAGCCTGTACCCTTTGAGGCAGAGTTTTGATCCGTTCTGTCACTCAGTTTCGGGAATTCTATCCCTCTAATTTATCTCCCCATCTCATTCTAATCTATTTGTCAATAAAGGTGACGATGGGGAGTTCAAGGAAGGATGGTTTCATTTTAATATACATTTTAGTTGTCCTCAGAGGAGATGTAAAAAATATAGATTCATCTGATAGGCAGAACTTTCTCCAATTTAAAAAAAAAATGTATTCATTTATATGGGGGAGCTTTCAGTTGGTACAGCAGGGGAGTGGGGGCTTCATGTCTGGCTTGCCAATGAATGCTGGGTTTGTGTGTGGGTGTTCTGGCTGTCCTTGAGTGGGTGAACAATGGCATCCCAGGAACAGCATTCCTGAAAGATAGGCTTCGCTTTATCTCTTCCCCTGTGCTGGGGCTGTCAGCTCGCTCACATGCGTGCTCACGCCCCGGTTGCACACTCCACTCACCCACTACTCAGCAGGTTAATGAGCGGCAAAACCCTGGAGTCTGAGCTCCCCCTTCCCCCACCAATCCCACCTAAACCAGCCCAGCCTACAACACTCTCCATCTCCTCTCTTACGAAACATGTCAGAAAGACAAAAGTTGAGGGCAGAGAGAAAGGCCAAACATTTAAAAAACTCAGACTCAAGACAGAAGAACAGGTCTGATCGGTGACTCAGCTCTCAGAATTTGGAGCGGGAATAAAAGCTCTAATTATCTATGAACTCAAAACAAGACACAAGAGGCAGGAGATCGGGTGTGAGACTTGCCGCTTGCCTCTCTATGGTGGGGAGAGACAATGTGCTCAACTTGTGCTCACAATTAGAGGATTTTATGATGTTCCTCTCAGTCATGTCAGTATGGCTGCCTTGAGTTTAGACTCTCCACATTTTGTGTATGTCCCAAATGGCATCATATTGCCTATTCAGTGCACTACTTTTGACCTGGACCCATCAAAGGTAGTGCACTAAATAAACAGAGTGCAATTTGGGACAAGACCTCTGTCAAACTAATCCTGGGACAGTCAGGTTAAGGGTTATGATGACATCACTGTTCTATTTCCCCACCTGATCTCAACCCATTAATTTAGAATGTGAGGTATCTCAGGAATTGAATACTTTATGAGCAATGGAGATTATGGAAACCATACAAACACTCACAAATAATAAACTAAAATGTGTGGTTCAGATGGTAAGTGTGTAGCACTAGCAATGCCAAGGTCATGGGTTCAAGTCTCACAGGGAAAACATACTACAAATGTATGCTCTCACTGAACTGTAAGTTGATTTGGATAAAAGTATTGGATCTAAAAGGGGTGGAAATGTGTGTAGGAATACTGTAGAGTGAGTAATGTTTTTTCCCCTGCATTTCTAACCTCTCCAATATCTCAGGTTCTCCTCTGTCACAAGGAGCTGGAATCCTTAATTGAAAAAATAACAAAATGGTCAACCGGCCTGAGATTTGGTAAAAAGCTGAGGGATGGGCCTGGAGAAATTCATAGACAAAGCTATGGTTGCACGGATTGACCGTCCATGATATCAACATTAAAGTTTAAAAAATGAAATTGAGACTATACAGTGTTTGCTTACATTGTACGACAGTTGACCTATGTTCACGAGGCATTGATAAGTTATATTCTTCACGTATCAATATTTAACTCATTTCTAAATTACAAAAAATGGATGTAATGTACCAACTAAGGATTCTAGCTTTGACAGTAACATCTTTTCACCAGTCAATTAGAATTTCACACATGCTGACTGGGCGCCAATGCATTGGGTGGGCATGAGGAGGGCACTGCCAATTAGCCGCTGATTACAATACACAGCTGGGAAGGAACTATTAAGCTTTAGCCAATTACCAAGGATTTAGCAGCTCCAAATAAAAACAAACATCAAATTATGAGAGGCAGCATTGGGATCCATCTGCTCCCCCACTGCAGCCACACACTCATGTCTAATGTCACTGACAGGGTCCCTAGCGGAGAGGTGGACAGTCAGAGAGCTATTGGGTCACAAGGTCTCTCTCAACTCCTCACTCTGTGTTTAGGACATCCGTGCTGTGATGTCATACCGAGGTCAGGGGTAAGGAGTTACACACTGCTTCCAGACCTGGCACATCCAAATACTTGAACTGCACACATTATTGCTGCTTCAACCATCTAATAGGGATAATGCCCTGTGGCAACAGTAACTGAGAAGGAGGTGTTTTAGAAGGGGGCGGTGTAGGGACTTGTTGGCACTGTTGATATTCACTATTTTCAAGCTGTTGCATAAGAATCCACCAGAGGGGGTGGGAGAAAAGGACAGCAACCCAATTCCTATTCCCTCCCCTGGGTGCTACAGAGTGAATATTCAGCAATAATTCCCACTTCCGGATGTTCCTTTTTTGCCAACGTCTCGATAGAACCTTTCGGGATCAATAATGGTCCGCAGTTTTATCATGGGTTATGTTAATGTGCCATGGCACCTCTTTGCGGCACCAGCTCCTCTGACATGTCATCCCAACAGCATTGCGTTCCACCACACCCACCACGGCCTCCCTGCTACCCAGAGGAGGTGAAGGGGGATTTGCTATAAGGCCAGAGACAGGGATGAGAAGGGGATGACATCACCAAAAAGTGATATATCAAAACGCACAACGCGTGGAATGATAGAGACTCGAACGATGGGTTACTTGGGGAGTGTGAAATACCGTGCTCTTTGAGTTTGGCTATGGATTTAGACCGTGGACTTGCTATACAGGAATAGGTCTAAGCATATCTGAGCTTTCAACAAGTATCACACTGTCTTGCTACAACACTTGCCCAGCCAAAGACACAGTGTGTCCCATTAAAACCCTGAGACCCAATAGTTACAAAAAAAAGCGGCAGACTTTTACAATCCCGTCATAATGAATTTAAATCTCACAATACCCTGCCATCTTTCCCAGTGTCATCTTGTACATCTAGCTGACAGGGCACTGACAAACCTCTTCCTTCTGGTCCCCAAGTAAATATAGAGTGCAATAAATTGCTTTCCCTAGAGAAGGAGAGTTGACGTCAAACCTCACTCATAAATAGACTCTGCATAATCATTGTCTTCAAGGCCTCTCATCCTTTCTTTAGAAACAACATTTGATGAATCCGAGGCAAAAGTTTGACTTGTTAATAATCAAATGCAAATCCGATCGTACAGATAAAACACCTATTTGGCGTGGTTAAGTTCTCAATCGGGCATTTGAAACCTATCGCAGGGTGTGAATTTAACACAAGGGTGCGTGTCGTATAATGCAGCACATCGTGACAAACTGTATTGCTAGTCATTGGGCCAGGTTGGAGTAGAGACCCTGCAGCCGATGTAATTCATTTTAATCGCAAGACATTGTCTTGTGCTTCTCGTGAGGGAGAGAGAGTGAGTCATTGAGAAGAGAGCACTGATACTGAGACCCAGATCAAATTGCAGTGCTGTCATTTTTGTCGCAGCATTGCCCTCTAGTGGTGAAACTCAGTTAATTCGAACTCTATTTCGCCAATTCCTGTATGAATGTCATGACTGGAATTTCATTTATGAATGAATTCCTATGCACTTCACTACCATACTGCGTATTGATGATGCAGAAGTTCTTATGAGGCTCTATGACGGTGTTGGTAGAGCCAGGACGTGTTGTGAATACCTGACCTGAGAGTGAAGGTTCATGGGAGTGTAGGGCCGATGGGACACTGACGATCACACACTGCTCTTCCATAGGGAGCTCTGTCTTCCCCAGAGAGCTGCAAAGGAGACAGAAAGAGGACGTGTTTCACAGGAGATCAATCGTTCCGCTAATGAAAACAAATATACAATTCATGTAGAAATGGAGTCTCGTAAGGCTTCTTATGTGGAGAGTCCAGTAGAAACACATATTCCTCTGATCTGGTGACCTGAAGGAGAAAACAAACAGACAATAAATCAGAGGAGAATTGATGCATATGTCCACATTCCATTTCAGAAACAAACTGTCAAGATTATAGGTCCTAGTTTAAAACATTCCCACTCAGATATGTTTTCATTAGTGTCATGTAAACTAAAGAGATTGCATACAAATAGTCCTTGAGAAACAAGTATAATGACTTGGATTATAAAAATGGGAAAGCCAAATGGCACTGTGACCACTAACAACCACGCCTTCTCGGACACAGTGCTACAGAGGAGTGAGACTGACACTTAAGTGGATTTTAAGCCATCAAAAGGTAGTGAAGTTTTTTTAGCCGCCACGGAGTTGAGCGCAGACTAGTATTCTTTAAATTAACCTACAAATTATAAAAGGGAAAGAGTGTCACATCGCAGACACCGACTCCTCGCCCCAGAGAGGACATTTTCAAGTTTTAGAGTTAATTTTGTGTAATTCTACATATTTTGGGGTGTAGAGAGGATTTAGCAATTTACTAACTAATTTGATGCACATTTTTATGTTTTAGAGTTAATTTTGTGCAATTTTACTCATCTTGCCATGGGGGAGGAGAGGAAAATGTGAAGCTTTACAGCTAATTTCCCTCAGTTCTAAACATTTTGCCATAGGGTGGAGGGAAAGTTTGGATTATATTTTTTGTACTTTTTACCCCTTTTTTTCTCCCCAATTGTGTGATATCCAATTGTTAGCTAGTCTTGTCCCATCCCTGCAACTCCCGTACAGACTCAGGAGAGAAGAAGGTCGAGAGCCATGCGTCCTCCGAAACACGACCCTGCCAAGCCATATTGCTCCTTGACACACTGCTTGCTTAACCCGGAAGTCAGCCGCACCAATGTACAATTTGCTACTAAAGTCAGCGTCCATGCGCCCAGCCCGCCACAAGGAGTCGCTAGAGCGCAATGGGACAAGGACAACCCTGCCGGCCAAACACTCCCCTAACCCAGACGACGCTGGGCCAATTGGGCGCCGCCTCATGGGTCTCCCGGTCACGGTCGGCTGCGACACAGCCTGAGATCAAAGCTGGGTCTGTAGTGACGCCTCTAGCACTGCGATGGAGTGCCTTAGACCGCTGCGCCACTCAGGAGGCCTGTTTGCAGTTTTTAATATGATGTCTGAGTGAGTTTGACTGAAAATATCAATGGAGTTACCCCAGGCTCTAATTCGACCTTGATTACTACAAGTTTAGATAGTCACTCAATTAGCCCATATCAGCCAGCTATCAGTGACTGACATAAGAGGGGAAAAAACTGTTGATGCACGACCAAATGTCAAAATTTCACCTTGTGTATTCTACGTCGCAACAGTAAGTTGAGATCCAGAGAGTTGTTTTTTGGGGTAAATTGATCAGAGGGCCTTCAAAAGGGGCCTCCAGTTCCCCCATCCCTTAATTTTCACAAAGTCTGCTGCCTCAGTTTGTATGATGGCAATTTGCATATACTCCAGAATGTTATGAAGAGTGATCAGATGAATTGCAATTAATTGCAAAGTCCCTCTTACCCACGCAAATAAACCGAATCCCCCAAAAACATTTCCACTGCATTTCAGCCCTGCCACAAAAGGACCAGCTGACGTCATGTCAGTGATTCTCTCGTTAACACAGGTGTGAGTGAGGCTGGAGATCACTCTGTCATGCTGATTGAGTTCAAATAACAGACTGGAAGCTTCAAAAGGTGGGTGGTGCTTGGAATCATTATTCTTCCTCTGTCAACCATGGTTACCTGCAAGGAAACACGTGCCGTCATCATTGCTTTGCACAAAAAGGGCTTCACAGGCAAGGATATTGCTGCCAGTAAGATTGCACCTAAATCAACCATTAATCGGATCATCAAGAACTTCAAGGACAGCAGTTCAATTGTTGTGAAGGAGGCTTCAGGGCGCCCAAGAAAGTCCAGCAAGCGCCAGGACCGTCTCCTAAAGTTGATTCAGCTGCGGGATCGGGGCACCACCAGTACAGAGCTTGCTCAGGAATGGCAGCAGGCAGGTGTGAGTGCATGTGCACGCACAGTGAGGTGAAGACTTTTGGAGGATGGCCTGGTGTCAAGAAGGGCAGCAAAGAAGACAATTCTCTCTAGGAAAAACATCAGAAACAGACTGATATTCTGCAAAAGGTACAGGGATTAGAGTGCTATATCCATCCTGCCCTGCCTTTCTAAAGTATTTGAAAGCCAAGTTAATAAACAGATCACTGACCATGTCGAATCCCACCATACCTTCTCCCCTGTGCAATCCGGTTTCCTGGTCATGGATGCATGGGTGCACCTCAGCCACACTCAAGATACTAAATGATATCATAACCACCATCGATAAAAGACAGTGCAGACAGTACTGTGCAGCCGTCTTCATCGACCTGGCCAAGGCTTTCGACTCTGTCAATCACCGTATTCTTGTCGGCAGACTCAATAGCCTTGGTTTCTCAAATGACTGCCTCGCCTGGTTCACCAACTACTTCGCAGACAGAGTTCAGTGTGTCAAATCGGAGGACCTGTTGTCCGGACCTCTGGCAGTCTGGTTCAATTTCTCTGTATATATCAACGATGTCGCTCTTGCTGTGGGTGATTCCCTGATCCACCTCTATGCAGACAACACCATTCTGCATACATCTGGCCCTTCTTTGGACACTGTGTAAACTAACCTCCAAATGAGCTTCAATGCCATACAACACTCCATCCGTGGCCTCCAACTGCTCTTAAACACCAGCAAAACCAAATGCATGCTTTTCAACCATTCGCTGCCCGCACCCGCCCGCCCAGCGTCACTACTCTGGACGGTTCTGACCTAGAATACGTGGACAACTACAAATACCTAGGTGTCTGGCTAGACTGTAAACTCTCCTTCCAGACTCATATCAAACATCTCCAATCCAAAATCAAATCTAGAATCGGCTTCCTATTTCACAAACAAAGCCTCCTTCACTGACACCACCAAACTTACCCTAGTAAAACTAGCGGGATCACTATCCTACTGATCCTCGACTTCGACGTTGTCATCTACAAAATAGCTTCCATTACTCTACTCAGAAAATTATCACAGTGCCATCCGTTTTGTTACCAAAGTGCCTTATACCACCCACCACTGCGACCTGTATGCGCTAGTCGGCTGGCCCTCGCTACATATTCGTCGCCAGACCCACTGGCTCCAGGTTATCTATAAGTCTATGCTAGGCTAAGCTCTGCCTTATCTCAGCTCACTGGTCACGATAACACCCACCCGTAGCACTCGCTCCAGCAGGTTTATCTCACTGGTCATCCCCAAAGCCAACACCTCCTTTGACCGCCTTTCTTTCCAGTTCTCTGCTGCCAGTGACTGGAAAGAATTGCAAAAAAAAAAAAAAAAATACATTTGCTGAAGCTGGAGACTTACATTTCCCTGACTAAATTTAAACATCAGCTATCTGAGCAGCTAAGTGATCGCTGCAGCTGTACATAGTCCATCTGTAAATAGGCCACCCAATATACCTACCTCATCCCCATATTGTTTTTATTTACTTTGCTGCTCCTTTGCACACCAGTATCACTACTTACACACAATTGTCTGCTCATCGATCACTCCAGTGTTAATCTGCTAAATTGTAATTACTTAGCTACTACAGCCTATTTATTGACCTACCTCCTCATGCCATTTGCACACACTCTATATAGACTTTATTTTTTTCTATTGTGTTATTGACTGTACGCTTGTTTATTCCATGTGTAACTTTGTGTTGTTGTTTCCGTCACACTGCCTTGCTTTATCTTGGCCAGGTCGCAGTTGTAAATGAGAACTTGTTCTCAACTAGCTTACCTGGTTAAATAAAAGTGAAATAAAATAAATAAAAATAAAAAGTGCTGAGGACTGGGGTATAGTCATTTTCTCTGATGAATCCCCTTTCCAATTGTTTGGGGCATCTGGAAAAAAGCTTCTCCGGAGAAGACAAGGTGAGCGCTACAATCAGTCCTGTGTCATGCCAACAGTAAAGCATCCTGAGACTATTCATGTGTGGGGTTGCTTCTCAGCCAAGGGAGTGGGCTCACTCACAATTTTGCCTAAGAACACAGCCATGAATAAAGAATGGTACCAACACATCCTCCGAGAGCAACTTCTCCCAACCATCCAGGAACAGTTTGATGACGAACAATGCCTTTTCCAGCATGATGGAGCACCTTGCCATAAGGCAAAAGTGATAACTAAGTGGCTCGGGGAACAAAACATCGATATTTTGGGTCCATGGCCAGGAAACTCCCCAGACTTTAATCCCATTGAGAACTTGTGGTCAATCCTCAAGAGGCAGGTGGACAAACAAAAACCCACAAATTCTGACAAACTCCAAGCATTGATTATGCAAGAATGGGCTGCCATCGGTCAGGATGTGGCCCAGAAGTTAATTGACAGCATGCCAGGGCGGATTGCAGAGGTCTTGAAAAAGAAGGGGCAACACTGCAAATATTGACTCTTTGCATCAACTTCATGTAATTGTCAATAAAAGCCTTTGACACTTATGAAATGCTTGTAAGTATACTTCAATATTCCATAGTAAAATCTGACAAAAGACACTGAAGCAGCAAACTTTGTGGAAATTAATATTTGTGTCATTCTCTAAACTTTTGGCCACGACTGTACATTGTCCTTGAACACTGGTCACTTTAATCATGTTTACATACTGTTTTACCCACTTCATATACATATCCTGAATTCTAGTCAAGGCTCATCCTATATAACTACTGCTGTACAGTGTACACCTTTTCTGTCCATACTCCACAACAACACACACCACACACTGAACAAAACATAAACGCAACATGTAACAATTTCAAACTTTTACTGAGTTACAGTTCATATAAGAAAATCAGTCAATTGAAATACATTCATTAGACCCTAATCTATGAATTTCACATGACTGGGAATCTATGGATTTCACATGACTGGGAATACAGATAGGCATCTGTTGGTCACAGATACCTTAAAGAAAAGTAGTGTGGATCAGAAAACCAGTCAGTGTCTGGTGTGACCATAATTTGCCTCATGCAGAGCATCTCATCTTCTTTGCATAGAGTTGATCAGGCTGTTGATTGTGGCCTGTAGAATGTTGTCCCACTCCTCTTCAATAATTGTTCGAATTTGCTGGATATTGACGGGAACTGGAACACGATGTCGTAGTCATTGATCCATAGCATCCCAAACATGCTCAAAGGGTGACATGTCTGAGTATAAAGGCCATGGAAGGACTGGTACATTTTCAGCTTCCAGGAATTGTGTCCAGACCCTTGCGACATGGGGCAGTGCATTATCATGCTGAAACATAAGGTAATGGCGGCGGATGAATGGCACGAAAATGGGCCTCAGGATCTCGTCAAATACCTCTGTGCATTCAAATTGCCATTGATAAAATGCAATTGTGTTTGTTGTCCGTAGCTTATGCCTGCCCATACCATAACCCCACGATGGGGCAGTCTGTTCACAACGTTGACATCAGCAAACCGCTCGCCCACACGATACCATACTTCGCGGTCTGCCATCTGCCCAGTACAGTTGAAACTGCCCAATTTTTCAGTTTTTGATTTGTTAAAAAAGTTTGAAATATCCAATAAATGTCGTTCCACTTCATGATTGTGTCCCACTTGTTGTTGATTCTTCACAAAAAAATACAGTTTTATATCTTTATGTTTGAAGCCTGAAATGTGGCAAAAGGTCGCAAAGTTCAAGGGGGCCGAATACTTTCGCAAGGCACTGTATATATATTGTGGCAAACCTCTTCAAGGTTAGGAGCGTTTGTCACAAATTAAGTGGTAAACTGTCACCAAATCACCCAAGAATGAGAGTTATTTCGAACAGGACAGTACCTGTGTGTTTGTTTCTCTGTCCGGGTCCACCCAGGCCGTAGGCGAGGTCAAGGATAGCAGGGTTCGGTACACGAATCGGGTTCTCGGTAGGTCCAGATCCAAACGCCAACAGGTAATTCCAAAACAATCCAGCTCATACACGGTAAATCAAGCCAATCTCTATTGTCTCTTTCTCTATTGTTCATAGATCCTTCCAGCACACCCTCTCTCTCTTCCTGGTTTTTCTTGACCCTTTATCTGTGGGTCAGCTCCACCTTCTGAGGGTTCCCCTTGCTTCTGGGACTTTTTGGCGGTTGGCCATTTTGTTATCTGTAGTTCTGACAGGGGTGGCCATTTTAGTGATCGGGCAGAGCCCGTTTATTAGTTCTGCTCTCACATATCTGCCATTTATCACTCGACCCCCTTCTTTGCCACACATCTCTCCCCCTAGATCCGACCCCCTAGGTCGGGCTACCGCAGCAAAATATGTGTGCATGCGGGATAACCCATCCACGTTTCCCATTTCCTTCCCTGCTCTGTGTTTCAAGTCAAAATGAAACGGTTGGAGACTCAAAAACCACCGCATCACCCGAGCGTTCTTCTCTTTAGCCCTATGCATCCAGGTGAGTGGGGCATGGTCCCTGATGAGGGTGAAGTGGCACCCCAGCAGGTAGTATTTCAGGCTTTCTAGAGCCCACTTAACTGCCAGCGCCTCTTTCTCATCTCTTTCATCCCATTTGACCATGTTTGGCCCTCTGGCTCTAGTCATGTCGGTAAGTGGGGCAGCCACTGTGGCATAACTTGGGATGAACTTCCGGTAGTAACCGGTCAGCCCTAGGAAGGCTCGAACCTGCTTCTTATTTATTGGTTTCGGCCATTCTCTAATTGCCTTCACCTTCTTACGTTGGGGTTTGATTAACCCTTTTCCCACAGTGTATCCCAGATACTCTGTTTCCTCTAACCCCACATAACACTTGGCAGGGTTTGCCGTGAGCCCTGCCTTTCTAAGGGCGTCTAACACTGCCTGTACCCGGGGTAAGTGGGATTCCCAATCTGGGCTGTAGATCCCCACGTCATCTAAATAAGCTGCGGCGTATGCTTTGTGCGGTTTTAGGACTTTGTCCATGAGCCGTTGAAAGGTGGCTGGGGCCCCGTGTAAGCCGAATGGCATGACGGTGTATTGAAACAAACCGTCAGGTGTTGCAAAGGCTGTTCTTTCTTTGGCCCTGGGGGTCAGAGGAATTTGCCAGTACCCTTTTGTCAGATCAAGGGTCGTAATGTACCGAGCATTACCAATTTTCTCCAGTAGTTCATCTACTCGGGGCATGGGGTAGGCATCAAACTTGGAGATTTCATTTACCTTCCGAAAGTCGTTACAGAACCGCAAAGACCCATCGGGCTTGGAGACCATCACAATTGGGCTAGACCACTCACTATGTGACTCTTCGATCACTCCAGCTGTCAGCATTTTCTCTGTCTCTGCTCTAATCGCGGCCTGTCGAGCCTCGGGTACCCGATATGGCCTCATGCTCACTTTTCTCCCTGGTAGGGAAACGATATCATGAGCCGTAACCTCAGTTCGGCCAGGTACCTCTGAAAACACATCTCTGTTTTTCTGGATCAGGGTCTTTACTTCCTGTACTTGTGCTGGGGACAGAGTGGGTGAAATATTTACTTTGGCTGTCTCCTGAGTGTGTGGGGGGTATGTGACCATTAGTGTTTCTCTCTCTCTCCATGCTTTTAACAGGTTTATGTGATAAATCTGTTCCTGGGGCCGTCGACCTGGCTGTCGGAGCCGATAATTGACTTCTCCTATTCTCTCCAGTACTTCATATGGTCCTTTCCATGTGGCTAGTAGTTTACACTCTACCGTGGGGATCAGCACTAACAGCCTATCTCCCAGTTGAAATTCCTTCAGGGTAGCCTGCCGGTTATAAGTGTGCCGCTGGTGCTCCTGTGCTTGTCTCATGTGCTCTCTGACGATGGGCATGACTGTGGCTATCCTGTCTTGCATTGCCGTGACGTGCTCTATGACACTAGTATACGGGGTGGATTGGTGCTCCCAGGTTTCCCGGGCGATGTCTAAGATTCCCCGGGGATGCCTCCCATATACCAGCTCAAAGGGAGAAAACCCCAGCGAGGCTTGAGGAACCTCTCTAATGGCAAACATCAGATACGGCAACATGCAATCCCAGTTTTTCCCATCCTTATCGATTACCTTCCTGAGCATTGACTTCAGGGTCCGGTTGAATCTCTCAACCAGCCCGTCCATCTGAGGATGGTAAACCGATGTCCTCAACTGTTTCACCTGCCACAGTTTACAAAGGTCCGCCATAAGGCGGGACATAAAAGGGGGTCCCCTGGTCGGTAAGGATCTCCTTTGGAACCCCTACCCTGGTGAACAAGAGCACTAATTCCTTTGCGATATTTATGGAAGCCATCGTCCAAAGGGGAATGGCTTCTGGGTAGCGAGTGGCATAATCTAGAATGACCAGAACGTATTGGTGCCCTCTGGCGGATTTGGTTAGTGGGCCCACTAAATCCATGGCTATCCTCTCAAATGGCGTTTCGATTATGGGGAGTGGCACTAACAGGCTTCTAACAGCTGGTCGGGGAGCTGTTAACTGGCACTCCGGGCACTCTCCACAATGCCGAGCCACTTCAGTTTGAATTCCTGGCCAGTAAAACCTCCTTACAATCCGGTCTCGGTTTTATCGATACCAAGGTGTCCACCCAGAATGTGCCTATGAGCTAGATCCAGTACTGTCCTCCGGTACCGGGTGGGAACCAACAACTGTTCCACCACATCAACCCCTATTTTCGAGACTCTGTACACCAAACCCTTTTTCATGATGAAGTGGGGAAAACTATTAGGAATCATCCCAACATTTATGGGAGTACCATCTATGACCTGCACATCTGCTCTGGCTTGCTGCAGGGTTGGATCCTGGTTTTGGGCCATCCCAAAATTAGTCAAGGACCCTGCCAGTTCTGCTGGTTCTAGATCGTCGTCCTCTGGATTCAGAACGACCCCAACCCCACTAGTACCGGGCTGTTTGTTATCAGCGAGGTTTGCCACTTCATCCTCCTCCTCCCCTACTAGCACCTGTGATGTTGTCCCCTGGGAGATCTATTTTCTTGGCTTTGGTTGAAGGCCCCATGCTTCTTCCTGCTTGGTCAGGGTTGTTGGCTTCTCAAATATGCCATTCTTGTGGCCTAACTTCGCAAAGTTAGGAAAGTATCTACCCAATATTACATCATATGGCATCTTTGGGACCATGCCGACCTCATAATCCAGCAGACCGTCCTCTGTTTGTATGCTCACTAAGGCCGTGGGGTACAGACGGGTATCCCCATGAATGCATGTAACACTGATATCCTGTCTTGTATCCAGTTTATGATTCGGCACTAGGCTTGCAACGACCAGGGTTAGCATACTGCCGGAATCCAGCAGTGCTTCAACCTCTTTCCCTTCAACCTTCACATATGTTTGTTTATTGATCTTTCAAGTACAGTGGTTACAACAGGACATGCATACCGTATATCATCTTCATTTTCACCGAGGTTACATTGCATTGGCTCTTCTTTAATAGGGCAGTAGGCTGTAATATGTCCCGGTTGATTACAATTGTAACAGATAATAGGGGTTCGTGGGGAAGACCCCCTCGATACCCAGTCCCGGTTTCCGTTTTTTCCCTTAGTGTCTCGGCCTGATTCTGATTCTTTCCTCATGGCCCCACGCTGCTCTCTTCCCCCTCCATATGTTGGGACAGCCTTACCCTGTCCGCTGGTTCGCCCAGGCCTGGGGAACGGGAATCTTTCCTCCTGTGCCTGCTCAGCTGTTCCTGCCGTACAATACCGTTCAACCAGGCCCACGAGATGGTCGGTGGAAAGTACCTCGTTCTGGCCAACCCATCGTCTCACTTCTTGGGGTAGACCTCGCTGAAACTGGTTGAGTACGATGGTCTCAACGATCTCGGCGGATGACCGGGTCTCTGGTCGCAACCATTTCCGTGCCAGGTGAATCAAGTCGAACATCTGTGTTCGTGGGGGTTGTCCCGGTCGGTAGGACCACTGGTGGAAGCGGTGTGCCCTCACGGTATCGGTCACTCCCAGTCTAGTCAGGATTTCTCCCTTTAGTTTATCGTAATCCTGTGCATCTTTTAACTCCAGGTAGAAATACGCTTTTTGAGCGTCCCCTGCCAGGTATGGCGGCAGAAGCCCTGCCCATTCTTCTTTCGGCCACTTCTCCCTCTCTGCCGTCCTTTCGAAGGTGATAAGGTATGCTTCCACATCATCCTGTGCTGTCATTTTTTGAAGAAAATGAATGGCCCGCCGGTATTTGCAGCTGGTAATTGAGCCCAATTTGGTCCTCTAGTCCCTTTAGGCCTTCTCTTAACTCCCGGGTGTTTCTCTCTGGCTCTTCTCTGAGCAGCTGGTTGGTGCGGTGCTGGACCTGTAACGTGTCCTGATACATTCGCATTGCATCCTGATGAGCTATTTGTTGAGCTCTGGTTGCCTCTTGTTGGGCGGCCGCCGCTTGTAACAGGGCCTGAAAGGCTCCCTCCATACTCATTTTCCTGAGAAGCTGTCCTAACCAAACAAAGCCACAAAAAAAACCTGACTCCCCTTTGGAGTGCTAACTGAACATTTTTCTTTTTCTTCTACCTAACCAGTGGTATGGTTAGTCCATGCCCGCATTCTCCACCACGTGTGGCAAACCTCTTAGAGGCTAGGAGCGTTTGTCGCAAATTAAGTGGTAAACTGTCACCAAATCACCCAAGAATGAGAGTTATTTCGAACAGGACAGTACCTGTGTGTTTGTTTCTCTGTCCTGGTCCACCCAGGCCATAGGCGAGGTCAAGGATAGCAGGGTTCTCGGTAGGTCCAAGTCCAAACGCCAACAGGTAAGTCCAAAACAATCCAGCTCATACACGGTAAATCCAGCCAATCTCTATGGTCTCTTTCTCTATTGTTCATAGATCCTTCCAGCACACCCTTTCTCTCTTCCTGGTTTTTCTTGACCCTTTATCTGTGCGTCGGCTCCACCTTCTGAGGGTTCCCATTGCTTATGGGACTTGTAGTTTTTGGCGGTCAGCCATTTTGTGATCTGTAGTTCTGACAGGGGTGGCCATTTTAGTGATCGGGCAGAGCCCGTTTATTAGTTCTGCTCTCACATATCTGCCATTTATCACTCGACCCCCTTCTTTGCCACAATATATATAGTGGGAAAAGGATCAGAATTGGGCTGCCTTTATAAACACAACTGATGTAGGCCAACTTCAACTAAATGGAGTTAAGCAGAGAGGAGTGGGCTGAGTGTACCTCCAAGTACATCGAGTCACAGTCCTCTACTCATAGCAACGGGAAGTAGTATCAGTATTAACAAACAAATATTAATACTTTTTTTTTTTTTACATTATTTTCTCTCCCAAAAGTAGTGTACTGGGCCTTTACGTGTCCTGCGCAGTGGAATTAGATTGGTGTCTGTAGTGCGAGCATGATTATTTTCTTCACAGTAACCCTACACAATTTTTTTCCCCGCTGCTATGCCTCTACTGTTCCCGTTCACATACCGTGAGTGTCCATAAGGCTTAAGCGTACCTTGGAGTTGACTGTCTAGCTGCTAGTACAACATAATATAGCATATTATTTTGTTTCTTTGATTTTCTACATGCACATGATTGCTGTGTGCCGCCATGACTCTTATTGTCACGTGCATCGGTTTATCCATATCACCGCGTGCAGTAGTCATTGTTATTATACCTCCGACGGTATATGCTCAGAACTTGTTCATAAAGAAACATGGCAGAGTCAGGGGATGAGAAAATCTTTGCCAGTGACAAAAGATGTACAACACCATTTTTTTGTACAAATGAAGCTAATGGGTCTGCTAAACCATTTAAAAGAGTGGTGGTATTCGACTGTCTCATTGAAATCGAAGATGCAAGTTCTGGACATCAATGGCTTGGGCTTCAACGACTTCCTTCAAGTTGTATCAAAGGTAGCTAGCTAGTTATCCAGAGATTGAGAGATTTGTCATCTAGCCAGTTTCCTGCTTAATTGCAAATTTGCAACACCTTGCTCTTGCCAATGAATTCATTCCCACCATGTTTGCCAATTAACTAGGTGGCTCACATAGATGGCTTGGCTAACGTTATTTAACATAGCTAGGACAGAGGATGGCAAATGCGGTTGCTGAAAAAGTTCAGAGTCAACAGGCAAGACATTCCAGGGTTTGACTTCAAACTAGGACACAAAATAGAATCCATCGTTCTATATTGTAGGCAGTTTTAGCAACAGCTGTGCTGGACTGTTGTCAACATGGATGATAGTTCTGATGATATGGGTCGGGATGATGAAAGTCATGGATCTGGATGGTCTGTGGTGAAAAGGAAAAATAATGGCCCTGCTATTAGTGCTACTGACAGCAGTGGCACATCTACTAGTGTTGAGAACGTGAAGAGGGTTAAGGTGGTAATGATGTGTCGAGTGGAAAGTTGCGACCAAGGGGTCTCATCTACACCCCCACACAATTTGTTTATGCATGCTAGCAAAGCCACTAAACAATACATTGATAGTACTATAATGGTGACAAATGGTGCCCACAAACGGTTAGGGCCTACATAAAGCTGTCCCAACAGAAGTGCTTTCTTTCCAGCACATTCGTACCACTGCTACACCTAGTTATCAGCAGAGCCTTGTCTGGCAGTGCATTCAGCCTCATTTACTGCCTTTTAAAAAAGCATAGCTGATTTGGCTGACTTGCTTAAACAAATGTCGTTTCTACTGACAATTGAGATGTACAAACTATGGAATAAGGGGACGACGAGCAGATAAGAGGCAAACTGTAATTTCGATGAAGACAATGAGTGAGCTAGGACAGACGTAGTCAATATAACTATTTGTTCAGCACTTTCAAAATATACAGCGACAGAATTCAGAACATGGGCTGTTCTTACAGTATTTTCCCTGTACAACAAGTCAGAACCAAATGATAAAAGAAGGGGGTATATAATCAGACAATGAATGCTCTTACAATATTCAATGATTACATTTCTGTAAAACAGGCTATAGACTACATGTGCACCACAAAGTCAGAACAGTAGGCTAAATTATGATGGAAATGGACCAAATTATTAGGGTGTGGCACATGGGCTACTAACAACTTACAACACAACATACACTAATTATTACTTTCTTAGCTACAGTATACATGTCTCACTGGCATATTACATAATATATGCAGCAGCATACAATACATTTTTGGACACCTTGTTGTGCTTAGCTCACTTGAACAGGAACTTGGCACGGCGGTCCTTCTTGTGGGCACATTTTGTCATCAAATTCTGGTGTTCTCTGGATATATGATGCTTTCAAGACCACTGGAATCTCGGGGGAAAAAACAAGGTCGAATCATGATGTCAGTGATCTTCAGGTTGGAGCTCTAGAAAGAGGGCCAGAGATCGCGACTTGGAATATCCAGAGTTGGATGACTGTTCAAAACATATTTTCCCAGTTGGCACTCAATTTTTTTCCACAGTCCCAGTTGTCTTGATCTCACTGAAGTCTGAGATTTTCCAATTGTTTGAACGCAGTAGAAATCATGCTGGATGACAGCATGTCCAATGCCCATGGTGTTGAATGTTTATCCTTTTAAGCTTGGAAAAGAGACCCTTAAACCCAGACTTGGACCACACACACCCACTACACTCAATAGCAGGCTAGTGATTGCTTTGCAACGCTTGCAGTTAGCCACTGGTTTCTTCCAAACCACTCTTTTTATATTTGCGATTTCCAACTTGTTGTGTAGTGTTTATGTACTATGGCCGATGAGAACCGATGTGCTTTATCTATAATTTCTCTTCATATGACAAGAATTGAAAAGGATTTGCCAGTAGATTGTCGACGTGATACATGATGATCGCTTGTCTAGCTTGCTAGCTAATATTTTAAAAGTATCAGTCAGTCCAATCAAAGCTACTGTAGATATAACGTGATTTGACGTAATTTTATCTATGACCTTGAGCCTTCTTGGATGGACACTTCTAATGTAACTCTATGGCAGCACCCAAGGGGCTTGAATTTGAGCTAACCCTGTAGACTTTGTGGCGATGTAGTGACAGAATACTGAGCCAATCACGGCACAACTAGAGAACATTACCAAACCCTACGCTCAGTATTTCCGCTGGCTGCCCCACCACCACAGAAAGCACTGAGCTAGGCTGAAATGCCTGAATTTCGGATCTGCCTTACTCAAGAAAGCAAAAGACACCATGTTTGTATGCAGCTTTATTAACAACATTTTTGTTTTTTGCAATTTGATATTTCACACGTATTAATGCTAAAATAACATGCTAAACAGGTGGGGCTCAAAACAGGCTCTGCCCTCAATGAAGGGTTGCCACTGGTGTAGACCATGTTCAGCAAGGCAAGATTATGAAAATGAAAACTCTCAATGGGAAGAAAATCACAAGTCAAGTCCCTGGAGCCTTTGGCTAAGCTAAGGGGGATCATTTCTGGGGTTCCACTATCGATGTTCATAGATAATATAAAATGTAGAAGGGGTATAGTGGTTGAAGCCGAAAGGCTGTTCAGTGAAGGTGCAGCGAAGTGAAAGCCTGGCAGTACTATTAATGTATGAGAAAGTTGTACCTAAGAAAGTACAGGTGGGCTTCATGGCTTTAACTGTTAGAGAGTTTGTCCCACCTCCCATTAAGGTGTTTTAAATGCCAAAGAATAGGACCTGTAGTGGCTCTGTGCAAAGGAAAGAAAATGTGTGCCATGTGTGGAGGGGAACATGATTACGGTGAATGTGTGAACAATGTCAAGGTTAACTGTGGTAATTGTGGGGGGGAACACAGTGCAGCATTTGGTGGATGCCAGAGAGGCTCAAAGACATAAAATCACTCTCAATGTATCTTATGCAGAGGCTGCAAGGCAGATTGGTGGAACTATTAAGCAGAATGATGGCGATAATAGGGTAAGTCTTGGAATAAGTGGACCTACTGTAGAAAATGTTCCTTATGTTGGTCCTGACACGGATAGCAGACCTGTTTAGAAATCTTGTTCTCACAAATGTTGTGTCAAAGGACACCTTAATAGTTCATCAGATTGACTTTATAGCCTTCATTGGAAAGGTTATCAACCTGACTGCGTTTGTGGAAAGAACTGCCAAGTTGTGGAAGCAGCAAAATAGTTTTTTAGGAGTAACAGATGTTACCGTCGGCATTATTGTTGATATGTTGACTCCTAATGATGGTATGATGATAGTTAGTCATGGTTTTTGTTAAACCTTCAGTGGAATGCTAGAAGCCTAATTGCTAACAGTCAGGGGTTTAATAAATATATATATGCATACATACGTACAGTTGAAGTCGGAAGTTTACATACACCTTAGCCAAATACATTTGAACTCAGTTATTCACAATTCCTCACATTTAAACCCTCTAAAAAATTCCCTCTCTTAGGTCAGTTAGGATTACCACTTTTATTTTAAGAATGTGAAATGGCAGAATAATAGTAGAGAGAATGATTTATTTAAGCTTTTATTTCTTTCATCACATACCCAGTGTGTCAGAAGTTTACATACACTCAATTAGTATTTGGTAGCATTGCCTTTAAATTGTTTAACTTGGGTGTTTCGTCTCGCCTTCCACAAGCTTCCCACAATAAGATTGGTGAATTTTGGCCCATTCCTCCTGACAGAGCTCTTGTAACTGAGTCAAGTTTGAAGGCCTTACTCGCACACACTTTTTCAGTTCTGCCCACAAATAACAGTTTTTTGCTTTGTCGTTATGGGTTATTGTGTGTAGATTGGGGGGGTGGGGGGGCCAATTTAATCAGTTTTAGAATATGGCTGTAACGTAACAAAATGTGGAAAAGTTAAAGGGTCTGAATTAGAGGTTGACCGATTAATCGGAATGGCCGATTAATTAGGGCCAATTTCAAGTTTACATGGCAATTGGAAATCTTTTTTTTACACCTTTATTTAACTAGGCAATGACGGCCTAGGAACGGTGGGTTAACTGCCTTGTTCAGGGGCAGAACGACAGATTTTTACCTTGTCAGCTCGGGGATTCAATCTTGCAACCTTATGGTTAACTAGTCCAATGCTCTAACCACTTGCTTTACATTGCACTCCACGAGGAGCCTGCCTGTTACGTGAATGCAGTAAGAAGCCAAGGTAAGTTGCTAGCTAGCATTAAACTTATCTTGTAAAAAACAATCAATCAATCATAATCACTAGTTAACACATGGTTAATGATATTACTAGTTTATATAGCGTGTCCTGCGTTACAGATAATCGATGCGGTGCGCATTCGTGAAAACCATAAACATCAATGCCTTTCTTAAAATCAATTCACAAGTATATCTTTTTAAACCTGCATATTTAGTTAACATTGCCCGCTAACATGAATTTCTTTTTAACTAGGGAAAATGTGTCACTTCTCTTGCAACAGAGTCAGAGTATGCAGCAGTTTGGGCCGCCTGGCTCGTTGCGAACTGTGTGAAGACTATTTCTTCCTAAGACAGCCAACTTAGCCAAATGGGGATGATTTAATTAACAAAAGCGCATTTGCGAAAAAAGCTCAATCGTTGCATGACTGTCCCTAACAATAAACATCAATGCCCTTCTTAAAATCAATACACAGAAGTATATATTTATAAACCTGCATATTTAGCTAAAAGAAATCCAGGTTAGCAGGCAATATTAACCACGTGAAATTGTCACTTCTCTTGCGTTCATTGCACGCAGAGTCAGGGTATGTGCAACAGTTTGGGCCGCCTGGCTCGTTGCGAACTAATTTTCCAAAATTTTACGTAATTATGACATAACATTGAAGGTTTTGCAATGTAACAGGAATATTTAGACTTATGGATGCCACCGTTAGATAAAATACGGAACGGTTCCGTATTTCACTGAAAGAATAAACGTTTTGTTTTCGATATGATAGTTTCCGGATTCGACCATATTAATGACCTAAGCCTCTTATTTCTGTGTGTTATTACGTTATAATTAAGTCTATGATTTGATAGAGCAGTCTGACTGAGCGATGGTAGGCACCAGCAGGCTCGTAACCATTCATTCAAACAGCACTTTCATGCGTTTTGCCAGCAGCTCTTCGCAATGCTTCAAGCATTGCGCTGTTTATGACTTAAAGCCTATCAACTCCCGAGATAAGGCTGGTGTAACCGATGTGAAATGGCTAGCTAGTTAGCAGGGTGTGCGCTAATAGCATTTCAAATGTCACTCGCTCTGAGACTTGGAGTAGTTGTTCTCCTTGCTCTGCATGGGTAACGCTGCTTCGAGGGTGGCTATTGTCGATGTGTTCCTGGTTTGAGCCCAGGTAGGAGCGAGGAGAGGGATGGAAGCTATACTGTTACACTGGCAATACTAAAGTGCCTATAAGAACATCCAATAGTCAAAGGTATATGAAATACAAATGGTATAGAGAGAAATAGTCCTATAATTCCTATAATAACTACAACCTAAAACTTCTTACCTGGGAATATTGAAGACTCGTGTTAAAAGGAACCACCAGCTTTCATATGTTCTCATGTTCTGAGCAAGGAACTTAAACGTTAGCTTTCTTACATGGCACATATTGCACTTTTACTTTATTCTCCAACACTTTGTTTTTGCATTATTTAAAACAAATTGAACATGTTTCATTATTTATTTGAGGCTAAATTGATTTTATTGATGCATTATATTAAGTTAAAATAAGTGTCCATACAGTATTGTTGGAATTGACATTATTACAAAAACAAACAATCGGCCGATTAATCTGTATCGGCTTTCTTGTTTTTTTTTTCGGTCTCAGTATCGGCGTTGAAAAATCATAATCGGTCGACCTTTTCTCTGAATATTTTCCTAATGCACTGTACAAAAGAAATAAGAAACGAGTGACAAGAAGTTGCTGATGTCTCATCTCTTTTAGAGGAACTTCAAGAAGGGAACACTCCATCTGTTGCAGAGTGAGGACCAGATTCTGCCAGTGGCAACTACGGAACGCATTGCATTCCTCCCTCACTACGACACACTGGTCCAAAGTGGCATGTATGAGTACTATGCTAGCAAGGGCCAGAAGTCTTTACACGAGTGCCTCAGTACAATATTACAATCTCCAGGCCAAAAATGATGCAGTCCTATTTGTATTCATTAGCTATATTCACACTGCACTTAGCCAAGGGGCAAATTTGTACCCAGTGGATGCAGTATGAAAAGGTGTATTTTTTTGCTATAGCTAATTAAAGCCTTGTTGTCCCTCCCAGCGTATGGCTTTGCAGAACTAATTGACAATGCACTGTCAGTGACATCACACAGCACAGGAGTGAGGACAATAGACATCCGATTGGTGAGTTAGTGTTTTAATATTTGTAAACCTCACTTTCGTTATTATGGTCTTGAATAAAAGTGATGCATAAGGATTGAAGTGTTTTAGTAGTCCTATAAAGTTCAGAACCTCAATACTGTGTCGATGGAATGGGACACAGCAGTTGATTGTTTCTCATCTTTTCCCCCAGCTGTTCAACGAGTCCTTGGGGAAACCGGCAGTGGTTGCCATGGACAACGGCTGTGGAATAACCTCCAAGGAGCTCAATAACTGGGCTGTGTACAGGCTCTCCAAATTCAACAGGAAAAACAACATGTTTTCAAGGTTGGTTTACCAAGTGTAAAGCCAGGAGTTTCTGATCACATGACCTGGTAAGTCGATAAAAACAATGCTACAAAAAATATTGCGGAATGTATAATGGAAACAGCAGCTATAGGAGAAATGTTCTAAAAATCAACAACATTTTTATCCAATCGACGGGTGGAGTTCTTTTGTGAAACTTTATTTTATTTTTTGTAACATTAGAAATAATTGAGGTTGAGTCATCAAATTGAATGATCATATCCTTAAAATGTTTACTAATGAATGTAGCAACATGTCATCGACGTGTGTATAGGTGGCAGGGAAGTCAGGCGTAGGAGAATCGAACTTGGTATAATGGAGTAGTTTAATAACTTAAAAACACAGCTCCAAAACCAACAAAGTGGGTACGAGGACCCGTCGCGCACCAAATACAAACGACACGATCATGAACAACAAACAATCTCTGGCAAGGACTTGAGGGGAAACAGAGGGGGGGGGATCAGGAAAGGTGACAGACAAACATATGGGCAACAGAGGTCTCTGGGTGAGAATGGTGCCTACTCACCTGGGGTGACGCCAGAGTGCCCTGCCTGCTGCCTCAATTCGCAGAGGAACCAACCCGGCACCGACCAGCAGTGTGACCTCTGCGACCACATATGGTGCACGAGCAGGAACCCCCTCCGGTCTCCCTGCGCACCGTCCCTCCCAGCTCCATGGGTATTGGAGAGGGGGTGCGGGAGGATGGAACAACCAGACCCCGATCTGGAAACCCGCGAGTAACCAGCAGGTTGTCCAGCCGGATGGACAGGTGCACCAGCTGGTCGAAGGGGAGGGTGGTGTCTCTGCAGGCCTGCTTCCCGACGGACGTCCTCACGTAGACTACAGCGGAAATGGTCGATCAGGGCCCTGTTGCTCCATCCAGCGCCGGCAGCCAGGGTCCTAAACTCCAGAGCAAATCCATGGCGGCGCTCAGATGGTAAATCTTCTCCTGGACGCGCTCCTCCACCTCCATGGATGGGGTACCTTCTCCTGCTGACTTCATATATTTGGTCAGAGATTCTGTCATCGATGTGTCTGTATGGGTGGCAGGGAAGTCAGGCGCAGGAGAATCAAACTTGGTATAATGGAGTAGTTTAATAACTTTTAATAACACTTTCAATAACACAGCTCCAAAACCATAATACATAATCAAAGCAAAGTGGGTACGAGGACCCGTCGCGCACCAAATACAAACTACACGATCATGAACAACAAACATCTCTGACAAGGACATGAGATGAAACAGAGGGTTAAATACACAACAGGTAATGAATGGGATTGGAACCAGGTGTGTAGGAAGACAAGACAAAACCAATGGAAATGGTTCAATGATGGCTAGAAGACCGGTGACGTCGACCGCAGAGCACCACACGAACAAGGAGAGGCCTCGACTTCGGCAGAAGTCGTGACACAACAGTTAGGTAGATACAAAAACTATATTCAAATAAATTAGGCAACTCTGATGCCAGAACACTATGCCATACTGTAACACCAGTGGCGCAATGTGACACAATGTAACACCAGTGACACGATGTAACACCAGTGACCCAATGTGAAACCAATGACAAACATACGATTATTTCAAACAAATTTTATCAATTTATTAGTAATATGTTTAATTACAAATAATTTCAGATTTCATAAGATGGGTTCATTTTTAAATATGAACAATAAAATGAGGGTTATTCGTCAAAGATTAAGACCAAAAGATGAAGCCTATTGACTAAAATGTCTTTCATAACACATTGTCATACAAACATATTAAACATGTCCACTAGAACATTAGAAACACTAACTTTGAAAATAAACAAACTGTTTTCCTAACCACACTGATACAAACATTTTGTATGCAGTTAAACATGTTCATGTCATTTTTCCTGTATTATTCTTCACTTTTACTTCAGATATGTTTGTCTTTGTGTGTTGCGTCCATATCTCTTATCTCTTGTCTCATATCTCTTATTCTCCATTGCTTTCTAGCTACTGACGGCTTCTTCACTAGTAGCCAGTTCAGATCTGCCACTTTCACACAGTCAGCTGCTGCACCAAGTACGTCTAGATACTGTGGCAAATATGAACTGAATGGCATTTTCCTTACTGTGTAAGCAGTCTATGGTCAAGGTATGGCAGCAATCAATGCTTTGGTGTTATGCCACAAATACAAAATAATTAGCATTTGAAACAGTGGCCAGGTAAACAAAAAATGGCTTGCTGTCATACCTTGTCCATAGACTGCATACATGGTAAGGAAACCAATATGTAATTTGGGTAAACAATCCCTTTAAGTAACTCTGTAGATACAGAGTACATATGTCTTCCTACAGACACATTGTCTTAATTCTGACCTTGCAGTACTGGGTTCACTGTCTGGAGTGGATGGGGGATCAACAGAGTCGTTCCTGCTCACAATCTGTCTGTGTTTTTTCTGTCTGACCTGCCATTTCTTTCGCTCCTGTCTTTTTTCCCTTTCTTTGAAATCCTTCACTATTTATTTTTTGACTCTCTAAATCCTTTAAGTAAGTCTGGTGTTTTTGTTTAAGGTAGGCTGCTGTCACTGACGTCGTCGTCGTGGAAATGACCGGACCAAGGTGCAGCGTTGTGAGCGTACATTTTCCTTTATTTATGTCAATGTCGCCAACAAAACAAGGAACAAAGAAACGACCGTGATGCTTACTAGGGCTATAGTGCCACTAACAAGATAACAAAAGGCTGCCTAAGTATGATTCCCAATCAGAGACAACGATAGACAGCTGTCCCTGATTGAGAACCATACCCTGCCAAAACATAGAAACACAAACATAGAAATCAGAACATAGAATGCCCACCCAAAACACACCCTGACCAAACCAAAATAGAAACATAAAAAGGCTCTCTAAGGTCAGGGCGTGACAGCTGCTCTGCAGTGTGGGTCAGCATCCCTGCGCTGTCTGTCGTCTTTGCTTTTCAGCAGCACCTAATTTTGCCATATCTATCAAAAGGAAAGCCATATTATGTGATTACAATATTGAAACAGTAATAAAACGCTAATAAGTCTTAATATAATTGTTGAGGGTTTTATAAAACGTTACGTTGAGAAAAAGTTAGGCTTTATCGTCACTTCACTGGTGTTACCAGCAAAGAGTAACACCAGTGACGATTATGCCAGTGACAAATCTGCAGATAAGCTTCTTAAATTGTAAGTCACCTATTCATAACAATTTTATCAATAATTTGAATCCAATTTCCTTTCCCCTTACTATAAACTGTATAACATCAGTGACACATCTTAAGTCCTCGCATGACATTACCAAGTTAATCATCAAATTGTTAACATATGAAAAGAGTGCACACTCTCCATGTGCTTTTCAAAACAGTCCTGTCTCCAATAAACCTTTGAGCCAGGAAGAATTTGGCAAGGATGTTGCATTTTTTTCAAAGTGGTGTTTTTTATACATTTCAACAACAGTGACATCAAATTGAGGGACAGCTATTACTTGTAAATGATTTGTAATATTTATTTGATATTTTCGTTTTTTAAGTAGTCCACTAAATAACTATAATACTTTCCTTTGTATTATGACATTTAAAGAGGAAGAAAAAATATATTTTTAAACTCAATATATGTCTTTAAACCATGGCTCCTGAGCTGAAGGACAAGACAATTTCATGCTACTGACCATGCTTTACAATATATATATAAAAATACATTTGTCATTTAACTGTATATATGTTTTATTAACTTCTTAGTGATCCCGTCCCGCTCAAATCCCGTTAATGGGATTGATTTGACAACATCCAGTGAAATTGCAGTGCGCCAAATTCAAAAACAGAAATACTCATAATAAAATGTCATAAAACATGCAAGTGTTGTACATCAAAAGAAAGCTTAACTTCTTGTTAATCCAGCCGTCGTGTCAGATTTCAAAAAGTCTTTACGGCGAAAGCAGACCATGCGATTATCTGAGGACAGTGCCCCGCATTCAATCACATGAAAATCAGATTTCAACCAGGCAGGTGCGCGACAAAAGTCAGAAATAGCGATATAATTAATGCCTTACCTTTGAAGATCTTCATCTGTTGGCACTCAAAATGTCTCAGAAACATCACCCCTGGTCCTTTTGTTCAATAATGTCCTTCATTATGTCCCAAAAATGTCAATTTATTTGGCGCGTTTGATTCAGAAATACACCGGTTCCAACTCGCCCAACATGCCTACAAAGTATCTAATAAGTTACCTGTAAACTTGGTCCAAACATTTCAAACAACGTTCCTAATCCAACCTTAAGTATCCTAAAATGTAAATAATCGAAACAATTTAAGACGGAATATACTGTGTTCAATACCGGATAAATACAACGTGAAGCGTGTTCCAGTTCACGCACACCAAACAGAGGAGTCCACTTGGCTTGACACTCACAAAGAACAGCCCTACTTCCTCATTTCTCAAAATAAAAAAAAATCAACCAATTTCTAAAGACTGTTGACATCTAGTGGAAGCCATAGGAACTGCAACCAGGTTCCTAGAGCTTCCCATAGAAAACGAATTGAAAACACAGTGAGCTCAGTTCATTTTTTTTTCCTGGATGGTTTGTCCTTGGGGTTTCGCCTGCCAAATCAGTTCTGTTATACTCACAGACATTATTTTAACGGTTTTGGGAACTTTAGAGTGTTATCTATCCACATCTACCAATTATATGCATATCCTAGCTTATGTGGGCCTGAGTAACACGTAGTTTAATTTGGGCACGCTTTTCATCCGGACGTGAAAATAGTGCCCCCTAGGTTTAATAACAAAACACTTCAGTTAAAACATTAAAAAAATGTTAAATGTCATCTCACACTTGTAAGTGTTTTTCCTGGTGAATAAGGCCGGAACAGGAAAGCCACTATTTTCGTGGAATGACCCAACAGTGAAATGCTTACTTACGGGCCCTTCCCAACAATGCAGAGAGGGCGGGGAAAGAGAATTAATAGAAAAATAATACCACAAGGAATAAATACACAATGAGTAACAATAACTTGGCTATACACTGGGTACCAGTACCGAGTTGATGTGCAGGGGTACGAGGTAGAGATGTACATATAGGTAGGGATAAAGTTACTAGGCAACAGGATAGAAAAACAGTAAGAGCAGCATAGGTGATGTGCAAAAAGGTTTAATGCACATTGTCCGGGTAGCTGTTTGTTAATTATTTAGCAGTCTTATTTATGGCTTGGGGTCCTGTTGGTTCCAGACTTTGTGCATCGGTACCGCTTGCCGTGTGGTAGCAGAGAGAATTCTATGACTTGGTTGGCTGGAGTCTTTGACAATTGTTAGGGCCTTCCTTTGACATTGCCTGGTATCGAGGTTCTGGATGGCAGGGAGCTCGGCCCCAGTGAAGTACTGGGCCATACGCACTACCCTCTGTAGTGCCTTGTAGTCGGATCCCAAGCAGTTGCCATACCAAGCTGTGCACTCTTTACAACTGTTGGTGTGTGTGGACCATAATCATTCCTTAGTGATGTGGACACCAAGGAACTTGAAGCCCTCGACCTGCTCTGCTAAAGCCCTGTCGATGTGGATAGGGGTGTGCTCGGCACTCTGTTTTCTGTAGTCCATGATCAACTCCTTAGTCTTTGCTGACGTTGAGGGAGAGGTTGTTGTCCTGGCACCACACTGCCAGGTCTGATCTCCCTGAAGGCTGTGCAGGGCATGTGATTTCATCACGTAAATATAACGCTCCACTTCGCTATTTCATTCTAAGTGCTTACTGCTTGCTAAATGAATGTTAAACCTAAAAAATACAAATCTTTGCAGGACTCAAATTGTTTTGACTTTGAAGAATGGCTGAATTGCTTTTCTGGCTGGCTGGTTGCAAGTTTCACTCCACATGTTCAAACATTTTTTTAATCTAGGCTACAGGAGAGCAAGTTTCACCATGGCACAGACCGTGGCGATACGTTGGCACATGAGAATTGTTTGAATATTGCAAATATGAATCAATTCTTACATTTTATGCATGCTGAATTTTGCGGGCTGCGTGAGACATTAAACAGATGTGGGAGAGCATAGGCAACAGACTGTCCCAGTTGTATAAATGCGCAATTTTCCTAAATGGATCATGAGAACACTACAATAACTTCATTTTTCTTCGACACTAGTTTATTTTTATGTGGGACTTCATTATGTCCAGCTGTTTTTGTTGACACAAGACAGTTCAATGGAAACACACCATAGCAGGCAATTGTTGCATCGATTTTTCTATGCAAACTTTCTAAATGTCGACAAAACATCACTGGACAAGTTAATGGAAACGTAGCTAGTGACTCACAGTAAATGTAAATTGCAGTGCGCTTTCCAAAGAATTAAATACGGGGATGAACTTTGTTTGTTTTTGTTTTTGACGCATTCCCTATAGCTATCGTCACAGTCATGATCCATTTTGTCTCACTAGTGATCACACTGGGTATGTTCGCCCTGATCCAGTCCCTCGTTGTCTCAACAGTGATACATCATATTTTGGTGTAGGAGGGAAACAAGCAGTGTTCTACATTGGACAGTCAACCCGGGTAAGTGTTTAATTATTGGCCATTTTCCTCTGTTTTGCCATATTCCCCTAATGGACTGTGAAGCACAATGTGCCTTGATATGTCTTTTGTTAAAGATTATCACCAAACCAGCGAGCTCCCCAGATGTCCATGAATTCGTCATTTCAGAAGAAGAGTTTGAGAGGAAGGAGCGGAACAATGAGAATATTTACAGTGGTTTCATCAGAAACAGGAAGGGATTACCAACAGATCACCGAAAATGTTGACTATGTAATCAACAAAACTAAAGTTATCTGAATCCATCCATACTTTGAAATATAAATCTGTCTGTGTTAGGTCCAACTGCTGTACTACTATCCTTCCCACAGCGACCATCTTCTATGTAATGACATCCATGTTAACTCTTCCCCCATGCAGATGGGTGACTCGTCCCACGTGCAAGATGACAAGGAGTGCTTTCTCCACGGGCTGATTGCCGAGGAGGTGGGAAAGGAGAGCTTCACAGCCGTGGTGGTGACAGGGGTCCAGCCTGAACACATCACCTTCCTCAGGCAGGACTTCCACCTGTGGACCAGAGAACTGGCGTGAGTCAGCTCAGAGTATGGTGAAGTTGTCTTTAGCTGCTGATCTTGGCTCAATTTAGCATTTTCCCCCAATGGTTAAGGTTAGTATTATGGTAGGCGGGTCTGATTCTAGATCTGTACCTAGGGTGAGAACCCCGGAATGAGTAATCACCCTACACTGCCTGATCCCATATACCCTAACCCTCCAATCTGATTAAATTGTTGTCCTCTTCAGTTCTTTTTAATTTCCACGTCTTCATTGGTTTCAGTCTGCTTTGTTTCAGCCACTTGTATTACTATTACATTCACGGCCTAAATGGGAACGACATGAAAGCCTCCTACCGTAACTCTGATTGTGTCTCCAACATTGACATTCAGGTGAGACGATCAGTTGCACAAAAGTGACCATTTTGATCAAGTAGCCATGTTATCAGTGCAGTGCCTAAAATGAACACCTGCCAAATGCGGGTAGATTTTGGCATTGGCGGGTATAAGATGTCTATTTGCCCAGTCACGTTGGTGAGTGGGGCTTCAGAGTGTGAGAAGTTTCACTTGTATTTGTGAATGAAATATAGTCAAGCATGATCCCATTTGTAGCAAAGCTATGCTTCTTTTCAATGTTTGAGTTTCAACTGTCAGGGAAGAGAAGACAACGTGGCTACTTGTCAAGCCTCGTCTACATTACCCATAACCACTCTGTTACGTTGCGCCGGATGTCATGTATTTCAACAGAGACATCCACAACGGAGTGAAAACGTAACACCCCGTTGCGGTTGAAGGCTCCGTGGCGAGACGGACACTGCATACTTGTACATTTTTCAAACAAAGAACAGGAAGTTATCAAAACCAAGAAGAAGAAAATGTGGTTTTCGGTGATGGCTTTATGGCATAGCTAGAAACGTGTAAACGATTACCCATTACTATTATTGAGGACTATTTTAATACTAATGTTAAATAATACACATTGGGTGTTAAGCCAATTATATTATGACCTACTGACCAGCTTTTTAATATTATATGAACAAAAAGTATTCCATTTTATTTGGAATGGCTAGCCAGACAAAATTAAAAGGGCCTATTTAAATAACATTTTTTATTTATTTTTTATTTGTCACACTGCCTGGTTGACCAAAAAGTACATTTTAGGCCCTGCATGTAATTATGTGTTAATTTATTTTATGGTACTCCAGACAAGTGCTACAGACAATAGTCATCCAAGAGCATCTATACAGTCTTTGAAGATGCCTATTTTCTAACTCTATTCTTTTGTGATATTATTGATCCTCATCTCTTTATCTGCCATTTTAGATCTCTACTGGAGAAGTTCCCCCAGATCCCTCGCATGGTGAGCATCTGAGAGATCGACAACGACATGCAGACGCTCTACATCAACGCATCAGCTGACACATTTGAGTTCAAAGTCTACGCAGATGCTGATGGAACAGTGGAGGGGGCCCTGAGGTACCACCCCTCCCTCTGTGACAGGGAAACCTACCCTGAAGACCCCAATGCCATACCAGGTAACCTAATCTGCGTCCCAAATGGTACCCTATTCCCTACATAGACACGTGTGTTTGGACACATTGGTCACGGTCAAGTTTTTAAATCACAGTTGGCCATGTAATATCATGTAAGTGTCATAGCCTAGAGTACTGAGTAGAGGTCGACCGATTATGATTTTTCAACACCGATACCACTACTGATTTATTGGAGGACCAAAAAAATACGGTACCGATTAATCGGCCGATTTTTATATATATATATTTGTAATAATGACAATTCCAACAATACTGAATGAACACTTATTTTAACTTAATATAATACATCAATAAAATCAATTTAGTCTCAAATAAATAATGAAACATGTTCAATTTGGTTGGTTTAAATAATGCATATACAAAGTGTTGGAGAAGAAAGTAAAAGTGCAATATGTCCCATGTAAAAAGCTAACGTTTAAGTTCCTTGCTCAGAACATATGAAAGCTGGTGGTTCCTTTTAACATGAGTCTTCAATATTCCCATTAAGAAGTTTTAGGTTGTAGTTAATTATAGGACTATTTCTCTCTATACCCTTTGTATTTCATATACCTTTGACTAATGGATGTTCTAATAGGTACTTTAGTATTGCCAGCTTAATCTCAGGAGTTGATAGGCTTGAAGTCATAAACAGCGCAATGCTTGAAGCACAGCGAAGAGCTGCTGGCAAATGCAGGAAAGTGCTGTTTGAATTAATGCTTACGAGCCTGCTGGTGCCTACCACCGCTCAGTCAGACTGCTCTATCAAATCGTAGACTTAATTATTATATAATAACACACAGAAATACGAGCCTTAAGTTATTAATATGGTCAAATCCGGAAACTATCAGATTCGAAAACAAAACATTTATTCTTTCAGTGAAATACGGAACCGTTGCGTATTTTATCTAACGGGTGGCATCCCTAAGTCTAAATATTGCTGTTACATTGCACAACGTTCATTGTTATGTCATAATTATGTACAATTCTAGCAAAATAATTACGGTCTTTGTTAGGAAGAAATGGTCTTCACACTGTTTGCAACGAGCCAGGAGGCCCAAACCGCTGCATATACCCTGACTCTGTTGCACAGAATGCAAGAGAAGTGACACAATTTCCCTAGTTAAAATTCAATTCATGTTAGCTGGCGATATTAACTAAATATGCAGGTTTAAAAATATATAATTGTGTATTGATTTTAAGAAAGGCATTGATTTTTATGTACACATTGGTGCAACGACAGTGCTTTTTTCAAGAATGTGCTTGTTAAATCACCTGTTTGGAGAAGTAGGCTGGGATTCAATGATAAATTAACAGACACCGCATCGATTATATGCAACACAGGACAAGCTAGATAAACTAGTAATATCATCAACCATGTGTAGTTGACTAGTGATTATGTTAAGATGGATTGTTTCTCATAAGATAAGTTTAATGCTAGCTAGCACCTTACCTTGGCTCCTTGCTGCACTCGCATAACAGGTAGTCAGCCTGCCACGCATTCTCCTCATGGAGTGCAATGTAATCGGTGTCCAAAAATGCCGATTACTGATTGTTATGAAAACTTGAAATCGGTCCTAATTAATTGGCCATTCCGATTAATCGGTTGACCTCTAGTACTGAGTAGTAATGATATAATGTAGCATCTGAAATATAAATTTGATTGTAAAGCTCATATAATCTCATCTTTGATTTCATTTCATTTTCATAATAACACCTTTGATTGGGATCGATTTCCCTGTTTGTGGGTGTTTGAAGGATCTACATTTATAAGTGCCATTGCATTGAGCACAGCCATTACACTTGTAATTTCCATCCAGTAGGGGCGCAAATAGACATGACCTTTTTCAAGGTCAGCCTCGCAAAAAGACGCATTCTCGCTTCTAACTACCCACTATTCAAAGCGTTCTGAACAAATTAAGGGAATTCTAAAATCCGATGATAGTCTCGGTAATGTGTTTTCGGACCTTCCCTTGGTCGTATTCTCGCGGGGCAGAAATCTCAGAGACCAATTGGTACACTCTGATTTACCACCCCAAAATATTCCTGAACAACGTCTATTTGCGCCCTACTGGATGGAAATTACAAGTGTAGTGGCTGTGCTCAATGCAATGGCACTTATAAATGTAGATCCTTCAATCAAAGGTGTTATTACGTGCTCCACTAAGGCAGTTATTTATGTTATAACTTTTCCTTGTGGTAAATATTATGTGGGTAAAACAAAGCGGTAATTAAAAGTACGTATCTCAGAGCATCGTAGCACCATTAGCTGCAAAAACTTTACTTACCCAGTTGAGGCCCACTTTTTGGAGGCAGGCCACTCAATTTCGTCTTTGCGTTATATTGGCATCGAACATGTCATCCTCCCTAGGAGAGCGGGTGACCTTGATAATTTATTGTTAAAACGAGAGGCTGCCTGGATCTTTAACTTAAAGACCCTTGCTCCCTTTGGTCTCAATGTAGACTTTGATCGGAAGCCATTCTTGTGATTATTGTGACTTTGCCATTGTAATTGTTTGTAAGCTTGTGTAGTCGAAAATGAATTTATGATCGTATGCTATCATTTGTTTTTTGTATGCTGTTCTTTGTATGCCATTTTAATATTTGAGAATTAACCAATGATATTAGGCCACTCTTGGCCATGATTACAGACACCTGTGTGTCTTTTGACACTATATAAATGAGTCATCCGCAGTGTTTGTGAGTATACCCTGATGAAGACAGCTTGGCTGTCGAAACATTGGATATTACATTTTTGCATCTGAGCTCCTAGAGTGTGCGGCTCCCCTTTATTTTCAAGTTTTCTTCTCCGCTAGCCAGCACCTCGCCTAAATAGGTGTGCGTTTCTTTTTCTTCTCAAAGTCTCAGAAAACACAGCCCATCTTCTCCGGCTCTGTTGTTCAGTTCCTACTGTACGGCGATCAGGAGGGAGATGTCTACGCCACAGGAGGGCGGGTGCAAGTGGTTATGGTGAGACATGGATGTCATCAGAGAGAATGGTAGTAACGCTTTGCTCTGTGTGCATTTTATAGAAACAATCTTCTGTCTACTCATTTGTTTTGAATGATTTTGCCTATAAAATCATCCAATTGTTATATCAGTTTCCATAGGAACCAAAGACGCTGTGCGATGAAGTCAAGACTAGACCCATCTCCAAAATTGACAGGGTGGTTACCAATGCAGCCATGAAGAAGAGCATTGATGATGAAATAGCCAAGTGAGCGAACCATTTTGGATTTAAATCCCAACATATACATTTGAATGTGGCCCTTAAGCCCCAGTGGTTCATGGGTTTTGTGCCTGTTTTGCCTCAGACTCCCAGACAAGCTGAAAGTAACCTGGCCGGAGGGCAACCCCTGGACCCAGATTGATGTCCAGACAGCAGGCACTCCACTAGGTACAGAGACAGGCTCCCTGCACCTTACACAGTAGCGCCATGCTATCTGCTAAGAATCCTAAGTATGCACATATTTGTGAGTGTCATTAGGATTTCCCTTTCATTCCTTGCAGGGCCTCTCCATGTGGAAATTCTCAACAAGAAAGGAGAGCCGGCATGTAGGATACCATCAGCCACTCAAAACGCAGCACGGAAAGCACTTTCAATCTAACTAAAAGTTGTTTGGCATTGTAAGTTCATTTGAATGCTGAGAATGATTGCTGTTATTATGTTGTTGGCAGACTGTTACAATGGTTAGTTTGTGTATACCGTGTCATAAAAACTTTTTTCTCTTCTTCCCTAGCACCTAATGGTGATGTGGAGATCAACTTTCACATTGCAGCACATTCAGCCAAGTGGGCATTCTGGTTCAGAACCATGGGTACTTTCTTGTTTCAATTCACTGGAAATTCATTTATTTCTAACTTTATTGTAATGATTTAGAGTTTCCTCTGTTAAGTATGGTAAAACTGTATTCTTATGTTCTAAATTTGCTTAAATTTAGAACATAATTTTAAGGGAAAGAATTCCCTAAATAAAAAAAATAAAAAGCTAATTTTTATGTTTTTAATATGCACATTTTTGTTACTAGCTAATGATGCAATGTTTGTCATAATGTCTGACTCTCTGGTGGTTAAACAAGCCTTTTTCTATTTCACAGCCCAAACGGTTTTTCCATCACAAGCGGTCGGAGAGTAGCCTAGATGCGCATTTGTTGATTTTCTTTGCTGGTTAGTGCGTTACTCAACTTGTTCCCCCTGTGTAAGGAACCTAAACAGGTTGGTGAAGTATACCCTGCAACTGAACACAGTACTCAACAAGAGCAACGCTGCTGTCTGGGCTGGGAAACAGCTGCCCAACCACACACTGGACTTCTCCATTACTGGTAACCAATGTTCCCTGTAAACTGTGTGCTCGGCCTCGCAGCTCCTGAAGCAGTCCCGTGCAGAAGAATTGCCAGCCTCTGCAGAGATGCATGAGATTGAACTTCACAAAAATGTATCTTTCCTGGCGGTAAACAGATTGAATCAATGCAGCAAACCCAATCTAACTTCAAGACTGAGTTGGTGATTTTGTTGGAGCCTGAGGAGTGCATCTGAGTAGCCTTTTTCTATTTCACAGCCCAAACGGTTTTTCCATCACAAGCGGTCAGAGAGTAGCCTAGATGCGCATTTGTTGATTTTCTTTGCTGGTTAGTGCGTTACTCACCTGGTTATATCGAATTTTGGTCAGCAATGGGGGAGTGATTTGCTTCCTTACAAGAGCACAAAAGTTGTACATATCTATCTGTCTTTGAAAGCGAGTCAGGAAAATAGATTTTTTTTGTCTTAAAGGTCTTGATATTTTGTCTTGATATTTTGAGACTGAAAATGCAAATAAGCCAATTGGCAGAGGGTTACATACATTTTTGTGTGTTTCTCTGAATGGTAGTAATAATAACAATTTTTATTTTGTAAAGTGGTTTCTTGCATCATAACTCAATGCAATTTTCAGACCTATTTGGCCAATTGTCATAGATCATTGCTTATTTTTATATAGTGATTTGAGTAAAACAGAGTAAAACATCAGTGACAAGCAATGCATGATGTTTTTTTAAGTATCATTGAATGTATGCCTACATTGACCACCACATATTGGCTATTGTAGTCAACAGCTATATTTTTTACTTTATTTGAACCTTTATTTAACTAGTCCAAACCCTCCCCTAACCCGGACGAAGCTGGGCCAATTGTGCACTGCCCTATGGGACTCTCGATCACGGCCAGTTGTGATACAGCCCGGGATCAAACCAGGGTCTGTAGTGACGCCTCTAGCACTGAGATGCAGTGCCTTAAACCGCTGTACCACTCGGGAGCCCACAAATATCCTTGTGGAAACACATAACCATGTGGAAATGTTATGGCATTTGCCCCATTGGTTTTGTTAGGCCTACATTATGGTCAAAAAACCACAATAGCCTATTGGCTGCTGTCTGAAACTAACTTAAAGCCCAGTGCATTCAAAAACATGACTTTCTGTGTTTAATATATATTTACACACTGAGGTTGGAATAATATTTTGAAAATTCTGATTGCCTGAAATTTCAGCCTGTTTTGTTGGGAGGGAATTTTGGCCTTCCATGGTAACATCACCATGCAGTAAATTGATAACAGCTAATATTCAGTTTTCCCCTCCCCACTCATGCCATTCCAACAATCATAGCAAAATTGCTGATTGAGAAATTGCTCTTTGCTAAGAAGCTATTTTTGAACTCGGAGTAAGGTACTTAATTGTTACCCAGAAATGATTTCACATGGAGATGAAAATGCTTGAGTTCAACCTTTTTTTAAAGTGGGTACAGCCTCCGTGTTCACTGTTAACGCGTGCAGGACTGCTCGCAAAGTTATATAGTTTCAGCTCACAACCTGAAATTAGCTCGGTGCTGGAAAAATCTGAGGAAACATTGCTGTTAACCATCTTTGTGAAGTCAGACTGAAATACATGAAACGCTTTGGCCCTCTCCGGTAACAACAATCAGATTGATCGCCTAAAGACCCATCTCTTTTCTCCCTCTCTCGCTGTCTCTCCTCTCCCAGAGGGCAGTGCAGATAGGTTTGTGGTGGGTATTGTGAACACACCACTCTGTGGGGGTGCCTTTTAAAATCCCACTGAAGCTGGTGGATGAAAACAGTCACACTGCTTGTCCTCCTCCCAACCTCAAGCCCTTTCTGGAATGCAGGTAGGTTACACACAAAAATAGTTTAAATGGTTACTAGGGTTGGGCGGTATGCAGATGTTCATAGTCATACTGTTTCTGTACCATACGGGTATACCGTTTTGGCGAACATGGACACAAGGAGCGCTTCTTTTTTTATGCACTAAACTATTTAGGCAACAGGGATCTTGACCCAGGAGGGGATTGAATGTCTCTGCTGTGACCACGAAGCTTGATCTTGACATCTAGCCGGAAGAAATCGGTTATCTCTTCCCTGCAGGGCTCAGCCCGAGTCTCAGGTTATTCATGGTGCCAGACAATTTCAGCCCCTCCTTGTTTAGCTGGTGGTTGTTACTGTGTTTCAGTTCACTGGAATTGAGATATGAGGTGGTGGCCACTAGTGGGACCACTTTCACCATCAAGGGCGTCAGAGCCAGGGGCGCGGTGCACAACTACCAGAGCAAGGTCAGAGACGCTGGTTTTCAAGGCTGCAGGGCTCTCACTTTAACTCTGTCCAGATGAACCGCAACGAGACAGACAACTGAAAGCTCTCTCAAATTACGTCCTCGGCTAATGTTTGGTAATATCGTCTCGGCAGACGCACGACATGAAAGTGGTCCTGCCTGGCCTCAAACAAGATCAGCCTTCTCCCTGGTAAAGTG
Source organism: Oncorhynchus tshawytscha (assembly GCF_018296145.1). NCBI lineage: Eukaryota > Metazoa > Chordata > Actinopteri > Salmoniformes > Salmonidae > Oncorhynchus > Oncorhynchus tshawytscha. The sequence goes on from NC_056444.1 coordinate 40,861,614, forward strand.
ATTGATTTACGTTGAAGAAGTCACAAAGTAAAATAATGTTTATACTCTTATGTCCACCTGGATATTCAGAGGAAAACACATCTTTACTTGAAAAACCATGAATTTACCTTTTTGCTTTGAAAAGATCTAAATAATAAACTATATATTAAAAAATAACTAGTTATTTACAGCACCACATTGGGCAGGGGACTGCTGCTCTGCTACTCTGCTCTGATTCCCCTGGTGTTGCTGATGCTGTCCAGCTGTGGCTGGAGGGCTACTTAAGGGTGACATGGGATAGAAAAATACATCAGCCAGCCTTTAGGCCTTTATAAAAACATGTGTAGCTTAAACAGTGTTTTACAAGCAGCACTGTGTATATTGTGTACATGTGAAGGACATTCCATAGTAGTGTGTCAGCTGAATGTGAATGTTTTGCAGGTAGCCCAGATTCACTCAAAGTGAAACAAGAGAATCCAATCACTGTGGAGAATGGAACCTCTGTTTGCTTTGATGTGGAGGTCCATGACCAAGCAGGAAACGTCACAGTTCAACCCAAACTGATTGTCCACTGCCAGGTAAGATCATACTAGACCCTGACTCCGGAGGTATGAATACCCAAGACTTCCAAAGCAGAAGAATTACATATATATTGCACTTTATATGCCCATCACAAACTTGGCAACTTGGCTTCTTCCAGTTCATATTTTTCCCAAATCTGAAGTTCAATCCAGTGTTCTGTCTTTGGTGTTCCATGCTCATACATTTGAATGCTTTTACTCAATTCCAAAAGTGCAAAACACATTTTGATTCCTCCAAAAGCACTAAATAGGCAGTCTGCCAAAGCACCATTCCAACCCGACAGGGTTGAGGGTGTGTCAATTGTCCCAGAGTATGTGCATTTTAGGGCCACTGTCCATTCAGCGTGTTACCAGGGTCGTATTCATTAGTGTTTTGCAACGGAAAACGAAATGCAGGGTTTTTTTTCTGGCGCAAAATGGAGCTTGAGGCCCTCTTGTTGGCCGCAGTGACAAAATGTAGCTGTTTTTTTAAAGCAGATTTCCTGCAATTCTGCACATCTTGCCATGTGGCTGAGAACTGTCTGAGTGACTAAAACAATATCAATGGTGGCCCAATCCATGACCAAAATACTCCTGAATGCATCATGTTTTTCATTCTCCCTGACTGCCTAGCTTTTATTTGGGTGATTTTCTAGTTCTCAAATGTAAATCTCTTTTTTTTTTATATATAGGTCCATTATCTTTTCTGCATTCTTTATTTTAGTCTTAAGTAAAAAAAAATAAAAAAAATCTAGTATAAGCATTCAGACCCTTTGCTATTTGACTTTCCATTGAACATCCTTGATGTTTCTATAACTTGGAATCCAGCCGTGGTAAATTCAATTGATTGGACATGATTTGGAAAGGCACACACACACACACCAGTCTATATAAGGTCCCACAGATGACAGTGCATGTCGGAGCATATTGTCCGTGAAGCTCCGAGACAGAATTGTCGAGGCGCAAGTCTGGGGAAGGGTACCAAAAAAATGTCTGCAGCATTGAAGGTCCCCAAGAACACAGTGGTCTCCATCATTCTTAACTGGAAGAAGTTTGGAACCACCAAGACTCTTCCTAGAGCTGGCCGCCCAGCCAAACTGAGCAATTGTGGGAGAAGGGCATTGGTCAGGGAGGTAACCAAGTACCCAAGATCGAGGGACAGGTGAACGGAGCAAAGTACAGAGAGATCCTTGATGAAAAACTGCTCCAGAGCGCTCAGAACCTCAGACTGGGGCGAAGGTTCACCTTCCAACAGGACAACGACCCTAAGCACACAGCCAAGACAACGCAGGAGTGGCTTCGGGACAAGTCTCTGAATGTCCTTGAGTGGCCCAGCAAACCCCGGACTTGAACCCGATCTAATATCTATGGAGATACCTGAAATTAGCTGTGCAGCAACACTCCCCATCCAACCTGACAGAGCTTGAGAGGATCTGCAGAGAATGGGAGAAACTCTCCAAATACAGGTGTGCCAAGCTTGTAGCGTCATACCCAAGAAGACTCGATGCTGTAATCGCTGCCAAAGGTGCTTCAACAAAGTACTGAGTAAAGGGCCTGAATACTTCAGTTATTAATTTTTGCAAATGTATTAAAAAAAAATGGAAAATCTGTATTCGCTTTGTCGTTATGGGGTATTGTGTGTAGATTGATGAGAAAAAAAAGATGTTATCAATTTTAGAATAAGGCTGTAACTTTTTCCACATTTTGTTACGTTAGCTTTCCGAATGGTGGGTGTGTGTCTGTGTCACGCACACACACACAACCGGTCAAAAGTTTTAGAACACCTACTCATTCAAGGGTTTTTCTTTATTGCTATTTTCTACATAGTAGAATAATAGTGAATACATCAAAACTATGGAATCATGTAGTTACCAAAAAAGTGTTAAACAAATCACCCTATGCCGTGATGACAGCTTTGCACACTCTTGGCATTCTCTCAACCAGCTTCATGAGGTAGTCACCTGGAATGCATTTCAATTAACAGGTGTGCCTTGTTAAATGTTAATTTGTGTAATTTCTTTCCTTAATGTGTTTGAGCCAATCAGTTGTGTTGTGACAAGGAAGGGGTGGTATACAGAAGATGGCCCTGTTTGGTAAAAGACCATGTCCATATTCTGGCAAAAACAAATAAGCAAAGAGAGACGACAGTCCATCATCACTTTTTAGACATGAAGGTCAGTCAATCTGGAAAATGTCACGACTTTTGAAAGTTTCTTCAAGTGAGTCGCAAAAACCATGAAGCATTATGATGAAACTGGCTCTCATGAGGGCCGCAACAGGAAAGGAAGATGCAGAGTTACCTCGATTTTAACTTATCCTCTGCAGCACAGTTAACTGCACCTCAGATTGCAGCCCAAATTAATGCTTCACGGAGTTCAAGTAACAGACACATCCGAACATCAACTGTTCAGAGGAGATCGAGTGAATCAGGCCTTCATGATCGAATTACTGCAAAGGAACCACTACTAAAGGATACCAATAATAAGAAGAGACTTGCTTGGACCAAGAAACACGAGCAATAGATATTAGACCTGTGTGATGAGATTTTTGGTTCTAACTGCCAAGTGTTTGTGAAATGCAGCAGGTGCAGGTGAACAGATCATCTCTGCATGTGTATTTTCCACTGTGAAGCATGGAGGAGGTGTGATGGTGGGGGGAGGGGGGGGGCTTTGGTGTAGACTGCAGTAACACAGGGGCTGGGACCCTGGTTCTCAAACCAGATGCCCTCAAAAATATTACGGGAGACCAGATGATTAAAGCTATAATATTTGATATCCCCGTAAGTAATCGATTGTCATCTGAAAATACCTTTTTTGTCTCATTTTCTTTGTTGTTGTGCTTTTTAACTTATCCCTCCATGGATCTCAATGATAGAGAACAAGACACTCCTGCATTCTTTAATGCTCCACAATGTTTTAGTTTTTCAAAGAATACTTTGGGATTATTTTTTGTTTGTTTGTATAAACACATACAAAAACATTTTGTCAAGTGAAATGAGACATTTTCACGAATCCGTTTTACCTATCAAGAGTCAGAAGAGTGTAGCTCCAGTCCAGAGGGATCTGAGGGTTGTGCCCAGCACCCGTGTCTGCCATCTGGAGGTGTACATTCAGGAAGATGAGGACAGTCTGGTGGACTTCACGTTGCTGAGGGACCGGGAGAAGATAGACTGGACGGCCTGGGACCTCCTGGAGAACCTAAACAACAGACTGTATGACGAGGGAGGCAGGGAGGTCCCTCTATCTCAGGAGCTGGCCCAGAAGATCAAGGTAACGCCAACACCATCCTGACCATGTAGCAACTCCTCCATTGAGATTGACTCTCAGGGTCCGTATTCGCTGACTTATTGACTTACTTGGTTGAATGGCTAAATAAATAAATGTGGCATATGAGTGCTGATCTAGGCTATTTTTTTTGCCTTTTTTAAAAAGTCATAATGAATAAGAGATGGTGTCTGATCCTAGATCAGAATTCCTACTCGGAGACGCTTTATGAATACGGCCTAGCATTGTGCTGTGACACTGTCATGTGAACTGGACGGCTGAGGTGAGTGTAGCGGAGCTGGCCCATGGGAAGCTGCCCAACGTACTGGTGCCGTCGCAGGTGAAGGAAGAGCACTTTTACCAGGTCTCGTACAAAGACCAGCTGGTGTCTGTCGACACCTCCTTCACTATATTGTAAGTCTTCTACTTTAACATGGTTAGAAACATCCTAAGTAAAATTTTGGTCTGTATTTTGATGTGGCAAAATTTTTGCCTCCCATGGTAATCTTTTATGCTGTTCACAGTTCATTTGCTTATAGAAGTAGAAACAAATGAAGTTTGATTGTGCTTGTCACATCAGCTGGTGTGCTTGTTCTGATTCGCTGTTTGTTGGTTTTAGGCCCCGCCCTGACAAACCAAAACACATGAGGATGGCAGAGATCCTATCAGGAAAGGTCCGTGAGTCCGGATCCACCAGCAGCAGTTTTACTGTCAACTTCTAACCATTATACTGCCTTCCTAACACACATTCACATTTAGGACTTCTTCTTGATTACCTTCCAAATGAGAAACTGGTAGTTCCCTCTTCCAGACTTAGCGCTTGTGGACCAGTATGGGAATAAAAGTCAGACGCTGACCTCGACCTGTGTGGACTCGCTCGCCGTGGACGCCGAGGGTCTCGACAAGACATCTCTGGTGTTTACCTGGCAGGCACATTGAATAAATCAAAGGGATTTGTAACTTATTCATTTACTGTGATTTATTATTTTTTCTGAAAGTATAATTGGAGACAAATATCCCATCTAGTGATTTAGAAAAAACATAAAATGTCCATTATGCTATGTGTTGTAACTAGGAGAGCACCAACTCCGTCTTGGTGACGGGGGTGCGGTTCAATCCCGGGTTCCCAGGCATCAGAGAGCTCTCCTTCACCTGGAGAGACTTTGTGGAGCACTTGACCATCAAAGTGACGGCCGGGGTCCCTGCACAGCTCAAACTGGTGGACGGGCCACAGGAGGTGGGCATTAAGTTAGGGGCCAAGACACTCTGGCTGCGTCAATGGTGCCATTTGGGACATCATCTCTATGGTATTGGTCATGGCTTTCATGGTGTCTGAGGAGGGCAGCACCATAAAGGACCTGAACCCTGTCAACACCTCCATGCTGATGTGAAAGGGAGTGCCATCAGGGACATCACGGCCCACCTCAGGGGTTAGTTACTGGACAAATGGCACCCTATTGCCTATATAGTGTACTACTTTTAACTACATCCTTAACTAGACCCAGAGGGACTGACTTTGGCTCTGTCACACATGGACACAACGTTTCACATTACTTAAGTATAAAAATCGATGACAAACATTCTGTATCTGATGAGAATAATCAACTCATTGGTCTGCATGCTTTTCTGAAGGCTACCCAACTGAAATGCAGCAAACCCATGAAAGACAAAAGGGAAGACCGTTTTCACTTCAGGTAACTGATAGTGTTTTATATACGGGCGCAGCTGGTGCCAAGTGCTGGGTACATCTCCTGTCTGAATGACTTTAGAAAAGAGACACCGCCAATACAAAAAGGCTTAAGCAGTGTGGCCGTAGTGTGTTAGCGATCACCAATTCAACGTGGGATTGTTGGGAAATTCTTGTCAGAGGGCTTAGCCAATTTGTGATGTCTCTTCTCTTAGGTTTGTATCAACACAAAGGTAGTCCTGTGATATGTATGTAAAAGGATTCATGGTCATCTAACAGAGACAACGTCATCCCAGAACGTGCTGGTAAGTACACAATCCTGTTTGTGCTGTGTGTGGATGAGACAAAAGTGCTGTGGAGTCACCAGGTTAAGCTCAACCTAAACCATGTGGCTTAGAGCCGTAAAACCCACCTCCAGACACCCCCTAACTGGGCTTTGAATGAAACGCCTGGATATGGTCTCCACTCTCCAAATTGGTCCGCTGTTTATTTGATCTTGAAGAAATGTATTTCATGTCGAGTGGCTGGATGTCTATAGGCCCTATAGGTTATTTTGGGCCACTTGAAGGACTAAAGTTATCATGTCTCTCTCTTTCTTGTCCTCGCCTACTATGTCATAGACGCTGTGCCCAACAATCCTGCCAGGCCTTCAGCCACCAATCCCAGTGGTCTCCAACAACATTGTCATTGCCAGTCGTACTCTGATGGAGGACGTGTCTGAAAATAATGGTGAGACGATTAGATCCTCTGGCCAGCGGAAGTCATGAATCACTCATCACCATATAAGCATGAGTTGAAGTCTACCAATGGTCAAACTATATGTTGTATCATTTTTGGTGATCAAGCCTAACTGAGGCCGTAAAGGTAGTAGAACCTCTGACCATGGCAATTTGACGTCATTGACATAAATAGGTTCTAGTGATTTATACAATATACACTGCCAAAAGTATGTGGACACCTGCTCGTCGAACGTCTCATTCCAAAATCATAGTCATTGATATGGAGTTTGTCCCCTCCCTGTCTTTTGTCTATTTATGAGGCTGCTGGTTTGTGTTGCTTCCATCCAGGATGTGTATAATAACCCAGTCGGACTGGAGCTGAGTGGGAAGGTGGTGGTCACCATCAAGAGCTCCAAGGGCTCCAGTGACAAAAGCCTGCCTCTCTTTGAGGGCAAAGCCTACAGTTTAGCCTTACTAATGGAGAGGCCCACATCACTGTGAGTGGGGTGGTGGTACGGTGTGCTTGCACATCTTTTCTTCAGGCTTTGCGTGCCAACCAGAATTTTGCATTGGATATTGTCTATATATTGTTTGAAAACGTCTCTCTCCATCATGGAGAACAGTCCTGGTCAGGATGGGAATGAGTACGTCCTGCACTTCAGACCTGTCATCCCAGGGTTTGGCCCCAAAAAATCCCCTAGTAGCGTTTTGAGCTCCCCTACCGCTTCTACAATGGTTAGATCATGTTTTATTTTTTAATTGTTAAATCACACCAATGTCAGTTTGTCATTTTAATGCTAGATTTTTTAATAACATTGAGTGTTTGCCATCCAAAAGGGGTTGACACACTGTGATCATGAGTGTCCAGCCATCTTAAAAGGGACATTTCACTCAAAGTAAAAATGTGTTGAATGTTTCAGACCTGAGAAGTAGACTAATGTTAAGATGACTTTCCACATCCTAGGCCATCTATTTTGTAGCTCCAGCTATGTGCTTCAGTCCCAAATCTGTGGAAAAGATGAGCAGTCTAAATTCCGGGTTGTATTCGTTGGTTATCTTTTCCATTCATGTTGGGTGGGAGCAAATAGCTGGATCGACACAAACGATGTCGTGGGACGTGGATTCATCCTAACGTTGGACTACTTTTGATTGGCAAGTGTGGTGTCCATTTAAAGGCCAGCCTCTTGGCCCCTGGAACAGTGTGTCTCAGGTGATCCCGACTGTTCTCCTGTCCCCTACTAGATGTGGAGAACAGGGAGCAGATGTCTGAACTGACCAGGAAGAAGGACCAGATAAACCAGACGATTGACATCTACAAGAGTCTGTTTGACACCAACAGGCAACTCATCACGGAGCTCGATAGTAGGTGTTGCGTTCCAAACGTGTTATGTCAGTGTTAACTGAGCTGCAAGAGAGAATGGAAACATACAATTTGGTTCCAGTTTGGTGCCAAGCTATCAGTGTTAAAACATGTTCCTGCTGTAGAGCTGGGATATCTCTATCTTTAGATCAAGTGCTCAACGCCACCAACAAAGAGGGTCATCTGAAATCGGAGCTCAGGAAGAATAGCATGAATGTAGCACAACTGTCATCTGTAAGTATTTGATTATACCCACATTCCATCCAATTGACAACAGTTTTTCATGTGAATATTCAATTACAAAAATAAAATCCTCAGCAATCTACACACACCATAATGACAAAGTGAAAACAGGTCTTTAGAAATGTTTGCAAATTTATTAAGAACAAAAACACAACTTATTTTCACAAGTATTCCGATCCTTTGCTATGAGACTTGAAATTTGAGCTCAGGTGCATCCTGTTTCCATGGATCATCCTTGATGTTTCTACAACTTGATTAGAGTCCACCTGAAGTAAATTCAATTGATTGGACATGATTTGGAAAGGCACACACCTGTCTATATAAGGTCCCACAGTTGTCAGAGCAAAAACCAAAAACCATTCTTAAATAGAAGAAGTTTGGAACCACCAAGACTCTTCCTAGAGCTGGCCACCTGGCTAAAACTGAGCAATCGGGTGAGAAGGGCCTTGGTCAGGGAGGTGACCATTAACTAGATGGTCACTGACAGTGCTCCAGAGTTCCTCTGTGAAGATGGGAGAAGCTTCCAGAAGGACAATAGTCTCTGCAGCACTCCACCAATCAGGCCTTTATGGTAGAGGTACCAGACAGAAGCCACTCCTCAGTAAAATGCACAAGTCCCATTTTTATTTAGTTTTTAGTTTTTTCCCCACATTTATTTAACCAGGTAGGCCAGTTGAGAACAATCTCTCCTTTATGGAAAGGCGGCCAAAGGAAGTGTTGGCTTTGGGGATGACCAGTGCAATATACCTGCTGGAGCGCCTGCTACGGGTGCGTGTTGCTATGGTGACCAGTGAGCTGCGATAATGACCTGGAGCCACTGGGTTTGGCGACGAATATGTAGTGAGGGCCAGCCAACGAGAGCATACAGGTCGCAGTGGTGGGTAGTAAATGGGGCTTTGGTGACAAAACGGATGGCACTGTGATGGACTACATCCAGTTTGCTGAGTAGAGTGATGGAGGCTATTTTGTAAATTACATTGTCGAAGTCAAGGATCGGTAGGATGGTCAGTTTTACAAGGGTATGTTTGGCAGCATAAGTGAAGGAGGCTTTGTTGCGAAATAGGAAGCCGATTCCAGATTTAATTTTGGATTGGAGATGTTTAATGTGAGTCTGGAAGGAGAGTTTACAGTCTAACCAGACACCTAGGTATTTGTAGTTGTAGTAGACATATTCTAAGTCAGAACCGTCCGGAGTAGTGATGCTAGTCGGGCGGGCGGGTGCGGGCAGCGATTGGTTGAAGAGCATGCACTTAGTTTTATTAGCATTTAAAAGCAGTTGGAGGCCACGGAAGAAGTGTTGTATGGCATTGAAGCTCGTTTGGAGGTTTGTTAACACAGTGTCCAAAGAAGGGCCAGATGTATACAGAATGGTGTCGTCTGCATAGAGGTGGATCAGGGACTCACCAGCAGCAAGAGCGACATCATTGATATATACAGAGAAAAAAGTCGGCCTGAGAATTGAACCCTGTGGCACCCCCATAGAGACTGCCAGAGCAAGTTTCTGCAGGGGGTGCTGAGATGTTGGCTGGGTAGGGGTAGGCAGGTGGAAAGCATGGCCAGCCGTAGAACAATGCTTATTGAAATGATTGTTTATTGTAGATTTATCGGTGGTGGCAGTGTTTCCTATCCTCAGTGCAGTGGGCAGCTGGGAGGAGGTGCTCTTAATCTCCATGAACTTTCCAGTGTCCCAAAACTGTCCCAAAATTAGTGCTACAGGATGCAAATTTCTGTTTGAAAAAGCTAACCTTTGCTTTCCTAACTGACTGAGTATATTGGTTCCTAACTTCCCTGAAAAGTTACATATCACCGGGGCTATTCAATGCTAATGCAGAATGTCACAGGATGTTTTTGTGCTGGTAAAGGGCAGTCAAGTCTGGGGTGAACCAAGGGCTATATCTGTTCTTAGTTTAAATTTTTTGAATGTTGCATGATTATTTAAGATGGTGGGGAGTTGGAGTTTGCCAAAAGGCACCTAAAGACTCTGACCATGAGAAACAATATTCTCTGGTCTGATGAAACCATGATTTGGCCTGAATGCCAAGCGCCACGTCTGGAGGAAACCTGGTACCATCTCTACGGGGAAGCATGGTGGTGGCAGCATCATGCTGTGGGGGTGTTTTTAAACAGCAGGGACTGGGAAATTAGTCATGATTGAGGCAAAGATGAACGGAGCAAAGCACAGAGATCCTTGATGAAAACCTGCTCCAGAGTGCTCAGACTGGGGTGAAGGTTCACCTTCAACAGGACAACAACCCTTAGCATACAGCCAAGACAACGCAGGAGTGTCTTTGGGACAAGTCTCTGAATGTCCTTGAGTGACCCAGCCATAACTCCCCATCCAACCTGACAAAGCTTGAGAGGATCTGCAGAGAAGAATGGGAGAAACTCCCCAAATACAGGTGTGCCAAGCTTGTAGCGTCATACCCAAGAAGACTCGAGGCTGTATTTGCTGCCAAAGATGCTTCAACAAAGTACTGACTAAAGGGTCTGAATGCTTATGTAAATATTATGTTTTTGTTTTTTATTTTAAATGATTGGCACACATTTCGAAACCGTTTTTGCTTTGTCATTATGAGGTATTGTGTGTAGATTGATGAGGGGGGGAAAAACAATTTCATACATTTTAAAATAATGTGGTAAGGTAACAAAATGTGGAAAAAGTAAAGGGGTTTGAATACTTTCCGAAAGAGCTGTATATAGCGAATGTGCCCACTCTGGTCTTGGCACGTGTGCTCTAGCCAACAGCTCACAGATACAGTGCGGTTAGGTTACTTACATGATGACATTTTTGTGGGTAAGATTATTTTATTTGTCAAACGGCAGCCAAGCGTTGATCATCATGTCACCAGAATTAAGACCCTCTATTTATTGGAAAGGAGCGTCAAGCTCATCACTGTGCACAATTCACCATGTGAAGTGTATCATTCATTTAATCTGTAGCCTAATAAACTGCATGCTTCCAAGTCGTAGAGGACCACACAACATGTCATCGCGTGACTCCAAGTTTACTTCGATATGATGGTTATTATATCAACGCATAAAGGCGTTTCCATCACCATTTCTTGCATAATAAACTATACAGACACAAAAACATTCCACCTGTCCTAGTGTATTTTGTTTTGTCGACATTTGGATATTTTAGACAAATGTCCTGTTTCAATCAGCCTTTTGTGAATTTTTTTTCTTTATCCGACATGAACTTTACTCACAAAAAGGTTGGATGGAAACCTGGTTACTGAGAAAGACCATAGATACTCGAGCACATTCACAAGACTGTCATTTGTACTATATATGATGCATGCACTCTCAGAAGTTGAGAGGTTTGATGGATCCATTCGGTGTTAATATAGATCCCAGCGATCGACGCCCTCATCAGTCAGAAGACAGCCGACACTGAGAAAATGAAATTCCAGGGGCAGAGTCTGCCCCATAGGGGCACCCCCTCTACATCCTGGGAAATGTAATATCATAATATAGACATTTACTCTGTTTCCCAAATGGAACCCTAATCCTTATATATATATATATTTTAGTGCACTACTTTTGACCAGAGCCCTATTGGTGCCATTTGGGACCTGTCCCCTGTCTCTGCAGCGTTCTGATGCTTCATCCTAGTAGTGGTTGACTAGCGAAGAACAGTGTGTGGCGTGTGCTTCAGTTTCAGCAGGATTTAAAAATGTGCCGTACTTCTGGCTCCGAGGCAGATTGGCCACCTGGTGCTGGTGGAGGACGATGACGTGGCCACCGTCATCTCCTGGGAGACATGGACTGTGTGGTCACCATGACAACAGTGGCAGCATGGAAGATCTACAACGACACCCAGGGGAGGCAGCAGGCCATGCCCCTGGACACGGTGTTCTGGAGAAACAACAACAGCAGCAGCAGGTACACACACACACACACACACACACAAGTACCTTTAATAAAACAACATGCAATTGTTGCTTCCTTTCAATGTAGAAGTAAATTAAATACCTCTATAGTTTGAATCTTTGTCACCTGTGTTGGGAAAGGTTCTTGGAGTTTTGTTCTCAAAGGTGTTCATGCTTTAGTGAGTTGTACTTGTTTCTTTTTTCAGACCCTTGCCCCACATAAGAAATGGCCAGGCCAGATTTCTTCCCATTAGGAACCCTGTGTTTGCCCGAGACCTCCTTATTTTCCAAGAGAATGCAGAGGGCTGCCAGATGGGTGAGTCAGTATTCTTCAGAATTTATATTTGGATCAAATATTCCCCAATATGTAACCTCCCCCTTAATGTAACTATGTCTATGCTGAGAGGGTTTCTCTGTAGTTCCAGAAGCTTGCCCCACTCTTCCTCCTTGGTCCCAGGAGATTTACGATCAGTCTTGCCTTTTAGTTCACAAAGAATAAGATGACCCGGACGAGGGACCTGATCCTAGATCAGCACTACTACGCTGAGACGCTTGTTACACCCGACCCTAGGTCCGGTCTCTGTTTGTTTGCAGTTGTTAGGCTAGTTTCTCTCCCTCTCTCTCTTCTCCTCCCCCCCCCCTGTTCCTGGGTTTGGGGGTTAAACTGTTCCAGAATGAACCCCAGGCTCTTAACTCACTGGGGGAGGGGGGGGGAGGGGGTTATGGGCTCCCTCTCTTGGGGACTCTGCTACTGGAGTGGGAATTGGACCCCAGCCAGCCCTTCTCTTTAAAATGATTGCATATAATGATGATGTTTGTGTAATTAAAGGATTATTATCATTTGCATGTTTAAACTTTAGTTTTTGTCTTTTTTCTCCCTTATCTAATGAAAGGGCCTAGTTTTCAGTATTTCCAGATTTGGGACTGATGTCATAACGAGGGCTTCTGGAACAGTTTTGCATTATTCTTTACATTATGCTTCTCGGGGCTCCACTTGTAAGAGGTTTTTGCAGGGGTATAATATCAAACTAAAATGGTTAAAACCATCAAAGAACACCTGGAGTTGAACTGAGTTTATATCTTGTACAGAAGTAATTATTTGATATCATACACCCCTTGTCTTTAGCCAATTAATGAAACATGATTCAAACAGTAAATGGAGGGTTAGTGATCAGTTTCAAGTAATCTGGTAGTAGTTTGGTGACTACGTATGTAATTACCCTTTGATAATCATCCCTTGTTCCCGCCAGTATTTGGGAACCTATTGGGAGACACCATTTTGATTGATGACCTGGACTCTGCTAACCACTACAGGAAGGGGGTGAGCCAAACAAGGCGTGTTGATTGGATGGCCTTAACCAAGCCATCGAACAATACAGGCCAAGTAGTGTTCTAGTTTAAGTCATTGCCTCGGGTGTAGTCAGTGCACACGTAGCAAACCGTTTCGCAAAAACAAGAAAGCATTTTGCAACAAACTTTTTTATTTTGGACAAGTTCAGCTAGGTCCCTCCCCTTTTTCGTACCGTTTGAGAATGTTTGCTTTCATTTGGTTCCCAGTGAATACATCCCTGGCTTAGGCTGATAAAAATATGTATCTCGTGTGCATCTGAAATGGCACCCTATTATTCCCTATTTAGTGCCCTACTTTTGACCAGGGACATTTGGGACGCAGGGGGTAGTACAGGAACTTGTCCTAAAGTCAAGTCAGTATTTTCTTGTTTAAGAACGGGATCTTGTTGTTTTGGTTTTGGCCAGGTGGTCCAGAGCAGAATCCCATTCTCCACCCTCGTGACCCGGCAGGGAGAGAGGATCCACAGCAACGGCAAGTTTGCGGGCTTGCAGAACAAAGCCCCACCAAGAGAGAAACTGTGTGGCCAGGTGTTTCGGTGCACCCCTCCCCAAGCAATACCAAACCTTTATGGGCGAGATTGGTCAGTCACTGGATTTGAGTTATGTTTGTACTGGTGCGTGCCTGTGTACGTTTCGTTGCATCGTATCATACATGGTATATATTTACAAATGCCTTTCCCCTGTTTGTAGACTTGCTCCAGCAGTACCGGTTGGCCATGCAGAAGAGCATACAGGTGAAGGAGGACTTTGAAGGCCACATGCAATACCTGAAGTCACCAGAGATGGCAAAGAAAGAGGAGAAGACGCAGCTCAAAGACATTGAGACAAAGCTTGGTACGTGTATGTGGGGAGGGGTACATTTCAACATTGTAATAAAATATATACAGTAGCAGTCAAGTTTGGACACACCTACTCATTCAAGGGTTTTTCTTTAGTTTGACTATTTTTTACATTGTAGATTAATAGTGAAGACATCAAAACTATGAAATAACAGGTGTACTTTAGTAGTGGTTTCTTTGCAGCAATTTGACCATGGAGGCCTGATTCACGCAGTCTCCTCTGAACAGTTGATGTTGAGATGTATCTGTTACTTGAACTCTGTGAAGCATTTATTTGGGCTGCAATATGAGGTGCAGTTAACTACAATGAACATATCCTCTGCAGCAGATGTAACTCTGGGTCTTCCTTTCCTGTGGCGGTCCTCATGAGAGCCAGTTTCATCATAGCGCTTGATAGTTTTTGCAACTTGCACTTGAAATTTTCCGGATTGACTGACCTTCATGTCTAAAAAGTAATGATGGACTTGTCGTTTCTCTTTGCTTATTTGAGCAGTTCTTGCCATAATATTCACTTGGTCTTTTACCAAATAGGGCCATCTTATGTATACCACCCCTACCTTGTTACAACAACACTTTTAACAAGGCACACATGTTAATTGAAGTGCATTCAAGGTGACTACCTCATGAAGCTGGTTGAGAGAATGCCAAGAGTGTACTACTTTGAAGAATCTCAAATAAAATATATTTTGATTAACACTTTTTTTTGATTACTACATGATTCCATGTGTGTTATTTCTTCACTATTATTCTACAATGTATAAAATAAAGAAAAACCCTTGAATGAGCAGGTGTGTCCAAACTTTTGATTGGTACTGTGTGTATATACACTGCTCAAAAAAATAAAGGGAACACTTAAACAACACAATGTAACTCCAAGTCAATCACACTTCTGTGAAATCAAACTGTCCACTTAGGAAGCAACACTGATTGACAATAAATTTCACATGCTGTTGTGCAAATGGAATAGACAACAGGTGGAAATTATAGGCAATTAGCAAGACATCCCAATTAAAGGAGTGGTTCTACAGGTGATAACCACAGACCACTTCTCAGTTCCTATGCTTCCTGGCTGATGTTTTGGTCACTTTTGAATGCTGGCGGTGCTTTCACTCTAGTGGTAGCATGAGACGGAGTCTACAACCCACACAAGTGGCTCAGGTAGTGCAGCTCATCCAGGATGGCACATCAATGCGAGCTGTGGCAAGAAGGTTTGCTGTGTCTGTCAGTGTAGTGTGCAGAGCATGGAGGTGCTACCAGGAGACGTGGAGGAGGCCGTAGGAGGGCAACAACCCAGCAGCAGGACCGCTACCTCAGCTTTTGTGCAAGGAGGAGCAGGAGGAGCACTGCCAGAGCCCTGCAAAATGACCTCCAGCAGGCCACAAATGTGCATGTGTCTGCTCAAACGGTCAGAAACAGACTCCATGAGGGTGGTATGAGGGCCCGACGTCCACAGGTGGGGGTTGTGCTTACAGCCCAACACCGTGCAGGACGTTTGGCATTTGCCAGAGAACACCAAGATTGGCAAATTTGCCACTGGCGCCCTGTGCTCTTCACAGATGAAAGCAGGTTCACACTGAGCACGTGACAGACGTGACAGAGTCTGGAGACGCTGTGGAGAATGTTCTGCAACATCCTCCAGCATGACCGGTTTGGCGGTGGGTCAGTCAAGGTGTGGGGTGGCATTTCTTTTGCACAGCCCTCCATGTGCTCGCCAGAGGTAGCCTGACTGCCATTTGGTACTGAGATGAGATCCTCAGACCCCTTGTGAGACCATATGCTGGTGCGGTTGGCCCTGGGTTCCTCCTAATGCAAGACAATGCTAGACCTCATGTGGCTGGAGTGTGTCAGCAGTTCTTGCAAGAGGAAGGCATTGATGCTATGGACTGGCCCGCCCGTTCCCCAGACCTGAATCCAATTGAGCACATCTGGGACATCATGTCTCGCTCCATCCACCAAGCCACGTTGCACCAGACTGTCCAGGAGTTGGCAGATGCTTTAGTCCAGGTCTGGAAGGAGATCCCTCAGGAGACCATCCGCCACCTCATCAGGAGCATGCCCAGGCGTTGTAGGGAGGTCATACAGGCACGTGGAGGCCACACACACACACACACACACACACACTACTGAGCCTCATTTGGACTTGTTTAAAGGACATTACAAAGTTGGATCAGCCTGTAGTGTGGTTTTCCACTTTAATTTTGAGTGTGACTCCAAATCCAGACCTCCATGGGTTGATAAATTTGATTTCCATTGATAATTTGTGTGTGATTTTGTTGTCAGCACATTCAACTATGTAAAGAAAAAAGTATTTAATAAGAATATTTCATTCATTCAGATCTAGGATGTGTTATTTTATTGTTCCCTTTAATTTTTGGAGCAGTATATATAAGCACATTTCTCACACCCAAGGCCCTAAAGAGCGTTGTTAGGTGATGCATTATTTTCCTGTCGCTTTGTTTTAATCTGTGAGTGATTACTTTCTTATTTGTTCAAATATTTGTCTGTTCTGTATTTGTCCAGTTCAGTTCTGACGCCTCCTGCCATTGGGATGAAATGGAGTCTTGATGATGGCGGAGAATCGTCCGGTATGGTAACCAAGAGAACAAGGCGGAAGTTATTGGGACAGGACTTTTGATCATGCTTATTTGAGCGACATGAATGTCTATTTTCAATTGGATTTGACGTGTACAATAGAGCATTGTACTATACCATCGGTTATATCTTATCCTGAAGAGTTAGTCTCCATCCATTTATTTGTTCAGCATTTTTTTGATTGTTTGTGATTTCATTTTACATTTAAATGTAAGATGGCAGCTGCTGTATATTAAGCCATTTCATTTAACTTTTTCTTTATTTTGCTCAGTTTACGATTAACTGTATGTTTGGGAGGTATTGGACAATGTCCAAAGACTATTTTGTATCTTGAAATAAAAATTATATTTAATGAATTATACAAAACAAACGTAGTATTACTCTCCTCAGTTTCACACGTCCTCCAGCTATTTTTTTTTACAACTTTTCCTTTTGAATGGCGAAATCCCAAGTATAAATACACACAAGGGTAAAAACAAATGTATTGAGCAAAATAGTATTTTTTTTAGACAACTGCAAACTTCAAGAAGTTGGTCTGATGTGATAAATTAATGACAAGTCCAAAAAGGGATAGAAACTAAGGCTTTTCTGGTTCGTGATTTACTTAAAGGCAATGTTGCAAGTTACAGTTAAATACAAATAGAATATACACCTCTTGTAGATGGGAAATTTAATTTGATGCTATTATTTGGAGAGTTTCTCCCATTCTCTGCAGATCCACTCAATCTCTGTCAGGTTGGATAGAGATGTAGTTTCTGCACAGCTATTTTCAGGTCTCTCCAGAGATTCAAGTCTAGGCTCTGGCTGGCCCACTCAAGGACATTAAGGCTAGTCCCAAAGCCACTACTGATGTCCTAAGCGCTCTAGAGCAGGTTTTCATCAAGGATCTCTCTGTACTTTGCTCTGTTCATCTTTCCCTCAATCCTGACTAGTCTCCCAGTCCCTGCCGCTGAAAAACATCCCCACAGTATGATGTTGCCACCACCATGCTTCACAGTAGGGATGGTATTTGCCAAGTGATGAGCGGTGCTTAGTGTCCTCCAGACGTGCTTGGCATTCAGGCCAAAGAGTTTATTCTTGGTTTCATCAGACCAGAGAATCTTGTTTCTCATGGTCAGAGTCCTTTAGGTGCCTTTTGGCAAACTCGAAGCGGGCTTTCATGTGCCTTTTACTGAAGAGTGGCTTCCGTCTGGCCACTCTACCACAAAGGCCATGATTGGTGGAGTGCTGCAGAGATGGTTGTCCTTCTGGAAGGTTTTCCCTTCTCCACAGAGTCACTTTGACAGAGCTCCAGAGTTCCTATCTGGTTCTTGGTCACCTCCCTGACCAAGGCACTTCTCCCCCGAATGCTCAGTTTGGCCGGTCAGACAGCTCTAGGAAGAGTCTTGGTGGTTCCAAACTTCTTCCATTTAAGAATGATGGAGGCCACTGTGTTCTTGGAGACCTTCAATGCTGCAGACATTTTTTGGTACCCTTCCCCAGATCTGTGCCTCGACACAATCCTGTCTCGGAGCTCTACAGACAATTCCTTTTGACCTCGTGGCTTGGTTTTTGCTCTGACATACACTGTCAACTGTGGGACCTTTTTTCTATAGACAGTTGTGTATGACTTTCCAAATCAATTACATATCCCAAGTGGACTCCCAAGTTGTAGAAACATCTCAAGGAGGTTCAATGGAAACCCGAGCTCAATTTTGAGTCTCATAGTAAAGGGTCTGAATACTAATGTAAATAAGGTATTTAATTTTTTTTTTTTTTAACTTGTTTTCACTTTGTAATTATGGGGTATTGTTTGTAGATTGATGAGGAAAAATTATAATTTAATCTATTTAAGATTATGGGAACATACAGAGGCCAAAATGATAGACTATTGTGTAGTTAGATGAGAAGATACTGACTATATGACTGGACATTTGTCTCCTGTAAGAATGACACTGGGACAATTCATCATTACCAATATATGGGTAGTGCAAACCAGCCAACAGAATGGCATGCAAAATGAATACACAACTGTTCTGTGTGTAATTTAGCATGTTATCTTGCAGGGTAAGCTAGTGGTTTGAAATCAGTAATCCTATATTGGAACAAACAGTTCAATCTATTGATGTTGCTAGAGATGTGACAGAATAATATAAACAAACTATAATAATTGTTGCAATGCGACCTTGTGCACGCCAGTCTGTTAGTAGCTCTGTCAGCCGTTGAAACCAATAGATAGGAGAATAACTTTAATTTGTTTTAATTATTAGTGTCGGTCGAACAGGGCGAAAATGATCATATTCATTCTGCAACCCGTTCTGCAGCCATGTGACGCACATGTGCATCAAGTACGGAAAATGCGGGCTAGACATCCTGCAAAAACAACATATGGTAAAATGCATGTGCATCTGGTGGACATATGGCGTCAGAAAAAAATTAAAGCAGACGAGTGATGTGAGGAAAGTGGGAAAAGGATGGCTGTTCAGCTTGGAGCGCATTTTTCTATTTGGGGGGGGGGGGGTCGCCGCTTTGCCCAAAAAGTCACACTACAGGCACCCTGGAAGTAAGTTTGCATGATCAGACTTTCGAGCTGCTGCTGGGAGAGGGAACAAACGTCTAACCTCAATGCTTGAAATACATTTGTAATATTTGTCTACTTGTCGTTTATTTTCGTTGTCTAAAAATGAAGTGCCTTCCCACCGGATTCATCCTTAAAAGTGCCTTATTTCCCTTATTGCTCACCTTTCAATTGATCTATGGAACGCGGTCCCGGTATAACCAGGGGTATAACATGTTCCAGGGAAGCGCATACTCTGGCTCAGAACAAAGACAAAGGAATAAGTGAGTGAAGTTTTCATTAAAGTGTATACTGTTTATACAGTAATTTGATACTTGTGTGTAGTTTTGACATCATTTATGGTGATTGTCTCTAATAGTCTAAATTGTCTAGAATATACCTATTTTAATTATTTCTTATGCCTCACAGTAGGCCTATACTGAATTAAATGTTTTTTTTATTTAGCATCGACAGAACAAAAAAAACAAATTCGTATAGGCCTACACATATAGCTTTCTCTTTGTTTTGTTGTTGAATGGAATACACATTGGCATGTACAATTTCGCTGCAATCTCATAAAATTATGAAATCAACATTTATGGTAGGCTATAGAATGATTTAGATTATTCGACTTAATTTCTATAGAATAGGCAGCATTTTTTTCGTGGTCATTTTGTGTGACACAAATGCTTTTCCAGAAACTGGTGCGCATACGTTGTGCACAAGAACGTGAGCTGTGCGGTCGTGGGGGGTATGGAGAGCTTTGTGCAGCCGGAGTCAGCGCCTTGCCGGAAGCATCAGCCCAACTGCGCGCAACAAGTGATGTAAGTTGAGTGCTGCTATTTTGATTAGTCTAAAGAGCCGTGTTACAGCAGTGACTCAACATAATCAAGTATGATGACTTTGAACACTTATGCCGCATTCATGTGCTAGTAGGAACTAGGAAACTCTGAAATGTCCGCTATGCTAACTGTTGAATGCAGCACCCGTTAGCAAGTCGGACATTTGAGTTTCGTAATTCCGACTAGTACATGAACGCAACATTAACTTTGAACGTTCATTCCGTGTTTCAAACAATAGAGCTAGCCAGCGTGTAGTCTTAAAACCCGGAAATTAGTTACCTCTGGTTCATTCAGACATCCCTATGGGGAAAGAATATGGTTTTGGAATAAACACCGAAAATAAGGTCTGAGGTTAACACAAGCTCAGGAGATCTTATACGTTTTGTTCTATGAGATAATAGCAGTCAGTTAACATAACCTTTATTAATTATGAAGCCTTTGTGCTTTTTCCCCCACAACGTCATCAAATTCACAAATTGATGTTAGCTGATGAATATGATTTCATAGAACAAAACATAAGATCTAAGCCTGTGTTTACCACAGACCTTTTCTGCGTTTATTCAAAAACCCTACAAAAATGCCATTCATTTTCCTCATCGGCATTGTCTAACGAACAATGGCGGAGTTGGTGCCTACAAAAAGAGCCCATTACTATTTCTCTCTAGTGTTAAGGATCCATGGTTGGTCCCATCCTCTGCCTGAGACGGTCTCTAAGAAATAGTATTCAAAACACTGTCACATGATTGCATTGTTTATGGGCATACCGACTCAACGTGTGTAAATGTCTGTGATCTTTGCACCCACTGGATGGTGTGTAGTGATACCCCCAGGACATAGGCCCCTACTTGTCCCGTCATCCTCTGTAATCTGCCTTCACCCCTTTCGATCATCAGATTATTCTATATTTACGACAGACAAGTGAATTTGATTGACTTATTCTTTGCGGTCTATTTGTCAGTGTCTGCGACGAGTAAAATGTCAACGAGCCATTGAGCTTTATGGAAGATAAGGGGGGATAAAGGATTGTGCAGCTGAGAAGAATAGGTCCTTTATCTGCCTAGACTGTAAATAAGCAACTGCCTGTACTGGCACGCATTGGCACTGTTACTCACAGCCCCCCTGTGCAACATCAGAGGCATCTGACACATTTCTCCCCGGGTTGGCTGCTTTCGTGTGTGTTATTATTGAACACCATGTCGGGCAACAAGCAGCCAGCTCTGTGAGAATGTCCTGGGGCCAATGACGAAGCGTGGTTCCACATTTGACTGGGTGTGAATGGTGGAAAATATGAAGCAGCGTTAAAAGGAGTGCGTGATTAATTAGGAGTGTGACTGGCTAGCTAGCCCATCTGGAGTTTGTCATCATAAATAAACAGATCGTTATCGCCTGACAAAGCATTGTTCACATTTCATGAACATAAAGGCCCATTTGAAATTTGGAAAGCAGAAGGTCACTGTAGAATAACTCTGAGGGGGTTTATGCGGTGCTCATAGTTGCTAGAGTATGTCTTGGTTGAAGTCTTTCCTTTGAGATGTTCCCAATATCAATCATGGTTATATTGATTAAATCTGTTGTTAAACTATGAATATCATTACAATTCCTAATTTGAGAGGACTGCCAGTCAAGTTAAATCAATACAATCCCCCCCATTGTAGAAAATGTGAAGGCAGCTTTTGGTCATCCGTTTCTTTGCCATCTTTCTTTTTTCCAGGTATCGGACCCAATTCCGCCCCATGTATAAGGTTGGCTATAAGCTGGTGACAGAGCTGGAGTGGAGGTGCTGTCCAGGCCACCAGGGTCAAGACTGCAAAGACTTGAAAGGCATCCCATCCAGTCAGACAGTGCTGGGGCCTCGGCCCACCCTGCCTCCTGCCCCAGAGACACAGGGTAGGGGAAAGTTGCTCAAACCCACATCGCCTTGTAGAGACAGATACCTGACCCTAAACATGACTAATATGCTTGTTTTCTCATATGATTCCTTTAGGAATGTTTTTGCACTAATGTAATAATGTTAAACATAGATTACACCCACAATTAGATGTAAGTTTCTGAGATGAAAAGAGGATTTATCCTAACCATCTGATAATCCCCCTGTAGATCCGGGACATCAGGCATGGGGTCAGAGTGGCCACCCCTGGGGGGCAGGGAGGCAGCCAGGAGGTCAGACGGGCCAAGAGCCGGCAGGGGGCCAGGGAGGGAGTCAGACGACACAGCAGCTGGAGGAGGTGGTACAGCGTCTGTCCCAGCAGATTCTAGACATACAGTCAGCCATGACCAGCCTGTCGGCCAACCTGAGGGTGGACCTGCAGGAGGACGCCAGCAAGATGCTGGTCACGCTGCTCAACGTCTTGCGGCAGCCAGACCGCGTGCGTGGGGAGCAGCAGAGCATGCTGCTGCAGGGCCTTTCACTGGAAAAAGAATACAACACGGTGGACATTGACAAGTTCACGAGCAAGATCAACCACCTCAACGACACCATAAACACCAAGAGCAATGTACTGGACGACCTCCAAGCCAGAGTCAACCACCATGACGGACAGCTCCACCTGCTAATGGAGGCCAGCCCGGCCTCACCCCCTCCCTCTCCTCCGGCCAATGATGCGACCCTGCGCGCCTATGTGGACACAAAGTTCCACGCCCTGAAGGACGAGATGATGGAGGGCATGGAGATCAAGATGGCAGACCTGAAGAACTCATGTGACTATAAGATCCTGTCGGTTCAGGAGCAGTGTGCGGGCCAGGAGAACAGCTACCTGAGCCTGACCGAGCTCCTCGAGTCCAAGGAGATGAACCTCCGCAAGGAGATCCAGGACTTCAAGAACCAGCTGCCTAATTCACAGAGGGGAGACGGAACCCCTCCAGGGGTGGAAGAGCTGCGAAAGGAGCTGTTCCGGGTTGCTGAGGCCCAGCTGATCCTCCAGTCCAGCCTAGAGAAGAAGTCCAAGCCTGACCCACTCCTGCCCCGTGTGGAAGAGCTGGAGGCCCGTCTCAACATGTCGGAGAGGAGCGAGAAGGTGCGCAGCCTCTTCCTGGAGGAGAAGCTGAGGAGAGAGGGGGCGGAGGGGGCCGCAGACCTGAAGAAGGCTATGGAGGACAGGATGAGCTCCATGGAGGACCGGGTCACCACTCTACTGGTGGAGATAAGCAGCCCTGTATCTGGGGCGCAGACTGCGCTAGAGGCACTGCAGAGTGCTCAGGCTCTGGAAGACAGACTCAATTCCCTAGAACAGCTGTGCTCTACAGAGTGCAAGTCTGACCAACCGGCCATAGAGCGCATTCAACAGAACCTCCGGGTCTACAGAACTAGCCTAGACACAATTCAGTCTAACATCAATGGGCATTCAGCTAGTCTTGCAGACATGGAAGAGTTTGTCCAAGGGCAGCTCCTGAACCATACCGCCAGTCTTACAGATGTGCAGGAAGAACTAGGAGCTCTTAAAGAACGTATTGGAGGACAGCAGGGTTCTCTGTCAGCCTTGGGTCTCTCTCTTAGCGAGCAGTCCCTGGAGCTCCAGGGGCAGCTTCTGAACCACAGTGCCAGCCTTACAGGCGTGGAAGAAGCGCTAGGAGCTCTCAGTGGGCGTATGGGACTACAGAAGGGCTCTCTGTCAGACTTGGGTATCTCTCTCAGTGATAATCTTAAAGATGTGCAGGAAGAGCTGGGAGCTCTTAGTGGGCGTATGGGAGAGCAGGAGGGTTCTCTGTCGGCCCTGGGTCTCTCTCTCAGCCAGCAGTCCCTGGAGCTCCAGCAACTGAACACCTGTTGCCTGAGCAGTGCAGGGCCAGCCCAGAAGGCCAAGGGCCTGCTACAGCTCCACCTGACCCAGAGAGAGGAGCTGAGGGCCAGGCTGGAAGAGCTGGACAAGGAGGTGAAGGCTGAGGCAGACCACTGCAGCAACAGGACCGAGGGCGTAGCTCTGGACGTTGCCAGCATGGACAGCCGGGTTACCAGCTTGGAGAACATGTGTGGTAGGCTGGAACCCATCTCCAGCAGCCTGCACAGGATCAAGGAAGGGCTGAACAAGCATGTGACCGGCTTGTGGAACTGCATCAACCAGATCAATGGCACCTTGCAAGCCCACACCAAGGACATCAGAGGACTGAAGGGAACATACCAGAACCTCCAGGACCACTACTCAGGTATCACCCAGGCCCTACATCATCTGACCACCAGTCCTGAGAACAGTGGTAAGACTTGACATTGAGATTGACAACTTTGCTTGCTGAAAATTTGCATGATTATTCCAACACTCCAGGTTATATCTCCCATATGTTCTTAAACCTACAGCTCCCCTGCGACAACTTCTCCAGCTAAGTTTCCTACTGGTTACATTGCAGTAATATAATAATATACACTGTGTACAAAACATTAGGAACACCTTCCTAATATTGAGTTGCACCCCCATTAGACTCAATTCGTCAGGGCATGGTCTCCACAAGGTGTTGAAAGCGTTCCACAGGGATGCTGGCTCATATTGACTCCAATGCTTCCCACAGTTGCTTCCATTTAGCAGATGCCAAACTTAGTCATGCGTGCATATATTTTACGTACGAGTGGTCCCAAGAATCGAACCCACTATCCTGGCAGTGCAAGCACCATGTTCTACCAACTGAGCTACAGAGGACCACTGCAATATAAGGGCAATTCCACAGTAACGGAATTGTGCAGAGAATCACATTTTGGTTAATGAACTACAGTAAGTGAAGTTCACTCGGCAACAGAATTGCGGTAACGGAATGGGTCCCCGATCTATACTGCACAGAAATGCATAATTATGGATATGAATGTCATTCTCTTCACGGTGATGTATCCTGAATAGGTACACACAGGTAGAAATATGCAATATCCTCCTTTATGCATATTTGGGGATTATTCTACACACTGGCTATTACTTTAATGTTTGGGAGTGGAAAACAAGGCCAAATCAGAATCCATCATAGATGTCTGTTTCACAAGTTAGAGTAGAGTGGAGTTCATTACATTAGAGTCTACTCAACTTATTTTTTACTTTACTATGATTTGGTTTAGTTTTGGTCATGCCGGGACCAAAAATCAACATCTGTGGATATTGAAATTAAAGCCGGTCTTGACCATACCAAAAACGACATCTGTGAATGTTGAGATCAAGGCCAGGGTGGACCAAATTTCAACTACTTTTCAGTGTCCATGGACGTCCGTTTGTTGGTCAGTGTTCAGTGGATAAGAATGATAGTTGCAGTAAATGGAAAGAGAGGGGGCTCATGGGTAGGTGTCAGTAAAAGCCGGGAGAGGTGACATTAACTAGCAAGAGTGAGGCGGAGCAAGAGGTTTATGTAACTGAGCAAGTGAGTTAAGTCAGTTATTTACAATGACGGCCGACCCCGGCCAAACCCTAACCCGGACGACGCTGGGCTAATTGTGTGCCGCCCTATCACGGCCTGGAATCGAACCAGGGTCTGTAGTGACGCCTCTAGCACTGAGGTGCAGTGCTTTAGACCGCTGCGCTAGCCTTAAACACCAGACAGAAAGAAAAAGAAAACCTTTGAGTTGAACTAACCTTATGCCAGTGGAAGGGAGGACTGTAAGCAGGTGTCCCAACGGTGGTTGGTGACTACTATGATTTCCCATTGTAGCCAATTCAATTACATTAATTCCGTGACGGATTTTTCAGAAATCCCATTACCAATTTGGTAACAGAGTTGAGTTTTAACCACTTAGTAATTCATAAACCAATAGATATCAGTAAAAACACCAACTAATTGGTAGAGCTACTCTTACTTGTTACTTCTGTGAACTTTCATCGTACTACTTCCTCATGAAGGGGAGACATTTGAAAATATCTTAACGATATGCCGGTTTTTGGTAACAGAATTTCAAGGCAAAGGGCAATTGTTCTTAAACTTACACAAGGCAAATCATTTCTCCAAAACGATAAGTGTTATTAGTTGGTAGGGTTGTTTACCTCAACATTATTGGGTTTTGAAGTATTTTTAATACCTTTAAGATTTTCTGGTAGATGTTTTCTAAGACACCTTTTTCATCTGTTTGACCAGAAATCTAAGCCTTTGCTAATATTTAGGATGGAAAATGATTGAATTTTTTAAATTTTTTATTATTTTCTCTTACTCTTACTTTTCATTTGACATGCTCCTATAAACTTCACATGTCGGTGCTCATGGGTCCTTTTTACATGGAAATGACCATCATCCAGGTGTTCCAGTAGCAGAGACTGGTGATTACAATCAAATGGTGCTAATAAGATCAACTTCAGAGCTGCAGCTGGGGCCAATTTGAGTTGTGTTGAATGTAGGACGTTTCGTTGAGTGTATGAGAACAGAGCGAGAGAAAGAGGAGGGGGGGGGGGCTGGATTTCCATCTCACTGCGTCCTGACTCCGGGGCGGCAGCAATGATTGAACACACATGGTCTTTATAATAGACCCGGTTTGTGTTAAGCAATGCCTGGGCTTTAAGGGATTATCACCGTGCATGCATTTCTGTAGTAACTACTTCTGTCGTGACTAATCTTGCTGTCCCATGGTCATCTGTGAGTTCAAAAACCCCATATCCTTTTACATGATGGATAACTAGTGTGGACATGGACTAAGTTATAAATGATGGTGCCCAGGTGACTCAACCAGGAATAAAGGCACCGGAAGCACACTCCATAACATTTATGAGCATAGTGCCTCTTCTGAATACAGCTCAACATGACTGGTTTACAGAGCAGCTCTGCACACTCCTGTCTGGAAGTCCCATGGGGAAGGGGCCCTGGTCCTGGCTGTGAAGCCAGAGACTTTAGATCGGAGTCACTATTTCTCAATTCTGGGTGTAGCTCTGGAAGTCAAGTGTGAGCCTTAATAACAGTCTTACTTAGAAAGACAGATGTCACACTTTTCCCATTGTGCAAAATGTGCACATGGAGACTAAGAAATGAAGTGTCAGTAGCCCGCCCTTCACTTGTAACAACTTATGTTTAAAATCATTATTCTGTCAGCTGGAATGTTTGGGTTGTACTCCTCAGAGGGCAGCTCGCTAATCATATGTTCCAGACTGGATGCTGTTTTACCACAGGTCACATTGGGATGTCTTTGTCTCAAACTTGGCTCACTGCTTCACTTTTGTCCTGGACTGGCTTGCACAGTTGACTACTTATAAGGACGTGGAAAGTGATGTCCGTTATAGGGACGTCGGTCATTGGCTTATCAATTGTCTACTTATAGGAACCAATCAGATGGTTTTTTATTTGAGAGCAGAGGGGCCCAAGTATCTCAGTGGGTTCAGATCAGGTGCTTCTGGGTTGACATGACATCGCACCCTCCTACCTCCTAACTCTTTCTTCCCCCCCAGTGCCCTTGTGTTCCATCCCTCTCTCCATATCTCCCTGCTCCCTTTTGCTCTGGTGTTGTTGAATCTGTTTAGCACACTGGCCTGGCTGTGTCTCTCTCCTCTCTCTAAATAAAAACACAAGGCTCTATTTTGGACTGCCGCTAAGGAAGCGCAAGTGTCAAATGCACATTGGTTTGCCATTTCATCATGCAAAAAACTGGCGCACCGGCATATTCCAGCCCTGACACCAGGTTTGGTATTTTACCTGTCTAACTTCAGCTTGCTTGCGCTGAGGTGGCAACATTTGAGCGGTGTCCTTAAAAACAAGTGCAAAAGTTTCACATTTCATGCAGCTGTAATGGGAAGTTTTGAGACCCACAAAGCAGGTCTTGTCAGTAACGCAGTTGATAATGGCATGGATGTTGAGAGCGGGAGCGTAGCCTTTCCTGCCATGTTGCACAGTGCCCACGGAAGGAGAGATGCACCTTTTGTCCTGGTGAATCTCATATTTAGAAACATTTTTAAAAATATTGGTTTCCTCCATTTTATTTGATTAAAAACCAAGCATAGCCTACCCTCCCCTTAATTAATCAAGGCTGGTTTAGCAGCATTACACAGCTGCAGGTTTTTATCCTGGCCATTAACCAAAAGTAGCCTAAAAATAAAGGAGTTTTGAGTGGTCTACTGAGAATCCTTTGAAATATGAGGATTTGCCTTCATGCTTTTCCTTATTCACTTCACATACCTCAATCAATCAAATGTTTTTATAAAGCCCTTTTTGCATCAGCAGATGTCACAAAGTGCTGTACAGAAACCCAGCACTAAAACCCCAAACAACAAGCAATGCAGATGTAGAAGCACGGTGGCTAGGAAAAACTCCCTACAAAAAGGCAGGAACCTAGGAAGCCACCTAGAGAGGAACCAGGCTCTGAGGGGTGGCCAGACTTCTTCTGGCTGTACTGGGTGGAGATTATAAATGAGTGACTGCCATTAAGGCAAGAATGTTCTTCATGATGTTCATTGATGACCCAACAGGGTCAAATCATAATCACAGTGGTTGTAGAGGGTGCAAGAGCTCAGTACCTCAGGAGTAAATGTCAGTTCGCTTTTCATAGCCGAGCATTCAGCAGTCGAAAACAGCAGGTCCAGGACAAGGTAGCAGACAAGTCAGGGTTCCATAGCCGCAGGTAGAACAGTTGAAACTGGAGCTTCAGCACGACCAGGTAGACTGGGGACAGCCAGGAGTCATCAGGCCAGGTAGTCCTGAGGCATGGTCCTAGGGCTCAGGTCCTCCAGGAGGGGAGAGCGGGAGACACCACTAGCCCCCCGGGTACATAGACTTTTGCAGCATAGATACCTACATTTCGCTTGTTCAAGTAGGTTGTCTATCCCCATTTTCAAAGAGCACCCCTCGTCCTATTACCAAAGACAAACTCCTCCAAACTATTCAGTCACCCTATAATGTCATATCAACGGTAGATTATTTTGAGAATCTGCTACGCACGTAGGCAACTATACAATTGACAGGGACCTAGCAGTTTGTATGGGACGGCAGGTAGCCTAGTGGTTAGAGCTTTGGGCCAGTAACTGAAAGGTTGGTGTATCGAATCCCAGAGCTGACAAGGTAAAAATCTGTCGTTCTGGCCCTGAACAAGGCAGTTAACCCACTGTTCCCCGGTAGGCCGTCATTGTAAATAAGAATTTGTTCTTAACTGGCTTGCCGAGTTAAATAAAGTTTCAATAAATTGATGTGTGAATGTTATACGTAAAGACATTTAGGCCTACAGTACAGACCCGATCCTTTAAAAAAAATATTGTTGGTGGTTGAAAAATGTTATTCTTTGTTTAATTGGATTAAAAACCAACCTTTTTAGAAAGTTTGGCCGTCCATGAATTTAGGGTGAGGACAGACATGGCTCGAATGCAATGCAATTTCATCTACTAGTTCTAGAAAAGTGCAAATATGATCTGTAAGATGGTTCCAACATTACATTTGCAAACAGAACAACATTCCCCCTCTTTATATTGGATCTTTATCCAGCTGCTGTGAAAAGTTTGGATGTGTGTAAAACCCTACATAGTCTTAAGTTTCCTTGTCTGTATTATACAGCCACGGGGAGCAATTATGGTGCCTAGAACTGTATTTAGACAGCCTATTTAAAACAGTTTTTTTTTTTAATTGTTCAAATTTGATTTGAATTCTACACTTTCTTTTTAGGCCTAATCAATAGCCTAGTGAATTGAATCTTGCTTATTGACTACTTGTGGCATGTCCCTTCTCCAGACTGCCATTTACAGTAGGCATAGCCCCTATATCAGTGTGAATGCTCTAGCCTATGTATGTTTAACAATGTAAGTCCATATGGCAGCAATGCAATTACAACAATGTGGACTGCAGACATGTTCAACATATATTTAGCAAATATGGGCCAGGCTATTTCACGAACTAAGCTATAATGGACTAGCATTCGAATTAGAGTTGATGACAAAGTAATGCATATGTAAAAACACAACTTGAAGCAACCACATATTTAGCCATGGAGCACATTTTGATTGGCCAATAAGGGGCATCGACACACCCACAACTTGTTTATTCATCAAAACCCACTCCTTTCGCAGCACCACTCACTACTGCACCCATAACTCCAGTTGTGAAAATAGCAAAAAATATTTGACACACCCCCGAATCTAAAACGCCAGCGCTAAGATTGTGTTAGGTTTGTTCAAATGTAGCCCACAGGTTGCATTTCAAATGGAACCCTATCCACTATATAGTGCACTTCTTTTGACCAGAGCCCTAAGAACCCTGGGGACGCAGACACAGTGAGCAGTCAAGGCTTTCCCCTGAGCCACATGTTCTGCTCTGTACTGCCATGACATCATACACACCCTACCCCCTAAAGTTAGAGCGCGAGTAAGCGCTGGATGGAGGGACCTAGATTAGGGATCCTCAATTTTCCTCAGTGGTTTAGATAATAAATGTCTTGATTGCTGAAAGAAAACAAGCAGATTTTCCTAAAATGGCATGTTTGGCTGCTCACCGACTGACAATTCCGGCTTGACAAATGCCAAATTTAGCTTGGCTTGTTGACCGGTCTGAAAATCAAGTCCAAACTGCTAACAGATTTGGCTCGGCTATTTAGGTTGTGTGTTCATTGGTTTGGAGCTCTATTGCAAAACACCGTGCTCGGGAGAAAGATATTTTGTTAGGATTATCAAAAGTGTAGTTTAAGGCAATTTCCCAAACCATTAGTGACAACCAAGCAGCTAATAAGGTCTCTCCTGATCCTACCAATCACTCCCCAAAGATTAGCTGTGTGTGTGTGTGTGTTCTTGTTTGTTCTCCCATGTGTGTCTGTGAGAACCACACATGCAATATGCCCAACCTTGCTTTGCCTCACCACCATCCAGAGGTTTCCTGACAATGGGATCTCCACATTACACTAAGTACCACTTCCTCAGTGTGTATGATGTTTGTGTCTGAAGCAAGTATGCTTACTTAACAGCACATCCTTTTCATTGTGTTTGACAGAGTGGCCTCGGGTCACTAAAATCCTGTTACCAGACAACACTTAAGGGTTCTGTTATGGCCAGTAAAGAGAACCTATTATGCCACCTCAGAGTCTATAATGCTCAGGTCAATGACCCTATGATAAATACGGAAGGCTGTAGGATGACAGTCTGACACACTGGCCAATTGTGAAAACCCTGGGAGAGAGAGATGGTTGCATCCCAAAGTGGCAATCTATTCCCTTTACAGTGCACTACATTTGACCAGGCCACCATGTGCTCTTGTCAAAAAGAAGTGCGCTGTAAAGGGAAGAGGGTGCCATTTGGGACGCAGGGCTCTGGCATCACAGGTGCTGGCCCAGATGGTCCAGAGCAGTGGCAGTCGGTGGAGGAGGACAATATTTAGTTTTTATGAGCATGGCCTTCTGACAAATCACTTGGCTCCCGCGGCAGTAAACACGTCACTTTAGTCTCTTGCTAAAAACCACCTTGTAACTGCTCATTTTTATTCCGCGCTGTCCCACTAAACAAATGTGATGTATTAATTGTTACAGGTTTAAGATGAAGATATCCAATTATCACTTCTTCCCCTGAAAGTAGACTTCAGGTCCAAATTCTGGGAGTGAATGCATTTATTTCCGAAATCCCAGGCTCTGGATCGTGTCCGTTTTGGCTCAGGCTGACTCGTAAATCTGGTCTGTGGTACTAAACTGCTGTACAGTGGTTATGATGTGGTATGTAACATGGGCGACCACACGGATTCTTACGTGTCCTCAGACTGGTGGAGGGAATACTGTGCGAATGGCCCGGCTGTGAGTGTAGAGTTATCCGGATACATTGTAACACTCCCTCCAAGGCTACAGCTGCAATTGTTTACATCCACCTCTTTAATCATGGTGCACACATGCACACACACGTTGGCGCCCCATCCTTTAATAATTACCCTGGGATTGGGGCTGAGATTGGCATTCAGTCGGAGTCATCCAGGCCCAAATACACACACACACTAAACGTCACACGTGGAAATGCCGCCTCAGTCCCTCCTGTGGTGTTTTACAGGTTGCTAGTAGTCTCTTCTCTGTGTCGTGTTTAATAGGGAGTAGGGTGAAGCTGCCCCCTAGACTGTGATCTTAGTTTCAGTTCAGCATTTTCCACACTAATGGTTGGGGGAAGTTGATCCTAGATAAGAGCTCCCTCTTAAAAAGTTTTAGTGTTGATTTTGGGGATAGGCCCGCCTGGTGACTTGGTATGCAGGTATGCTATTAATGTACAGCCTAGTCCCTTTCTGAAAGAGTTTGGACATATTGCCGGTGGTCTCTTTCAGACTGCTCAGGATAATAATGTTGTAGGAGTAGGCTGAAGTTGCCCCTGCCTGGACACTCTTGGGTCCGTTATGCATATTCCCCACTAATGGTTAAAGGGCAATTCCGCCACTTTTCAACTACATACTGTATTCATTTTCTCCAGCACCATACCAGTATATATACAAATTAGTGGATTTGGTTATTTCAGTCACACCTGTTGCTGACATATATAAAATCAGGCACACAGGCATGCAATCTCCATAGACAAACATTGGCAGTAGAATGGCCTTACTGAAAAGCTCAGTGACTTTCAAAGTGGCACCATCATAGGATGCCACCTTTCCAACAAGTCAATTCGTCAAACTTCTGCCCTGGTCAACTGTAAGTGCTGTTATTGTGAAGTGGAAACGTCTAGGAGCAACAACGGCTCAGTCGCAAAGTGGTAGCCCACACAAGGTCACAGAACGGGACTGCCGATTGCTGAAGCACCTAAACATAAGCCATACTCAGTTACAACACTCACTGCTGAGTTCCAAACTGCCTCTGGAAGCAACGTCAGCACAAGACCTGTTCGTCAGGAGCTTCATGAAGAAATGTGTTTCCATGGCCGAGCAGCTGCACACAAGCCTAAGATCACCATGCGCAATGCCAAGTGTCGACTGGAGTGGTGTAAAGCTCGCTGCAATTGGACTCTGGAGCAGTGGAAACGGGTTCTCTGGAATGATGAATCACGCTTCACCATCAAATCAAATTTTATTTGTCACATATACATGGTTAGCAGATGTTAAAGCGAGTGTAGCGAAATGCTTGTGCTTCTAGTTCCGACAATGCAGTAATAACCAACGAGTAATCTAACAATTCCACAACAACTACCTTATACACACACAAGTGTAAAGGGATAAAGAATATGAATGAGTGATGGTACAGAACTGCATAGGCAAGATGCAGTTGAAGGTATAGAGTACAGTATATACATATGAGATGAGTAATGTAGGGTATGTAAACATTATATTAAGTTGCATTGTTATGGCAGTCCAAATGGACTAATCTAGGTTTGGCGGATGCCAGGCGAACCCTACCTGCCCGAATGCATAGTGTGCCAACTGTAAAGTTTGGTGGAGGAGGAATAACAATCTGCGTCTGTTTTTCATGGTTCGGGCTAGGCCTCTTAGTGCCAGTGAAGGGAAATCTTAACTCTACAGCATACAATGACATTCTAGACGATTCTGTGCCTACGACTTTGTGGCACCAGTTTTGGCCCTTTCCTGTTTCAGCATAATGCTCCCGTGCACAAAGCGAAGTCCATACAGAAATGGTATGTCGATCAGTTTGGAAGAACTTGACTGACCTGCACAGAGCCCTGACCTCAACCCCATCGAACACCATTGGGATGAATTGGAACGCCGACTGCAAGCCAGGCCTAAATCGGCAAACATAAGTGCCCGACCTCATTAATGATCTTGTGGCTGAATGAAATGGAGAAATGTTCTAACATCTAGTGGAAAGCCTTCCCAGAAGAGTTGAGGCTGTTATAGCTGCAAAGGGGGGACCAACTCCATATTAATGATTTTCAATGAGCACGTGTCCAAATACTTTTGGTCAGTGAGAATATTTGAAAATGGACGTTTCTTAAAAAGATAGGTCCTAAAAAATGCTTCTCTGTGACATCACACGATAGGATTAAAAGTAAGAAACTGATTTTCAAAACCTGCATCCAGTTTCTAGCTCCCCACATCACCTGCAAATCTGTGTTTGAAAATCAATATTTAAAAAAAGTAACTTTTGATTATGTCATCAGATACAACCTCTTAACTTTATCCCCCCCCCTACAAAACGTTGAAATGTGCCATTTTCACATATGGGAAATTCCATGGTAACGGAATTACGCTGAGACGGTCTCACTTCAAAAAGTTACAAAACAAAAACTATTGATTTCAAAGTTTAAACAAACTGTACACATTTTTACTATTTCCACAAAACATTTTACAAACACACACTTACTGGAAGAACTGTGCAGATGCAGTTTGGCAACATAATTTTGCCCCCAAACAAGACCACATTTGGTTGGTCCAGACCAGACCAAATCTGAACCAATCATAGACATCTATGTTTCACAAGATTTGACAGTACAGCAGAGTTCAGTACAGTAAATTATACTGCACTTTACTGTGCTGTACTAAACTCTACTGTACAGTGCTGTGCTATTCTCTACTTTTCTTTATTGTACTCTACTGTTCTCTACCATGCTTTACTGTACTGTGCTGTCCAAACTTATGATTTTACTAAGTTACAGTTCATATAAGGAAATCAGTCAATATAAATAAATTCATTAGGCCCTAATCTATGGATTTCACATGACTGGAATACAGATATGCATCTGTTGGTCACAGATACTCTTTAAAAAAAAAGTAGAGGCGTGGATCAGAAAACTAGTCAGTATCAGATGTGACCACCATTTGCCTCATGCGGCCTGACACATCTACTTCGCATAGAGATGATCAGGCTGTTGATTGTGGCCTGTGTAATGTTGTCCCACTCATCTTCAATGGCTGTGCGAAGTTGCATCGATAAAATGCAATTGTGTTCATTGTCTGTAGCTTATGCCTGCCCATACCATAACCCCACTGCCCCCATGAGGCACCCTGTTCACAACGTTGACATCAGCAAACTACACGACACCATACACGCAGACTGCCATCTGCCCGGTACAGTTGAAACCGGGATTCATCCATGAAGAGCACACTTCTCCAGTCTGCCAGTGGCCATCGAAAGTGAGCATTTGCCCACTGAAGTCAGTTATTTTGCTGTGCAAACTCAGTTTCAACAGCTGTCCGGGTGGCTGGTCTCAGACGATCCCGCAGGTGAAGAAGCCGGATGTGGAGGTCCTGAGCTGGCGAGGTTACACGTGGTCTGTGGTTGTGAGGGTGGTTGGACGTACTGCCAAATTCTCTAAAACAACATCGGTGTCAGCTTATGGTAGAAAAATGAATATTAAATTCTCTGGCAACAGCTCTGGTGGACATTCCTGCAGTCAGTATGCCAATTGCACTCGCTCAAATTTTAGGGTGGCCTTTTATTGTCCCCAGCACAAGGTGCACTTGTGTAATGATCATGCTGTTTAATCAGCTTCTTGATATGCCACACCTGTCAGGTGGATGTTTCCAGTCTGTTAGTCCTGAGATTGCTAAATGTTCTTCTTAGAAAAGAGTTTGTAGCAGAAGCAGAAGAGGCTGTTTCTTTCAGAATACACCAACTTCTAGGGATTTTTTCACCACTTACCAAGGTCTTCCTGAAATACTGGTGGTGGCAACTTCTTCCATCACCTCTCATTCCTTAGGGAAAACAAAGTTAGGTGTTACCTCACTTGGTCCTCTGCAAACTAGTTGTGTCTGAATTCTGTCAGTCAGAACAGAAGGCCAGTCAGCAGGTTCTGTAGACAGTGGTTCATCCTCAGCAGCAGGATTTGGTGGGGATTCTGCTACAGGCATTTCTAATGGAGAGCACAGGGGCATTCGTTTACCCACGTTATTCACAGCATTTATAGTGGTGGAACATCCCACATACATACCCAGTAATAATAAAATCATCATTGTTACCTACAATATGGAAACGTAAGACTTTGCAAAAAGGAAATTATTTATTTTGTTTATGTTATGCACACAAACACATGCGTGTACCCACACCTGAAGAATCCTGCTGGGGAGAAATGGAGACAAAGAGGTCTTCATCCTCAGGTAACATTTGTGAAAACACCGGTGTGGCTGAGGTGGTGGATGGCTCCTCAGCCTGAGGTGCCGAGATCATTTCTGAAGAAGCCTGTGTGGCTGAGGTGGATGGCTCCTCATCCTGAGGTGACGAGATCATTTCTGAAGAAGCCTGTGTGGCTGAGGAGGTAGATGGCTCCTCATCCTGGCCAGTGCCAGAGGGTGCTCCAAAATATTTCAGAAGTGCCCCTGAATTTGCATTGAAATACAGTATGAGTCTGACACCCTAAATACATTTGTTGCACAATTAAATATACATGTCATTATGCACAATTTATCAAACTTTCAGAATAAGAACCAAATGAACCATACAACCTCCTTGGCTAATTCTAGGCATAAGACACCCCGAAATACTAAATATATCACAAAATATCAGCATAATATAGATGTATTTTAAGTTAGCCTACAGCATTGGAAATTCCTCTTACTAAGCTCAGGACCTAGTCAATACAATCAATGAAAACCTGATGTCACCTCAAGTTAACCAAATCAATAATACATTCTGCAGGATACACACATTATCATGATGAAACTGTGTGAAATTATATCCAATGTTATGTAAGCTAGCTGGACAGAAAACAGAATATTGTCACCCTATGCGTAATAGCATAGCAAGCAACATATTTGTTAGCCTAAGTGTTATACGAGCCTATTTCATGACATGCATAATATTATACTCATAAAGAGATGACATAGCTACATACCTTTAATATTTTGCACGTTTCTTATCTTTCCTCATTTTCCTAAACTGGGCACCTGATGGCTTAGATCTTTTCTTATCCATTTGTGTGGATTTGGCACTCGAGCATCAATACATTACCCATCCCCCAACACAGTCAACCAAGAGTCAAGACTAACCCAATTCACCTTGGTGGTGATCACACTGGTTTTATTCTTAACGATTTCGCACAAACCAGAACAAAATGCAACAATATGTCTGTGTAACTATATATATTCACAGTATTATGAATGAATTGTGGTTTATTTAGTAGCATTTCGTAGTTTGTCTGATTTTACTAATTGCATTAGTACTGTACAAAGTTAGAGGTACGCTATTTGATAGATTCCCCCACTCTCCCTACCTCGGGCTTCCAGTGGGGAGACCCGAGGTCAACCTACCCACACTCCCCTCCCCATCTCGTACTTTGAGTGGGAGACCTTCCCAGGCAGTAGCCTGCCTAGCTCACAAACTAGAATCAGGGCGCCCACTCCGACACGGTTAATTGACCCACAGTCCCACACGGTGACATGATATCATTGACGTAACGTGCAAATGAGTGATCGAAAACCGATCGCGCAAATGTCACCATTCCAAATTTTTGGGTGCGGGCGCCCGGTGCCGCTCCCGGCAAGATACCTAAATCCGCCACTGACTGTCAGTAGTTGTTAAAAGTTGTGCAGCATTGTGAAGTTCCTCTCTGACATCGAATGCATGCGTTCCTACAACACAGAAGTAAGACTTGAGGCTACAGGGCTGCTGAAGGCAGTGAATGACCCCGGCTTTAAGTTTACAGCCGCCATGGTGTACAGAATCGTCGGTCTTCTCGATCCTCCAAACAAATTACTTCAGGCAAAAGCAACGGATCTTTACACTGGAGTCAAAGTGGGTCCTCAGTGCGTTCGGCTGTGTCAAGAAGCTGAGGTGCTACAGGAGTTCGAAGCCATTTGGGAACAGTGGCACTGGTGCACCAGTTTCAAGCAAATGACAATGTTATGGAAGTACAAATCCTCAGCAATACGTGGAGGACAGTACAGTAGGCCAGCAGGACAGAGGAGAAGAGGCTGTGTAAAAAAACTGTTCTTCAGGATGCTGTCATTGGTGAAATGTCAAAACGATTCAGCGAATGTAACAGCCAACTACTGGTGGAGGCCATGTGTGCCCTTGACCCAGAGATACATGACTTTCTAAAAAATAAAAAGATGAAACCACTGCAATGGATCTAAGCAAAACAGATTTGATGGAAGCTAGGTTTAGTGACGCCAGCTCTGGCTAACAATGACTGAAATCGCCCACTATGGCTCCAATGAGGACAGATGGCCCAACTTGATATCCTGCAATGATTCTCTGGGCCCCTCTCCACTATTCCTGCCGTGCTTACTACACTGAAACATGGACTGATTTTTTGGGCGTCCACAGCTACATGCGAGAACTCGTTTTCCACTTTGACTAAGGTGTTCAGTCAGCACAGAAGAAGCATGCTACACCTAAGGAAAGCTCAACTAATCTAACTGCCATTTTAGGGGGATCTTACATGAAGATTTCAGGGAGAATGGAATGATCGATGACTCAGGAAGTTCCACAGAGCATCAAAGAGGCTGCAACTCTTTTGAAAAGTTATAGATTAAAACCATGTAGCTGGTTGTTTTTTTTTTACCCCGTTTCCTCCCCAATTTCATGGTATCCAATTGGTAGTTAGTCTTGTCTCATCGCTGCAACTCCCGTACGGACTCGGGAGAGGCGAAGGTCGAGAGCCGTGCATCCTCCGAAACACAACCCAACCAAGCCACACTGCTTCTTGACACAATGCCCACTTAACCCGGAATCCAGTCAAACCAATGTGTCGGAGGAAACACTGTGCACCTGGCGACCGTGTCAGCGTGCACTGCACCCTGCCCGTCACAGGAGTCGCTAGTGCGCGATGGGACAAGGACATCCCTGCCGGCCAAACCGTCCCCTAACCCGGACGGCGCTGAGCCAATTGTGCGCCGCCCCATGGGTCTCCCGGTCGCGGCCGGCTGCAACAGAGCCTGGACTCGAACCCAGAATCTCTAGTGTCACGGCCTTAGACCACTGCTCCACTCCGGAGGCCCGGCTGGTTGGTTTTTATTGAAATCTTGCTTTAGTGTGTAGGGCGCCGCCCATGGTGTTGATCGAGCGTGGCGGAGATTGTGCCATTGAACCGGTCACTTCTTGGTCAAAAGCATTTGAACGTGTATGTTTTATTGTGGTATAGCCAGATATAAGGGGAATTCAATAACATTCCAATGCAAGAACCCCCAAAAATGTGTCACTTTATCCTGACATCGGGTCTGATCTGTGGTGTGGTCTTTAATAACCCCTTTAGGTCACTGATGACAGGGAGAGATAATTACTCACTGTTTAGATGCTAATGACAGAATCTCTCAGGCATATTGAGAAACATTCTATACAATAACTGTACTTTCATGTAAAATGACTAGAGAAAGTACAGTAGAAGGTGTAAGAGTGCAGAGCCGTGGTCAAGTGGGTAACACTCCCAGCACATGATGCCTCTGGGGTTAAATCCCCGTATCCATCCTTCCTCATGTGTCTCCCACCTATTTATCTCCCCATCTGTTTCATGCCTGTCAAATAAAGTAAAAAAATACTGAGGGGAGAGGAATTCCCCGCAAAATTGAAAGAAGATGTACTGTAACTAAAAACGACACAGAAAATGAGCCAATAAGGAAAAAGATACAAGCCATTACAATGGCATACTGTCAGTACGCAGACTATGTGCTGCATGTAGGGCCCCCGTCCACTAGAAAGTCAGTCGGGGTCTCAACTTACAACAGCAGTTTTCCTCTGTCAGTTACTGACAGTCAATCAATTAGCCCATATCAGCTAACATTTTATTGATTGCTAGGTAAGTTAGTCTAGCCAGCTATCTTGTAGTAATCATGGCCAAATTATTGATCTGGCACACAAGACACATGCCCAGGGGCCCTCATTGATTTTGTAAGAAACTCTAGCTCAGATATCATATGAACATTGCATAAGTCATGGAAGAAATGTGCTGAACTGCAGGGAACAGATTTTAAAACTGCAAACTTTTCTTCCTATCCCATAGCAAAATCTGTTAAATCACATGAAATTAGTTTTAAAAAATGCTAAAGTTTCTTTCTGCCCCATAAAATGTGTAGAATGGCAGCTAAATGTACTTTAAAACTGCAACATTTTCCCTACGCCCCATGGCAAAATGTGTAGAATTGCAGGACATTAACTTTAAAGCTGCAATATGTCACATTTTGGGAGAGTTCTAGATCTGTCAATCTCAATGAAAGCAAGTCTAAGAAGTGGTAGATATGTCCTGTGTGTGCTATTTCTATGCGCACATAAGTTACTTTCTGTTTTGTACACCAGCTGAAATACAATATATTTGGTTATGGAAAAGTTATTTCACAGCGGTTTAGATGGTATAATGATTTTCCACATTGCTTGTTTTGTCACAAACTGAAATTAGGCGAACTATCAGAATTTTAGCAACCGGGAAATGGCGACGCAATTTCTGCATATTGTACTTTTTTAAAGCTGCACATCTCTCCACCGCCAAGAGGGGGGGGGTGTCACTAAAATGTTCTGCCCACGAGGTGGGTGGGGGCCCCCCCAACAAAATCTTGCTTAGGGACCCCAAAACGCTAGAGGCGGCCCTACATACTGGTGTTAGTTCCCCCAAATCAACTTTTACTGTAAGGAAAGTGAAAGCTTTCACTCCAGAAGCACAGAGGCTGTTTAAGAGTAATGACAGTGACAGCTTGACCTTTCTGTCTGAAAGGAATTCTCTCTCTGATGCCGCTCTTTTGTCTAGACATTGTCTTCACAGTCATTTTTGGCCCATAACTTAATGCTGAAGGGGACGTGAGACTGGGAGAGTCCTACTGTCTATCAGTGTAAGGATTCAACACACCAGCTGGTTTGTTAACACGTGTTGACCTCTCCACATCTGGTCTGTGGTTTTATCCCTCGCTCCATCCTCTCCTTCTTTTGACACCCTGGTTTGTCATTACCCCCTCTTTTCAGGTGTTCATGCAGGTGTGAAGGAGTCTGGTAATCCCACCGAGACTAAGCTTGTCCCTCAGGGCCCTGTCCTACCCATTGGGCCAATACCAGATGGGGCCCTACTACATATGATGGAGACTGGGGAGGCAGGAGCCCCCGGGATCACCATCTCTTCCAAACCTCCCAAAGGGGCCGACGGCAGCATGTCCACCCTCAAGGGCTTTGCTGGAGCCCCAGGTGAGATCTAGGGGTAGCTGGGAGAGAGGCTAGGAACAAGTACAGAATGCATTTGCACATCTACACACACCCCAAGCACATGCAAGTAGGTATGTTTGCAAGATTATTTGCATTCTTTCAAAACTTCATGAAATGTATCTTGGTTATTTTACAGCCTCCCCACCCTCTACAGGGTATTTAAAGCCTAATATGCCAGTGATTTCTGGTAAGTGCTATTTGACTCATTTGATTTACTATCAATATACAATGTTGAATCTCCTGAAAATGAACCTCTTTCAACAGTTGCCCACATTCCTCTGAGGCCGTCATTACACAAATCATGTTTCACTTTAACAGGCAAGATATTTAGTACTCTTGTTCAGATAAATTCCATAGTATTCCAATCTGCTACTGCATGGAAAAGAATTGTCCCAATAACCACTTTTTAAAAAATAAGTGAGAATGTGTGTCAATGTGACAGATTTAAACTTTAACCCTGTATCAGGTGAGCGGGTGTCCTTCTCGGCTGGTCTCAACCGCTTGCCCTTCCCTGGGGAGGTGGGTATCATCCGCTTCAACAAGGTGTTGGTAAACGATGGGGGACACTATGACCCTCACACAGGTAATGACTATATCACCATCACACACATACAGACATCACCACACTAATCTAGATGTCAACTACAACCTATAACATCTAGGTGACAATACAGATTCATGTTTGTTCCCTCCCGCAGTTGACATGTATGAGTGCCCCCTTGTGGCTGATAGGTTTCCTCT
Source organism: Oncorhynchus tshawytscha (assembly GCF_018296145.1). Taxonomy (NCBI): domain Eukaryota; kingdom Metazoa; phylum Chordata; class Actinopteri; order Salmoniformes; family Salmonidae; genus Oncorhynchus; species Oncorhynchus tshawytscha. The sequence goes on from NC_056444.1 coordinate 40,903,075, forward strand.
GACCCTCTTCATGTCTTCCAGGCATCTTTCACGTTCCCATGGAGGGCCGCTACCTGCTGAGTGCCGTGCTGACAGCCCAGAGAGGTGCCAAGGTGGAGGCGATGTTCTCTGTGTCCAACCGCAGCATCCAGAGGCTGGACACGGCCGGTTACCTGCCTGATAATGGTGGAGGAGGTGGGGCTGGCTCCACCAGCTGTGACTGCGGAGGCTCTGCCTCCCTAAGCCTGGTTCTCACTCTGATGCGTGGGGACAGGGCAGGTTTAGTCATGACCGCAGGCAAACTTGCCATCTCGGAGAACACAGAGTTCCTCTCAACATTTAGCGCCGTGCTTCTCTACCCCACCCCCTCAAAAAAATAGCTGCCATGTTATAGACAAAGTTATCCCCTAAAAAAAAGAGAATCCCGCCAATGATATTGCTTTATGTAGCTCCACCCTCAAAACAACACCCATTCTACTTTAGATGTATGCCTCGTTCACGTGTTAGCCGGAACTAGGAAACTCTGAAATTTGACTTGCTAATCGGTTGTAGTTCTACACGTGTCGTGTTCAACCAGTTAGCAAGATGGTAATTTCTGAGTTTCCTTGTTCCCGACAAGCACGTGAACGTGGCAGTAGTATGCCCAACATTGCATGCCTTACAGGAATTTTAGCAAAACAGGTAGATTGCTTTAACGTACTATCATATGACAGAGCTTTCATACAAAAAGAGATGTATCAAATATTTGATCATAGGATTCTTATGGAGGGGATGGGGCAGGCTACTGCCATTTATGGAGTATTAACATTTAGTGATTGATTATATTTGAAATGTTTGAATGTGTGCTTGTGTTGATGTGTTCAATTTGTTGTAGTTATTTTGAAATGACTATTTTATGAGAACCATCCATTATAATACTGTACATACAGGTAACTGACAAAATAAAAGAAACCTCAATAAAGTTTCTTAATAGGGCGTGGGGCCACCACAGCTTCAATGCGCCTTGGCATAGATTCTACAAGTGTCTGGAACTCTATTGGAGGGACGCGACACCATTCTTCCACAAGAAATTCCATAATTTGGGGTTTTGTTAATGGTGTTGGAAAACTTTCAGGCACCGGCCCAGAATCTCCCATAAATGTTAAATTGGGTTGATCTGGTGACTGAGACCACAATGGCATATGGTTTACATTGTTTTCATGCGCATCAAACCATTCAGTGACCACTTGTGGATGGGGGCATTGTCATCCTACAGGGTCTTAGTCATGGTAGCCCAAAAAATTGCTAAAATAATGTATAAAATACCCAGCATTGTATACATGATGGGATGTTGATTGCTTAATTAACTCAGTGTTCCACCTGTGTGGAAGCACCAGCTTTCAATATACTTTTGTATCCCTCATTCATCAAGCGTTTCCATTGTTTTGGTAGTTACCTGTAGCATCGTTAGAGGAACTAACGTTAAACAAATAAGCTGGTCATTTTTCTACATGACAAGGGATACAGAACTTTTCAACAAGGACAGTTGTTTTGAAAGGTCTTTTTTGTATTTCAACACATTCCAATGAGTCAATGTTCTTTAGGACCAATGCCTGAAAAGGAAATGTTTCAGTACCTTTTCTTGGATCAGAGGACTTGAATTCAGCCCTGGGGGCCAGTAATAAAAGATGTGTTTAAACAGTGGCCATGAGTGTTTATTAACTAGGGTATTGTGTAATAATAATAATAATAATAATAATAATAATAATAATAATAATATAGGCCTACTGTTTATAGTATCACTATAAATTATGACCGAATGGTATCACAGGTGTTTCTTACATGAATTACAGTGAGTTTTGTTTAGGAAAAAGTGGATTGCATGTTCAAACAGTAGTAGGAGGTGCTCATTTAAATAATGGAACGATGTATCAGAAGTTGTATCAGAACTCTCCATTCTAACACATCCTTATCCGACGAAGGTCTCGGAGCAAAATGTCAGGCTGTGTTTTTAACAGATCCGTTTAGCTAGATGAAGAGCTTTTCCAAAACTCACACCCTCATTTACACCAGACATCTGCATGGAATCTTCGAATGTATTTATTCTTGTGGTAACCATTCGTATCCCAAAACACACACTTCAATGTACACGGTGACACACGCAAAAAGGCATTTTGAGATTGGAAAGAGTGAGAAGTGGGAAATGAATCTCTTAACAGATACACTGATCACAATCCAAGCAGCTGCTGAAAAGAACTACAAATACCAGAGCGTTAGGATGTGTATAACTCTTCCACACACACAATAGCTCTTTCATAGAAAGAATGACATCTTTACCGAGGAACTCTGCAACACCATCACATACAACAGCCAAACGAGGATGCCAAACTAAACCTAAATATTAGTTTTAAATATACAAGACTAACCCAAGCTATAACAGAAATATATCCAATGAAGAAGAATTCATTTCATAAACATTGTAAAGGTAACCCATAAAATGTCAGCTAAAAGTTTCAACATAATACTGTAATTGTGCTTTCAGTGCAAATTAGTCCATCTCCATCCAAAATCTCCCGTGCTGTGTGTGTGTGTGAGCAACATCTACACTTTAGAAAGTGCTTCCCTTCACCTTTAACCTGACTACAGCTACCTGTCCGTATGTCTTAAACATTGAGCCAGCTCAGATATATTACATCTCTACCAATTAAGACTTGTGCCAGTTCCACTGGCAGCTCAGAGAACAATCTCAGTTAAAGCTTAGCATGCACTGTGTAAGTTAAGGCCTTTCCAAGCAGCGTGATTCTCCAAATTAACATCTAACCATATTGCAACAACATAACAGTTATAATTATAAGCAGACTGAACCAAATGAGAAGTGAAAAGTCAGCATTAACACTCAAGCCAAATAATCAACTGACCTTACAACTAAGCTGGCCTTCTTTCTCTTCACATTGTAAGGCTGTACAGTCTGTTAGAATGTATGCCTACGTGTATTATGTGAGGCAGTTCTTATTGATATCTTCACAACGAGTGCTTTTGTACCTGGGGAGCACTAAACAATTGAGTAAGCATCAGCAGACGCATAGTATACAGTCATCAAAGCTGATATTAAGGAAGTGCAAGCAATCACGGAAAGAGCCATGAAATTTTTACGCAACACACAATATTGCCTATGCTGATTTGAGGTTGATTTCAAGTGATTTTTTTTTTTCATCCAAAAAACAAAGTTTATCTACCGTACCAAAGTGTCTGTTAATTACTACCTTAATACATGAAAATAATACCACAGCTGTGGGAATTGTCCAATCAGAATCAGGGCAGCTCCTGAAGATCGACTTCAGTGATTGGTTGTCTCAGAGCAGCTCCTCATGACAGACTTCAGCGATTGGTTGTCTCAGAGCAGCTCCTCAAGACAGACTTCAGCGATTGGCTGTCTCCAGAAGCAGAAAGAACTGAATTCTGGGAAACTGAAGGTGGCGCTCTGCTCTTTACTGCGTAAAGGAAAAACGTGCTCTACCAGTTCACTCAGTCGGCCGTACCTACATTGAGACAGGCAAGGGGTTAGATAACAGTTACTTACTGACCAAGGTCGGAATTCAAAGGCACATGGTCGACAAATGCACCGCACTTGACTTTGAAGGTAATTTACGCCTGAGCCGAATTCCAGCCCAAATACTTCCAAAGAAACCCACACAACTGACAGACAGATAAACAAACCTGCAAAGTAGCTACTTACGATGTTTTATTGCCTTTTGATTGCTCTAGGATGAGCTCTCCTTTGGGATTGACTGTGAATATCCGACACACAGGGACACCCACTTGCTTATAGGCAAACACATCCTGAGCCAAAAATGGAAGAGTCATCTTAACAGTCTCCCTATTCTGATATTCAAAATTAGGTATATAATTACAAGATAAAACAAAGCTTACATTTGTTCGGTTTCCAAAGGCTGCATAGAAGGGATGTGTGTTTGGGTAGAAGAGGTTCTTGATGTCTGTGAGGCATTCAATCTTGAACTTCTCTGGCTTCTTCTCAATTACCTCCCTTATTGAAGTTTAAAGTAAAATAAAATGCTTGAAATGTAAGCATATTACAAGACTATTACTATTATTATAACTGTATCAGAGTTTCTAAACCCAGATGCCCAACAGCTTCTACCCCCAAGCCATAAGATGCTGAAAGATTAATCAAATGGCCACCTGGACTGTTTACATTGACTGTCAAAAACAACTGTATATCTAAGGAGTGCCTTTGACATGACGGCCTGCACATGCGCAGTTCGGCGCGAGACAACCGTTAAACCCAATGACGTGTTTCTGCGCATGAACTTAGCTAGGCAACGTCGCCATGACATCACCCATTTCAATTGACCTGATTGCGCATTTCTACACATCTTTATACTAAACCATATGACTGTATTACAATAATAAACAGACTGACCAAATGAGAAAGGAAAGGTCCGTTTTACCTATGAAAGGCAGAGAAGAGGCTGCTAGGGGAGAGCATGAGGGGTCCTTGAGGCAGGATGGTACCCCGGTCGTTCACCCAGTGCAGGTACCCTCTGGTCATGTCGGCCATGCCGATGGCCCGCGCCGAACAGTACAGGAACTTGTAGCCATTCCTGAAGACAGTAGACATGCGTACTGAAGTAACTGCAACCTCAACATGCATATAGAGCCTACATTGGATCATTATCCTAGCCACTCACTCGAATTGTTGAGCTACTGGATTTTTTTAATTTTTTTTAATGTGGAACAAGAATGTGAATAGTCATGCATACGTGGTGCATGTCAGAAACGGTAGCTCTGGGGCCATATGTATCAAATGCTTCAGAGTAGGAGAGTTGATTTAAGATCAGTTTCGCCTTTCAGATAATAAATAAGAACAGGCTCTATTCAGTCTGGATCGCTGAAGCGTTACAGATTGCGCAATAGAAATGTAAAAGTCATTTCCAATATACACAGCGTTTAACTCGAATGCAGTCGCCGCTAACGTGGGAACATTGCCTTTGCTTTATTTAATTTTTTTAAAGAGTGCTGAACTTCCGTGATACAGATTGAATAGAGGCCCTAATCCTAGATCAGTACTCTCACTGAGACACTTTACACATACAGCTACTGGCCTGGGGCCTACTTACTCATGCACTGAGTGGTAGAGCTTAGCAATGCCTTGATGAGTCCAGTCTTTTCCAAGCTGAGGGAGGATTTGGCCAAACACATCTGACCTAAGAAAATAAGCATTTTGTCAGGCTTCAAAACGAGATTCACCACCTGGAGGAATTAGCTAGTGTGAATGCCTTACAGGATTATAATAATAACTTAACTGATTAATTAACTGTAATCATGATCTGATTACCAGACAGACCTCCAGTATCAAACAAACAAACTGTGAGATTAAAAGATCAGGAGAGGACCTTAATCCAACTCCCTATATAGTGCACTAGTTTTGACCAGGGCCTTATGGTGCACTAAGAGGGGAATAGGGTGCCATTTGGGACACAACCTCAGACAGTAGGAGTTGACATTGAGTGGTGTTACAGGCTTTTGGTTTTTCTCTCAAAGTGAATTTCGAAGGATGGTTCTGTGTGGGTGTGGCACGCTCCGATTGGAATCCTACTCACTGATCAGGATGGGTTGCACTTGTCGTCCTCGTTAGTCAGGAGAGGTTTCACATGTGCTATTTTTTTAGCTCGTTCTCTTTAAGCTGATAAACAAAGCCTTTTATCTTGCATCTCCCCTGTTTGGTTGTTTGGCAACACATTTATTTTCAGTCCCTAACCCAAGTTGGTGTGGGTTTACTTTTGTTTTAGCTTGTCTGTTACTGGGAAAATCTAGTGGGTGTCCATGGTTGGTGTGTTAAGACCATAGAGAATGATGGAGGCTTTAAAGTGGCCAAAAAGCCATTTTAGCATGGGCAGAGCCATTGAAGGCTTCTGCCATTTTAAAGTAGTCAACTGGGTGGGGATTCCTATGGGTTCTAGCCTCAATGGCGCTGGCCATGCTGTCCCAGACGCTATAATGGCACAGATGTAAAAATGAGTTCTCTAACTCTATGATTAAGACCCTACTGAAGTTTGCTTGGCCGGCACTCAGTAGGCAACCACTTGTATGCCTTTCAGAACCCATTTTAAAACCCCACCTGTTTCGTTTTGGTTGTCCGCGGCTCATGTTTGTACCATTTTTCTGTTGAGCGAAAGTATTTTTGTTTTCTTATTGGGGAATGTAACACTGGTAATGTAGTTCAACAGCATTGAAAGCCAATTTACTTGGTGATGGTGCCGTCGATGTCGGAGATAATGACTTTGTCATCCCAGTTCCACAGGTAAATGGTGCCCTCGCAGCGACACGTGCCCTGGTACTGAGTGGTGATGCTGAAGGTGACGTCATTCGGCCCCTCCCTCAGTTTCAGACTCACCTATGAGAAGACAGAGATATAGTGGTGCGTGACAGTGACAGCAAGTGGTTTTCCAAATATCTGCTGGGTATTGACAGGTGCTATAATACAGATTAGGAGAGAGGGTGCACTTGCCCCCAAAAGCCTTCAATGGCGCTGCCCGAGAAGCCATTATGGCAAGGATGCAGCAATGTGCACTCTGTCCAACTCTGTGGTAATATAACTTCATAAGTTATGAACGTGGCTCTTACGATCTGGTCAGATGAGAGGCGGAGAGACTTCTTGTAGGAGTGTGATCCGGTTGGTGCTGAAATCTCTGTCTGCACACGCTCAGTAGGTGCCAGTGCATTCAGCTCTTTAGATTCTTCATCACTGGAGGAGTCTGCTGCTGCTTTCTGCCTGCATTCCAAATAACAACAACCTCATTTCAACATCAGACTTCCTAAAAACAGTCTAAGGTTAAACTAATATGAGTAAAGATAAGTGAGTAGTTGAGTGTGTAGAACTTGTATATGTTGCCACTAGAGGGCAGTGTCCCAACAATCTGAATTGTCATTCAGCTTCATTTACTACTGAAAGACAAAATGCTGATGAGCCTTCTAAACCGGGTGCCTCATGCATTTTCTCAGGGTCACTTCCGATGAGTCACTGTTTTCCCAGAGCTAATCCAGTTTGTCATTTGTTGGTGTCAAGAATATGGATGAGGATGGTGACATCAGTGTGTGACTAATTGGGCTTCCCCTTGTAAAACAATGCCAGGGCTTGTGGTGGGGGACAGACAGGGTGGTGCTGGGCTGACTCACTGTGGGACTGCTGGACTTTGTTGATCAAGGACAGGACTCTCTGTGTCTCTGTGTGTCTCTGACAGGGACTCCTGTCTGTCCAGCTTGGCCTCTGAAGACTGGCGAGAGGAGCAGACATTAATTACCCCATAAGGAATCATCATATCAACATTAATTTGAGTATTTATTCAATGATTTATAGTGTAATTACTGCCCATTTTTACATTAAACAACTCCTTCCTATAGTCATGCAGTACAATGAGCACATGGTTCTCCTCATTCTGACTTGATTAGGCTCATTTACAATGGAAATTAAAACAAATCCAATGCGATTCACATGGAAACTATTTCCTGCCCACACAAACAGAGGCATGAAGAAAAAGAGGGGGAACACCATGAACCATCTGTTCAAGTTGACGAAGCACAGTATCCAGAAAGTAGTTCAGCTAGGGTCAATTTCACTATGAGAACTACAAAGTATCAATACCAGTGGACCTAAAGCGTACTGCAAGAACACCCTGTAGTGCGTCCCAAATGGCACCCTATTCCCTATGTAGTACGCTCATTTTGATCAGAACCCCTATATAGGGAATAGGGTGCAATTTGGGATGCATTTCCTACCTGTTTGACGCTGCTCTTCCTCCAGAACCACCAGCGGCCAGACTTCTTAGGCATCTTCTCCTTCACCCACGCCTCTTCTGTGGCCTGAGATTAAGTATTTATGAGTACACGCACAGAATGTTGAAGTTATAACATACAGTTCTAATGCATAACTTGTGATCTACCTTGGGCAGGTTCTTCTGGAAAGCTTGCATACTCAGTATCAACGGAGCTGCCAATGTCCAGTTGTAATATCTGTAAAAAAAAATATATATATAAATATCAAACAGTACCAGTCAAAAGTTGGAAACATTTGAAAACCTCAAAACTATGAAATAACACATAAGGAATCATGTAGTAAGCAAAAGGGTGTTCAAATGTAAATATATTTTATATCTGAGATTATTCAAAGTAGCCACCCATTGACTTGATGACAGCTTTGCTCAGTGTGTAAATATACACACTGAACACAAATATAAATGCAAGGCAATATGTAAAGTGTTGGGCCCATGTTTCATGAGCTGAAATAAAAGATCCCAGAAATGTTCCAAACGCACAAAAAGCTTATTTCTCTCAGATTTTGGTCACAAATTTGTTTACATCCCTGTTAGTGAGCATTTCTCCTTTGACAAAATAATCCATTCACTTGACAAGTGTGGCATATCAAGAAGCTGATTAAACATTTCCTCATATGAACTGTAATCTTAGAAATTGTCGCATTTTGCATTTATATATATATGGCGTGTATAAAACACAATATTGAGTTGCACCCCCTTTTTCTCTCAGAACGGACTCTATTCGTCGGGGCAAGGACTACAAGGTGTTGATAGCGTTCCAAAGGGATGCTGGCCCATGTTGACTCCAATGCTTCCCACAGTTGTGTCAGATTGGCTGGATGTCCTTTGGGTGGGGGACCATTCTTGATACACACAGGAAACTTTTGAGCGTGAAAAACTCAGCAGCGTTGCAGTTCTTGCCACACTCAAACCAGTGCGCCTGGCAACTACTACCATACCCCATTCAAAAGCACAAATCTTTTGTCTTGCCCATTCACCCTCTGAATGGCACATGTACACAATCCATGTCTGAATTACCTCAAGGCTTACAAATCCTTCTTTAACCTGTCTCCTCCCCTTCATCTGCACTGATTGAAGTGGATTTAACTAGTGACATCAATAGCTTTCACCTGGATTCACCGGGTGAGTCTATGTCATGGAAAGAGCAGGTGTTCTTAATGTTTTGTAAACTAAGTCCATATAAAGTATATTGTATGTGTGTAATAAAAATATTTGTGATAAGTTTCAAGTTCAAGGAAATCTAATTGTGATCTTATGTTCAAAATGTCATAGTCTAACAATTAGTACAATGTAGTAAGATGAATATGAGTATGACGGCTGTAACGACTCACCGGTTTGAAATTCTAACCACCAAATTGGGATTGTCAATAATTGCTGGATTTTCAGCAAATTCGTGATATGTGATGATGTGCTCCATGAATTTCTCTGCAATAAAAACAAAATCAAAGCATTTGCATCACTATTATCATACGTATTATTATTATTTGTGGCATTAGTGAGTAATAGTGTACTAGTTTATGATTTGCGTACTTCTCAAGGTCCTAGGCTACATCCCAAATGGAACCTATTCCCTACAGGCCCTGGTCAAATGCAATGCATTATACTAGGGAATAGGGTGCAATTTGGGAAACAGCACTAGTCACTATAATTCAACACTTACACAGAGTAGGAAACCTTACCTTTGGAGATTTCAGAGTTCTCTCCGACCCCTCCACAGAGAGACAGGGTGACATCTGGTAGATCCCCAGCCGAGTCAGACAGACAATCGGTCCCGCTGTCGGCCGCTGCACTGCCCACAGACTGGGGAGACTGGGACCCATCGCGCCGGCCCACCTCTACCCAGTGCTTAGGGGCCGCCTCGGACTCACTGCAACACACAGACATAACCACAGACTGGTCAGTCACGACAACAGAATACAGGCCCTCGTCAAAAGTAGTGCACTATAAAGGGAACGGGGTGCCTATAAAGGGAATAGGGCTACAATACATGCGATGAAAGACATGATGAGTTACCTCTTGGGACCTAAGTAGCGTGCAACAATATCAGGCTCCATAGCGTTCAGGTCATCCAGGTAGATATCCTCAGGACCCTGGTGTTGACTCCTCTTTCTCACACCTTCGTCACAGAGAAACCGTCAACATTCACAAAAATCATCAATGTTCACATTCTTATAAACCATTCACAAATACTGTTGTTCACCTTTTTCACTTCTGGGAAATCTCTAAGCATTCTGTAAAGCCCCATTCAGACGGAGGGTACATCCTAAATGGCACCCTATTGCCTATTATAGCACACTACTTTTTACCAGAGCCCTATGGGTCCTGGTCAAAGGTAGTTAATTATATTGAGAATAGGGTGCCATTTGAGACACACAGCCTGAGAGGCAAGTAAGAACTTCCCAGACCTCAAAGCAAACCACTTCCTTCCTGTTATTGTATTCTAAAACACTGCTCTACCAAACACTGTCTGGGTGCAACGTTAGTCAATAACACTGTCTGAGCTCATGAATAAGTAATTTCCTCTCTGTTGCCATCACACCATTCTGAAGTGACAACGCTATGGGGTTCTTAAAAAAGGGGACACAATATCAAATAGGGGACATAAAGGTCCTGTGAAGACTTTGTTCATGAAGACTCTGTCATGGACAACAGAGGGCTATACTTTAGATGTGGTTTCTTAAATAAGCTTGGTTGCTTTTACTCTGCACAATTAGTACCTCTCCTCTTGGACGGGGAGTCAGTCTTGGAGCCAATGGGCCCCAGGTCCCCAGCCATGCGGCTGGCCCCACAGGCAGCAGAGCCACTGTCCCTCCGGCTGGAACCAAGCACACTGGGGGGAGTGGAGGTCCAACGAGCCCTACGCTCAGGCTTGGGCAGAAGGGGGGTGGGGGTGGGATAGGGCTCTGCTGTGAGAGCACCTGGCTCTAGTTTGAGGGGACACGGTTCAGGTTGGGGGGGACAATGGGTTTCAGATAGAGAGTCGGGTGGGTGGTGTTTGGAGCTATGCAGGGCACTTTGTTTGGGAGTCCGGGGTTCTGGTTTGACGATGGCAGGTCCACACACAGGGTCCAGAGTGTTGTGGATGCCCCCTGCCTCCACCCCCATCGCCTCAGAGCTGAAGATGACCCTGAAGTGGGTGCTCTCTGATGGAGTTATAGTTACCGTCTTATTCAGCTCCGAGCGCTCTTTCTTACAGACCTGGACAAAGAGAGACAATATGAAATAAGTGGGTATGGGTATATTCATGTCATGACAATTATGGCATGTTTCCATCTCTGAGATGGAGGACATACAGTCTATACTTCCCAAATGGCACCCTATTCCCAATAGTGGCCTATGGGCTCTGTTCAAAAGTTGCGCACTATATAGGGAATAGGGTGCCATTTGACAAGCAAGACCCAGGCCTTACCCTGGTGGATTCTGGGAACTCTCCCCAGGACCACTGCATGTGTGACTCTGCTCTGAGCATGCTCTCTGATGACTTCACCATCAGCTCAGAGTCGCTCTTTGGAGACATGGGCTCGGACAGGGATCTTGAGGATCTGCTGAAATCAACAACAAAAAACTCCCAATACATTCACTTTGAACACAAGAGGACATGTATACACAGCTCCACAGGCCTATTTTTTTAACGTTTGTCGTAGCACTTCAATTTAAATCTACCTAGGGCCAGGAATGACAGCAAGGCATGTTTACAGAGCAGTAAACTGGACAGCCGGCAACACACCTTTTAAGGTCATTTTTGCTTGAGCCAACAGAGACATTAAGCCTTTAAAAAGGTGCATTGACGGTTGTCCAGTGCGCTGCCCCACAACGTGCCTTGGATTGACTCCCCAGCCCTAGTATCAGTTTCGTCAAATCCTAAGAAACCAAAAATCTCTAATGATCCTGTCTATGTGTATGATCTGTGTAAATATTTGAATAAGAAGTTAATAAGTGACTGACTGACTGAGGGGGTCATACCTGAGGCTGCCGCCGGTAGACCAGTCTCCATCAGAGAAAGGATATCTGTCCAGAGAGTAGAGGGTGGGGTGCTGCCTGTTTTCCACTGTGTCCTTCACTGTAGAGAACGAAGAGGCCCTGAGGAGGTAAAGAACATCACACCATCAACCGCAGGGTTAACACTAAACACTATGCAGAGCAGACCCACCCAGACCCAGAATACATACCAAATGGCACCCTATTCCCTACATACAGTAGTGCACTACTTTTGACCAAGGCCTATAGGCCAAAAGCAGTGCACTATGTAGGGAATAAGGTGCCATTTTGTAGGTACCCCAACTTCCATGGATTTACCTGCTGTTGTTGTGTGTGCCACCGTGCTCATCGTCTGAGCTCAGCTCACAGACCTCCTCCCCACAAGCAGTAGGGGTCTGTTGCTCCTCCTTCCGGGGATCTGCTTTGTGCTTCCTCCTGCGTCTCTTCTTCTTTTTCCCTGCTGTGGTGCTGGGGGGGAGGAGGGTGGCAGAGGAGGAGGCTGGGTCCTCTGAGCACCCCTGAGGGGGCTGCAGCCCACCCTCCAGACCCGACCCTCCAGCTCTAGACTCTCTGCCCCTCCACAGAGCCTCCTCTGTCGGGATGGGCGAAGTCACAAGGTGGGCAGGGACGATCTCCTGGGACGGGGTGACAAAAAGAGAGATGAGTCACAAGTTTACGTTATAGAATGCATCCCCATTGGCACCTTATTCCATACATAGTGCACTACTTTAGATCAAAATAAGTGAATTTTTTGGGGGGAATAGGGTGCCATTTGGGATACATAGTCAGTAATAAGCTGTGTCAACAGTGGTTGACCAATAAAAAAAACTCACATTATGCTGCTCTGTTTCCTGAACAAAGAAGGCCTCTCCGTTGTCCCCCAACTTCATGTGCAGCTCCACTGGTTCTCCATTGATCTCAATGTCAATCTGCAGAGGTAATGGAAAGGTCAGCCACCGATTTATGGAGGAACTCTGGGGCAGTAGGTATCAAGCATCTCAGACCAGAAGTGCTGATTTAGGGTCAGTTTTGCCCATAAGATTACATGGACAGGGGGGGCACTCCTATTCGAAGGTGCTTGATATACTGTATACAGCCCGTAGTCTACTAACTGGAAGATGCAACTGAATTACTAGGTGAAACTGACGTTTAACTGAGGCCTGGTAACCACATGAGAAGGTATGACTGTGAATTTATCAAACATTCTCAAAACAACACTTTACAATAACGTCCAGTAACAAACCCAGGCATTCATAAACAAACAGCTTCCACACAATGTTATAGTGTGCTTGCTTAATTCAGCAAGACCACTCTAGATATTGGGCATAGGCCTACTTCTTATTATTGTGTGCTTGCAAGCTCAAAATAACACTTTTTTTTATTTTTAGGCTAACACTATGCTATGGTTCCTGAATGCAAACTGGGCCAACAGATGATGACCTGCCTGCAGTACATCATAGTTTTTACTGTTAAGCTTAATGGGATACTTTGTGATTTTGGTAATGAGGCCCATTATCTACTTCCCCAGAGTCAGATGAACTCATGGATACCACGTGTATGTGTCTGTGTCCAGAATAAAGGAAGTTACAAGTAGTTCCGCGATCCAATGCTAGCAGATACCCATAGACTTCCAGTCATTGCACTAATGCTAGTTAGCATTGTCTTCCGAAACTACCTCTAAATTCCTTCATACTGGACACAGAGATGTAAAAATGGTATCCACAAGTTTATCAGCCTCCTCCTTGACTGTTTGTGGAGAAGGAATTGCCCTTCTGTCTATTGTTAAAAAAATGATCCGCCGAAATTGTTGCAACCTCTATTACTAGCCTATTCAACCTCTAGTCCGTATCGTCTGAGATCCCCAAAGATTGGAAAGCTGCCGCGGTCATCCCCCTCTTCAAAAGGGGGAGACACTCTAGACCCAAACTGTTATAGACCTATATCCATCCTGCCCTGCCTGTCTAAAATCTTCGAAAGCCAAGTTGATAAACAGATCATCAACCATTTTGAATCCCACCGTACCTTCTCCACTATGCAATCTGGTTTCCAAGCTGGTCATGGGTGCATCTCAGCCACGCTCAAGGTCCTAAATGATGTCATAACCGCCATCGGTAAAAGACAGTACTGTGCAGCCATCTTCATCGACCTGGTCAAGGGTTTCGACTCTGTCAATCACTGTATTCTTATTGGCAGACTCAACAGCCTTGGCTTCTCAAATTACTGCCTCACCTGGTTCACCAACTACTTCTCAGATAGAGTTCAGTGTGTCAAATCAGAGGGCCTGTTGTCCAGACCTGTCTATGGGGGTGCCACAGGGTTCAATGCTCGGGCCGACTCTCTCTCTCTACATATCTCTCTCAATGATGTCGCTTTTGCTGCTGGTGATTCTCTGATCCACCTCTACGCAGACGACACCATTCTGTATACATCTGGCCCTTCTTTGGACACTGTGCTAACAAACCGCCAAACGAGCTTCAATGCCATACAACACTCCTTCCGTGACCTCCAACTGCTTTTAAATGCTAGTAAAACTAAGTGCATGCTCTTCAACCGATTGCTGCCTGCACCCTCCTGCCCGACTAACATCACTACTCTGGACGGTTCTGACTTAGAATATGTGGACAACTACAAATACCTAGGTGTCTGGTTAGACTGTAAACTCTCCTTTCAGACTCACATTAAGCATCTACAATCCAAAATTAAATCTAGAATCGGCTTCCTATTTCGCAACAAAGCCTCCTTTACTCATGCCGCCAAACATACATTCATAAAACTGACTATCCTACCGATCCTTGACTTTGGCGATGTCATTTACAAAATAGCCTCCAACACTCTACTCAGCAAACTGGATGTAGTCTATCACAGTGCCATCCATTTTATCACTAAAGCCCCATATACTACCCACCACTGCCACCTGTATGCTCTCATTGGCTGGCCCTCACTAGATATTCATGGCCAAACCCACTGGCTCCAGGTCATCTGTAAGTTTTTGCTAGGTAAAGCCCCACCTTATCTCAGCTCACTGGTCACCATAGCAAAACCCACCCGTAGCAGGCGCTCCAGCAGGTATATTGCACTGGTTATCCCCAAAGCCAACACTTACTTTGGCCGCCTTTCCTTCCAGCTCTCTGCTGCCAATGACTGGAACGAATTGCAAAAATCTCTGAAGCTGGAGTCTTATATCTATCTCCCTCTCTAACTTTAAGCATCAGCTGTCAGAGCAGCTTACTAATCACTATACCTGCACACAGCCAATCTGTAAATAGCACACTCGACTACCTTATTGCCATATTGTTACTTATCCTCTTGCACCCCAGTATCTCTACTTGCACATCATCATCTGCACATCTATCACTCTAGTATTAATGCTAAATTGTCATTAATGTTGCGTCTAGGGCCTATTTATTGCCTTACCTCCCTACTCTTCTACATTTGCACACAGATTTCTCTATTTTCCCTTTCTTTGTGTTATTGACCGTACGTTTGTTTATGTGTAACTCTGTTGTTGTTTTTGTCACACTGCTTTGCTTCATCTTGGCCAGGTTGCAGTTGTAAATGAGAACTTGTTCTCAACTGGCCTACCTGGTTAAATAAAGGTGAAATAAAATAAAATAACATAAAAGGTGCTCTAAGGAAGGATACTGATACCGCCTTAGTTTAGTCAGGCTGAGGAGGCTCAGGCTAAACATCTATTTGGGATGCAGACAGAGTATTAATGGTCTGTTTCTGTAAAGAGAATAAAGAGACACTTGACTCAAGAGATATGCGATGAGGGGAAATGTTTTCTGTCCATCAATAATGCAACCTGTGGAGTAGCTATACGAGTTTCAAAAAGGATCTTATAGCACCATCAACAAATCCACTACCTGATGCTGGGTCAATCCTCCCACACTGTTTCATTACATTCCTCTCTGTACTGTATAAAAGGCCAGCTCTCCTCTTCGCTATGCACAGGCAAATCTAAAATTGGGTTGCCATAGTGACTGAGGCTAACGGTAGCAGAAGCAGTAGAGAGGTGTTCCTGCCAGCATCCCAAATGGCATCTTATTCCCTATTTAGTGCACTACTTTTGACCAGAGCCCTAGTGGACCCTGGTCAAAAGTAGTGCACTAAATAGGGAACAAGATGCCATTTGGGATACAAGCCGCAGTGTCTCAGGGATGATGAGCTAGTCTGGTTGTCCTCCCCCTATTCACTCTCCGCTCTCAGGAGGAAGGTTAATACCTGGATCTGTGTCAGGCAGAAGCACCTCCACACAGCAATATGAAAGGGCCATAATTGCATGCCAGTTATGCATGTGACAGAGGGTAACAAAGACATGCAACCCTGTCATACTAAACTGCCATGACAGACCTGGGCAAAGGTTGTCGACATCAAGCGGCCAAAGATAATGGGGAATACAGCAACAAGGTATGCATCCCAAATAGCACACTATTCCTAATACATTGTATCACTTTTAACCAGTCTCATGGGCCCTGGTCAAAAGTAGTGCACTGTATGAGGAAATAGGGTGCCATTTGGGACATATGGGGGTGAGGTCATCCTTGGCCATGTGCGTTATGCTTACAGTTTGAGGAAGCTCTGCTTGACTATACCCCCAACCCTCTCATTCTCTCTTCCTCAGTTATCCACAAACTCACCACTTTCTCCTTGGAGCGCAGCACGCCAAGTTTCCCGAAGCGTACATGGAAGGGGGAGCAGTGGAAGGTCCCGTCAGGCTGTCTGACCACCACCACGTCGATGCAGCCGGAAAGCGTGGCCTGGTTGATGCCCTTATACAGCTCCTTCACAGTCACCAGCACCTGGCCTGCCAGCTGGCCCACGTAGTTCATGGTGTCTACCTGTGGATCACAGTGCCAGTAGTGAAGATCAAATTATTTATTATTGTCTGATGTCCAGTCCTCTCTGAGTTGAAGGGGTAAAATGGCTGCCTATTGTATTGCTGAGCAAAGGGATGGGCCATTCTTGGGAGATTGTCAATTGGTTTTGATACCTCCACTGTCCTCTCCTCCTTTGAAAAATGGCAATGGTAATTGACGAGAGGAAACGTGGAAACAAATGCACTTATATGAAATGAGAATGTGTGAAGTGGTAATAATTCATTTTAGAGTTAAAAGGACAATTAACATATTGTTTTTAAATGTGTGCATGCTTTTCTCCTCTGAGAAAAAAACAGCTGATTCAAGGGGGTGTGGCAGATTTCATCTGAGGAGACTCCACGGGAGGAAGCAATCGAGGACAGAGGCAGACTCCTCCGTTCACCTAATAACGATAGACACTTGTCGAGCACTCAACCACTTATCCGTTTCTAGGTCACGGAGGAGAGATGACAGAGGAGTCGAGGAGAGGACAGTCTTTTTCCTAAACGAGAATCTCCCCTTGATTCAAAAGGGTCATCATCATCATCATCATCATCATCATCATTTGAAAGCTATCAGGTCAAAAGTTTAAGGATCTAAGGTCAGCCAATCACAAGACACGGTAATCTCTGTTGCCGAGTAGATCCAGGAAACAAAGCTTGCGTACCATAAACCCATCAATCTATGAGTTGCAGGAAATACAGTGATGATTCACACAGTGTAACGTAACGTCTTTCATTTACCACAAACGCAGACGAGAAAGACAAAGCACAAGAGAACAGAGCCATGCTGCAACCACTGCCAGTTGAGGGGAAAGGAAACTAGAAATTTAATCTCACTCTGTCTGAACACAAAAGTTTCAAACGATCAGAGCAGTTGAACCAAGTTGAATGGAACATCTGAAAACAAATAATACAGAGAAAGAAAAATAAAATTTTGTTCTGAAAGAACATTTCAGATTCAGCAGGGGATTTTGGGCTCCCGAGTGGTGCAGCGGTCTAAGAGGCAACACTAAAGTCCCTGGTTCGAATCCTGACTGAATCACATCCGGCCGTGATTGTGAGTCCAATAGGGCGGTGCACAATTGGCTCAGCGTCGTCCGGGTTTGGCCGTCATCGTAAATAAGAATTTGTTCTTAACGGACTTGCATAGTTAAATTAAATAAAGATTTATGTGTAAAGACCATGTTAGCTATTCCTAATGTATTGGTAAAATGTCCCCAATTCTGTAGAGAGGAAAATGGGACCAAACACAAATCTCTAGATGTGGCTGCGGTTACTTACAGATTCACGTTTAAAAGGACATCACATTTACAAATCAACATATGTTTTCAGACCTCCAAAGTACTCTAACGTCAAGATGCAATCACATCCCAAGACATTGGTTGTGTAGATCCAGTTATGTACCTTCACCCCAAATGAATGGAAAAGATAAGCACTGAATAACTTTCCTGCTATTGGGACACTGACTGAACTAACCTTGTTGTTCCGGAGGTCCCTAAACACAGAGGGTCTGTCCCATTTCCTTCTATGGCAGTGCTGCATTCAGAATCAGATCACACCAGCAGCATGATGGCTGGGGCCCAGGCCAGGTTCCCATTGGTCACCATATGCATTGCCAATGGCACACTATTCCCTAAATAGTGCACTAGTTTTGACCAGGGACCAAAGCAGGACTCTACATTGCTACCATTTTAAAGGACATACGCTCCTGAAGATTTTGCTTTGCTACCTGGAACTTTTATGTGGGAGCACCAGTGCCCCTAGAAAATAAATCACCAAGGTAAAAATGGTTGTAATGATTTCTTCCCTGTTCCTTTCTTTCTGTGTCACCACATGTTCATGTACTACTGAGGCTGCGGGACAGCGAGAGCTTCTGTAGGAGATGAGCTTGAAAAGTAGCTAGGATTCATCATATTGGCTGAGCCAATGTAGGCAGTTTTTTTGTGTAAGCTATATTTAGTTATTGTGTTACTTTAGTTTATTTGGTAAATATTTTCTTAACTCTTTCTTGAACTGATTGTTGGTCAAGGGCTTGTAATTAAGCATTTCACAGTAAGGTCTACACCTGTTGTATTCGGCGCATGTGAAGTTTGATAAAGTTTGATATGATTTGATAGCTCATTATCAAAATCTAAAATACTTTTTTCTGGTGCTCCTAAACTCTATTATGTTATTGCTGGATATCCTTCTAAAAAAAAAATGCAACATGCAGTTACTACTAGAGGTCAACCAATTATGATTTTTCAACGCCAATACCGATTGGAGGACCAATAAAAAAACAAATACCGATCAAAATCGGCCAATTTTTTTAATATACATTTGTTTATATATTTGTAATAATGACAATTACAACAATACTGAATGAACAATGAACACTTATTTTAACTTAATATAATAAATAAATCTAATCAATTTAGTCTCAAATAAATAATGAAACATGCTCAATTTGGTTTAAATAATGCAAAAACAGTGTTGGAGAAGAAAGTAGAAGTGCAGTATGTGCCATGTAAAAAAGCTAACGTTTAAGTTCCTTGCTCAGAACATATGAAGGCTGGTGGTTCCTTTTAACATGAGTCTTCAATATTTCCAGGTAAGAAGTTAAGTTGTAGTTATTATAGGAATTATAGGACTATTTCTCTCTATACCATTTGTATTTCATATATCTTTGACTATTGGATGTTCTTATAGGCACTATAGTATTGCCTGCCTAATCTCGGGAGTCGATAGGCTTGAAGTCATAAACAGCACTGTGCTTCAAGAATTGTGAAAAACTGCTGGCAAACGGAGGAAAGTGCAGTTTTAATGAATGCTTACGAGCCTGCTGCTGCCTACCACTGCTCAGTCAGACTGCTCTATCAAATCATAGCCTTAATTATAATATAATAAACACAGAAATATGAGCCTTAGGT
The DNA here is from genome assembly GCF_018296145.1 of Oncorhynchus tshawytscha. Taxonomy (NCBI): domain Eukaryota; kingdom Metazoa; phylum Chordata; class Actinopteri; order Salmoniformes; family Salmonidae; genus Oncorhynchus; species Oncorhynchus tshawytscha. Next base: position 40,922,634 of record NC_056444.1, read on the forward strand.
CATTAATATGGTGAAATCCGGAAACTATCATTTCGAAAACAAAACGTTTATTCTTTCAGTGAAATACGGAACCGTTCTGTATTTTATCGAACGGGTGGCAACCTTAAGTCTATTGCTGTTACATTGCACAACCTTCAATGTTATGTCATAATTATGTAAAATTCTGGCAAATTAATTACGGTCTTTGTTCGTAAGAAATGGTCTTCACACAGTCCGCAACGAGCCAGCTGCATGAACTTAAACTGCTGCATATACCTGGACTCTGCTAATTTATTTAACCTTTATTGAACTAGGCAAGTCAGTTAAGAACAAATTCTTATTTTCAATGACTGCCTAGGAACAGTGGGTTAACTGCCTTGTTCAGGGGCAGAACAAGATCATTTTACCTCAGGCATTCGATCTTGCAACCTTCCGGTTACTTGTCCAACACTAACCACTAGGCTACCTGCCGCCTCATGCTTACACTGAACGCAAGAGAAGTGACACAGTTTCAAGCACCGCATTGATTACATGCAACACTGGACAAGCTAGTTAAATTAGTAATATCATCAACCATGTGTAGTTAACTAGTGATTATGTTAAGATTGCTCTTTTTTTATAAAATAATTTTAATGCTAGATAGCAAATTACCAGGGCTCCTTGCTGCCTGCACTCGCATAATAGGTGGTCAGCCTGCCACGCAGTCTCCTCGTGGATTGCAATATAATCAGCGTCCAAACATGCTGATTACCGATTGTTATGAAAACTTGAAATCTGCCATTCTAATTAAATCGGTCTAGTTACCACATCCATTTTTTTTTAAACTCAAAAACGTATGACATAAACCCATAAATGCCCAATGAGCTTATTTCAACTGTGGTATCCCAACAGAAGCTAAATATAACCTTGTTTTACCAATGTTTGTAAACAATGTCAAATGTAAACAAACACAGTGTAGCCTCAAAATATGTTTAAACTATAATGTTGATATCATGGAGGGTCAGTCCTTGCATCCAAAGCTCTTTCTATGAATTTGAGTGCCTTTATATTTCTCCAGCCACATCCTTTAACCTTTAACTAAACAGTCGTGGGGAATTGCTTTGTTGTTTCAACTACAGATTGCCGCTTTAATAGCTAACAGTTTTCATGGTGTTCCTAAATGTTTCTTTGTGTAAGCCTACATTTTCCAACTTAGGAGCACAAGTGCTCAAACCATGCCTTGTGTGTGGGGTGTAGTGTAGTGTGTGTGTGTGTGTGGTGTGCAATAGAGCAGAGATGGGACTGCATAGGAAAATGCTGTGTGCTCAAACCATGAAATGTGTGCATGAAATGTTTGCATGCTCAAACCATGCCTTGTGTGTGTGGTTTGGTGTGTGCAGTAGAGCAGAGATGGGACTCAAGGAAAATGCTGTCTAAGCTCTCTTTGTTCACATGGTGTGTGGTGTGGCGATAATAGAAGACCACAAACATTTAAATCCTCACAAACTCAGAGGCCAACCAAGCTGACTGTGAATGTGGGCATTAGAATACAAGGCTACTTCTTCTCAAAGCTTGCAACCCTACTTAGAATGCATTAGGTGTGATCTAGTTCACACTGACTGAGGAGGTAGGTTGGTAGTGAATGCCTTTCTCGCCCACATTCATAGACTTAAGCGAGGCTCACAGTCAAGGAAGAACACAGTTTTACTTCCAATCTGGGGCCATAGATATCAAGCGTTTCAGAGTAAGAGTGTTGATTTGGGATCAGTTTTGATTTTAGATTACAATGAATAAGATGGACAGGACAGGGGGAGCTGATCCTAGATCAACACTCCTACTCTGAGAAGCTTGATGCATATGTAATTGAAGTGTAGCTATGAACTGCCCGTAGCAAAGGTCAATAATTTATTATTGTCTGATGTCCAATCCTCACTGAGCTGATGGGGTAAAATGGCTGCCTATTGTATTGCTGAGCAAAGGGATGGGCCATTCTTGGGAGATTCTCAATTGGTTAAGTGAATTCCTCTGTCCTCCGTCCTCTCCTTTGAAAAAAGGTCAAGGGTAATCGAGGAGAGGGTGGAGGAGAAGAAACGTGGAAACAAATGCACTTATATGAAATGAGAATCCCAAAATATACATGTAAATTGGAAATAATTAATTTTAGAGTTAAAAGGATAATTAACATATTGTTTTTAAATGTGTGCTGCTTTTCTCCTCCAAGAAAACAGCTGATTCAAGGGGGTGTGGCAGATTTCATCTGAGGAGATTCCACGGGAGGAAGCAATCGAGGACAGAGGCAGACTCCTCCGTTCACCTAATAACGATAGACACTTGTCGAGCACTCAACCACTTATCCGTTTCTAGGTCACGGAGGAGAGATGACAGAGGAGTCGAGTAGAGGACAGTCTTTTTCCTAGAAGAGAATCTCCCCTTGATTCAAAAGGGTCATCATCATCATTTGAAAGCTAGCAGGTCAAAAGTTTAAGGATCTAAGGTCAGCCAATCACAAGACATGGTAATCTCTGTTGCCGAGTAGATCCAGGAAACAAAGCTTGCGTACCATAAACCCATCAATCTATGAGTTGCAGGAAATACAGTGATGATTCACACAGTGTAACGTAACGTCTTTCATTTACCACAAACGCAGACGAGAAAGACAAAGCACAAGAGAACAGAGCCATGCTGCAACCACTGCCAGTTGAGGGGAAAGGAAACTAGAAATTTAATCTCACTCTGTCTGAACCCAAAAGTTTCAAACGATCAGAGCAGTTGAATCAAATTGAATGGAGAATGGAACGTCTGAATTCATATAATACGGGATCTGTAAAAACCATGTTAGCTACGACTAATATATTGGTAAAATGTCCCCAATTCTGTATAGAGGAAAATGGGACCAAACACAAATCTCTAGATGTGGCTGCGGTTACTTACAGATTCACATTTAAAAGGACATCACATTTACAAATCAACATATGTTTTCAGACCTCCAAAGTACTCTAACGTCAAGATGCAATCACATCCCAAGACATTGGTTGTGTAGATCTAGTTATGTACCTTCACCAAACACAAATCTCTTGATGTGGCTGCGGTTAAAGCAACACAAAAACATGTTTATAAGAGAGATGGAAAAGGTACTAACGTTAGCATATGGGGTTACGATGAGCATTTGGACATAGACAAACAAATCAGACAAATCCTCAGATGGCAGCGGTAACCAGGTCTAATAGCTGAGCCTTTATTTGCACACGTGCTACCAATTAAGGCGATCGACAGTCAGTGTCCCAGAGTCATGAGACTGCTGGCTTTTGTTGAAGCCTTTTGTTTGTTTGAGTCTTTAGTTTCGACATGCCTTTTTGTATTTTTTTTCTTAACATCAAAGAGGATAAATAATTAAATACTGGACTGAAACAGAATCTTTACGCAGTGCATGTTTGGCTTAGTCTAACCAAACAGTGACAAAGCCATAGCCCTAATGTTATTCAAACTTCAACAACCGGCAATCAAACTTGTCAAGGCACTGAAAGAAAAAGCACCCTGCCTGCAAAAACCCCCAATGTCATCTTAAATCTCAACACTGTACATTCCTCTCTAGGTTTCGTCATTCTAGGGTTTTTCCTGTCCACTGTGCTTTCGCTTTTGCTTTGCTTGCTTTGGGGTGTGGCTGTATCTGCTCATTAGACAGGTACAGTGATGATTTTGACAGGTACAGTGATGATTTTAGCATGTACATCTTGGTGGGGCAAACTCAACAATGTTTTTGGGGATGCATGCCAGCAAAGCCACTACACAACACTAAACAATACATTAATTGCACTATAACACAAACGGTGCCCACAAACTGTTAGGGCCTACATAAAACTGTCCCAACAGCAGTCCCAACACCTTACCACTTCTACACCTGGCTTTCAGCGGAGCCTTGTCTGGCAATGAAAAAGTTAATTCAGCCTCATTTACTACCTTTTTAAAATGGATAGCTGAAATGGCTGACTTGCTTAAACAAATGCGGTTTCCACTGACCATTGAGATGTACAAACTATGGAATAAGGAAACGATGAAAGGATAAGAGGCAACCCGTAATTTTGATTAAGACATTAATGAGCGAGCTAAGACGGACGTAGTCAATATAACTATTTGTTTAGCACTATTGAAATGTAGTGACAGAATTCAGAACATGGGTCGTTCTTACAGTATTCTCCCTGTACACCAAGTCAAAACCGTAGGATAAATAAAGGGGTCATATTTGCAGACAATGAAAGTTCTTACAATATTTGATGATTACATTTCTCCAAAACAGGCTGTAGGCTACATATGCACCACCAAGTCAGAACAGCAGGCTAAATTATGAAGGGGAAAGGGACCAAATGATTGGGGTGAGGCACATGGGCTACTAACAGCTTGCCTCACAACATACACTTAGTATTATTTTCTAAGCTACAGTATACATATATACCTTGTATATTACATAATTCATGCAGCAGCATACAAGACATTTTTGGACAGTTGTGCTGTGCTCACGTGAACAGGAAGGTGGCACAATGGTCTTTCTTGTGGGCAAATTTTGTCATCAAAGTCTGGCATTCTCTGGATTTATGGTGCTTTCAAAACAACTAGAAACTTTGAAATAAATAAGGTTGAATCATGACATCAGTGATCTTCACGTCGGAGCTCTAGAAAGAGACCCGAGTTCCCGACTTGGATTTCCGAGTTATTTTCCCAGTCGGAGCTCGTTTTTTCCCCCAGAGTTACCTGTTGTCTTGAACTCACTGAAGTCTGAGATTTCCCGGTTGTTTTGAAAGCAGTAGAAGTCTGGATTGACAGCATGGCCAATGTATTCAACCTTTTCTGGACCATGGCATTGCATGTGAATGTTTATCCTTTTAAGCTTGGAAAAGAGAGCTTTAAACCCAGACTTGGACTACACACCCTCTCCACCGAATAGCAGGGGAAGCAAAATAGTGATTGCTTGCAACGCATGCAGTTAGTCACTGATTCCTACCAACCACTCATTGTTGAATTTGCGATTTCCAACTTGTTGTTTAACCTCTCTAGGCTAGGGGGCGGTATTTTCACATCCGGATGAAAAGCGCGCCCAAAGTAAACTGCGTGCTACTCAGGCCCAGGAGCTAGGATATGCATTTCATTAGTAGATTTGGATAGAAAATACTCAGAAGTTTCTAAAACTGAGTATAATGTCTGAGTATAACATAACTTATTTGGTAGGCAAAACCCAGAGGACAAACCATCCAGGATTTTTTTGTTGTTGAGGTGACTGTTTTCAATGGGTTTTCTATGTGGATCTAGATTTCTACGGCACTTTGTTGCAGTTCCTATTGCTTCCACTAGATGTCAACAGTCTTTAGAAATTGGTTGATGTTTTTCCTTTGAGTAATGAAGAAGTAGCCATTTCCTATCTGGGTGGATAGCCAAGTGTACTGTTGTGATTGGTGCACGCGACCTGAAGCTCGCTCCACTTTCATTTTATCCGCTATTGAATGCAGTTTATCCAGTCTTAAACTTTATCGATTATTTACATAAAAAAATACCTAAAGTTGGATTAAGAAAGTTGTTTGAAATGTTTGGACAAAGTTTACAGGTAACTTATTAGATCATGTGTAGTCATGTCGGGAGAGTTCAAACGGGTGTTTTTCTGAATCAAACGCACCAAATAAAATGGACATTTTGGAGCTATAACGACGGAATTAATTGAACAAAAGGACCATTTGTGATGTTTATGGAACATATTGGAGTGCCAACAGAAGAAGCTCTTCAAAGGTAAGGCATGAATTATACCGTTATTTCTGAGTTTTGTGTCAGGCCTGGCGGGCTGAAATATGATTGTCATTGTTTGCTTTCACCATAAAGCTTTTTGAAATCTGACACGGTGGCTGGATTAACAAGTAAAGCTTTAATTTGGTATATTGCACTTGTGATTGTATGAAAGTGAAATATTTCTAATAATTTAATTTGGCGCTCTGCCATGTCACCGGATGTTGTCAAATCGATTCAGATAACGGGATTTGATCCCTAAGAAGTTAAGAAGCTAAGAATGTTTGTGTCCAATGGCTGATGAGCACCGATACATTTTATCTATAATTTCTGGTAGCAAAGGATTGAAAAGGATTTGCCAGTAGAATGTCAATGTGATTCATGATTTTGTAATAGAGGTCGAGCAATTAGGGCCGATTTCAAGTTTCTAACAAATCGGTAATCGGTATTTTTGTACGCCGATTATGGCCGACTGGAGTGCATTCCATGAGGAAACTACATAGCGAGCTGAATACCTGTTACGCAAGTGCAGCAAAGAGCCAACTTAATTTATTAAAAAACAAAATCAATCTTCACATAATCACTAGTTAATTAGACATGGTTGACATTATTACTTGGTTAACTAGCTTGTCCTGCGTTGCATATAATCAATACGGTGCCTGTTAATTTATCATCACAGCCTACTTCGCCAAACGGGGGATGATTTAACAAAAGCACATTTGCGAAAAAAAATCACAATCGTTGCACGAATGTACCTAACCATAAACATCAATGCCTTTCTTAAAATCAACACACAGAAGTATATTCTTTTAAACCTGCATTTATAGTTAAAAGAAATTCATGTTAGCAGGCAATATTAACTAGGGAAATTTGTGTCACTTCTCTTGTGTTCATTGCACACAGTCAGGGTATATGCAACAGTTTGGGCCGCCTGGCTAGTTGCGAACTAATTTGCCAGAATTTTACATAATTATGAAATAACATTGAAGGTTGTGCAATGCAACAGCAATATCTAGACTTAGGGTTGCCGCCCGTTCGATGAAATACGGAACGGTTCTGTATTTCACTGAAAGAATAAATGTTTTGTTTTCGAAATGATAATTTAATATGGTAAAATCCGGAAACTACCAACAGCTTGTATTTCTGTGTTTATCATATTATAATTAAGTCTATGATTTGATAGAGCAGTCTGACTAAGCGGTGGTAGGCAGCAGCAGGAGGCTCGTAAGTATTCACCCAAACCTTACTGCATTTGCCAGCAGCTCTTAGCAATGCATGCTTCACAGCGATGTTTATGACTTCAAGCCTATCAACACCTGAGATTAGGCTGGCAATACAAAAGTGCCTATTAGAACAACCAATAGTCAAAAGGTATACGAAATACAAATGGTATAGAGAGAAAGTCGACATAATTCCTATAATAACTACAACCTAAAACTTCTTAATGGGAATATTGAACCACCAGCTTGTATATGTTCTCATGTTTTTTTAAAATGGCACATATTGCACTTTTACTTTCTTCTCTAACAATGTGTTTTTGCATTATTTAAACCAAATTGAGCATGTTTCATTATTTATTTGAGATTAAATAGATTTTACTTGTGTATTATATTAAGTTAAAATAAGTGTTCATTGAGTATTGTTTAAATTGTCATTAATTAATTTGTGTGTACACACAAAAATCGTCTGGTTAATCGGTATCGGCTTTTTTTGGTCCTCCAATAATCGGCATTGGTCGACCTCTATTTTGTAAGTAAGATGTTGACATGATCAGTCCAATCAAAGCTGCTGTAGATAACGTGATTTGATGTATTTTTTTAAAATCTGTGACCAATGACCTTGAGCCTTTCTTGGATGGGCACTTCTACTGTAACTCTAAGGCAGCACCCAAGGGGGCTTGAACTTTCTAGCTCTCCCTATAGATTTTTTTGGTGATGTAGTGTCTCCATGAGTGAGAACACAGCCTATCACAGCGCAACTAGAGAATATTACCAACCCCTACGCTCTGTATTTTCCTCTGGCTGCCCCTCCACCACAGAAAGCCCCGAGCTAGGCTGAAGCAGATGCATTTTGGAGCTGCCTTACTCAAGAAAAAAAAGGAAAAAAAAAAGACCATGCCGCTTTATTAACTCAATAAAATAAAAATATATATATATATATATATATATATATATCTATATATTTTTTTACATTGTTTGCAAACATACTGTATGTGACTCGTATTAATACCAAAATAACATGCAAAACAGGCAAACAAGGAGGGGCTCAACACCCTTTGAATATGACCGGTGTCAGTAAACGTCAGCAAAAAAACAAAATAAATTCAGTCACCAACGCTCTAGATAACATGACAACAGCCTAACCAGCTCTGCTAGGGACAGTCTAATGGTCAGAGTGAGGTGTTCTCTGATTTGTGTCTGGAAGTAGCTAGCAAGCTAGCCAACTTTAGCCAGTTGGCTCGGCTGCAGAACACTCGGCTCAACCCTAATTCTCAACCAGAGCTTCCAATGTGCGCTCTGAACGCTCTAAGAGCGAAATGCTCTGGATTTACTAACAGAACGAAAATCTGACAACTCCCAGAGCACACTCTGGCACTCCAGAGTGAATTTTTAGAACACACCCATTATAACCACCTTCATTACAGAGGCCATCCTGGCATATGAACCTAAAATATTGAGTTCTTCATAGCCGACTGGCATAATACTCTGGGCTCATCCATTAACACCAGGTAAAACAAATCATACATTCGCTGTTTACCAGATTGTGTAGGCCTTAATGAGAGAAGAAAGGCATTGAAATATATTGAAAGTGGTAGAGGGATTGACTGAGTGTACAAAACATTAAGAACACTTGCTCTTTCCATGACATGGACTGACCATGTGAATCCATTGAAAGCTATGATGCGTTATTGATGTCACTTGTTAAATCTACTTCAAATCAGTGTATATGAAGGGGACTGGTTAAAGAAGGATTTTTAAGTCTCGAGACAATTGAAACATGGATTGTGTACGTGTACCATTCAGAGGGTGAATGGGAAGACAAAATATTTAAGTGCGGGGTATGGTAGTACGAGCCAGGCGCACTGGTTTGTGTAAAGAACTGCATGCCACGCAGCTGGGTTTTTCACGCTCAACAGTTTCCCGTGTGTATCAAGAATGGTCCACCACCGAAAGAACATCCAGCCAACTTCACACAACTGTGGGAAGCATTGGAGTCAAAATTGTCCAGCATCCATGTGGAATGCTTTCGACACCTTGTAGAGTCCATGCCTAGATGAATTGAGACCGTTTTGAGGGCAAAAAGGTGGGTGCTCAGTGTATATCTATACTGGGAAGGGAAGTAAAGGGGACACCTAGTCAGTTGCAAAACTGAATGCATTCAACCGAAATGTGTCTTCCGCATTTAACCCAACCCCTCTGAATCAGAAGTGCGGGGGCTGCCTTAATCGATGTCCACATCGGCACCAGGGGAGCAGTTGTTGGGGGTTAACTGCCTTGCTCAAGTGCAAAAACGGCCGGCTCTGGGATTTAAACCAGTGACCTTTTGGTTACCGGCCCAACGCTGTTAACAGCTAGACTACCTGTCGCCCACTGTAGGGGCCTGTAAGGTCATATTGTCTTCTGATAATCGCATAATGCTGTCCGTGTAACTCTAATAACCTGATGGCACTTGTGTTGTTGGTAACGACAGCCTCAGCAAATATTTAGTTTTATCTGCTGCCCCATACAGTTTATAGACAAAGGGTTTAGCAGTCCCTCGTGGCTGCAGCCCGGGCACAGATTACTGCTGTCTGCAGCACAGAGGTCAGTTAGGCCTATAGGCTGTGTCTAAAATGACACCCTAATCCCTACGGTCCCTGGTCAAAAGTAGTGCACTATGAAGAGAACAGTGCGCAATTTGGGACGCATTCATAAAACTGTGCTACAGTACGCAAAGTTCACTAATAAAAACCAAAAGCCAACAATAACAGTGGCACTTAAAAAGCTATTTTGTTTGGGGAGGATTTTGCTGATCTGGATGCTTTTGGGCCCATTCATTTACATGTTCCACTGTAGAAGAGTGAATTGATGGATAAAAAAAAATGCATGATGAACACATAAAAAGGTACACAGTACAGGGCACACAAACGCAGTAGAGGTCATTGCCAAGGCATAACTCCAAAACAAAATCTTTGCGTGTGGTATAGGAGAATGTGTTGAAACTGCACTCTTTTCATTAACACAAAAGTAGGACACAGAATATGGCAAAATAACACAACTCCACAATAGCCATGTTTAAGTACAGGGCCAGATCCAGACATAAGCGGTCGCTTAGAACAACCCCTGGCACCAATGTGCAGCACCCACCTGGGTGATGCATGTCCACCATTTTTGAACCAGAACGCTCACCACACATCAGATGGAGTGGTGAGGAGTGATATGCCAATTAGGAATGAGGGGGATGATTAGGTGGCCATGATGGAATGGGGCCAGGTTGGGAATTTAGCCATGACACCAGGGTTAACACTCCTACTCTTATGATGTGGGATTTTATATGACCACAGAGAGTTAGGACACCCATTTAACGTCTCATCCGAAAGACAGCACCCTACGCAGGGTAATATCCTTAGACCAGAGGGAAGAGTGCCCCCTACAACCCTCCAACACCACTTCCAGCAGAATCTGGTCTACCATCCAGGGAACGACCAGGATCAACCCTGCTTAGCTTCAGAGGCAAGCCAGCAGTGGTATGCATGGTGATATGTTGCTGACAAGTCACCTAGGCTTGAGCGGTATACTGTATATACCGGGGTATTAGGAAATAGCCACAGGATGGTTTTTCAATACCGTCAAATCATATTTTATTGGTCACATACACATGGTTAGCAGATGTTAGTGTGAGCGTAGTGAAATGCTTGTGCTTCTAGTTCCAACAGTGCAGTAATATCTAACAATGACCTAATACACACAAATCTAAGTAAAGGGATTAAATAAGATGTACATAAAAATATATGGATGAGCGATGACTGAGCGGAATAGGCAAGATGCAATAGATGGTATAGAATACAGTATATACACATGAGATGAGTAATGCAAGATATGTAAACATTAATAAAGTGACATTATTTAAGTGACTAGTGATCCATTTATTGAAGTGGCCAATGATTTTGAGTCTGTATGTAGGCAGCAGACTATCCGTTTAACAGTCTGATGGCCTTGAGAAAAAAAGCTTCTGTCTCTCGGTCCCAGCTTTGATGCACCTGTACTGACCTTGCTTTCTGGATGGTAGTGGGGCGAACAGGCAGTGGCGCATCTGTAAAAGTTTGTGGGGGTTTTAGGTGATAAGTCACATTTTTTCAGCCTCCTGAATTTGAAGAGGCGCTATTGCGCCTTCTGCCCCACACTGTCTGTGATGTGTACGCCGAGGAACTTAAAACTTTCCATCTTCTCCACTGCTGTCCCGTCAATGTGGATAGGGGGGTGCTCCCTCTGCTGTTGCCTGAAGTCCACGATCATATCACCTGTAGTTTGTCTCGTTGTTGTTGGTAATCAAGCCCACTACTGTTGTGTCGTCTGCAAACTTGATGATTGAGTTGGAGGCGTTCATAGCCACGCAGTCATGGGTGAACGGGGAGAACAGGAGGGGGCTGAGCACGCACCCTTGTGGGGCCTGTGTTGAGGATCAGCAAAGTGGAGATGTTTCCTACCAATATCACTGTAACTAATTCTTTGAAGTTTTTCTATAAATGTTCATATTTGTAGCTACTTTAAGTAAATACCTATAGTCAACTTATGCAATATGTTAGAAGATAAAGCAGATTGCGTTCTTCATTTCACTTGTCACATTATTTTCCATTATGAAGCTTACCGTAGTTCTCCAGAACAGTTGAGCCAGTCACGTGTGTGTTTGTAAATAGCACAACTGGAGAAAGAGGGAGCAGGTGAGTCCAACTATGTATTTGTATTGATTAAGGATTCCCAAGGCAGCAGCTTCTCTTCCTGGGGTCCAGCAACATTAAGGCAGTCATATACATGACATTTCATAAGACATTAAGTGTGTTCCCTCAGGCCACTACTCTATCACATATCTGCAATACAAAATCCATGTATACGTGTGTAGAGAGCATGTCCTATCATGTGTATGTGTCTCTTCACAGCCCCCACTGTGTATTTTTATCTGTTTAAAAAAAATCTGACTACTGCTTGCATCAGTTACCTGATGTGGAATTAGAGTTCCATGTAGCCATGGCTCTATGTAGTACTGTGCACCTCCCATAGTCTGTTTTTGACTTGGAGATTGTGAAGAGACCTTTGGAGACATGTCTTGTGGGGTAAGCATGGGTGTCCAAGCTGTAGTTTGAAACAGACACCTCGACACATTCAGCATGTCAACATTCTTACAAAAACAAGTAATGAAGTCAATCGCTCATCCACTTTGAACCATGAGATTTACATGCATATTAATGTGAGCTCTTCGTGTACATTTATGGGCCACCTGTGCTGCCCTGTTCTGAGCCAATTGTAATTTTCTGAGCTCCTTTGTGGCACCTGACCACACAATTGAGCATTAGTCCAAGTGTGACAAAACTAGGGCCTGTAGGACTTGGCTTTTTGATAGTGGTGTTAAAAAGGCAGAGTAGCATTTCATTATGGACAGACTTATCCCCATCTTAGCTACTGTTGTATCAACATGTTTTGACTATGACCGTTTACAATCCAAGGTTACTCCAAGCAGTTTAGTCACCTCAACTTGCTCAAGTTCCACTGTAAATCCTGTGATATTAGGATCAGGCAGTATCCAGATTTTCATGTCAGCCACAAAAAAAAAAATGGGGGTTTTTCAAATTGAGGGGGGGAAATAACATTTGATGAAATCAAATATCTGATTCAATGCCAACTGTTCTATTTCATTATTAACAAGTCTATATTTCAAGTTCCAACCTATTTCTTTCAACACTAATCTTAAATTCCCCTTTGGTTAAAGGCCCAATGCAGAACATTTTATATCAAAATCAAATAATTTCTGGGTAACAATGAAGAACCTTACTGTAATAGTTTTCCATTAAATGTTTTAAAAAAAAAGCTTCTAAGCAAAAACATATTTCTCAACAAAGACTTTTGTTAGGACTGTCTGGGAGTGGTCTTTGTTTGGACTAGGTGTTATTGGCAGACACATTTGGAACTCTGTTATTGGTCTATTCACCAATTTCCTACCTGGTGATGTCGCCAGGCAAGCGAAACACCCGCCCATGCAAACAGGATGATTAGAAGGTCCTGTGTACATTGTATTTTTAAAGGCAACTATCAGGAATTCACACTAATATTTTTTTCCTCTTACACTTTTATAGTGTTCGTTTCATAAGCTATTGCACAATATGATAAACTACATTCAATTTTGGGGGGACCGCATTGGGCCTTTCAACCTTATAAATTAATGGATAGGCCTATACAACACATTTTTCATGTTGTACCAAGTAGATGTTTCACTTTGGAATTACCTATCCACATTTTTTCAATTGGGTTACAAGCAATTCAATAAATTTCCTGTTAAGATATTCCAAAAATGAAATCAGACTAAGACACATTAATTGGTTACAATATTGTAAATATATAAATCATATATTTTGTTTAAATAAACAGAACACATTACCTGGAATGAAATTCACTCTCACAGGTGGCCAAAAACAAACTGAAAGCCATGCCCCCAATAGGCTATGCCTCCAACTCTTCTGATAGGCTGCCGCCGCTACATTGCCCCCCACTGTGTAATGCGAATGCACATGAGGCGTTACAAGCAATTTAGAAGATTTCATTCAATAAAAACAAAAATCACACTGATCTGTCAAATTTGTTATTTGATTTCAGACAAATTTAATAGAATAGGTTGAACGAACCAAAGCCTAATTTTGGATTATAACAATCAGAAAAAGCACTTTAGATGAACAGTGCCATCCCACTTTTTATAGTGCATGTCAGAATTCTGGAGGATTCAGTTGGCTACACATCTGCTAGGTCAGAGACCTGCATATACTAGTACAATGCCTAGGTTTGCAAAATTCTGGGAACGTTCAATAAATTCCCCTTTTTTTCAGAAATGCGAAGTAGAATTTCAGTAAAGCAGACATCAAATTAAGTTTGACGAGGAAACTAACAAAACAATCTCATGCACACACAGGAAGCCACTACATACTCTTGCTGAGCTCAGCTTATGTGAACTATAGAATGGCAAGACCAGACAACAGAGACTGTTAAAAATATATATTTAAGTAGGCAAGTCAGTTAAGAACAAATTCTTATTTATTTACAATGATGGCCTACCAAAAGGCAAAATGCCTCCTGCGGGGACGGGGACCTGGGATTTAAAAAAATATAAATAAATACAATATAAATATAGGACAAAACACACATCACAACAAGAGAGACAACATAGCAAGGCAGCAACACAACAGAACAACATGGTAGCAGCACAAAACATGGTACAAGCATTTTAAATGTGTCGTTTGCATGTGGAGGTATTTTTCTATCTGTGAGGCATTGCACCCATGGGACTGTATCCTATTTTGTGAATCAGAATATGATCAGAGGTATGTTGCGGTCAACAACAATAAGCTCCTTCCAGAGTATCCTATTGGTGCTTGATGGTGTATTCAACTAACACATAAATACTCTTATCTGTTATCATCCTAGACTCTCTGGCTGCTAGGATGATTAGAGAGAATCTTGGGTGGCGGTTATCTTTATTTACAAGCTTACAGTACAATTCGGTCTTTCCCCGTCTACTGCTGGCACATTCTTCTACTGCTCCAAGTCCAAGTGGCCAGCAATGTGCTTTTCAAAGATTGGGTGTTCAGTTCAACCAATTGAATGGCAAAACACTCCATCACACGTTGATAATAGTTAAAGCCCCTTCTGTAAGATGCACACATCAAAGAGTGGGCCACCAACAATAATGTAAACAATAGACTATAGAGCAAATGCATCCCATGACATTTCATTTTCAAATGGAAATAGGTGTTGTACAATCTGTAAAGTGCTATCTAAAATGGAGTTGCACTCCCTTTTGCCTGCAAATCAGTCTCAATTTGTCAGGCCATGGATGTTGGCCAATGTTGACTCCAATGCTTCCCACAGTTGTGTCAAGTTGGCTGGATGTCCTTTGGGTGGTGGACCATTCTTCATACACATGGGAAACAGCAGCGTAGCAGTTCTTGACACTCTCAAACTACTACCATACCCCGTTAAAAAGGCACTTAAATATTTTGTCTTGCCCATTCACCCTCTGAACCCTCTGAATAGCTTTCATCTGGATTCACATGGTCAGTCTGTCATGGAAAGAGCAGAGGTGTGTTCGAATACTCATACTAACCACACTATTTGTGACATAAATTGAGTATGTAGTATGCTAATCAGTCATAGTATGGATATAGTTAGTATGCCAAAAGTTCCCGGATGTCGTACTACATTCTCCAAATACGAAGTATACAAGTAATGCACACTATTTCTGTGCTTTTAGGGCACATAATGCAATTCTTCAGAAATGGGCGTGGCTTCACAGCGTTTTCAAATTTTAAGAAAAGTGCAGAAAATATTTAGCCGAAGTCCGACGAGAGTGGATACAAATTCGTTGCTTTAACTCAACATTATTAAAATGTTGAGTAATGTAATAAAGTAATGACTTCTCAAATAAATTGCGTTACACGTTATGTTGGCTGACGATTTGTTAGCTAAACTATCCTTACGCACAGCATATCATTACAGCAGTATGTACCGGGTATTTTAGCTACCTACTGTAACGTTAACTGGATACTAATACATCGAACTTGCCAGTATATTTACTTTATGCTAACTACCTACCCGACGTTTATTGACTTGATTATTCACAGCTTAGCTAAGTGGTGTAGTGGTTTGGGTGTGTTCGTAAATTCACTCTGGCTATCTACTCCGATTTCAGAGCACTCTCGTCTGACCGTGCCAGAGCACAGAATAACTGATGAATTTACGAACACTCAACACCCATTGAATATGGCCGGTTTCACTAAACGTCAGAAAAAAAAGCATAATTTAATTGCCAGCACCACATTTACAGTCACCAATGCTCTGGATAGCATGAAAGCTGCCTAACCAGCTCTGCTAAGGCAAGTAAAATGGTCAGAGTGAAGTGTTCTCACATTTGTGTCTGGAAGTAGCTAGCAAGTTAGCTTGGGTGCTTGACTGCCGTTGGGAGGTCTGAACGCTCGGATCAACCCTACTCCTCGGCCAGAGCATCCAGTGTGCGCGCTGAACACAGAGCGACACAACCGAATTTATGAAAGGACAATCTGTCAACGCCCGGAATTCAAACACCCAGAGCGCACTCCACATTAAATTTACGAAGACACCCGAAATCTAGCTAGTAATTTCTTATGCTAACAAGCTAGCAAGCGGTTCCATAGCAACAGCATCACCTTCCAGTAGACAGGCAAAGAGCTAGTACTGAAAGGATACAGTGCATTTACAGTATACTAAAATGAACTAATATTATGTAGTACATACATACATACTCATTAAGTATGTAGTATACAGTATGTTAGTATGGGTATTCGAGCACAGCGCAGGTGTTCCTAATGTTTTCTACACTCAATGTATATCATACTGCATCTGTAATGCTCAAGGAATGACATTTGTGAGAGCAACATTACTTTGATTTAAAGCAATATAATTTGTTTACAAAGTATCTAATGAAAACAATAACAAAACAATCAAGTATTATATGTCCTTAGTATTTATGACAAGATCTTATTCATCAATTCACGGGGTATACTATTCATTAATAAAAATTAGACTGTGGAAATCTCAAGGTTACTTGCGTAACCCATTTTCTGATATTACAAGTGAGCTCTCACTGTGGGATTTACCAGTGTTCACATTGGCAGTTTGAAGTGACTCAAATCATTTATTTGCTTATCTGATTCTAATCTGTTATTTTTCTTGAATAGCCAAAAAGCACATGGAATCGGATATTTCAAGCCACATTTAAAACCACTTTCGTAGGTGGTTTGAAGACTGATACAAACCTGATTCCTGGCCATGTGACTTGTGTCTGAACGGTAAAATCTGATCTATTTGCCCGCGTGATTTTAAGACTGTTATTCAGCATATCTTGTTGCTTGCTAGCTACTCTGTTGACAGTTTGACAAGAGCATGTGGTAGCTAACTAGCTTGTTAATCATTTACAAACAAATTTGTGAATGTGCTAGAAAGCTAAACAGCTACCAATCTAGCTAGTTGACTTTTGTAGCTAGCCAAAAAGGACTAATTTTGAAAATTGAATCATCTTATCCTTTGAGGCTTTAAAAAAAGTGTTCTTACCCTATGATTTTGAACATTCAAAGCAACTGGGAAATGTCCATGGCAGGCATTGTTGTCACCTTAGCTTGCTACATTAGAAAGGGGGATACCTCGTCAGTTGTTCAACTGAAAGCATTCAACTGAAATGTGTTTTCTGCATTTAACCCAACCACCTGTCAATCAGATAGCCATAATCGACATCCATGTCTTCGGCACCCGGGGAACCAGTGGGTTAACTTCTCTAGGGTAGGGGGCAGCATTCGGAATTTTGGATGAAAAGCATGCCCAAATTAAACTGCCAGCTACTCGGGGCCCAGAAAACACAAAAGTGTCCAAAACTGTTAAAATAGTGTCTGAGTATAACAGAACTGATATGGCAGGTGAAAACCTGAGAAAAATCCATTCAGGAAGTAGTTTTTTTTGTTGGTTTTGTAGTATTCTATCCAATGCCATTACAGTATCCATTGACTTAGGACTCAAATTGCAGTTCCTATGCCTTTCACTAGATGTCAACAGTATTTAGAAATTGTTTCAGGATTGTATTCTGAAAAATTAGGGAGTAAGAGCAGTCAATGAGTGGACGCTGCCGTGTAACAGAGCTTTTTCATGCGCAATCCCGAGAGCGCGCCTTTCTTGTTTACCTTTTATATTGACGACGTTATAGTCCGGTTTAAATATGAACGATTATTTAGGCTAAAAACAACCTGAGGATTGAAAATAAACTAGTTTGACATGTTTCTATGAACTTTACGGATACAATTTGGATTTTTTGTCTGCCTGTTTTGATTGCGTTTGAGCCTGTGGATTACTGAAGAAAAAGCGAACAAAACTGAGGTTTTTGAATATAAAGAGACTATCGAACAAAAGGAACATTTATTAACATTTAAGTAAATGCATGTCTTCTGAGTGCAACCATATGAAGATCATCAAAGTTAAGGGATTAATCTCTATTTCTGACTTGTGTAACTCTTCTACTTGGCTGGTTACTGTGTGTAATGATTTGTCTGCTGGGCTATGTTCAACTGTATCCGATTTTAAGTACCTTGGCATCATACTTGATTCCAACCTCTCTTTTAAAAAGCATGTGAAAAAGGTAATTCAAATAACCAAATTCAACCTAGCTAATTTCCGATTTATACGAAATTGTTTGACTACAGAGGTAGCAAAACTGTACTTCAAATCTATGATACTCCCCCACTTAACATACTGCTTAACTAGTTGGGCCCAAGCTTGCTGTACAACATTAAAACCTATTCAGTCTGTCTACAAACAGGCTCTCAAAGTGCTTGATAGGAAGCCCAATAGCCATCATCATTGTCACATCCTTAGAAAGCATGAGCTCTTGAGTTGGGAAAATCTTGTGCAATACACCGACGCATGTCTTGTATTCAAGATCCTTAATGGCCTGGCTCCCCCTCCACTCAATATTTTTGTTAAACAGAAAACCCAGACATATGGCAGCAGATCCACAAGGTCTGCCATGAGAGGTGACTGTATAGTTCCCCTAAGGAAAAGCACCTTTAGTAAATCTGCATTCTCTGTGAGAGCTTCCCATGTCTGGAATACACTGACATCAGACACACATAACTGCACCACATATCACACTTTCAGAAAATGCTTGAAGACATGGCTAAAGGTCAATCAGATTTGTGAACATGGTCCCTAGCTGTGTGTTGCCGCTCTCCATGTTGTCTGTTGTCTGTAGCTTGTGAGGTGTGGAAACACTTTGTTGTTTTTATGAATTTTGTCTTGCTGCTTTTTGTCCTATGTTGCTCTGTCTGTATGCTACGTCTTGCTTGTCCTATGTTGCTCTGTCTGTATGCTACGTCTTGCTTGTCCTATGTTGCTCTGTCTGTATGCTACGTCTTGCTTGTCCTATGTTGCTATGTCTTGCTTGTTCTATGTTGCTATTGTCTATATTGTAATTGTTTTTAATAACCTGCCCAGGGACTGCGATTGAAAATTAGCCGGCTGGCTAAAACCGGCACTTTTACTGAAACGTTGATTAATGTGCACTGTCCCTGTAAAAATAAAAATAAACTCAAACTCAACTCAAATGTTCTCAAATAATCGTACGGTATGCTTTCACCGTATTTAAAAAAAGAATCTGACACCGTGGTTGGATTCACAAGAAGTTCATCTTTAAACCTATATAAAATATGTTTTGTTTTCTGAATTTTTATAATAAGCATTTCTGTATTTGAATTTGGTACTCCGCAATCTCACTGGATGTTGGCCAGGTGGGACGCTAGCGTCCCAGATACTCTAGAGAGGTTAACTGCCTTGCTCAGGGGCAGAACAGATTTTTACCTTGTCAGCTGGGTATTCGATCCAGCAACCTTCCGGTTACTGGCCCAACG
Organism: Oncorhynchus tshawytscha; assembly: GCF_018296145.1. NCBI lineage: Eukaryota > Metazoa > Chordata > Actinopteri > Salmoniformes > Salmonidae > Oncorhynchus > Oncorhynchus tshawytscha. The sequence continues at coordinate 40,942,024 of NC_056444.1, forward strand.
CTCTAACCACTATTCAGCCTACACTGTACACCAATGCACACACACCCGCCATTACTATGATAACTAGTGTATCCTTGTCAGCAAATGACAAGTCTGAACACACAAATCCAATTTGGTCACTTGTAACTTGCTGTTTGGACAGTCAATAGTCCAAAACAGATTTGCAAAACAGAACTAATTTAAGCATTAAGGCCTGCAGTGTGAACAAGGCTTAAGTAACTCAAATAACTAATCATACACATGTCAGAGACAGACAGGTCAAGTGGCAAATGAAGGAGCCCCTCCTCTCATAATAACGCAACACTAGTCTGCCCTCTAGTCATTCTCGATCATGCCAAACTTCCTCACTCTTGCGAGTAGGTTAATGTGGTGAGATATTGCACTCATAGAGAACCGGGGTTACGCAAGTAAACGTAAGTTCTCTTTCAATTATTTGTTTCAATATCTCACCATGCGACATGGCCAACTCCCATATCGGACATGCTCTCCGAAGCCAGGCAGTTATAACTATCAGCCATCAGAGGCCCAGACATTGAGGACAGCATGCGCCAAAGACGCAGTGACATCTAGCCGGTAGTACCTCATAATAGTATGAGGGGATGCCCAACAAGCCATATCACAAACCTCCTTTAAGAAGATGCGCTTAAAAGTTTCCAAGAGGTAGCTATAATTCTGGTGGAGTGAGCCCTCAGGCCTTCAGGTAATCAATGTCTTCATATTATAGGCAAATGTACTAGACAAACGGTGGAGTCGCTCCTCTTCCGAAGAAGGGAAAGGCAGCATGTGGAATGCCATAATCTCCAAGGCATCACAATTGTAATTGCCACTGACCTTAGCTTGTTTCCCAACCCTGCCTTTATGCACAACTTTGGAAAAGCCCTGGGCAAACTGTAGGCACGAATGGTGAACTGACAGTGCATGTAGTTCACTCACTTGCTTTGCAGATGTAAGGGAGACCAGTAAAGTGGTCTGAAAGGAGAGATATAGGCATGGTGAAATTCCTGAGTGGTTTCCTTCCTCTCCGGCAACTGAGAAAAGGAAGGATGCTTGAATCTTTGTAGTGACTGCGTATATTGATACACCATCCAAAGTGTAATTAATAACTTCACCATGCTCAAGGGTATATTCAATGTCTACATTTTTATTTTTTACCCATCTACCAATAGGTGCCCTTCATTGTCAGGCATCGAAAAACAGCCCTGGTCTTTGTGTTTGAATCTGTGCTTGAAATTCACTACTCGATTGAGGGACGTTACAGATAACTGTGTGTGGGGTACAGATATGGCTAGTCATTCAAAGGTCATGTTAACCACTACTATAGAACACATAACGAGTCCATGCAACTTATGTGATTTGTTAAGCACGTGTTTTATCCTGAACTTATTTAGGCTTGCCATAACAAAGGGGTTGAAAACTTTGACTCAAGATATTTCAGCTTTTCATTTTTATAAATTTCGAAATGTTTCCAAAAACAAAATCCCACTTTGACATTATGGGGTATTGTGTAAAGGTCAACTGATTATGATATTTCAATGCCGGTACCGATTATTGGAGGACCAAAAAAGGCCGATGCCGATTAAATCGGCCGATTTCTTGAAATGTATTTGTAATAATGACAATAACAACAAAACTGAATGAACACTTATTTTAACTTAATATAAAACGTCAATAAAATCTATTTAGCCTCAAATAAATAATGAAACGTTCAATTTGGTTTAAATAATGCAAAAACAAAGTGTTGGAGAATAAAGTAAAAGTGCAATATGTGCCATGTAAGAAAGCTAACGTTTAAGTTACATGCTCAGAACATGAGAACATATGAAAGCTGGTGGTTCCTTTTAACACGAGTCTTCAATATTCCCAGGTAAGAAGTTTTAGGTTGCAGATATTATAGGAATTATAGGACTATTTCTCTCTACGATTTGTATTTCATATACCTTTGACTATTGGATGTTCTTATAGGCACTTTAGTATTGCCAGTGTAACAGAATAGCTTCCGTCCCTCTCCTTGCCCCTACCTGGGCTCGAACCAGGAACACATCGACAACAGCCACACTCAAAGCAGCATTACCCATGCAGAGCAAGGGGAACAAGCACTCCAAGTCTCAGAGCGAGTGACGTTTGAAACGCTATTAGCACGCACCTCGCTAACTAGCTAGCCATTTCACATTGGTTACACCAGCCTAATCTCTGGAGTTGATGGGCTTTAAGTCATAAACAGCACAATGCTTGAAGCACAGCAAAGAGCTGCTGGCGAAAATGCACGAAAGTGCTGTTTGAATGAATGCTTACGAGCCTGCTGGTGCCTACCATCGCTTAGTCAGACTGCTCTATCAAATCATAGACTTAATTATAACACACAGAAATACAAGCCTTAGGTCATTAATATGGTTGAATCCAGAAACTATCATCTCGAAAACAAGATGTTTATTCTTTCAGTGAAATACGGAACCGTTCCATATTTTATCTAACGGGTGGCATCCATAAGTCTAAATATTCCTGTTACATTGCACAACCTTCAATGGTATGTCATAATTAAGTAAAAACTCTGGCAAATTAGGTGGCCCAAACTGTTGCATATACCCTGACTCTGCGTGCAATGAACGAAAGAGAAGTGACACAATTTCACCTGGTTAATATTGTCTGCTAACCTGGATTTCTTTTAGCTAAATATGCAGGTTTAAAATATATACTTCTGTGTATTGATTTTAAGAAAGGCATTGGTGTTTATGGTTAGGTACACATTGGAGCACGGACAGTCCTTTTTCGCGAATACGCACCGCATCGATTATATGCAACGCAGGACACGCTAGATAAACTAGTAATATCATCAACCATGTGTAGTTAGTGATTATGATTGATTGTTATAATGCTAGCTAGCAACTTACATTGGCTTACTGCATTCGCGTAACAGGCAGGCTCCTCGTGGAGTGCAATGAGAGGCAGATGGTTAGAGCGTTGGACTAGTTAACTAAGGTTGCAAGATTGAATCCCCGAGCTGGCAAGGTAAAAATATGTTGTTCTGCCCCTGAACAAGGCAGTTAACCCACCATTCCTAGGCCGTCATTGAAAATAAGAATGTGTTCTTAACTGACTTGCCTAGTTTAAGATTAAATTTTAAGAAATTCAAAAAATACCGATTTCGATTGTTATGAAAACTTGAAATCGGCCCTAATTAAATCGGCCATTCCGATTAATCGGTCGACCTCTAGTATTGTGTGTAGATTAGTGACAAAATGTAATTGTAATCATTCTGAAGGCACTTTAATTTCATCTCCACACTTTCCAGCAGCTTAAAAGGCTGCTTTGAAATAGCCTCAAGCAATACTAAAGGCTTGGAATCTGGACGTAAGCGAAACACCCCATTCATGAAACTACATAACAAGGGGTCAATGTCCATTTGGAAGACCCATTTGCAACCAAGCTTTAACTTCCTCACTGATGTCTTGAGATGTTGCTTCAATATATCCACATAATTTTTCTTCCTCGTGATTTCATCTCTTTTGTGAAGTGAACCACTCCCTCCTGCAGCAAAGCACCCCCACAACATGATGCTCCCACCCCCATGCTTTACGGTTAGGATGGTGTTCTTCGGTTTGCAAGCAACCCCCTTTTTCCTCCAAACATAACAATGGTCATTATGGCCAAACAGTTCCATTTTTGTTTCATCAGACCAGAGGACATATCTTCAAAAAAGTATGATCTTTATCCCCATGTGCAGTTGCAAATCGTAGTCTGGCTTTTTTATGGCGGTTATGGAGCAGTGGCTTCTTCCTTGCTGAGCGGCCTTTCAGGTTGTCGATATAGGACTCGTTTTACTGTGGATATAGATACTTTTGTGCCCGTTTCCTCCAGCATCTTCACAAGGTCATTTGCTGTTGTGTTCTGGGATTGATTTGTACTTTTCTCACCAAAATAGGTTCATCTCTAGGAGACAGTACACGTCTCCTTCCTGAGTGGAATGACGGCTGCGTGGTCCCATGGTGTTTATACTTGCGTACTATTGTTTGTAAAGATAAACATGGTACCTTTGGTACAGGCGTTTGGAAATTGCTCCCAAGGATGAACCAGACTTGTAAAGGTCTACAATTATTTTTCCTGAGGTCTTGGCTGATTTCTTTTGATTTTCCCATGATGTCAAGCAAAAAGGCACTGAGTTTGAAGGTAGGCCTTGAAATACATCCACAGGTACACCTCCAATTGACTCAAATGATGTCAATTAGCCTATCAGAGGCTACTAAAGCCATGACATCCTTTCCTGGAATTGTCCAAGCTGTTTGAAGGCACAGTCAACATAGTGTATGTAAACTTCTGACCCACTGGGATTGTGATACAGTGAATGATAAGTGAAATAATATATGTCTAAACCATTGTTGGAAAAATTCCTTGTGTCATGCAAAGTAGATGTCCTAACAGACTTGCCAAACTATGGTTTGTTAACAAGAAATTTGTGGAGTGGTTAAAAAAAACGAGTTTTAATGACTCCAACCTAAGTGTATGTAAACTTCCGACTTCAACTGTATCTGAAAATAACCATCCTTTAGGTCGACTGAGGTGAACTAGTTGCCTCAATGAATAGAGCGAGACAGCACGTTGAACATAAGTATACAGAATGTGAACTTATTCAGATAGCTGTTGAGGACCCGTAGGTCTCCTTTTGGGAACCAGGAATCACCAGGAATAGAAGTCGAAATGGCTCTCTGCCCATGGTATCGCCCTGATAGTCCCATAAAAGAGGAGAATGCCTGCAGAGTCGCATCACCACTGATTTCAAAATGTTGTTGATTAGGTGGTCCCAGAGCAAACTGCAGTCTGTACCCCTTCGTAACTGTGGACGAGACCCAGGGCTGGACTGCAAACGTACGCCAGTTCCCTGCTCTGGTGGCGACTAGCCTACAGGTTGGTAGACTCTTGATCACCAGTGGTGCCAAAGGCGATGGAGCGAGTATCCTTTCTATTGTATTTTTGCTTTATCCTTGGCATGATGCCTGGTACAGCAGACACTTTTTATTGAAAAGGGCAGTGATGACACACTGGAACAGTGCTTGGGGGCGACTGACAATTTGGGCTCTATTCAATCTGTAAAGATTCGGCAAAATAAATGGACAGGTCATTTCTGATTGAGCCAACATAAGCAGTGTTTACCGTGAATGCAGTCTCCACCAAATTTATAGGCAATCAAGCCGTAATGTGGAACTTCTTCGATACAGATTGAATAGAGCCCTTAATCCTCCTGCCCCGGATGATTCAACTAGAACCGGGTGGAGAGCCTTGGCAAGGAGAGCACTCAGGGGTAGAGTGGATTCCCTCAGTCTTCCTTGAGAGCAAACGTATGAGAATGGATCACTGCACAAAAGGGAAGGGGTCTAGGAGCATAGATGTGCCTCTCCCCCATTGTCTTTGTTCCACTCTAGATGAGTTTGCCCAGAACACGGGGTGAACCGTTGGCTGCGCCTCTCTGCCACAGGGGGCACTGTTGGCCCCTATTTGGGGGATCCAAACTGTAATGTCGATGCCTGCTGCGTCACTGGGAGCTTCCCTTGGCAATTTACTGGCACCAGGGCTTTCCCTCTCCCTGCCACAGCCTCTTCTTTTTTTTTTTTTACAAGTTCTCACTTCTGCCAAATGGCGCTGACAGCCTGCAAGGCACAGCCTTGAATGGTGCCCCTACCCCTTGAGGCTCAGTGGTTGAGTTCTGTGACCACACAGATATCATTCCAAAGGTCTGGTTTAGGCCTGCCGATAGATGATGCATATCTAGCTAATTAGCCTGGTAAGCCAGAAGTAGGGACGTAACGTTCAACGTCCATCCAGAATGTGTGGCAGACGCGCAGACCTTTTGGCAGATGGATGCGGAGCCTTGTTCCGTCTTACCAGGGAGAGAAGTGCCCGTTAGTGACAGGGTACTGGGGTTGAGGTGCTTGGCCATTGACGGCTCGACCATCTGTGATTTGCTCCTACATATCCTTGACATTCATGCTGGCAAAAAGTACTTTGGGGGGAGTTGCTTGCCTTGGACGGTGCGAGAGGGGAGTTTCCTCACGTCGTACCAGTCCCTCTTCGACGGAGGGTGTTAGCAGCAAAATCCCCACAATAGATGCATGATTTGGGGTCGTCGAACACTGCTTCTAAGTCTTCAGGATCCAGGCAGACGACACACAGGGGGTGCGTGTCCTTGCCTGATATGGTTGCTCTGCATGGACAGATGTGCAGGTGCTGGGCCAAGGGCCGAGGCCTTGCTCTGTACCCCTTGGGCTGAGCTAACAGGCTCCATGGCTCCAAAAAACAGTTAATCCGAGAACAAAATTAATTGTAACTAGCATTCGCCACTTGGGCTAGTAGCCTAGCTAGTTAGCACAGGACTAACTGGAGAAGCTAATACTTAATGTGAACGTAGCTAGCGTTCACCTCGTGGGCTAGTAGCCTAGCACAAATTAAAGGAAGCTAGCACTATGTTGGTCATGCAGCGAACACAAGCGTGGCTCTCAACAAATAAAAGTGAAGCTTGGGTGATCGGTCTCGTCAACAAGCCACAGTAGTGGATTGAACTTTACCTGAATACGATTGGAAATGAAGTATCTTGGCCAGGTCGCAGTTGCAAATGAGAACTTGTTCTCAACTACTTACCTGGTTAAATAAAGGTGGAAAAAAATGAATGTTTAAAGTTCATTTTTTATTCTAAAACTGCCAAAAAATTGGTTTTAGTTTCAACTTGTCTTCTATCAAGAGGACAACTTGTAGAAGACAGACAGCTACATTTTGGATTGTTGCATTTTGCTTCAAGTGGGTCGCCAACGTGGAAAGGTAAGCGCAACACTATTTTGTTAATCACGCATATTGATTAGGGATGCATCGATATCCAGTGCAGTTATCTACCCACCTTGTTCCTTTCTTTTAGCATGTGCATGTAGTAAGTACACCATCATGCTTTCAAGGACACGTGTCTTTTCAGATCGCACAATGATTGTTTAGTTGTGGACACTACATCACCGCACTCCCTCTCTTACTCGTGGTCCTCATCTTTGTAAGTCACCTTGAATTTGCACCTGTGTGTTTTATCAGTTTCCTTATGAAAATATTTTGCAAACTCCATGGCAGTAGATAAAGGGGCGATAGCATTGTAACAGTATAGCTTTCGTCCCTCTCCTTGCCCCTACCTGGGCTCGAACCAGGGACCCTCTGCACACATCGACAACAGTCTCCCGCAAAGCATCGTTACCTATCGCTCCACAAAAGCCACGGCCATTGCAGAGCAAGGGAACAACTACTTCAAGGTCTCAGACCGAGTGATGTCACCGTGATGTCACCGATTAGTGTGCACCCCGCTAACTAGCTAGCCATTTCACACCGGTTACAGCAGCAAAATCTATACAAGTAGACTACAAATGCATGCTGGGCCGGGCATGCCCTGAGCTCGTGAAGTGACCGCTACTGGAGAGAAATTGGAGCGGGTGAGAAGGCTAATGGCGCTCCAGCCTTTGGGAATCTCGCTCCAGTCAAATTGGGGACCCTCTGCTCACATACTCTGGGTATTGAATTAGCTAAAGACAGTGGTCTAGATTCTAGGAGGCTGCAGAAACAGGGGAAGAAACAAATCAGTTGCTTTGTTATTTAACTTAAAACGAATCATGACCCGACATAGTATATTAACACTGACAAGGGTTGACTGTTAATTGACTCTCAAATCCATGTATCGTGTGAGGCAAGTGACTTATAGAGAGCCAGCCCTGACTTCTCCGTGCCATTGGAGTTCGAAAATGAGAGCAAGAGTTCAAAGTCCAACAACCTCCAGCGCTGTATGACAAAATCAACAGTACAAAACCAATGATAAACTGTTTTAAGCAATTGATCGTGTCATTGGCTATAAAGTTGTATACTATCACCACCAATCTGAGGTCAAAAGGATGTGTAAGTAGTAACACATCCTGTCCACATCACGGAAAGTTGCATTATATAAATTAAATTTTAATAGTTCACCTAATTTCCGTTTATGTGACAAAACAAGCTTAGCGTAGATGATTCTAGAAGTCTAGAAACCGCTGTGAAATATATTTTCAATAACCCGAAAGTAAAAAAAGACAAACTACTGGAAGCATAGAAAAAGAGCAAATATGACACATCTAACACTTCTTAAACATGCTTTCAATGAGAATGACAATTCTCATTTCTATTTGAATTTGGTCGGGTCACCCAAAATCTTATATATTGCAGTTCTTTAAATAATGATGGCAAAAAAGTATTCAATATTTTAATCTAGGGTTATAGTAAATGAAGCAAATCCACAGATTATTGGAACGATCACATATTGATCGCTAGTTTAACCATTTTGAGAGACTAAAAATGCTCGTATTCACAATTGAAACGGGAGTTCTAGAAATAGTTAACACTGACAAGTAGTTTCCATAGTGACTGTGCAGCAGCACCTTAATTTGCCCTCCCTATTCGGAGTAAGATTGTGTGATATTTAGCTGTGGTGTTATTCACATTTCCTGAAATTACGTTATTATCTATGGCCACGCTTTACACTTCATGCCCCAGGACAGACAAACTACAGAGACAAGCCTACCCTAACCTACACATATGTTTAAACATATGTATGTATATTAAATTAGCCAACCATTTAGAACTACAGGAGCGAAAGCTCGCAGAAGCTGGTCGTCAGAAATCCTAAAAAAAAAAAAACATTTCCTTATAGCTTCATACAGCAGCATAAAGCCGATACTGTGTTGCCCTACATAGCCTGGTCAAACGTCAGCTTCACACCAAAGGCTCTATGAAAAACCTACTGTTTCTCAGAAAACTGGAGCTTATCAACTTCACCGGTGAGAGTAATACTTGTATACGTACCGTTTGCAGACAGTCATTTGCCAGCCGGTATCCCTAATTTGTCACGGTCGTATCTCCTCAACAACCGCAGCTCACTTCAGCTCGACATTGAATCGTCTCGCGGCACTATGATCTGACCATGTGACCAGGTAAACCGCTCTTCCACGTGATACAACGTTATAGTCAAAGATGATGGATAAATAAAGATGTCCCACTCAGTCCGTTTAACATTAAAAAACTGTCTGTTCCGGTCTGCTTAACGGGGTGTCTCTCCCATAGGCAACAATGTATTACAGCTGGGTCTGGTCCCGCAAATACCGAAAGTATTCTGGGCTGGGTCTGGTCTGTTTGACACTGGGCACGTCAATTCAACGTCTATTCCAAATTGGTTCTACGTCATTTCATTGGCATGACGTGAAAACAACGTTGATTCAACCAGTGTGTGCCGAATGTGTTAGTTCATTGACTCTATATGAATCACAAAAACGAGGGAGTGGGATGTCTCGCTTCCTCTTCCAAATCGGTTTTTGACCAATATCATGTTACACACAGATTCACTCTGGAGTGTCAGAATGCGCTCTGGGCGTGTGTAAATTAGGTGCATTGTCAGATTGTCCGTTCGTAAATTCCGTGTATTTCGCCCTCGGAGTTCACACTGGACGCTTATGGCCGAGGAGTTGTGTTGATCCGTTTGTTCTGACTTCATAACGGCAATCAAGCAGCCAAGCTAACTGGCTAAAGTTGGCTAGCTTGCTAGCTACTTCCAAACACAAATGAGAAAACACCTCTGAACATTTAACTCGCCCTAGCAGAGCTTATTAGTGTGTTCATGTTATCAAGAGGGTTAGTGCCTTTAACTGTGTTACTGGCAACAAGTTAATAAAAACATTTTGCCAATGTGTACTTACACATGTCATAACAAACGGTTTGGGCATTCATCAATTATTCAGCGCTCTGGCACTCTCAAACCAGAGTGCTTTGAAATCGGAGTAGATTGCCAGGGTGAGTTTACCCTTACTCTGGCCGTGTATTTATCAATAAAACATCACAAAACGGTGCAAACAGAAAGTTTGATTTGGCTGCTGGGGGGGGGCAAGAAGACCCCAGCTCCATTAAAACCATTGACAACTAACTACATGCCGTTTTCAAGGGATTGTTAAATAAATGTTATAACTATGTGGTTTTAATATAATCACCTCTTAAAGAACACAGTCCGAACCACAGGAGGCTGGTTGCACCTTAATTGAGGAGAACGGGCTCGTGGTAATGGCTGGAGAGGAATGGGTTGAATGGTATCAAATACATCAAAAACATATATATTTTTATTTCACCTTTATTTAACCAGGTAGGCAAGTTGAGAACAAGTTCTCATTTACAATTGCGACCTGGCCAAGATAAAGCAAAGCAGTTCGACACATACAACAACACATAGTTACACATGGAGTAAAACAAACATACAGTCAATTATACAGTAGAAAAATAAGTCTATATACGATGTGAGAAAATGAGGGAGGTAAAGGCAAAAAAATGACATGGTGGCAAAGTAAATACAATATAGCAAGTAAAACACTGGAATGGTAGATTTGCAGTGGAAGAATGTGCAAAGTAGAAATAAAAAGAATGGGGTGCAAAGGAGCTAAATAAATAAATACATACAGTAGGGGAAGAGGTAGTTGTTTGGGCTAAATTATAGATGGGCTATGCACAGGTGCAGTAATCTGTGAGCTACTCTGACAGCTGGTGCTTAAAGCTAGTGAGGGATATAAGTATTTCCAGTTTCAGAGATTTTTGTAGTTCGTTACAGTCGTTGGCAGCAGAGAACTGGAAGGAGAGGAAGAATTGGCCAAAGGAAGAATTGGTTTTGGGGGTGACCAGAGAGATATTCCTGCTGGAGCGCATGCAACAGGTGGGTGCTGCTATGGCGACCAGCGAGCTGAAATAAGGGGGGACTTTAACTAGCAGGGTCATGTAGATGACCTGGAGCCAGTGGGTTTGGCGACGAATATGAAGCGAGGGCCAGCCAACGAAAGCATACAGGTCGCAGTGGTGGGTAGTATATGGGGCTTTGGTGACAAAACAGATGGCACTGTGATAGACTGCATCCAATTTATTGAGTAGGGTATTGGAGGCTATTTTGTAAATGACATCGCCGAAGTCGAGGATCGGTAGGATGGTCAGTTTTACGAGGGTGTTTGGCAGCATGAGTGAAGGATGCTTTGTTGCAAAATAGGAAGCCAATTCTAGATTTAACTTTGGATTGGAGATGTTTGATGTGAGTCTGGAAGGAGAGTTTACAGTCTAGCCAGACACCTAGGTATTTGTAGTTGTCCACATATTATAAGTCAGAACCGTCCAGAGTAGTGATGCTGGACAGGCGGGCAGGTGCAGGCAGCGATCGGTTGAAGAGCATGCATTTAGTTTTACTTGTATTTAAGAGCAGTTGGAGGCCACGGAAGGAGAGTTGTATGGCATTGAAGCTCGTCTGAAGGGTTGTTAACACAGTGTCCAAAGAAGGGCCGGAAGTATACAGAATTGTGTCGTCTGCGTAGAGGTGGATCAGAGACTCACCAGCAGCAAGAGCGACATCATTGATGTATACAGAGAAGAGAGTCGGCCCAAGAATTGAACCCTGTGGCACCCCCATAGACACTGCCAGAGGCCCGGACAACAGGCCCCCCGATTTGACACACTGAACTCTATCAGAGATGTAGTTGGTGAACCAGGGGAGGCAATCATTTGAGAAACCAAGGCTATCGAGTCTGCCGATGAGAATGTGGTGATTGACAGAGTCGAAAGCCTTGGCCAGGTCAATGAATACGGCTGCACAGTATTGTTTCTTATCGATGGCGGTTAAGATATCGTTTAGGACCTTGAGCGTGACTGAGGTGCACCCATGACCAGCTCTGAAACCAGATTGCATAGCAGAGAAGGTGCGGTGGGATTCGAAATGGTCAGTAATCTGTTTATTGACTTGGCTTTCGAAGACCTTCGAAAGGCAGGGAAAGATAGATACTGTATAGGTCTGTAGCAGTTTGGGTCAAGAGTGTCCCCCCTTTGAAGAGGGGGATGACCGCAGCTGCTCCAATCTTTCGGAATCTCAGACGACACGAGAGGTTGAACAGGCTAGTTATAGGGGTTGCAACAATTTCTGCAGATAATTTTAGAAAGAAAGGGTCCATATTGTTTAGCCTGGATGATTTGTAGGGGTCCAGATTTTGCAGCTCTTTCAGAACATCAGCTGACTGGATTTGGGAGAAGGAGAAATGGGGAAGGCTTGGGCGAGTTGCTGTGGGGGGGTACAGTGCATATGACCGGGGTAGGGGTAGCCAGGTGGAAAGCATGGCCAGCCGTAGAAAAAATGCTTATTGAAATTCTCAATTATAGTGGATTTATCGGTGGTGACAGAGTTTCCTTTCCTCGGTGCAGTGGGCAGCTGGGAGGAGGTGTTCTTATTCTCCATGGATTTACAGTGTCCCAGAACTTTTTGGAGTTTGTGTTGCAGGAAGCAAATTTCTGCTTGAAAAAGCTAGCCTTGGCTTTTCTAACTGCCTGTGTATATTGGTTTCTGACTTTCCTGAAAAGTTGCATATCACAGGACTGTTTGATGCTAATGCAGAACGCCATAGGATGTTTTTGTGTTGGTTAAGGGCAGTCAGGTCTGGAGAGAACCAATGGCTATATCTGTTCCTGGTTCTAAATTTATTGAATGGGGCATGCTTATTTAACCTGTTAAGTGTAGGGGGCAGTATTTTGATGTTTGGATTTTTTTAAACCTTTATTTTACTAGGCAAGTCAGTTAAGAACAAATTCTTAATTTCAATGACAGCCTAGGAACAGTGGGTTAACTGCCTGTTCAAGGGCAGAACGACAGATTTTGTACCTTGTCAGCTCGGGGATTTGAACTTGTCCAATGCTCTAACCACTAGGCTACACTGCCGATGACAAGCATACCCAAATGAAACTGCCTATTTCTCAGGCCCAGAATCTAGAATATGCATATAATTGTCAGATTAGGATAGAAAACACTCTAAAGTTGCCAAAACTGTCAAAATATTGTCTGCGAGTATAAATCCTCTAGTGACTCCCCATCCCGCATAAGGGAGCGTAATCATCGACTGGCACTAATTAGCATAACGCAACGGACATAAATATTCCTAGAAAATATTCCTATTCATGAAAATCACAAGTGAAATATATTGAGACACAGCTTAGCCTTTTATTAATCACCCCGTCATCTCAGATTTTCAAAATATGCTTTACAGCCAAAGCTAGACAAGCATTTGTGTAAGTTTATCGATAGCCTAGCATAGCATTTTGTCCAGCTAGCAGCAGGTAACTTGGTCACGGAAATCAGAAAAGCAATCAAATTAAATAGTTTACCTTTGATGAGCTTCGGATGTTTTCACTCACAAGACTCCCAGTTAGATGCCAATGTTCCTTTTTTCCAAAAATATAATTTTTGTAGGTGAAATAGCTCCGTTTGTTCTTCACGTTTGGCTGAGAAATCACCAGGCAATTGCAGTCACAAAAACTCAGAAAAAATATTCCAAATTAGAATCCATAATATCGACAGAAACATGGAAAACATTGTTTATAATCAATCCTCAAAGTGTTTTTCAAATATCTATTCGATAATATATCCACCAGGACAATTGGTTTTTCAGTAGGACCCATTGGAATAATGGCTACCTCTGTATTTTACACGAGAATCACTCAGAGCCATCAGGTGACCACTTACGCAATGTAGCCGCTTACGGGTATTCTTCAACATAATTGTGTAAAACTACGTCACAATGCTGTAGACACCTTGGGGAATACGGAGAAAAAGTAATCTGGTTGATAGCCCATTCACTGCTCAATAGGGACGCATTGGAACGCAGAGCTTTCAAAACATGAGGCACTTCCGGATTGGATTTTTCTCAGGCTTTCGCCTGCAATATCAGTTCTGTTATACTCACAAACAATATCTTTACAGTTTTGGAAACTTTAGAGTGTTTTCTATCCTAAGCGGTCAATTATATGCATATTCTAGCATCTTGTCCTGACAAAATATCCCGTTTACTACAGGAACGTTATTTTTCCAAAAATGAAAATACTGCCCCCTAGTCACAAAAGGATAACAGATTTAATATTGCAGGTTAAAACCTGAGGAAAATCCAACCCAGACGTGCTGTTTTTCCTGAAAGCTCTCTGTTCCATTGACTGCCTTCGCTCCATTTAAAGGGATATCAACCAGATTCCTTTTCCTATGGCTTCCACATGTTGTGAACAGTCTTTAGACATAGTTTCAGGCTTTTATTTAGAAAAATGAACGAGTAAGATCACATCGCGTCATTGTATGGCTTGGGTGCCAGCAGCGTTTTGCATGCGCAACAGCTTGGAGCAGACATTTTCTCTCTCTCTCCTATTGAAGAAGGTACAGTCTGGTTGAAATATTATTGATTATATATTGTAAAAACAACCTGAGGATTGATTCTAAAAAACGTTTTTACGGTACAACGTTTGACACGAACTTTACGGATACTATTTGGAATTTGTGTCTGCCCGGTCGTGACCGCTCGAGCCTGCGGATTTCTGAACATAACGCGCCAACCAAATAGAGGTATTTTGGATATAAAAATAATCTTTATGGAACAAAAGGAACATTTATTGTGTAACTAGGAGTCTTGTGAGTGCAAACATCTGAAGATCAAAGGTAAGCGATTCATTTTATTGCTTTTCTGACCAATCTACTTGGCTGCTAGCTGTTTGTAATATTTTGTCTGCTGAGAGAGATGTCATTACATAAACGCTTGGTATGCTTTCGCCGAAAAGCTTTTTTGAAATCTGACACCCCAGGTGGATTAACAACAAGCTAAACTGTGTTTTGCTATATTGCACTTGTGATTTCATGAAAATTAAATATTTTTAGTAATTTAATTTGAATTTGGTGCTCTGCAATTAAGCGGAAAGGTGACGGAAATGATCCCACTAACGGGATGGGTGCATCAAGAAGTTTAAGACGGTGAGGAAGATCAATATCCTTCCAGGATACCCGGGCCAGGTCGATTAGAAAAGCCTGCTCGCTGAAGTGTTTCAGGGAGCGTTTGACAGTGATGAGTGGAGGTCGCTTGACCGCTGACCCATTACGGATGCAGGCAATGAGGCAGTGATCGCTGAGATCTTGGTTGAAAAGAGCAGAGGTGTATTTAGAGGGCAAGTTGGTTAGGATGATATCTATGAGGGTGCCCGTGTTCACAGCTTTGGGGTGGTACCTGGTAGGTTCATTGATAATTTGTGTGAGATTGAGGGCATCAAGCTTAGATTGTAGGATAGCTGGGGTGTTAAGCATGTTCCAGTTTAGGTCACCTAGCAGCATGAGCTCGGAAGATAGATGGGGGGGGAATCAGTTCACATATAGTGTCCAGAGCACAGCTGGGAGCAGAGGGTGGTCTATAGTAGGTGGCAACAGTGAGACTTGTTTTTAGAAAGTTGGATTTTTAAAAGTAGAAGTTCAAATTGTTTGGGTACAGACCTGGATAGTAGGACAGAACTCTGTAGGCTATCTCTGCAGTAGATTGCAACACCACCCCCTTTGGCCTTTCTATCTTGTCTGAAAATGTTGTAGTCAGGGATGTTTTTGGTTGGTCTTCCTAAACCAGGATTCACACGGCTAGGACATCCGGGTTGGCAGAGTGTGCTAAAGCAGTGAATAAAACAAACTTAGGGAGGAAGCTTCTAATGTTAACATGCATGAAACCAAGGTTATTACAGTCATCAAAAGAAACCATCAAAACATGGTTTCCATTTGTTTGAGTCCTTTCTATTTATTATGAGCCGTTCTCCCCTCAGCACCCACCACTGGCTTGGAACTACACATTTCCAATGAGTCCACGTTTACCCAAGTCGCACAAAACGTTCCTGGAACCTAAATCAACGTTGAACTTAAGTTGGAAAAGGTTGTATATTGGTGTTGCATAAACAAACGTTGTAAAAATGTCCTCTCAACATTCCAAAATAGAGCTTTTTAAAAGAAAAAAAGTATTTCAAACCTATTCCAAATGTATCCAATAGGTTGGGATTTGGTACTGTTGACACATACGAAAAGGAACTCTTGGCCAACGTTTATAAAAACATTGTCAGTAGGTTTCAAATAAACGTTTAAAAATAAATGTATTTGAAACTTATTCCAACGTAGCCAATAGGTAGGGATTTGGTACTGTTTGACACAGTCATGCTTTTAAACCTCAAAAGATTTCAAACCACTGGAGCCACAGACCCCAAATAAGTGTCATGATGTTGTAAAAATTGCGCACAACATTGCACAGGTCTAATTTTCACAATTTGGACCTTAGCTCATTGGTCATGTGACCTACTGACTTCAAACAAGGTTCAGAATGTCCACTGACTACCCTTCTATGTTGCACACCCTTTAGTTTGTCAATTTTCATCTCACACAATTTTACATTAATTTTCAATAGCTCTTTGGTCACTCACACACACCTATTCACTTGGGCCTTCCTGACCTGCGGGCAGGCCCCCATTGACCTGGTGACCTCTGACTCCAGGCCTCAAGGACTACACTCCCTGCCCACCCTCTCCCTGGGCCTGAGAGTGTATAACTTACTCCCTGGAACTACAGACCTCCAGGCCTCCACACCTACTCTCCCAACCCGTTCAACACCCCTCTCCCTTGGCCTTGGTAATTACAGGGAGTAAGCTATACTCGAAGGCCAAGGGAGAGAGGTGTTGACTGGGTAGGGAGTGTAGGTGTGGAGGTCTGTAGTTCGAGGGTGTAAGCTATACTCTAAGATGTCTACAGTCCCGCTGTCAGGAACTATGTGCACAGAGCCTGTTATGGGTTAACAGGTGCACATGGTTCCTGACAGTGGAACTGTAGATGTCTATTTCGAAACAGGATCTGTGCACCTGGTAACCCGAAACAGGTTCTGTGTTCCTGGTGACCCGCAAGATTTTTTCTGCTCACAGACTAAGTCCCCACTCCAACATCCATGGCCTGAGTGTTGCCCCCAGCTCCCGAGTCCGGCCGCTCCTGCTTGGACTCGGGGGTGCCCCCTGCCTTGATGGAGACCTCCTTATGCACCTGGTAACCTGAAACAAGCTCTGTGCACCTGGTGACCCATCCACTTTTATGCGCTCAGAGACTAAGTCCCCACTCCAACCTCCATGGCCTGAGTGTTGCCCCCAGCTCCCGAGTCCGGCCGCTCCTGCTTGGACTCGGGGGTGCCCCCTGCCTTGATGGAGACCTCCTTATGCACCTGGTAACCTGAAACAAGCTCTGTGCACCTGGTGACCCATCCACTTTTATGCGCTCAGAGATTAAGTCCCCAACCCAACCGCCACAGCCTGAGTGCTGCCCCCAGCCCCTGAGTCCGGCCGCCCCTGCTCGGGAATCTGAGTGCTCCCCGCCTTGGTGGATTCCTCCTCGTGCACCTGGTGACCTTTTAACTTCCACAGCAAGTCCCAACCTGACTCACAGTCCCACCAGAGGACGGGACCCGGGCAGATGGGCGACCACCACCTAGTCCCCTATCTATCCAGAGCCCAATGTCAATGCCTTCTGCCCACCTGCCTGGGCTCTCTCACACTGTGTCTGGCCCCTGGCCCTTCTCTGTGCACCGTGTAACCCGTAAGTAAAGAAGGAGGTGGTGGAAGACGCCTTCCATCCCCGACAAAAGCTAGGATCGAGGGCTAACTTTCAATAGATCGCTACGTACGAAACCCTGACCCAGAATCAGGTGGTCTACGAATGATGTAGCACCAGGTTCCCCACAAACATGCGGTGCACATCAGGAGAGGGGCAGCAACTCATCCGGCCGCACCCCAACCCTGTCACGAACGGCTCCACTCACCTGCCAAAAGAGGCTCTCCCGACGGCCGAGGCCCCCCACTTATTCTACACTTCTCATAGCTCTCCACAGTGGAGGGGTTGAATGCACCCCAGAAAATGGACAAACTAACAGGTGTGCAATGTGTAGGACCACTGAGTGTACATTCTGAACCTTGTTTGAAGTCAGTAGGTCACATGACCAAAGAGCTATTGAAATTCAAAATGTGTAAATAAATAATTTTTAATAGTGCGAGATGTAATTGACAACAAAAAAACAGTTTGTGCAATGTGTGTCTATGCCATCGGGTTAGCTAGAACTAGTTTTGAAAGTTTTAGGAGTAATGGTTAAAGCGCTATTGAAATTTGAAAAATTTGATTTGTCACTATGTTGACGGTCCCTAACTGCTGTTGGTAGACATAAGGAAAACTACAGCCGAATATCCAACCTGAATCTGTCTTTACCTCGGTCGTTACCCCTTTGCCTTGTGTTCTTTGGGTCATCATTCTCCTTTTGCCAAGTACTGCTGCTTCGGATTTCTCAAGCCAAGCCCCTGGTGCGTTCGCTGACACAGATGTTTCAATGTAACTTAGATCAAGTCACCTTGAATTGAAACATGGCAATCTCTGTTTTCTGCCTACAGTTACAGCCTGCCAACCAGCCAATCAACGAACCAGCTGTAGCCCTTGGTAACTTACTCTTCATAAGAGTCTTCCTTCTCCAGCCAGCTAACGTAAGGTGATTATCTGAATTGTCAAAATGAATTAACCCACCCAATTACTCAAATAAGCACCCCACTAGCCACTGTGTGTATATCCCAATGACACAACCAATACATTTATTTCAGGATATAATGGATAGAGCGAGAAAACGCTGCTACAACAGGAAATGGATTGGCTTAAGCAGAAAGCTCCTAAAAGGACTGTAGCTTGAATAGGCCAGGCCAAGAAAGGCACATTGATCCTGCGGAGTCAGAGATTGCTATGGAATGCACACCAAGTCCTTATGACTTAGACACATCAAACAAAATCAGAGAAAGTGACAAGCATGGAGTCAACAATGATGATGATGGGGAGATCAGTGAAGGGGACATTCATGGAGCCGATGATGATGGTGAAATCAGTGAAGGGGATATTTATGGAGCCGATGATGATGATGATGATGGTGGTGGGGAAATCAGTCAAAGGGATATTTATGGAGACTCAGACAATGACACAGTGATGGAATCCACTCTAAGAGAAGACTTAGCCTCTTGGTTTGTTGTGAATAATATAAAGCATACCGTAAGCAGATGGTTTTCTCAAGATACTGAAAAAACATGGAGTTGATGATCTGCCATGTAGTGCACGTACATTGTTAACTGATAAACATGTGCGGGTCGAAATGAAGTCTGGCATTGACTGTGTTTTTGGGAGTAGAGAACATGTTTAATAAGAACTTAGACAAGTGTCCCAGTTGCTTCACAGATGAGACTGAGTATTTGAATGGGTCTCTGAATGCTGATGGACTACCCCTATTCAAGAGCTCAAAAAACATAATCTGGTCCGTGTTTTTTCATGTGGAAATTCTAAACCGAATGACCTAGACTTTCTTAATGATACCATACAAGAGATGAAGAAGCTTCAAGATGAGGGAATGGTGTATAGGGGCAGGCAAGTAAAAATCCTTCTGCCATGTGTAGTGTGTGACACACCAGCCAGAGCCATGGTAAAATGCATTCTATTCTCAGGATACTTCAGATGTGAGAGATGCAGCCAGAAGGGAGTCTGGTTTGGGTGAGTTATATATCAGGATGTAGAAGACCTAGAGGCACGCACTGACCAGTCATTTAGAGAGCACACTCAACAAGAACATCACCAACAGGTGTCTCCATTCATAGAGTTGGACATTGGCATGGTGAAGGGCCTTCCCAGTAGACTATATGCATCAGGCTTGTCTGGGTGTCACAATGAAGTTGATTCTGACTTGGATGCACGGAAAGAGGGAAACAAGAATGTCTAGGGGTCTTATTGTGAATATCAGTGCCCGCATGTTGGGGATGAAACCGGCAGTGCTCAACATCTTTGCTCGTAAGCTTAGGAGTCTAGATGAAATCGAAAGATGGAAAGCCACTGAATTCCGTCAATTCATGCTGTACACAGGCAAACTTGTACTTAGGGCATCCTAAGACCAGACCTATATAACAATTTTTTGACCTTCTCAGTGGCTATGTGTATACGTGTCTGTCCACACCTCATTGAGCAGCACTATTACTTTGCAAAAGAACTGCTAGCCTATTTTGTCAAGAAGGCCAGTGAGCTAAACGGCCCAGAGTTTGTTGTTTACAATGTGCATAGCATGCTCCACATTGCAGATGATGCAAAGCAATTTTGTGGACTGGACAAGTGTTCTGGCTTTCAGTTTGAAAACTATAATCAGAAATGAAAGAAGGTGGTCTGCTCTGGACACCGTCCCTTGGCCCAGATTGTCAAACGTCTCTCTGAGTCTGTCGCTGTGGTTAAAATACCTATGTTTGCCAAGGAACAACAAAGTGTGAAATGCAGGAGGCCTGACAATGTGCTCCAGACAGGGAACAAGTTCTGCGAGTTGTGCGAGGAAGTGTCACAGGGCAGTGGGTTACTCTGCAGGTTGTACCATGACCTTGAGTCATTATTTTCTGAGCCCTGTGTCTCAAGATTGATTGGAGTGTACCATGGTAGGACAGGGACTACCTCAATAAGAGTCCTTCCACTGGCAAGCCTAAACAAACCAGCTAAAATGGTGAAGGAGAGTGATGACTCTGCTATATTTCTGAGAATTCTTCACAAGATGTAAGAGGTTGTAAGTGCAATACTGAAATAACAGTATAATGATGTCTTCAGAGTAGCCTAATCAACAGAGTTCTCTGATGTGTCACTCAACTGCTCAATGAATAGAGGCTTGTTTCATTTTGCAGATGCCAGTGTATGCAGTGGTGGAGTTCCACAGTGAAACTCCAGTCACGGTGGCAGCAGTGGTCAAGTCATGGATCGTGACCACCAAGAAGGTGCTAACTTCTTTAGAAGCTGCGAAATAGAACCATAACATTAAGCTAATTCATATTTGGTCTGTACTGTGCTGTTAATGCCCGTGGATGACAATCAAGTACATTTTCCTTTCAGGGATTCCTGTGCTACTGGCCATCAACAGGCTACAACAAGAAGCTGACGAGAGGTGATGCTAGGGCTGGGCGATATGGCGATATATATCGTGCGACGATAGAAAAACGCATATCGTTTCACTTTATGCTATATCGTTTATTTCGATGTGTCGCAAATCACACTCTTTACGGCAATATGTTTTGTCAATTGGACGACACTTTGCGTGCCGTGTGGAAGGAAATGTGCAACACTAACAAACATGGAGGAGAGTGAATGTGACACAGAGCACGGAGACACGGACATCATACCTAAAGGAGGGGTCACATGGACGTGGTTTGTGTATGAAAAGTCTGACACGGACCAGAAAACCGCCTTCTGCAAAATATGCCGCAGGCCGGTCCTGACAAAAGGCTCAAACACCACTAACCTCTTTTACCACCTACGCAAGAATCACGTGAAACAGTACGGAGAGAGTCTACGGATGAGACCCCAAAAAGTAGAGTTGAGTGCTCAAAACAAACCCCTGACTCAGACGCTGCAAGAGGATTTTTCCCGCGGCACATCATATGGCAAAGAATCACGAAGATGGAAGGAGGTAACAGCTGCCGTTACAACTTACATCTGCAAAGACATGTCCCCAATTTACACGTTCAAGAAACGGGGGTTTCTTGATTTGGTGCTAACACTCGACCCAAGGTACCAAACTGATATGTGACACGTATTAATACCAATATACATGCAAAACAGGCAAGCCCCCCAAAATATATATATATATTTTAGGCCTATATTTATTTTGTTTGCAACTATAGTTGAAGTGTTTTCTATTTACCTTTTTAGATTTTATACATAAATATTTTGTTACATGCTAAATAAAAAATTTGCAAAGGTTCTAAATAAAAGGAGAAATAAATCAAAATGAGTAAGTACCTTTTATTTGTTGAGTGTAATTCAAAATGTAATAAGAAATAGGCTTTTACATGTGGTCATTTTATATAAACTATTTATTAATTGAATTTACAGAAAATGTGCTATATCGTGATTTGCATCGTTATCGGGATATGAGATTTTGGCCATATCGCCCAGCCCTAGGTGACGCTCCTGACAAGGAGAGGTGGCCTAAATATTGCATCCGTGTCATCCCTCACACAACAACTGGTAAAAGTGTACCACCGATGTAGTTTGTCCATTATCAACCAACAGTCACTGTCACGTTTCTGTTCTCCCAAATGTAATCGTATTTGTTCAAATTTGTCAGAGGACTGCTCCAAAGCACGCCAATTTGCAAAAAAAGCTGGGGAAAAAACTAAAATGTGGAAAGCACTAGCGAAATGGAGGCACGACCACACACCATCCCAGCTCGTTACCAGACTGGTTGTTCTGATGACAGCAGCAGTAAGTTGATTATACACTGAGTATATTAACATAGGCATAGATCCGATGCTTATGACACGTTTTCTGTTTTGTATCTAGCAACTGATATAGATGAGTTCTTTATGGAACCCTGCTTTCCAGAGAAAACCTGACGTTTACCTCTACTACCCAGATGTCAGGACACAAATGAAGGTGTCTAACATGGAATAATTATTTATTATTTCACAACAAACAGAATTTTGTTCCAATGCAATAAATCATGCATCTTATGATTTGTAATTACCCAAAGATATCCCGCAAAAAGGAAAAGCCTCCAAAGTGTCCAGTGAACCACAAACTGTGTCATGCAGTGAGTATTGAGAGGAACCAACATTTTGGACAGTGACCTACACTCTATGGCCAAAGGTATGTGAACACCCCTACTAATTATTGAGTTCAGAAGTTTCAGCCACACCATCGCTAACAGGTGAATAAAATCCAGC
The DNA here is from genome assembly GCF_018296145.1 of Oncorhynchus tshawytscha. Lineage (NCBI taxonomy): Eukaryota > Metazoa > Chordata > Actinopteri > Salmoniformes > Salmonidae > Oncorhynchus > Oncorhynchus tshawytscha. The sequence goes on from NC_056444.1 coordinate 40,964,650, forward strand.
TAAGCCTTTGCATCCAGTGAAGGGCCATCTTAATGCTACAGGACACCAAGACACTTTAGACAATTGGGTGCTTCCAACTTTGTGGAAACAGTTTGGGAAAGGCATGACTGTGCACAACAGACACACTCCAAAATCTTGTGGAAAGCCATCCCAGAAGAGTGGCGGATGTTATAGCCGCAAAGGGGAGCCAATTCCTTATTAATGCCCATGGTTTTGGAATGGGATGTCCAACAAGCTCATATAGGTGTGATGGTCAGGTGTCCGCATAGTTTTGGCTGTATAGTGTATATAGGATATCATCAAATTAAGTTGACACATTCATTTCAAATCTGAGGTGGAGAAGTGCAGATCTAAAATATGTGTCACTGTCCATTTATCTTTGGTGTTGACTGTACTAGCATATTGAATTCACGTACCTGAGTTATCTAATCTTCTACAACTTCCTACAGGTCTACCAGCCAAATCAACAACTGGCAGAGTAGCGCTACCTGCAGCATCCAGTAAGGATTTTACATGTCTGTTACACTACACAGTCAACCTCCCTTAGTAGTGCCCAACAGTATCAACACATCCCTCTCTATTTTCCCCTCAATCAAAACCGTTGTTTTTTCTGAAATGTCATAATGCACTGTTAAGCATGAATGAATTGCTTTACACTAAAACCTCCTATCCATCCTCATAGGTCTCCAACAAAAGGAATCTGCATCCACAAGTGCCGTGCAGTCTCAGGAGATAATTGCAATGATGTCTTGTTAGTACTGTACATGTTCATCTGTGATTTAACAGTACTTTGGTGAAAATAGCAACTACCCTTTAATCCTTTCTGCTTAAACCCCTTGTTTAATTACTATGTGTTATGTGTCTCTGTTCTAATCAATGTTGTCTTGCTAAGCCTTCCAGACACAGATACTGATGAAGCTAGACATTATAATTGAGAATCAGCAAGAGCAACTGAGGCTCCTTAATGCTACAAGGCCATCGACCACAGCTGAGGACCTCGACATTCTGCAATCACAGTTAGACTCTGTGGCTGATCTGAAGCTACTGTGTAGCGGATCTCAACAGAGGAGAATCTTCGCAAACAATTGGTATGTTCTCACTCTTCTTCAACACAAAAAGAAAAACACCGGCCCGATGAAGTATTATAGGGCTACTAATGTAGGTCACATCTTTTTCATTGTTTCTGTCAGACATACCAATAATCAAATTCTCAATTACTCGACATGCCTAAATATACATTAGTAACTATACAACCTATTAAGTTGTCGACAGGTCTATTTCATGGGTACAGCCATGTTTGTTTTACTTCACCACTATCCCATAATGCTAGGTAACTTTCTTATTCTGTAACGTTACATCGGTCTCCAGAGAAGAGGAATCGCAGATAAACAGCACGAGCTCTGTGTGCCCAAATGGTGTGAGAGAGCACTAGCTGACTGTGCCCCTCAAATAAATGTTACTAGGCCAATGATGAGTTCTAACACTCAGTTACTTTGTTTCAGACCACAGCACCTGAAATAATGGAGAGAGACAGAAGGAGCACAAGCACAGAGTCGACCCTAAAGCTTTTTGACTAAAGAGGAAAAAGGGAAATAATGTCATTCATGGCTAATCCAATTATAATTCATCAAGAGTTAGTAATTAACAGTTATATATTGCATTTTGTATTTCCTTGTTGGTTAAATAAATCAAATGTTATCTATAATAGTCCCCTTTTCAGTCATGTAAATAGTTAGCAATCCAATTATAGTTAATCAAGAGTTAGTAATTAACAGTTTTATTTTGTATTTCCTTGTTGGTTAGAAATAAATAAAAATATAGAGTTGAAATTTCAAGTCTTTATTAGTTGAAGCCATCATCGCATATAACACCTATTACCAACGTTTGTTAAACATTGGCGAACGTTGGACGTTTGAAACCAACCAACGTTGTAAAATACACAAACGCTTGCCAACGTTTGTTAAACGTTGGTGGATGTTCATTAATGTTTAAAAAGGAACTAGAAGCCAACGTTGTAAATTACACTAATACCAACGTTTACCAAACGTAATCTGACCCCTACACTTGAACCAAAACCGAACGTTTATCTTAATGCATTCAGAATGTTCATACAACCAATCCAACACCTAAAAAAACTTTATAAAGCCTATTTTTGTTGCTACCTGGGAAGCTCTATCATCAGTGTTGTACCAAGTAACTGCATGCTTTTTGTGACCGGTAAACATCAATTGATCATGTATTTTCAGATACGCGAGGGTAGAATATCCATTTGACATGTAGCTAACGTTAGCTAGCTAGCTAAGCAAACAATGTGTGTCATTTATCTTACTTCATCATAGATTGGACTTTTGGCATTGACCAGATCCGGGTTTTCGGGGTTTTAGCCCCGAATAATTTTGTCTCAGCCCGAGCCTTTGGATTGTGTAAAACAAAATAGACTACAATGCAATTAATAGTCCAAATCATGAGCCCCGGCCTGCACTGCCTTTTTAGTAATGCCTAAAATCAGCACTTCTGTGTACGGTGGCACTTTAGGAGGCGCAGTCAGAGGGGTTTTTGAAAGTAATTTTGGATTTGTCCAAAGATATTCTATTTCGGCACATTTTCGTTCTCTGACGGAGAGCGCGAAGATGAGAACCGGAAGTAAACTTTGTTAGCTTGCTACTAATATAGCTAATTTTGTTAGCCCATGATGATGAGGCTATTCAGTTATTGGCCTCACGGTAAGCCAGATTTGAGTAACTTCCATTCCAACATGTTGACTCAAAATGTGCAACTGACAAATAACGTTAATGTTAAGATAGCTAGTTAGACAAGAAACGGCCATGTGGGAATCGTAAGTGGCTCATTTCTTGTTGAGGTGTTTTGACTGATTTCATGTCAATGCAAATATGGCAAAAATTCCCTAGCTAGCAAATCAACAACTGTAATGATGTATTTGAGAGACAACAAATTGGTCATTGTGCAAATGTATATGTTTTCAATAAACATTGGAGACGAAATATAGCTTACACATTGTCAACAATCTAAGCCAACCTCTGTTTTGCCCCATGGTTGCTTGTGTCATTTTTGTTGCTAAACAACCAACCTGTCTATATATAGAGACAAAAGAGTGTACAGGAGAACATAGAGAAAGAACACAGGTATTGTGGTGATAGGTTGACAATGTTAAATCAGGTTTAAAATTGAGTGCTGCTAATATCATTAAGGAACAGAAAGGATCCCAGATTTGTACCTTTAGTTCAATTCAGGTAAACATGATTTGCCTGTTGTTCATATTGCTTGTGTGTGTGTTCAGAATACCTGTAATAATAAGAGATCCAGGAAAGCAGAACTTCAGACAGCAAGGAAGAGAGGGGAGCAGACAGGACAGAGAGAGAACAGAGATAGAGGGGAGGCCCACCCAAGACAAACATGTATCATATTCCTCTCAAGCCAAAGGAAGTAGTTGTTGCTAAACATTACCTATCAAGAAAAGAAAGATGCCATTTCTGAAAATGTCCTTTGTGTATACACTGTTAGACCCGGATCCCACACTGACCATCCCAGTTAGCAGCTGCAGTATTAAGACGTCAACATACCTGTTTTAGGAGCACAATGACTCAAGATAGAATGCATCATCATGACAATTGACAAAAATATATTAACATGCCTGGGAAAGAGTGATATCATAGACAGGATTGCACAGCTGACAAATGCTACCCTCAACTGGTAAGTAGCTTTGTTTTACTGTAGTAAATTTAATTTCTAATCTGCATGGATGGACTAACATCCTATTACTGTGTAATATAACCCCCAGTTATAATACAAGTCTACTGTGAATGTGAGTTTACGCAGTTCCATTTACAAAATAGCCTCCAACACTCTCCTCAACAAATTGCATGCAGTCTATCACAGTGCCATCCGTTTTGTCACCATCGCCCCATATACTACCCACCACTGCGACCTGTACACTCTCGTTGGCTGGCCCTCGCTTCATACTCGTCGCCAAACCCACTGGCTCCAGGTCATCTACAAGTCTCTGCTAGGTAAAGCCCCGCCTTATCTCAGCTCACTGGTTACCATAGCAGCACCCACCCGTAGCATGCGCTCCAGCAGGTATATCTCACTGGTCACCCCCAAAGCCAGTTCTTCCTTTGGCCGACTCTCCTTCCAGTTCTCTGCTGCCAATGACTGGAACGAACTGCAAAAATCACTGAAGCTGGAGACTCATATCTCCCTCACTAGCTTTAAGCACCAGCTGTCAGAGCAGCTCACAGATCACTGCACCTGTACATATCTCCTCTGTAAATAGCCCATCCAATCTACCTCATCCCCATACTGTATGTATCTATCTTGCTCCCCAGTATCTCTACTTGCACATTCATCTTCTGCACATTCTACCATTCCAGTGTTTAATTGCTATATTGTAATTACTTCACCACCATGGCCTATTTATTGCCTTACCTCTCTTATTTGCAAATGCTGCATATAGATTTTTCTACTGTATTATTGATTGTATGTTTGTTTATTCCATGTGTAACTCTGTGTTGTTGTATGTGTCGAACTGCTTTGCTTTATCTTGGCCAGGTCGCAGTTGCAAATGACAATTAGCCTACCTGGTTAAATAAAGGTGAAAAAAAAAAAAAAAAAAAAAAACATAATCCAAAAGGATGGCAGCCTACAATCTCAATCCTGCTATATTGCGTAACCACGACATGTTGTGGTCTAGGCTGCCACCCTTATGATGGAACTGTACAGTGTGCGCAGCACTGACAAACTCACATTAGTTAGCAGTAATATGACCAACATCAACATTAAGATTTTTTTTATTGCCAAAATAATGCTAAACACTTTTTCTTCATGGAAAATTACAATAGTCATGCACTTGTAATTTGTACTTGCTAATAGGTTTTATCAATATTATTAACAGTAGCTATGGGTTTACTGACCACAATCCATTTAATTAATATTAAGACGTGTTGATTATTACTGCGCAAGGGGGGTGACAAAAGACTTTAGGCAAGCCATTTGCTCGGCTCGCAACCACACAGCACAGCGATGACTTTCAAAAAGTTGAGGACAAGCGAGAGTGGGGACTGTAATTTCACATTTATGTCAGAATAATTTGAAATATTTTGTGATCTGTTCAAGTCTCTAGAGTGCAGCTGATAGCTAGCTAAGTAGCTAGCAAACTTTACAACAAAGACAGAACTGGGTAGCTAAATATATTTGGCCAGCTACAAGGTGGGAAAGTATAACTAAGTGATTTGCTAACTATTTAACTTGCTGTATGGGTTAACTAGCTATCATAGTTTGTGAGAGATGGGCATTAATAAGCCACTAAGGGGAGATGAAGACAATGAGTTGTCCATATGTAACTACTTAGATAGCTAAGTACTAATGTAGTGGAAATGTCCTGTATTACCAAATCACAAGAGAGCAAAACCCACACACAAGTCAGAGTTATCATAAAGTCCATCTTTAATTATATGAGCTCCATTACAACCCTGTGCAACCCACTTAGGGCATCAATTCAGTGTCTATAAATGAATTCTCTGAGAGTGCTTACACATTGCAACTGAGATCCTTTATAGCAAAGACACACAGCCAGACAGCATTGGCTATAAATTATCGTTCAGCTTTGTCTCCTAAACTATGCTCTTATCTCGCTCTTGGTACCACTCAGGACCAAAAACAAAACCTCATCCACTAGCATATATCAAATACACCCCTCCTGGACAACATCACAGAGACAGTGAGCCTCCTAGGCCATATACTAAATCAAGATAAGGGCAACCTCAGAGGGGACATGTAAATAGTTAGATACATTCCCATAAGAAGACAAGCCTAACCTCTCCCCAATGGGAAAAGTAGGGAGTGACTGGCACACAGACATTGTGGAGCCAAGAGATAATTGGTTCCCCCTCAATCATCCCTTCACATGGTTTAAAAGATACGTTTACAGAATTAATAAAACATGTTATTTATAAATGTTACCTAAAGGTTTCTGATTCTGTCACGACACTAATCAGGTCAACATTTTGTTTAAACTTCCACCCCCTCTCGGTGTGTGCATGTATGTCTGTGCGCACTCTCACTGACAAAAGCTTGAAAAAAATTTGAGCTGTGTATTCGCCTTACCAGAGTTTAGTTAGGCTGTTCTGCACTTCACTTTATTGCTGAGTGACAACTGTAATAGCTAGCTAGTGATATTATTGTCATACCAATGGCATAACTGATAACGGTCATGGTAGGATAATATCAACAGAACTGTTTTTACAATATGTTGCTATGCCAAGGCTTATTTGAGCTTTTTTCACAGATCAGCATGGTTTTGGTGGGCTGTTACACAAGTTACTGTATGTTGAGTTTTTGCATAAAACACATGAATAATTTATTCTAAAACATGATACAGTATATTAGGACAATCCGATACGTAATGTAGATACGATACAAGAATGCGTTTTTATTCATGAATTCTCAGTTTTACAAACAGAGATAATGACAGCAAACAATACATTGAGAATACCCCCCCCACCTCTCAACTGGAGACAACTGTTTTTTAAAAACAGAACACAACATTGCTCTTAAAGAATTGGCACCTTGCTTCATTGATATTTGACATACAGTATGAGGACTATGCTTGGCATTTAAAATAATGACTGTGGATCAGGGTTGGTTGCATGTTGTGTTGCCCATCATCACGTGAAAGATAGCCATTTATTGACTGACATATCCAGAATGTGTGCAGTTGTAGTGCATGACCAGAAGAGGTGACCTAGGATACCCTCTGCAGAAATGCATTTAGGGCATATCGGAGAGACCGAGGTAAAATGAGTAATTTGGTACAGGAATATTGTAGTTTGTGAATCACTTTGTATTGAATAAGTTGGTGTCGGGAGTTTATTGAGCACAATTGAATATCTTGAAGGCAATCAGCCCAACATTCATCAGTAATTTCCATACCAAGGTCTTCCTCCCAGGTCTCCTTCAAATGTTGTGTGGATACAGAATAATATGTTGTAAAGTGGTCTACAAATATGGAGATCAAACTCTTGGAGCCAGGGGCGAGGTTCATGAAAATATACAATTGGCGGGCAGTTGTAAATGTGGTATATTTAAGCGAACGTAGTTTCTTATCTGAAGATATCGGGAAGAAGTTAGATGCGGGGAGATCTTACATTTCCCTCAACTGTGCGAATGTGGCAAAAATATTATTGATGTAAAGGTCTGCAATAGTAGTAATGCCCTTTCTCTTCCAAAATAAAAAAGTGTTGTCAGTTAGTGGGGCGAGCATGGTCATGGCAAATAGGACAGACAGAGGTCTCCGGGAGACCAAATGTTTTCCTTATTTGATACCAAATGTGTCATGATTTTTTTTGCATAAAGTTATTGCCGTAATACCTGTTAGTTGATGAAAAGAGAAGTGCTGGAAGAGAGATGTTGTGTATATCTTGTTCAATAGCGAGCCATGAAGGGGTGGAGGGTTCTACTATGCCAGGGTATGCATCCTGCCAATAAAGTCAGTGCTCTAGCATTTGCTGCCCAATAATAATGCTGAAAATTTGGCAGGCTCAGACCCCCTAATTGTTTGGGCTTGATTATATGTTTAGAGATACGGTGTACTTTGTATCCCCACACAAAAGGCAGATAATAAAATCCAAGGATTTGAAAAAAGCTTTACTTAAAAATATAAGCAGATTCTGAAAGAGAGAAAGAAATCTGGGGAATGTAACCATTTTAATAGCGTGCCTCTATGTTGCGCTTCAACTTGTCGAGGTAGTTCAATTTATAAATCAATTTAGAGTCCTTAGGGATGATAACCCCTAAATATTACACCTTTGATTTAAAAAGGTATAGGTTTAATGAACTCTGGGTTTTAAGTTACCTTTAGGAGGCATGAATTCACTTTTATCCCAGTTTATGGTGTACCGAGAGTTCTCCAAATTATTCAATGAGATCCAACAGCGGTGGAAGTGACTCTTCGGGGCGTGAGACCAACAAGATGATGTACATAGGCAAGATAGAGCGAGAATCGGTGATCAATGTTTAGAGGAGCAATGGCAGGATGGCCTCTGATACTGATAGCTAGGGGTTCCATAGCAATGGCGAATAGCAATGGACTCTAGGGGCATCCCTGGCAGCAGGAACGTGGAAGTGAAAACAGAGGTGATTTATTGTAACTAGTGAAAAACTGAAGCCGTCGTAGAGTATTTCAACCCAAGAGACAAAACTCTCCCAAACCAAACTTGGTCAAATGCTTTTTGAGCATCAAGTGCAAGTATTGCAACTTTAGAATCTTTGTCATGTCTGGAATACATGATATTCAGTCGACTAATGTTGTAAAATGAAAATCTGCCTGCGATAAAACCAGTTTGGTCATGATGAATTATAGTCGAAATGCATTTATTTAGTCTGTTCGCGAGTATTTTAGTAAACACCTCGAGTTCGCATCCGAGGAGGGCAATAGGACGATATGAAGATGGATCGGTTTCATCTTTATCTTTCTTTAATATTAGGGAGATATTAGTTTCAATGGAGTGTTTAAACAGAGGAGTAACCTTTTCTGAATAAACTTTGTAAAACTTCATACCAAAGCCGTCAGGGCCAGCCGCTTTCCCATTAGGGAAGGAACGTACTGCAGAGACAACCTCTTCGAAAGCTCTCTTCATTTAGCTCCCTTTGAGCAGCGCCGCATAATTTAGGTAGGGAAAGGGAATGGCGGAAATCAGACATTTTTGCGGTATCTGCAGTGGTCTTTGAGGTGTAGAGGTCTTGATAAAACGTTGTGAAGTGTGTTAATTCCTTTTGGGTCCGTAGTAACAGCTCCTGTACTAGATTTCATTCTATGACTAGCTCTATTGATTGGCCTGTATACCTCTCAACTGGCGCGCCAGTAGTTTTCCCGGTTTGTCACCGAACTCAAAGTGTTTGTTTAAATCTTTAATAGCATTGTGTTTACTTGGTTAGAGAAAATAGTATTGTATTCATATTTGAGTTTTATGATGTCATTCAACTTGGTGCTTCTACATAGACTCTCTCAAGCTCTGGGAGCTGGGCCTCAATTTCTAATCTTCTCTGCACCGAGGTAAAGACAGTTTCAAGTTGGATATTCGACAGATATTCTCGCTTTCAAACTTCAATAGCTTTCAAACCACTTGAGCCACGGACTCCAAATAAGTGTCATGATGTAGGAAAAATTGCACGAAACATTGCACTGGTCATATTTTCAAGATTTGGACATTCATTCACTTTCCAAAGCTAATTAACATTTGGAAATGTGAGCGACATTTTGTATTCCTAGTTGAATTAGTTAGGGAGTGTAAACTAAGTACAAACTTTTTTACATTTGAATTTCAATAGCTCCTTGGTCATGTGACCTACTGACCTCAACCGAGGTTCAGAATGTCCACTGACTACCAGTTAGTTTGTCCATTTTCACTCGATTTTACAAGAATTTTTATAAAATGTTACATTTCAGTAGCTCCTTGGTTATGTGACCTACTGACTTCAAAGAAGGTTCAGAATGTACACTCAGTGGGCAAGTCAGATCCGTAATGTCGGAATAAGGATTGGCTCTAAGGGCTAGGTCGGTCGGGCTGGGGTGCGAAGCGGGACTCTTGCCGCGGCTGGGGAGTAGTCGCTCCGTCGCCCTCGCCGCCGGAAGTTCATTGTGCGGCCCATCTCGCGGTCTGTTGTGCGTGGTCTCGCAAGTGGATGCGTGCAGATTCGTCAGGGTGGTGTCCGTCAGCGGGCTTGGATCTGCGGACAAGGGTTGGATCCGGCGGTTGGTGACGGCGACTCTGGACCGCGCCGGGCCCTCGCAGATCTCCCCAGCTACGGCGCTCGCCGGTCCTGTTCGTGCTGGGTCTCATCGGAGCCTATCAGTTGACTTAGAACTGTTGATGCAATGTGATTTCTCCCCAGTATTCTGAATGTCAAAGTGAAGAAATTCAATGAAGTGCGGGTAAACGGTGGGAGTAACAATGACTCTCTTAAGGAGTCCTTAGCCTTAGTAAGGGAGATAACGAGGTAGCCCTCTAGCAGGGCTCTTCGAATCCCTCCCTGTATGTCACCTGTTGTCGCTAACGATGCAAACCAAAACGGGAGTTACCTCGTTACTAGTCCGTACGCAAAGAGAGTCTTGCAGACTGGGTGTTGATTGTTAACGGTAGGCGGAGGTCGGTCCTGGAATATGGGACTTTCGGTCAAGCATAAAAATGTGAGGGGGGTTCCACCAGACCCAATGATTTGCTGCGGGGCTCTTGTAAACGAATCCTGACCTTGACAGGAAGCCAATCAGAGAATGATGTCTCAAAATCATCCCTGGCTTTGGATGGGAGGGGGGGTTTAGTTCTGGGAGATGGCTGATGAAAGTGTACTACTGGCATCAGTCTGATCACAGAGCGGCTGTGGTGAAACGTTTAAACACGCGTCCCTTAGCTAACTCTAAACTGTGAAGGTTTGAATCGAATGCGGGCTTTGGCTGGACCTGCTAACAGTGGAGCACTAAATTGAGATGGAATGTGCTTAGCGGTTATGGACACCGCCATGTCTCAGGTCCGCCTGGGTGCGGGACTCTACACATTCTATGTGGGAGCTCTCCTCCACGCTCCTTGGAGCATGTAGTGGAGATGGCATGTGCCTTACCATTAGCTGACACTACCAGGCCTCAGGCTTGCCTGAGTGCAGGACACCACACATTGTAGGTCGGGAGGTCTCCTCTATGCTCACTAGACTCGAGACGGAGACTAAACCCATTGGCCCTGCAGTGATAGAGCATTGCATGGATCTGGATCATGCCCTACGAAGTAGGGAGAGGTATCTCCAGCTTGTCTGGGGAGCGAGGCCTACATATGTTGTGGGTAGTACCATCCACGTCCATTGATTTGCTGCGGACCCTCTACAAAGTATTGACTTTGGGAGGGTGAATAGATATGCACGCTCAAGTTCTCAATTTTTGGGGTTTTATTTCTTGTTTGTTTCACAATAAAAAAATATTTTGCATTTTCAAAGTAGTAGGCATGTTGTGTGAATCAAATGATACAACCCCCCAAAAAATCTATTTTAATTCCAGGTTGTAAGGCAACAAAATAGTAAAAATGCCAAGGGGGTGAATACTTTCACAAGGCACTGTACACATTCTGTATGACTCAAAAAGGATAAACATGACAATGAGGCTATCCCCACTTCTTCTGTAGGTGTTTAACTAAACTGACACATTCTAGTGAGATAAGCCCTAGTCTCTTGTGACAGACAGTTACCAGTACTGGGTTCTGAGATTATAAGGACTGACTCATGGCTGATCAGAAATTAGTCTACACAGTTTTGAGACAATTTACAGATGTAGGATCTTAAGGAATGCAGATGAGCTTCATGATTTCCATAAATCCACTGTAAACCAGGCCTTCCGGGTGGCGCAGTGGTCTAAGGCTGTGACACTAGAGATTCTGGGTTGGAGTCCAGGCTCTGTCACAGCCAGCCGCGACCGGGAGACCCATGGGGCGGCGCACAATTGGCCCAGAGTTGTCCGGGTTAGGGAGGGCTTGGCCGGCAGGGATATCCTTGTCTCATTGCGCACTAGCGACTCCTGTGGCGGGCCAGGTCGCCAAGTGTACGGTGTTTCCTCCGACACATTGGTGCGGCTGGCTTCCGGGTTGGATGGGCATTGTGTCAAGAAGCAGTGCAGCTTGGTTGGGTTGTGTTTCGGAGGACGCATGGCTCTCGACCTTCGCCTCTCCCAAGTCCGTATGGGAGTTGCAGCGATGAGACAAGACTACTACCAATTGGATACCACAAAATTGGGGAGAAAAAAGGGGTGAAAAAAAATATAATTATAATATATAATTATATTAACTCTATTGCACTTTTCATGTAGCCTACTTTTGACCAATAAAAATTACCATTCTGAACAAAATTTAAAAAAAAAAAAAAATCCGCATTTATTCACATTAAAAGTATTTTGTCTTAGATATAAGATATATTTTCTTGCACACATTGTTGTTTCCTCACCCTCTCTCTTCTGCATGTTCTTCCCAGTGACTGACTGCCTCCTTCTCTGATGCAGTGGTACGTCTACTTTTAGAACCAATGATCACATTTCCTTCAGCATCAGTCACTCCCAAGTCCCCTTTGACTTCTGTTACAATTAACTGGTAATTAGAAAAGGTTTTAGGGTTAACGCGCACACACCACACACACACTTTGCAAACACATTCTCTAGCTACTTTTAAAACTTGTCTCGTGAATAAAAAGTTCAATTTCATCAAGCCATGTTTGCAAATGTGCTCTGCTTCAAAGACAACTTTGTTTGCATTTGAGATTACTTACCAGACTGAAAAACATTCCTAATGTGATTTATACAAATGTAATTACACTAAAACATCTTCTGAATAGAGTTTAGCTCATGTCTGAAAGCAGAGAGAAGCCTTTTCTACCACATAGAATTGCCTACAGCGAAACATTTAAGAATACAACAGTGATAAGTGACTGGAACCTGGGCCCCTATTCATAAAGGATCTCAGAGTGCTGATCTATAGGATCAGTTTGTTTTAGCCTTTCAGACTATAATGAATATGAACAGGTGGGACCTGATCCTAGATCAGCACTCCTACTCTGAAACTCTTTATGGATATGGGCCCTGGTATGTTTGTTTCAGACCGATGGTCATATGGTTCCTACTGGCTAACCCACATCCTGGTCTCTCCACATGTTAGACGTATGTGACAGGCTGCGCTCATTATATTCTGGTGACTTAACGCATCATATGTTTCTACCATCCATCTTTTCTGGTGGCCCAGACGGACACCCACGCTAGACTTTTTCTATTCAGCGCTCATAACATGGTCATGTGTGTAAGATGCGGATACGTTGTTAGTTTCCTTTATCATGGGGGATTGGAGCACTGTTGCATCATAGACCCTATATAGCAGTTTACAGTGTAGTCGGAAAGTATTCAGACCCCTTGACCTTTTCCACATTTTGTTACCTTAAGGCCTTATTCTAAAATGTATTAAATTGTTTTTTTCTCTCTCATCAATCTAGAATTTTTTGCAAATGCATTAAAAGTAAAAAGCAAAAATATAAGATTTACATAAGTATTCAGACCCTTTACTCAGTACTTTGTTGAAGCAGCTTTGGCAGCGATTACAGCCTTGAGTCTTCTTGGGTATGGCACTGGCACACCTGTATTTGGGGAGTTTCTCCCATTCTTCTCTAAAGAGCCATTCAAGCTCTGTCAGGCTGGATGGGAAGCATCGCTGCACAGCTATTTTCAGGTCTCTCCAGAGATTTTCGATCGGGTTCAAGTCCGGGCTCTGAATGGGCCACTCCTGGACATTCAGAGACTTGTCCCGAAGCCACACCTGAGTTGTCTTGGCTGTGTGCCTAGGGTCGTTGTCCTGTTGGAAGGTTTTTGCTCTGACATGTACTGCCAACTATGGGACCTTATATAGACAGGTGTGTGCCTTTTCATATCCAATCAATTAAATTTACCACAGGTGGACTCCAATCAACTTGTAGAACCATCTCAAGGATGATAAATGGAAACAGGATGCAACCGGAGCTCAATTTCGAGTCTCATAGCAAAGGGTCTGAATACTTATGTAAATGTTACATTTTCTGTTTTTATTTTATTTTTAAATACAGGTCTAAACCTGTTTTCGCTTTGTCATTATGCAGTATTGTTTGTAGATTGATGAGCAATTTTTTTCATTTAATCCATTTTAGAACAAAGCTTTAACAAAAAGTCAAGGGGTCTGAATACTTTCCGAATGCACTGTATAATGTCTGCCTCCCAAAGACTCCCTATTTGTTGCACTATTTTTGACAAGGGCCCATAGTTCTGGTGAAAAGTAATATGAGGAATAGGGTGCCATTTGGGACACAGGCAGTGTAAGGTCCTACTCGTGGTCAATCCTTGATGAGAAAACATGTCATGAACAATAACATGAAGGGTGTCTGAGGGTCACTCAGGGGATTTGTGCTTACCTTTCAAACACTCAGTACAGAGAAATGTGATGAGAGGACTGGTGCTCACTGGAAGTGTGTGTGGACAGCGACAATGTACAGTTAGCTGATTGTATTGTGAGACAAAGGATATGGTATAAAGCAGCTGGGTTGTCAAGTCCTCAAGTCGTCAAGGGCCACACATCTGCAGTATCAACACACCCGATTTCCCAGGTGTAAATGAGACAAAGCAGCAGGAGTGCAGTCCTCAAGGAGCGGAGTTTGAATCCCTGGTGTAAGAAGAGAAGTGTGTGTGTATGTTCCTGATAGATGCCTTCTTGGCCTTCGGAGACTCGATGACCAACAGACAATATCAGACAAGGGACCAGGAGTACATTGGTGAAAAGGAGACTGAAGAAGAGTGGAGGTAGAGAATGGAGAATGAAGAGTGGGGTGCCATAGAGAGGGAACAACGCAGTGAAAACAGAGGTGGTGAGGAAATACATGCTCCATTTTATTAGCCCTTCTCGTGAGATGGGACAGAGGAAGTTAATTCACTACTACGTGTCAGGGGAAGTGATGTCATAATCAGAAGCCGTGGTGTCATAATTCAAGGAGGTGGAGTAAATCACTACAGTGACAGAAGGAGTGATGTAATAACACTACTGAGTAATTTGAATTAACACAAACTGTCTACGTGCCTTTTAAGTACTTAAATTCATATTTTTTTTTTAGCTATAGCAACATCCCACTGGGCACAGACGTCAATTTAATGTCTGTTCCATGTTGGTTCAACTTAATGTCATTGAAATGGTGTGGAAACATTAATTCAACCAGTGTGCGCCTAGTGGGATATTGTAATTAGGGCTGTCAAACGATGAAAAAAATGTAATCGAGTTCATTCCAGGATTTGCTGTGATTAATCACAAATTCTGAATTTGCTCAAATTGAGCTGTATTTTAAGATTGTCTGATTTTGTCCAAAGTAACAGTACTCAAAATAAAGTAGATGAATTAAGCACACTTTCTTTAACCTAAATGTCAACTTGTTTTGACATCGCATTGTTTTTAGCTGAATAGGTGATGTATTTGGGATGTTTTCAGTGTATTTTGAACGCTTTCAGACAATGCGATTAGTTGTGAAAAAGAAATGTGTGCACTTAAATTACAAAACCTTAACTCGAGTTAGCTGATTGACAGCCTTAATTATAATACATGGGGAAAATGCTATGAATGTATAACTAAACTCATAGTTGTGTCAAGATAAAGGACGATTGGACCGTTAGTATAGTATAGGTTTTTTTTTTGTAATTCTGAAAGAAAATGCTGAAACAGCTCTTCTCTGATTTCTCTCTGAACCTTTGGACATTTCATGCTCAGAGTAAAACGATACACCTTTTCAAACTAGAGTTAAATACTTTGTATAGTACCATAAAAACCATCTCAAACCAATGCTCAGGACTCAATCTGTTTTTTATACATGATATTTACGCAAAGATTGAAGTCTCCCTTATTTCTTGCCGGCCTTCTTTCTTTCTCCCTTATTTCTTGCTGTCGGGGCTGAAGACACTTATGGTGAAGTCTGCGCTCTCTGTGCCGTACTTGTTCTTCACCAGGATGCTGTACTTGCCCGAGTCTGTCGTGTTCACCGTGGTGATGGTGAAGCTGGCGTACTTGCCCGACTCGAACTTCATGATGTAGTGGTCGTCCGACACTATCTCCCTCTCGTTCTTCAGCCAGACGACCTCAGGCACGGGGTCGCCTGAAATGTTACAGGTCAGGTTCAGGGCCTGGTGGGAGAGAGAGACGGGATCACATACATATACAGTAGGGTATATCTGAAATGGCAACCTATTCCCTCTATAGTGCACTACTTTTGACAAGAGCTCTGATCAAATGTAAGTGAATACTAGGGTACTGTAATGGGACATTTTTTGAGTTCTCCTTTTCCTGTATTTGATATGTAATAAACATGATTGTATGTGCGGGGATATGCACACCGATGCATTCCCATTGGGGAATGGAGATAGGAGTTAACATTTTAATCAAAAAGTAAATAATAAAAATTTAAAAAAACTTTTAAAAAGGCACATGTATGTAAACAAAAACAAAAAAACGATCTGTCAAAAATATACTGGTGTTCTTTTGTCCATCTTCATATTTTATTTTTATTGGCCAGTCTGAGATATGGCTCTTTTTTCTCAGTTGAGGACTTGTGAGACGTCTGTTTCTCAAATTAGACACTAATGTACTTGTCCTCTTGCTCAGTTGTGCATCGGGGCCTCCCACTCCTCTTCTATTCTGGTTAGAGACGTTTTGCGTGGTCCTGTGAAGGGAGTAGTACCCAGCGTTGTATGAGATCTTCAGTTTCTTGGCAATTTCTCGCATGGAATAGCCTTCACTTTGTTTCTGGACATTTTGAGCCTGTAATCGAACCCACAAATGCTGATGCTCCAGATACTCAACTAGTTTAAAGAAGGACGGTTTTATTGCTACCTTCATCAGCACAACAGTTTTCAGCTGTGCTAACATAAATTGCAAAAGGGTTTTCTAATGATCAATTTGCCTTTAAAAATGATAAACTTGGATTAGCTAACTCAACGTGCCATTGGAACACAGGACTGATGGTTGCTGATAATGGGCATCTGTACGCCTACGTAGATATTCCATTAAAAATCTGCCGTATGCGAATTGGAGTGGGTCTAGGGTTTCCGGGATGATGTGTTGATGTGAGCCATGACCGGCCTTACAAAGCATTTCATGGCTACCGACATGAGTGCTACGGTACATTAGTTATCTAGGCGGGTTACTTGGGCAAGAGTGATCATACAGTCGTTCGGAACAGCTGGTGTTCTCATGTATGGTTGGGTGTTGCTTGCCTCGAAGCGAGCATAGAAGATATTCCGCTCATCTGGTAGGCTTGTGTCACTGAGCAACTCGCAGCTAGTTTTTCCCTTTGTAATGATAGTTTGCAAGCTCTGCCACATCTGACGAGCGTAAGAGCCAGTGTAGTAGGATTCAATCTTAGTCCTGTATTGATGTTTGATGGTTCGTAGGAGGGTTCTCCTTGAAAGAGGCAGCTCTAGCCTTTAGCTCAGTGCGGATGTTGCCTGTAATCTATGGCTTTTGGTTGGGGAATGTATGCCGTCGGGACAATGTCGTCGATGCACTTATTAATATCCTCAATGCCATCGGATGAGTCACGGAACATATACCAGTCTGTGCTAGTGAAAGTCCTGTAGCTTAGCATCCGCTTCATCGGACCACATCCGTATTGAGTGCATCACTGGTACTTCCTGTTTGAGTTTTTGCTTGTATGCAGGAATCATGAGGATAGAATTATGGTCAGATTTACCAAATGGAGGACGAGGGAGAGCTTTGTATGTGTGTCTGGAGTAAATTTGTTTTTTTCCACCTCTAGTTGCTCAGGTGACATGCCAGTAGAAATTAGTTGACAGATTTCAGTTTTCCTGCATTAAAATCACCGGCCACTAGGAGTGCCGCCTCTGGATTAGCATTTTCTTGTTTGCTTATATACAGCTCGTTGAGTGCGGTGTTAATGCCAGCATCGGTTTGTGTTGGTAAATCGACAGCTTCGAAAAATATGGATGAAAACTCTTAGTAAATAGTATGGTCTACAGCTTATCATGAGGCATTCTATCTCAGGCGACCAGAACCTTGAGACTTCCTTAATATTAAATATTGTGCACTAGCTGTTGTTAACAAAGCGACCCACACCACTCCCCTTGAGCTTACTGCCATTCTGCCCTGCCAATGCATAGAATAACCAGCTAGAATATTATCCATGTTTTTGTTCACCAAATATCAGAGAAACACAGGATATTACAGTTCTTCAGGTCACATTGTTAGGATAGTCTCGAACGGAGTTCGTCCAGTTTGTTCTCCAGTGATTGTACATTCGTCAATAGAATAGAGGGTAGAGGTGGATTATTTACTCGCCAGCGTAGTTTCATCAAGACAAATGCTATTCAATTACAGTAACGACAGTAGTTATAATTTGTTACTTTACACCTCTGTTTGCACCCGTTAGTCTATAATTATCTGTTGTTACTAAGTATTGACCTGTTTAACTGCCAGTATCAAATGTCTGCCAGTGTTGAATGTTATGTTTAAAGTTTGACACCAGACTAGATTCAAGGACACACTGATAATATATCTGTGACACTGTGTGATTCTGTATTAGCTGATGTTATGATTTCCTACAAGCCTGACAGGCTGGTGTTTACAGAACATTCGGTGCTGTGTGATTAATATATAAAAGGGCCTTCTCAGAGAGGGCCCTCTAGACATTTTCTCTGCTTCTGTTCTGGAGGTGCCTCCCTGTTGCAACTTGTATTAAACCAGATTGATTTTGATTGGCTATCTGTGATTGTTCTGCTCTTTTATTCACTTTGAAAATCCCTATTACAGGTGGCATTTCAGATGCAACCATAGTAGTGTCATACACTATCAAGCCTGCATGGCCAGTTTGGGACTGTGGACATGCATAGACAGATACAGATCCATCCAGACATGGTTACCTTGAGCTCCTGTATGGTGACAACGTCAGGCAGGCCTCCCGCCACACGAGCACGATCTGAAAAAAGGAGCACCAAAATTAGGCCACTGAGCTCAGATCAGTTTGAAAATATCAGTACCCACTAAAAATACAGTGAGCAGTCCTCTCATCCCCATCTTATAATAACGTTTTTAATAGTTGAGGTGTGTGCCGTATGTGTGTGTGTGTGAGAGAGAGAGAGAGAGAGAGAGTGAGAACTTACTTCTCTCTGCAATTGCGGCCGCTCTGACAGTGGAAGAGACAGAACAAATTGAAGAACAAAGGTAAGAGAAACGAATGCAGAGAATGTGTTTGGAGCCAGGAAGCGTGTCTAAGCAAAGACTTCATCTGTCTACCCACTTCCCTTCCTCAAGTCCTATCAGAGACTGCCTGCTATTTAAACAGTACATGCAAAGAGAGAGTGAGTGGCTGGGCAAACAGGGAGGAACACCAAAAATAGCAATGACATGAAAAGAAGGACAGTACTTACTGACACATCCACAACATGTAGATAGGCTTACACAATGTGTTTTTGTTGTTGTTGTTGATGTACAAAAATCCACACATTTTAGGTCACTTACTTGAGCCTCTGGAACTCAGCATATGCGTCATCAAATGCTGCAATAAAAAAAATATGGTTAATAAGCCTATCAAAGCATTGGTGTGGTGGGAAGCTGCCTAATTCAAACCTAGATGTAGGCCGCATCCCAAATGGCACCCTTTTCCCAACATAGTGCACTACTTTTGACCACACAGCCTTATGGGCCCTTGTCAAAATTAGAGCACTATATAGGGAATATAGGGTGCGATTTGGGAAGCAGATGTAGTCTCACCCTGGCCGGCCAACTCCACAGTCCTCTTCAGACCGCCCTTCCCATCGTGGAACTCAATGGCATATTTGCCCTTGTCTTTCTCTGTAGGCTCTGTGATCTGTAGCCACAGCTGCTCTCCTACCACACCACTCTTAATGCGGTCTGTGAAGGCTATCGCTGAATCCCTACGAGAGAGGAAAACAGGTCACTGACTTACACACATATAGGCTGCATCAGACGACACACACCTGACAGTGAAATTTACTTGCAAATATACTCACACATGCAGACAAACGCGCGTAACATACTTCACACTGTTTGCTTAGCGAGTGCTGCTTCCTCCTGATTTCAGCTCACACCGAGGCTCAAACCCAGGACCGCTGCCTTGCTTGCACACGTGACCGCTCTCCCAAAGCGTCTTAGCGGTCAGCACCACCGAAAAGCTAGCTATTCTGCAGTGCTAGTAGGGACACTTCAGGCTGAGGAGCATGTTTCAAAACATCTCCATGCACTACATTCACCCTCCAAACTTACAACACAGCGGCCCCAGTGTTGAGCTGAGCACAACTGCAAATCCGGGTCACGGCACCATCTGTAACTGACATCACGCTGCTTGCTTAGCGAGTACCGTTTCCTCCTGATTCACCTCACACAGAGGTTCGAAACGCAGGACCGCCTTGCTAGCACACGTGAACGACATCCCAAAGTGGCTTACCAAGTCGGCGCCACCGAAAAGCTAGCTATTTGGCAGTGCAAGTGGGGACACTTCAGCTGAGTAGTAAGTCTGTGTGCTACATGCACACACCAGAGGATGGTGGGTCGAGCTATAGGAGGTCAGGCTCATTGTAATGGCTGGAATGGAATTGATGGAACAGAATCAAACACATGGGAACCACGTTGCACTCCGTTTAAATTCATCCATTCCAGCCATTAAAATGTGGCCGTCCTCCTATAGCTCCTCCCACCAGCCTCCATTGACAGACATAAAACACAGAGAAGTAAGGAGAGTACACACTTGTGGTGCCAGGTGACCTGGAGCGCTTCGTTGTAGTAGCTGACAAAGGAGTACAATCTGATGCCCTCCTCTGTGCTCTGGATCTTCAGTGCGGTGGAGGAGTTGGCTAGCGGAGGTTACAGAGACGTTACACAGTGCAACATTATAGAGAAGTTTCAAAGTGCAACATTAAAGACTTTACACAGCACAATGTTACACAGCTCAACTTTACAGAGGGACACTTTAGGGATGTTTTGAACACAAGTAAAACTTAAGATGATGCTTCTACTACGACAGTGACACATGTACTTACCGATATGACTGAACATTTCATTCATCAAGTCTCTGAAACCTGGAGAACAGAAATGTGACCATAATATAACTTTGTAAAAATGACAGACTTGTGGCGTTACTGTACAGACAATGAGGTATGAGGGTTTAGTCACCTTGTTCTGTCAGATTCAACGTAGAAGTGTCCTTCCCTCTGTCATCCTTCATAACAATCTCATAGACACCGGCATCCTTCTTTGAGATCTATAAGAGAAGGCTAGGTTTGAGACACACATCTAAAATGCACAGCCACCATTTTGTAAAGGAAGAAAATGAAAATCTCAAGCGAAAAGGCAAGCTTTTCTCCCCTGCTATGGGTGCTTGCAGGACACATTTATAGGACGCGAAAGCAAAAAAGCATTCTCAAAACAAACAAAAAACAAGAAGATGGCAGAATGACCACTTTTGGCAGGGCTGGGCAATTATTTTCCACGGAGGGACAGAATCATATTACATGATTATACATAATGTGCATGACTGTGTTGACAGATATATCTACTGTAAATCATATCCAGATATAGTACTTATTTTACTTTTTTAACATGCACAGAAATAAACCACATCCATGTTCTCCTTTTGATAGGAAGTTTCATTATTAAAACATGCAATGAACTACACTTAGGTAAAAGTACACTGTGCATTCAGCACCACGGACAGAACTCTTGTTAACGGGTATACACAAAAACACAAGAAAGGGAGAGCTCAACATTACATTTAAACAACCCAATCAGTGAGGAGTGAAGTCTCTGAAGGGCATTGACTAGAGCAGTGAAGTCAGGTATAGTTTTTGACGTCGCTATGCGCAGGATTGCTGAGAGGTGAGTCAGTAAGAGATGATCTGTGCCTTGACCTGTTATAGTTCCTCACAGAAAATGTCTGTTCATATACATAGGTTGGTGCAAACATCTCCTGAGCATGACTCATAATCTTTGGAAAGTTTCTCATCGAGAGATTCATAGAACCTCGTCAGTGACATTGGAGAACTATTCAAAACAATCACTGCATCAGACTGAAGAACGATCAGCTCAAGTTGCAGGTCAGTGGGAGCGTTATCCACATTGAAGGTGGAAGGAGAGGAAACCAACAGCATGTCATTTTCCAACACTTCGAAATCCTCAAAACGACGACAAAACTCACCTTTCAAAGCACGCAGCAGCGATGTATACTTCTTCCGCTGGTCATCTGATAGGGAACAGACTAGTAGTGTCGGAAGGTGGGTGAGATTATTGGCTTCTACTTGATAGGTCAGTAGGAGTCATTTTCCCTTGAAGGCTTTGATAAGGCTGTACATCTGAAGTGAAAAAAGTCCCTTCCCTTGTAGTTTGGAATTAGAGTTTATTCACGAGGGCCATGATGTTCATGGTGAAGGCAAAATCAGCCATTCTTTATCTTGCAGTTGAGGGAAATCCACATATTTTCCTTTCATTTTCCAAACTCCTAAACCCTCTTAAGCACCTTCCCCAAACTCAGCCATCTCACGTTTCTGTGGTAGGGAAGATCTGCAGGACCCGACTGTCTCTTCCAACAGAGAGACTAACTGCCTGTGGTTTAAAGATTTTGCCACTTTAGTGACTGCATCCACAACATGGCTCATTTTCAGAACACATTTACAGAGAACCTCCTGATGAGTAATGCAATGCAGGAAAACATTTTTCTGATCTGGGTTCAGCTCAGCTAATTGATCTTGCATCCTTTTCAAAAGGCCAACGTTTTTTTCCTGTCAAGTTTGGTCACCCGTCAGTGGTCACACTCAAAACGCAGTCCCAGCATTGCCACACACTTCTATGAACCTCCCCCAATAAATCTTTCCCTGAGGTTGTGCTCTTCATTGACTGCACTGAAGCAAGCTCCTCTGTAATCTCAAACTCTGGGGTTTTGCCTCGTAAAAATATCAACAACTGTGCCATGTCATGTGCATCACTGCTCTCATCCAGGGCCAAAGGCGGAATCTTGTCTTTCAACTGTTGTTCCATATTCTCAGTGACGATGTCCTCAACGCGCCATGTCACTGTTCAACTTGACAGGGAAACATTTCCAAACAGCTCTTTCTTGTCGGGGCAAAGTATTGCTACCGAGTCAATTAAAACATTCTTTAATGAATTCGCCCTCAGCGAATGGCTTGATATGTTTAGCAATTTTGTGGGACAGTACATAGCTATCTCTCGTAATTCTGTCATTTGCTGAATGCAGTTTTGTGAAAAGTCCTTGCTGCTTTTGTGTGCGCGAGTGTTGCAAAATAAATGTACACATGCATGTTATTCAATCATTGCACCCACACTGCTCGCGCCCGCCAATGAGCGCCTGTGTTGCCAAGCGCTAAAATAGAAGTCAGTTCTATTTGTGACGCTGAACCAGTGCAAGTCTTGCCTCTCTCATCTCCTGATTGGCTTTTAAAACACTGTCAAACAAATTCAGAACACATACTCATTCCAGGGTTTCTTTATTTTTACATTGTAAAATAATATTAAAAGTGAAAACATCAAAACTATGAAATAACACATATGGAATCATATAGTAACAAAAATAGTGTTAAACAAATCAAAATATAAGTAGCCACCCTTTGCCTTGATGACAGCTTTGCACTCTTGGCATTATCACAACCAGCTTCATGGAATGAAATGCATTTCAATTAACAGGTGTGCCTTGTTAAAAGTTAATTTGTGGGATTTCTTTCCTTCTTAATGTGTTTGAGCCAATCAGTTGTGTTGTGACAAGGTAGTGGGGTATACAGAAGATATCTCTATTTGGTAAAAGACCACATCCATATTATGGCAAGAACAGCTCAAATAATCAAAGAGGAATGACCGTCCATCCTTACTTTAAGTCATGAAGGTCAGTCAATTGGGAAAATTAAGAACTTTGAAAGTTTCTTCAAATGCAGTCGCAAAAACCATCAAGAGCTATGATGAAACTGGCTCTCATGGGGACCGCCACAAGAAAGCAAGACCCAGAGTTACCTATGCTGCCGAGGATAAGTTCATTAGTTACTGTAATCACCTTAGATTGCAGCCCAAATAAATTCTTCACAGAGTTCAAGTAACAGACATCAACTGTTCAGAGGAGACTGTGTGAATCAGGCCTTCATGGTCGATTTGCTGTAAGGAAACCACTACTAAAGGACAATAATAAGAAGTCTTGCTCGGGCCAAGAAACACGAGCAATGGACATTAGACCGGCGGAAATCTGTCCTTTAGTCTGATGAGTCCAAATTTGAGATTTTTGGTTCCAACCGCAGTGTCTTTGTGAGACGCAGAGTAGGTGAACGGATTATCTCCGCATGTGTGGTTCCCACCGTGAAGCATGGAGGAGGTGGTGTGATGTGTCATCAGGGTGGCTACTTTGAATATTTGACATACTTTGAAGAATGTCAAATATATTTATATTTTTTGGGATACATGATTCCATATGTGTTATTTCAGTTTTGATGTCTTCGCTATTATTCTACAATGTAGAAAATAGTAAAAATAAAGAAAAACCCCTGGAATGAGTAGGTGTGTCCAAACTTTTGACTGGTACTGTATAAGGATGTTAAATTATTTACAGAAGCGTGGCAAGAATGTGCCCCAAAAGCTGTCAGAATCACCGATTTCTGAAGATGTTAGGATCAATAATTGTTATATTGTTGAATTAAATTTTCATAATAGACGGGTTGGTTGTTTAGCAACAAAACCGACTGGGTTGGCTTAGATTGTTGTCATGTAAACTATGTTTCGTCTCCAAATGTTTATTGAAAACATAAATACATTTGCACTTGTTGTCTCAAATACATTGTTGTGGTTGTTGTTTAACTAGCTACAGTAGTGAGTCTTTTCCATATTATTAGCATAAACATGACATGAGTCAAAACAAGACATGGTAGCAATAACAAGCTACAACGAGCTGAAACGAGCCACATACGATTCCCCACATGACAACTTCTTGTCATTGTTGCTAGCTATCTGACAGTTCAGAATCATAACGCCACATGGCTCATTGATGTGCAGGCACGCATCATTTTTGTGACCGTCAGCCAACCCCTCTACAGCAAGGACTGATGATTTGGTTAGCTAAACTAACAAGTCTGTTTGGTTACAAAGGCAACTACGGTAGCTACCTAGTAAACTTGCTAGCTACTTCAGTGGATGTTGGAACACATTTCTAGCAGCAAATGGGTTACATTATAGTGTGGTATAATCAAATCGGGGCTCTATACGTTTACCTTCCACGTCATGCATTATTCTCCATAGAACACATAGCTAGCACCTCATAGGGTTGGGTTAGATGCTGGGACTGGAAATGTGAGAAATGTTGATCAATTCAGTTAAGAGTGATGTATTAGGCTATTGTATAAAGACATTCTTTTTTTTAAAGATTACTGTAAAATAAACTTCTTTAATATAATAAACTTCAACCTCTTTAGACCACCTGATGCTCAACTTATCACCAATGAATCTTGTAGCCAGAAGATTACTGTAAAATAAACTTCTTTAATATAATAAACTTCAACCTCTTTAGACCACCTGATGCTCAACTTATCACCAATGAATCTTGTATCCATGACGTGTGAGGAACATACAGTATTTATGATATATGAACATAGACGTGCAATGATACAGTTTCATAGTTACATACAGTACGCAAATGAACACAATGTTTGTATAACATCACTAAAATATTCAATACATAGTATGTTAATACATGTGCAAGTATAATCATTGAAACATGATATTTTCCAACCTTTACCTAGCCTTTAATGTACACAAGAGCCATTCAAATAGTATACCGAAATCTGCAAAACAATACTCTCTGAGCTGTAAAGACAGGTGTTGTGCAGTATGGTCTTACAGTCCCTGTACTTTCTCATGTATGAGATGCATGAAACATTAGAATTCCTCTCACCTGAGCAATCTCCAGGTTGAGCACTCCCTCTGTGAAGGTGAGATTCCCGTCTCCCTTGACCTCACGCCCATCCTTGTACCACAATGCAACCGTCTCCTTCTTTATGTTTCCAACCTGCGGGAGGCGAAAGACACCTATAATGTTCAGGTTGTTGTCCAGATGTTGCCCGGCTACACCCTGGTAGTACCATCTCATCTGGAAAGTTGAGCTGAGCTGGTCTATTTTCATAAAACCCATACTTCACATTGTGTGTTCTTTTCCTACCTTGCACTTCAGGAAAACACAGCATTCTGGGGTCACTTCATAACTCAAGTACTCAACAAAATGAGGGCCTGCAAAAAAACAAAACAAAGCAGGAACTATTCAGTAGTCTACAATTTTGTGTCATAACATACCGCTATTCTATTTTCTTGATTAAAAATAAATCCCATACCTTGCTTTCTGTGCCACTCTTTGCACATGAACTCAGACTCCTTCTGCAGCCCTTTGAACACTGGGGAAAGGAAACAGAACTGTATCTACAAATCATATTCATCTTTCTTGTAATATAGTTATTATGATGTGTTTCGTACATTGATGTGGATATTATTTAAACAAATACATTTGTATGTAGTTCATTCATAGTAATCCTTTACTGCCCCCTAGTGGAGTATGTTAAGATCTAACTTCTGATCCATAGTGGGGCTTGTTTTTTTTCTTTATAACAGAGGGGTGATAGCCTGGTCCCAGATCTGTCTGTGCTATTGCCTACTCCATTGCTGTACTTGTCAAGCCGTGACAAGGAGTTGGCATGATAGCACAAACTGGCACTCAGGCGAGAGTGAGAATGATAGAAGGTGATTGGAGGAGGAGAAAAGGACAGCCGGAGTTAGTCCTACCTTCTCCAATCAGCACCAGGCTGGACTGGTTGGTGGCTTTTCCGTCCTGCAGCTGGAAGGTGAAGGTTCCCTCGTCCTCTTGGAGCAGAGACTCCATGATCATCTCAATCACACCTGTGTCCTTGTTAAAGTTCATCTTGTATTTCTGAAAAGAAAAAAAGGGCATTTTCAGTATTGTCTAATATACTTTACCTGAACAACATCAATTACAGTAGTTTTTTAAATTCCATTTATTTATATATCCAAGACGTCTGAGGTCAGAAGACCTCTTTTACACACGTCGGAGAGTATTTTTTCATTTCAGCCCCAAAGCGTTGCCTACTTACCTCTCCCTGGGAGAGAGTGTTGTCGTTAAACACATATTCTATTTTTCCATTAGCAGAGATCTTCTCAGCTTGCAGCCAGAAGCGAATTCTGCCCTTCTCCTGCAGCTCCACAGCCAGCTCGGTCTTCAAGGGAATAACTGGAGGGGGGAGGAAAGTGCAACAGTACGTGAGGAGCAGGGACAGTGGAACATGTAATAATGAACAACGGGAAACATTTTTGAGAACATCGGTAATAATATGTTACTTACTGGGGAATTTGTGGTCATGGCTGATCTCCAGCAGTTTTTTCAACTCTGTCAAAAAAAAAGGACACAAAGATTAATCAGAGATTAGAAAGTAGAAACCAGAAGCAAATGGAGCTCTGCTAACCTCTTAGCCTGCTAAGTTAGCTTCCAAAGTGATAACGTGAACAGTGTTACAGTACCACGGACACACGGTGGGACTCACCCTCCGCTGAGAGGGTGTAGCTGGAGGATTCGCCATTGGTGTGGGTGACAGCACAAGAGTAAATGCCGATGTCATCCTCAGCAGGCATGTTAAAGATGGCCTTGGACCTGAGGGGATACAATTAACACAGGCTACTGTAGAAACGTTAGCAAACCTTATATTCTTTCACGCACACAGACAGACACACACTTCTCCCCACTGGTTGCCACAGTAATGCGGGTTTCGTCAGTGATCTCTTTGTAGTTCTTGGACCACACAAATTTGGAGTCTGGAGTCAGGTTTGAGCAGGCAAAGTTCATGGAGATCACTCCATCATCATCAATGTCCACAACAATCTCCGTAGTGCCTGAGAGAACACAACAAGAGTCAAATATGGCTGGAGACTCAAAAGACACAAATATGCAAAGGTGCAGGAAGACTTAAAGGTATGACTTTACTGGTATAACAATGTCATTCTCTGTCCATCCCTCTCTCCCACCTGCTCTGTTGAGGGGTCTTTAACATGGTCCTACCTGGTTTGGTTTCAGCCAGGACTGGTTCTGTGGGCTCAGAAGCCTTTCCGACACCTGCCTTATTCTGAGCACGCACGCGGAACACGTAGGTTACCCCCTCCTTTAGAATCTTAATCTGTTTGTAAAAGAGTCATATTATAGACATGTTAGTCACATACACCAAATATGTTACTACTGATACAAATTTTCTCACATAGAAAAGCAGTAGTGTTGAAAATCCCTTAACACGCACCCTCTAACTGACAAACACCTCCACCAATCACATCCTATTTACATGTCGACTATGTCACCATATTGCATCACACAATCTGGATTCAAATGTTTAATTCGAATGCTCAATGGTATGACTGACTAAGTGGATAGAAATAGTGTAGGTGCCCGTAGACACTGATCCTGGGTCAATTTAGCATTTTCAACACTAATGGTTAAGGTTAGTATTGGGGGAGGGGGAAGCTGATCCTAAACCGGTTACAGGGGAAACTTTAGTGATTGGAGTGATTGGAGGGGATAGGGTCCTGACCTTCATGTAGTTGGTGGAGATAGCCTTCTCATTGACTCCTCTCCAGGCCTCCTCCTCAGCATCAGCCTCCTTAATGTCAACGTAGAATCCGTTGACTGGGTCACGGCCCTGATACACTGGTGGCTTAAAGAGCAACACCAGAGTGTTGGCGCGCACCTCTGTCACCTGCAGATCATGGGGAGGTCCTGTGGGAAATTAGGGGTAATTCGTTTCAGAGTTGAAGAAAACGGACATATCATAGGCTAGTGTCCCAACTCGCACCCTATTCCCTTTGTAGTGCACTACTTTTGACCAGGGACAATAGGGCTACCATGGACAAGGTAATGTACAGAAATAATGTCCTAATACCACAAAAGATTATAATACAAGTCAATGATTTCATTTTTTTAAATGTATTTTTACACATATCTTTGAGGTATAACTTGTACTGTGATGTGTTATTAATTGTTATATGTTAAAGTGTAATTATCATACTTCATCAGGCTTGTGAGTGAATTATAGTGGCACTACCCACCTGGCACAGCAATGGTCCACTCCTCACAGATAAATGTCTCACTGGGCAGAGACGGGATGCCCACACCTGCCATGTTGGCAGCGCGCACTTGGAACTGGTACTTCCTGTTCTCCTTCAAGTCAGACACCTAGACAGACCGTGAAAAATCATTCTCCCTTTTCTCCCGATATGACAAAAGGTGGCTGAAAATTCATGTTAAAGAGGGTAGCGAAATCACAAAGAAGCAAAATGGCTGACTCACTCGGTAGGCTCGGTCGCTAACAGCTTTGACATTGGCCTCGTGCCACTTCCCTGGCACCCCATTGATGACCTCACGGTAGTCCACGAAGTAGCCGGTGATGTCAGCACCTCCGATGAAGGTGGGCTGCTTCCAGGCCAACACCATAGAGTCCCGCACGCACTCCAGAACGCTGATGCCATAGGGTGGAGTAGGGGACGCTGGAACAGCAGAGGACTCCAGTTAGCATCATGCTGTGTCAACTCTGACACTATGAAGTCATGGGAGACGGAAGCTTAATGCTCTTGGTTGAGCTTCAGTCTTCCATCACTTAGACCTGCTAACATTCTCTTTTCTTAGAGCACGTATTAGGCACTCATTCCCTTGTACATTTCTGAACATTCCACTGGGCACAGACGTCAATTCAACGTCTATTCCACGTTGGTTCCACATATTTTCATTGAAATGAAACAGCATTGATTCAACCAGTGTGGGCCCAGTGGGTTGGTTCAAAGTTCTGTCAGTTAATGTCAGTTAACATTATTATGCCATACAGGTTGTGTCACAGATACTTTTTGTAAGATAACCTTTAACCTTCAACCAGACACTATGTCATAACACATTGACAATTATGGGGACACACATTTCAGGGACCTGGACTGAATGGGACAAAATATTTTAGCCACAGGAGCTGTGAGGACACATGATCTCAGTGGCTGGTCTTTGTGTTTGTGTGTGTGTGTGTGTGTGTGTGGGAGGAGGTCTTTGATAGAGGGAGCGCATATAGCTGACTGGATAATATTACATATAATAAATTGACCTGTCACAGTCACATGGACATGGTGTTCTCCATAATTTGGGGGTGGGGGTATGGCAAAGAATCTGACTTGGAAGTACACTACCAAAAAGGTCTCAGGTCATAGGTGTCCATTTCTGTCTTGTGATTGGCTGACCCACTTCAGAGACACACTGTGATAGGCACTGCGGCATAGCTGGAGCTAGCCTGTGTGTTCATGTGCACTGATCTCCCAAGGTGACGGTGGGCCAAAAGAGCCCAGAGTATGTGTGAGCCAGCCAGGCTACAGTAAGTTGAGAGGTGGTCAGCACAGTGCCTGAACACTGAGGGTGTGGAGGGAGGACCAAAAGCCCCTCTGTGTGTGTGAAGCAGCCCTGTGCTAGAGGTGGCCAGTAGATAGCCTGAACGGCCACGTGACGGTGTAGTTAAACCTGTGAAAGCTGTTATAGAAACTTACCTTAGGGTAAAAACTGAATTTTAATTAATAAAAATAAAAAATCTAGTCTTCTCCCTTCTTACCAAAGTGATAAAAATGTTTCAAGACAGATTAATAAAACGGTTTAAAACACAAACAAAACTCCTTGAGGTGAAAAGATGACATTTTTATTTCAGATGATATAAGGGTTGGCGTGGCCTGACTGAGTGTAGTCCCATGTGGCTCAGTTGGTAGAGCATGGTGCTTGCAACACCAGGGTTGTAGGTTTGATTCCCACGGGGACCAGTACAAAAATGTATGTACTCACTACTGTAAAAATCACTCTGGATACTAAAATGTACATGTTCTCACCTGAGTCTGTCCTGGGCTGATTCTTTCTCTGTCCCCTGTTTGGCTGAAGCATCTACAGAGGACTTATGTGTTTGCCTGGCCACTGGCACTTTAACCTCATCGGAGGTCTTGGCCTGGCTCTGTGACTAGGCCCCTGCCTCCCTTGCTTTAAATTACTGCAGCCTTGAGGAGCTAGTGGCCCCCGGCCCCATGCCACAGGCACACTGTCAGTCTGAGCATTGAACTTCAGCGTAGTGTAAGGGGGTTACTGAACAGCCTCATGCGTTCCCGTCCAGCGTTAGTCAGCCCACGTTACCACCCGTTGGTAACTCCCCCCTCCGGCAACACACCGTGAGGAATACCGCCCCCTACAAGGAGTTAGCAGAGAAAATCGAAAAGCCATTTTACACGGGCAAAGAAGAACAACCACTCACACAACCAAACAGCTCAAATCAGAACACTCAGAAGGTAGAGAGAGCAAGAAATGTTACCAATACCCTATCAAATGCAGTAAAATATCTTCATCTGACAGACTATGAAAAATGAAGACAAGATGGCCAACAAGTGACATCTGCGTGAGGAAGCAAGTTGCGGAGTTAAAAGACAAAGCACGAGTGTGTGATGGGAGAAAGTGAGTGTGTGCAGTCTTTGTGCCAACCCTTCATGAAAAAGCCACACTATATGCCAGTGGATTTCATTATATGCACTACATTGGCCTAAACTGATCAAGTGTATGTACTGGGAGACAACTATTGGAAATTGTTATGAGTAAGATCTATGGTACAGCTATTCTTTCCTAATATATTCTGATAACATGTGTGACAGAAAAGTTCACTAACAAAGGAAGGAAAGGGGATACAACGGAATACATTCAACCGAAAATGTGTCTTCCGCATTTAAAACCGACCCCTCTGAATCAGAGGTGAGGGGGGGCTGCCTTAATCGACGTCCACATCGTCGGACCTGGGGAGTAGTTGTTTTTGGGTGGGGGTTAACAATACTAACCTCGCCTCAATTGTGAGTATTATTTACCTTTCATCGTGTAAGACACTACCACAAATGGGTCTAAGCCCATCTACAGACTGCTATTGGTTGTAATGGACTGTGGAGTGAAATCCATTGACCTTGTCACTAAGTGTGGGGAGAACAGAGCCTGCTGCGCGGCACAAAGCTTGCCAATGACTGAGTGCCGTTTCACAGCTGGAAGCCTGGTTAGTCACAGAGCAAACTGACATTATGGGACAACTGTGTAAAGGAGCAGGGCTGTCAGGTTAGTATATATCCCTAGCTCTGGTCCAGGGCATTAGTGCGCCTTGTATCACTGAGCCACACTAATGCCCTGGACCAGAGCTAGTATTCCCAGATGAGAGTGAGTAGAATGGACAGACACACACAGCATAAATCAGGGGATTGGTGGTTGGGCGTAGGGGGGGGTACCTTTAACAACAGGTGGGGTGGTGGTGGCTGACACATCTCGTGCCCAGGACAGGTAAGGGGTGGGGATGGTTGGTTGTTTGGGTAGGGGGTGGATTGCGCGTGACAGAGGAACCAAGGGGGGCTGGTTTGTAACCACCGCTGAGCTGGATCACACTGACCCAAGTTAGAGGAAGTCTACAACTCCTGACCCTGGCCACGCCTCAGGTTGTGCAGGGGGGTAAGATTAGGACTCATTGGGGGGGGCATAGAAAATAACATGTGGGAGGAGTCTAATGCTGATGGCACACAGAGCTGACAATGTGATGTCTCGATCGACAGAAAAAAATAGAATGGTACAACACATCAGCTCAACCCATGTTCAGTGTGGGCACATTGCATTTCTTTCATCATGGACATATAAACTAAAAAGTAACAGTGAAGAATATGCAGAAGACTCAATAATCAAATCTCCATAGAGCTAAGTGGCTTCCCTGGTCCTACCATAACATCATACCTTACTGTAGATTCCTTCATAGAATTTCAAACAAACAAAAATAGGTTCCTTGTATAGGCCTGTGGCTCGTCATAGTCTTCCTAAAAAACACTACCCATCCTATCCTGTTGTGAGGGTGTGCCATGACACCCTCTGTCTCACTCACCAATAGCAGCCTTCACCTTGATAGCCTCAGACTCCTGAGAACACTCGCTGAGCCCAGCGGCGTTCAGTGCCTTCACTCTGAACACGTAGCTCTCTCCTGTCACCAGACCGTGGCAGACAAACCTGTGAGTACCAGGACACAGAAACGCTTTGAGAAAGACATGCTTTTTCGTTTTATACATTTTTGGACATTTTCATTTGAGTGAGGAAATTGTTTTGTCAAACTTGAGCTCAACATAATTTACGGTTGTAACACCAAATTTGAGTTACGGTCAACATTTCAGTAAAACAACAATTGAAACAAAGAGGACAGTTAGAAGGACCATTGTACCTGGTGGCTTTGACAGGCTTGTTGTTGCAGGGTTCAAACGTGTTGCTGCCCACGATGCTGGCCTCGATGTAGTATCCCACCAGCTCCTTTGCATTCCTGGAAGCCTCCCAGGACACAACCACGGACGTGTCAGTGTTCCTGGTGGGAACTACACGGCCTGGGGCAGATGGGATATCTGGGGACAGGAGAGGTTTATTCAACTAAGATCAAATGAAAGCACATTAGGATTCCATTTTGAATGAGTGCGTGTCAAATTAGAATTAGAATGTTTATTGATAGCTTGCTAGGACCCAGGTAGACTGATAAGGAGGGGATTGCACATTAGGCAGAATCCTAACTTGAGGTATAGATGCATTGATCTAAATGCAGGATGTACAGGATGGTTTGTGTTACATGTGTATATTTGACATTTTAGTCATTTAGCAGATGCTCGTATCCAGAGCGGCTTACAGTACAGTAGTGAGTGGATACATTTCTGTACTTTTCCTGTACTGTATAGAATGTTAGGATTCGGTCCATAGGTATTCGTGTTGCAGGGCCGGAGGTTGGTGCCGGTGGCGTGTGAAGTGTGACCCCTCACCCAGCTTGTCCCCGACAGTGGTGGCCTCGGTGGCCTCTGAAGGCTCGCCCACACCAGCGGAGTTGCAGCAGCGCACACGGAATCTGTAGGCCTTCCCTTCAGCCAGGTCAAACAGGGCGTAGCGAGGAGACTTCACCGGGATCTCTGTGTTCACCCTCTGCCAGCTGTCTGTACCAGACACACACTAACCACACAATGCAACGCAAAGCAGTTAAGAGTAGGGCTCAAACCCTCCAAAAACCAACCCTCCAAACCTGCAGTACCACAGTATATAATACTCTATTTCCAGATAGAAACTCTGAAATACAAAAATAACAGAATCATGATTACTTATTGAATTATTTTGATATGGTGGTTGTTATGGATAACAGTGATGGTTAAGTTGATCAGATGAGTCACGCTACAGATAAGGTATATGATTTCAGTATTTATTCCTCACCTTCTCCACATAGTACATGATGCCCTCGTGGCCTCGCTCTCCAGGGGCTTTCCAGCTCAGAACCACATAGTTCTTGGTGGCCTCAGTGACCTCCAGTTCTTTGGGTCTGCCAGGGACTACACCCTCTGATAGGAAGAGTAATGTGAAAAATAATGTATAAGGGGTTTGATCTCAAAGCCTGGTCCCAGATCAGTTTGTGCTCTTGCCTATTCCAGTGTCATTGTTAAGCCAAACGTGACAATTCCACAAGGAGTTGGCAAGAGCAACAGACTGGCAACCAGGCTATTGATCTAGACTAGAGCTTTCATTATCCTTCCAATCAAAGAACACTAGGTCTTTTTTTTAGAACTATAGCAGCATGAGAGTATTGATCATCATTGAAGAGTGCAAAAGCATTTCGTTCCTACCTGCAGGCTCCTCCTCAGTGACAATGATCTGGCCGGTCCAGGGTGCAGAGGAACCTGAAGGCCATGGGAAGAGGAGAATGTTACTGATGCATAGTTACAAACAAGAAAAGATATGCATAATACTAAAACCATTTAGACATCACAAAGTTACATACTCACAACATAAGACTTTAGCAGTACCATGAGAGAAGACATACAGACAGGGAGGGGCAGATGCCAGATCGGGGTGCCCACCATACCTCTCATACGCGTGCGGTCGGCAGGATCCATAGCTGCCACCACCTCAGAGGTGCGGGATGGCCGACTCATGCCAGACTTGTTGACGGCACGCACACGGAAGGTGTAGGAGCGCCCCTCCACCAACCCAGTCACGGGGAAACGGGCAAACTTAATGGGGGTGTCATTACACTGGCTCCAGTGTGTGGTACCAACCTCACACCTGAACACAGGGCGCAAAGAGACAGAATTCATTCCATCAGACATTCAGTAACAAACTTGGTACGGGCTTCTTGATAAGGCCCGGAGTTAGGTCTATTGGTAAGATCGGGAAAAACTCTGGGCCCTTGTTATAGCCATAACGAGGTCATTTCACATGTTTTGTTTTTTTAGAGGTCAGGTCACATGATCAGGAAAAACATCTGTCCCTCTTCTTCTAGGTTATCTGCAGTTGTAACTGGAGTGACTGGCGGTACAAGGGGCGCTAAAAAGGGAGAGAAACGTTCTCCTAGCCGTGTCATGATAAGCCAAGGGTTTTTCCCTTCGACTCCACTCTTGAGGTCTCTCATCTGGGTGGCATTGTGGAGCCTAACCTTAAGGTTAGGGGCCCTAACAGAACGGGCATGTAGTGATGGGGGATGGTACTGACCTGTCCACAAAGTAGCCCAGGATGGAGTTGCCACCGTCCACAGCCGGCTGCTTCCAAGTCACGATGACGTAATCCTTACTGGCGTCCTGACACGTCACATCCAGTGGGGCACCAGGGGCTCCCTCCACCTCCGCGTCAGCATCTGATACAGGAACATACACATTGCCAGTCAAATGTGCTGGTGTAGTATTTTCTTCCTCCGTTCTCATTAGTTCTCTCTCTCTCTCTCGCAAACACACACACACACAGTAAAATATCTTATCAGACTAACACAAAACACACAACCAGTGTGTACAAAACACAGTTGATGTACATTTCCTTGACTTTTTTGTATTGAGTTATAAGGCATAGAATTACATATAGAATCCATAGTGCATGATACGATCTCTATAATGTACAGTACTTTGATTGAGGCTTGTTGTTTTGATACAGTGCCGACATATAGTGCTGTACCCCGCCTGCTGAACTACGTGGCTCCACAGCTAAGTGCCAGGAATGCTACTAGCCTTTAAGTTAAACACATCCCAGTAATAGCAGCAGCGTGCCTCTCAGTTAAAGGGGACAAGAGAGGTGATGCTTAAAAAGACAGAACACATGCTTTCAATAAAGTGAGAAACAAAATTAGCCACTTATGTGGTCTGGGGACTGTATGTCTATGTATATGTCTACGTTAGCTGTATATACTGTAGGACTATATACTGCCTGGTATTATATTTTACTGTGTGTGTGTGTGTGTGTGTGTGTCTGTAAGATAGAGAGTGAAAGAGACAGATAAAGATGGAGCGAGAGAGCGAGAACAAGAAAGCCCTGTGGCTTATAAGGAGACTCAGCAGGCAATTGTCTCTCCTGGAAGAAGATACTGTATAGGTCTCATCTACCTCTGTTCCGAGCCAAACCCATTTCAGATCTGAGCTCACTGAGAATAGCCTAGCCTTGTCCTTCTCTCGACTGCAATGGGGTCTCTGTGTCCACAGAGAGCGACTGTACATGGCCTCTCCTTTACAGAGCAACCCTGAACCATGACAGAGAGAGAAAGGCCCATTTCCATCCACTCTATAGAGCACAAGTTTCATCTGTTAGCAAGAGAATGAGTAACATGGAACAACAGAGGTCAATACACTTTTAGAAAAAAGGGTGGTTGCAAGAGGGTTCTTCAGCTGTCCCCAATAGTAGAACCCCTTTGGGTTCCATGTAGGAAGCCTCTGTAAAAAGGGTTCTACATCACAGGAGGTTGGTGGCACCTTAATTGGGGAGGATGGGCTTGTGGTAATGGCTGGAGAGGAATCGATGGAATGGTATCAAATATGCCAAACACATGGTTTCCATTTGCAATTCCATTCGTGCCGTTCCAGACATTATTATGAGCCATCCTCCCCTCAGAAGCCTCCACTGTTCTACATGGAACCGAAAAAGGGTTATCTTATGGAGACATGGTTCTAGATAGAAAAAAAGGTGCTAAGAGTGGACCTTAATAAATTGGCGGCGTCAGTGTGCATCATTTTCCCCATATTATACAAAACCAGGCCAGAGATTGTGACAGGAGTTGATTGACTCTACTATAGTCATAATGAGTGAGTTCCATTATATGCGGAGGTAAGTTTAACCAGAGACTGCTATGGTTCAACTCCAATGTATATTTAAGAACACACACACGGACCATGATTACATTGTTATCTGGTGCCAGTTGAGATGTCTGTGTGACGTTGACGATAAACTGTTAATCACACTATAGAACATGAGACTGGCCAATGGAAACAGAGAGGGGGTAAACAAGTGGCCATACTGTCTGCACTCAAAGCACACACACACACACTGTGAAAAATAAAATCAGTTAAACTTGCGAATCAGTAAACAAGGCATGTAATCGACTGAGGAGTGATAATGTGACAGAGAGCAGTGGTGTTCAGTTTTGCTCATGGTAAAGGTCCCCACCTCTGACAAAGACGTAAGCAGAATATGTCTCATATTTAGTCTTGGTGGTAATGCGCAGGGTGTAGAGCCCCTCATCTTCCTTGTTCAGGTGTGTCAGGGTCAGCGTGGCCTTGTCTCCACTCCAGTGCATCTGACACCACTTGGAGGGCTGCAGAAGAACATCTGATAGACAAAGAAACAAAGGAGCGAGATCAGGTTAAAATGGCTGCCCTACCATCGTCAGAGGCCTTCCTCATCAAGGAGCATCTCAAATAAATCCCATAGCCCAGGGGCATATGTATCAACTAGCTCAGAATAGGTGTGCTGATCTAGGATCATATCTTCCCTGTCCATGTAACCTTATTAAACCTCCGCCAAGAGTTCCTAGATCTCTGGGGCGTCACCTACCGTCTCTGTACCACTGCACCTCGGGCTGGTAACGTGCCAGGTTGGGGGAAATGATGACCATGGCACCCAGGCTCATGGTCTCGCCCTCCCGTCCGAATGACACGCCAAACCCGTCCACGATGTGGGTCTCGAAGGTGATGCCATACTCAGAGACGATGCCATCTGACAGGAAGGAGCATCAAGTAACGTAAGGTTAGAGGTCAGGTTGCTATTTTGTTCCCATCATGCAACAGTATGCGTTGTGTGACACACCTCAAATTTAGGAAAAAGGAAAGGGGATACCTAGTCAGTTGTACAACTGAATGCATTCAACTGAGAATGTGTCTTCCGCATTTAATCCAACCCCTCTGAATCAGAGAGGTGCGGGGAGCTGCCTTAATAGACACCGGTCTGCATTATTATTCAAATCAAAAGGGATGGACGAACAAAGAGCAAGTAAATGCTCTTAAAGGGATAGTTCACCCAAATTTCAAAATAACACATTGATTTACTTCCCTGTAAGTAATCTATGAACAAGGTTAGACAGCAAAGCCATGCATTGTTTGTGTTTACCTGGCCACTGTCTCTTTGCATGTGTAAAACAACCAAAGTCAGTATCTCCTATAGCAGTGTCCACGAGTATCCTCAACAGGACACTTTTTTTTGTAACTCTGGAAAAGCACACCTAATTTAACTAATTGAGGGCTTGATTAGTTGACGAATTGAATCAGGTGTGCTTGTCCGGGGCTATAACACAAATATGTACTGTTGGGGTACTGACGACTTGGGAAACACTGGCCTATAGCATTTTCTCCCATTCACATTTCATGTCCATCTTATAGTAACTTTGAGCTACAAAATACATTTTAGACACTTTAGGATGATTGATGATGTAACTAAATATTATCCGGTAGCCTTACATTTTACCCTTCCCCACCCAAGAACAAGTGAAATAAAAAAGAACCCTACACAGGCCAAGCTCTTCAAACAGACAGAGGCATGTACAGGGAGACCATGTACCCGAAGGACAACACAAAACCCCCATTAACATCATTAAGTACAGTGTTCAGACACTAAAGAGTCACTGCAGATTGTATACAAACAGCACTGGGGAAACTGGGGGGGTGGTCACATCATGCAGTAGACAGTGATGCACATTTGACATATTAAACCCAGTAGGAGATAAAGACTTCAAACCCACATGTGTCCGATTTTAGAATCCAAGTCCCGTTTATGAATCAAAAAAGGGTAATGAATGTGAATAAACAACTACTAAGTGCAGTAATCTATAGTCTCAAATCAATGATCCAGGTTGCAAACCACAGTGTAAATGTCTCAATGTATTCTCGATGTCACTCTAGTTTACAGTATTTAACTTTCAAGGCTCTATGACTTGCATACAATTTCAAAAATCCCACACTTGCCAACATGTCCAGGTATTCTGTTGTTTATGACAAATGTGGTGCTTTTTTTGGTCGTGCCGAACCATCGGTGGGTCTTTCCCAGGCAATTGAAAGATATTATCACAGGATCTTTCCAAACAGATGCACATAATAGTGACTCAGTGAATTCACCAAATTGACAAAATCACCACCAAACCAGCGCAGAGCTTTAGTGACCCTGTTACCTTCGTTGTCTGTTGACTTTCCTGCGCCCAGCGTCAAGGGAACGAAAAAGCTGTTCGTGCAAGAGCACCCATAGCATCCCCAGGTCCCCCCCACCACCTCCCTCCAGCCCCCTCCTCAAAACCCACCACAGTGTTCCAGCTTAGCATACTCTGAATAGGTTATGTTAATACTGTTTAGTAAGGTGGTATGCACACATCCATAAATACATATGGATGGGTATTAATAAAATTATATTATTTTATGAGTATTGAGTATATTTTTCCAATAAATTATATTCCTCTGACTTACGTCTGGGCATGGGGAGAGCCTCCTCTACCTCTCCTTTGAATCCTAGAGTAGAATGAACACAGGTACTTATTATTAGCATGTTATTGCGGTGTTGTAGTCAACAGAAATATGTGATCCTTTCACACAGAGGAGACTTGAAACCGGACCAAGTTAAAGCAGCACTAAAGAAAGATCGTAAACTAGGTTAAATCACTGCGTATCTACTCAATGGGGTGATACTGGGGAATATTGTCTAGTTTATTGTGGAAGCACCAGACTTTGAGAACTATACTTTATAA
This sequence comes from Oncorhynchus tshawytscha, assembly GCF_018296145.1. Taxonomy (NCBI): domain Eukaryota; kingdom Metazoa; phylum Chordata; class Actinopteri; order Salmoniformes; family Salmonidae; genus Oncorhynchus; species Oncorhynchus tshawytscha. The sequence continues at coordinate 41,004,314 of NC_056444.1, forward strand.
ACATACTCTTAACAACGACAGAGGCAAAGGTAGAGAGTTCTCCCCTGCTGTTCATGGCAGAAACACGATACTGTGCAGTATCATCAAAATCACATCTGAAACGAGAAGAGAGAGAAGACCAGCTGACTCAATGTCTCATATACACACACACACGTTTCTGTCTCCTAATGGTTCAAGTGTACATAAATACTCCCACCCCACCCAACTCAGCCATATAAATCAACACACAGCTATGTGAGCTGGGACTGTAAAATGCTCCAGAACTCCAGGCCGGGAATACTCTGGGAATAAATAGACACTGATGTCATAACGTGTCAGGTGGTATGGGTTTCTGTATGAAAGTTATGTGTGGTTAGATTCTGTCACAGAAACATGCTATCCAACTTTCCATGGCTGATTACCTACACTGCTTAGTACATACAACACATATGGTTTAGTTTGAGACTATGACAGAACTTCAAAAGCTGTTCGGTCTGAAACAGCTCGAGACACTTAAGTGTTTAGTCCTTGATGAAATGACTTAAAAAACAAGCCACAACAGGATCCCTCTATCGCCAGAGAATTTATCTTTTGACGTCCTCTTTGTTATCAAAAGGCAAGCTGCGAAAAGGCCCGGTTAATGTATGGCCTTCACCAACAGCTTCCTGGTGTCTGTCGATACACAACAGAGCAAAGGGCACTGACAGATGGAAAGGCAGACTGACGGACGGACCGACAGATACAGTGTCAGTCAGAGAGGGGTATTGATTTCACACATTTCAAATCATATTTCTAACAACTGAAATCCACTGTCCCACGAGTTCACAGTGTGAGCCCATCCAAGCATCCCCAGGGTTGTCAGTCTGCCCACACACGCTGGCCTACTATGACCTTTCCTGAGAGGGGTGATTGTATTACACCATGAAGGGGTGAACTTCTACAGGATCGGTGGGTCCCTCGCAGGACGGTTGAGCTAACGTAGGCTAATGTGATTAGCATGAAGTTGTAAGTAACAAGAACATTTCCCAGGACATAGACATATCTGATATTGTCAGAAAGCTTAAATTATTGTTAATCTAACTGCACTGTTCAATTTACAGTAATTATTTCAGTGAAATAATACCATGCTATTGTTTGAGGAGAGTGCACAGTTATGAAAATGTATTAATAAACCAATTCGGCACATTTGGGCAGTCTTGATTCATCATTTTGAACAGAAATGCAATGGTTAATTGGATCAGTCTAAAACATTGCACATACACTGCTGCCATCTAGTAAATTGCGCCTGGGCTTGCATAACATTATGGTCTTCTCTTGCATTTCAAAGACGGTACAAAAAGAAATACAAAAAATAACATTTTTTTTCCCCTTTGTATTATCTTTTACCAGATCTAATGTGTTATATTCTCCTATATTACTTTAACATTTACACAACCTTCAAGGTGTTTGCTTTCAAATGGTATAAAGAATATGCATATCCTTGCTTCAGGTCCTGAGCTACAGGCAGTTCAATTTGGGTATGTCATTTTAGGCGAAAATTTGAAAAAAAGGGGCGGATCCTTAAAAGACTTTAGGGACGTGGTGGTGACATCATACTGACATTATACCATGGCCAGAGATGGCTGTTGTTTAATAGGATCTGTTAATTCACAGCAATGAGCCACCACAGAGAGAAGACCTGGCCCATATGAAGTGTCAAGTTGTTTCCACATACAGTGCCTTGCGAAAGTATTCGGCCCCCTTGAACTTTGCGACCTTTTGCCACATTTCAGGCTTCAAACATAAAGATATAAAACTGTATTTTTTTGTGAAGAATCAACAACAAGTGGGACACAATCATGAAGTGGAACGACATTTATTGGATATTTCAAACTTTTTTAACAAATCAAAAACTGAAATTGGGCGTGCAAAATTATTCAGCCCCCTTAAGTTAATACTTTGTAGCACCACCTTTTGCTGCGATTACAGCTGTAAGTCGCTTGGGGAATGTCTCTATCAGTTTTGCACAACGAGAGACTGACATTTTTTCCCATTCCTCCTTGCAAAACAGCTCGAGCTCAGTGAGGTTGGATGGAGAGCATTTGTGAACAGCAGTTTTCAGTTCTTTCCACAGATTCTCGATTGGATTCAGGTCTGGACTTTGACTTGGCCATTCTAACACCTGGATATGTTTATTTTTGAACCATTCCATTGTAGATTTTGCTTTATGTTTTGGATCATTGTCTTGTTGGAAGACAAATCTCCGTCCCAGTCTCAGGTCTTTTGCAGACTCCATCAGGTTTTCTTCCAGAATGGTCCTGTATTTGGCTCCATCCATCTTCCCATCAATTTTAACCATCTTCCCTGTCCCTGCTGAAGAAAAGCAGGCCCAAACCATGATGCTGCCACCACCATGTTTGACAGTGGGGATGATGTGTTCAGGGTGATGAGCTGTGTTGCTTTTACGCCAAACATAACGTTTTGCATTGTTGCCAAAAAGTTCAATTTTGGTTTCATCTGACCAGAGCACCTTCTTCCACATGTTTGGTGTGTCTCCCAGGTGGCTTGTGGCAAACTTTAAACGGCACTTTTTATGGATATCTTTAAGAAATGGCTTTCTTCTTGCCACTCTTCCATAAAGGCCAGATTTGTGCAATATACGACTGATTGTTGTCCTATGGACAGAGTCTCCCACCTCAGCTGTAGATCTCTGCAGTTCATCCAGAGTGATCATGGGCCTCTTGGCTGCATCTCTGATCAGTCTTCTCCTTGTATGAGCTGAAAGTTTAGAGGGACGGCCAGGTCTTGGTAGATTTGCAGTGGTCTGATACTCCTTCCATTTCAATAGTATCGCTTGCACAGTGCTCCTTGGGATGTTTAAAGCTTGGGAAATCTTTTTGTATCCAAATCCGGCTTTAAACTTCTTCACAACAGTATCTCGGACGTGCCTGGTGTGTTCCTTGTTCTTCATGATGCTCTTCATGATGCGCTTTTAACGGACCTCTGAGACTATCACAGTGCAGGTGCATTTATACGGAGACTTGATTACACACAGGTGGATTGTATTTATCATCATTAGTCATTTAGGTCAACATTGGATCATTCAGAGATCCTCACTGAACTTCTGGGAGAGAGTTTGCTGCACTGAAAGTAAAGGGGCTGAATAATTTTGCACGCCCAATTTTTCAGTTTTTGATTTGTCAAAAAAGTTTGAAATATCCAATAAATGTCATTCCACTTCATGATTGTGTCCCACTTGTTGTTGATTCTTCACAAAAAAAATACAGTTTTATATCTTTATGTTTGAAGCCTGAAATGTGGCAAAAGGTCACAAAGTTCAAGGGGCCCGAATACTTTCGCAAGGCACTGTATATTCTTCTATAAAATAACTGATCTCAGTCCTCTTTAAAGTGAACTCTGGGGTAAAAAAAAAAATCAAAATAACTCCGTTCTCTTTGTATTCACACTGCCCTTACCTTTGAATGAGGACTCAACTCTTTTGCTAGTTAACTTCACCTATTTTGTGGTCTGAGTCCTATTTGCATTGACATTGCTATGTTTAGAAAGGAAACTAGATATTTTTCCAACATTCACTCAATGCCCCTCATTTTGGGGCGCCAAGTAGCCTAGCGGTTAGTGCGTTGGGCCAGTAACCGAAAGGTTGCTAGATTGAATCCCTGAGCTTACAAAGTAAAAATCAGTTTTTCTGCCCCTGAACAAGGCAGTTAACCCACTGTTTCTAGGCCGTCATTTGTTCTTAACTGACTTGCTTAGTTAAATGAAAAGGTGAAATAAAAGGTTAAATAAAAAAATAAAAAATGCACTCTGGGTAAATACACAGTGCACGACAAGCCATACCATTAGAACCTGTTATCAGAAAGCCAGAGATGTACCTACATACATTTTGGAAGTTAATAGTTTGCATTCAGTTTAAAAAAATAAGACATACATATTATAATTAAATATAATATTTACATGTAAAATTACTGGTAATAGGATAAATGGCAGAATAATAATTGCAGATTAAATAATGCTTTAATTGAAAATTGTGTACTCCAAATTGTACTGCCAACCTGCACATTTGTTTTTGGCACCAATCTGATGGGTTATAGCAGGGAAAACTGTGTTGCAGTAGCCTAGTGCTAGGTGTGAGAATAATGATAAATTAACCGGGTAAGCTTTGTGTTCACATTCTACTAAAAAAGGGAACCAAACCGGAGACTTCAAGTGAACCGAACTCAGACCAGCTCTCGAGATGGTCTCAGTTTGGTTCGCTTTGGGGTTCTTTTGAGGGGTTTGAGTTCCTTTGGAGCATTCACACTGCACATAAATTTAAGCAAACCGCACTCCGTACACAACAATTGGCTGAAAGGAACCAAAGTGTGAAAGCACCCTTAGAGTATGAATGCTGAGCTAGGATCAGAGATCCACTGTCCATGTAATCTAATACATTGTGATCTAAAAATGAAAAACTGATCCTAAATCAGTACTCCTACTCTGGGACGATTGACACATACTGAAAGACCCTGTGGCTTTGGGGGTGTGCCTACCTGTCGATCTCCAGTGAATGCATGTTGTAGCTGCTTTGTAGCTTATACTTGCCAGGGCGGGCCATTGGATCGATTGTCACATTGTTTTTGTACCTTGTTGTGAAATGAGGACAGGAGGAGACAAGAGAAGGCACCGGAAGCAGAGAGGATTATGAAAAGGAGGAAAATAGAGTTTAAAAAGTACAGATCAGAATCAAGGAGAGACAAGACAGAGAAGCTAGGTAGGTTTTATAGTATTTTAGTGCAATGACATGAGGATAGGATTGAGAGGACAACAATTGCTGATGCTCTATCCATAAGGGATTGATTTGGTGTGTATTGTGTTAGTGATCAGTTGGTCATGTCAAGGTTTATCCAGGGTGGTGTGTGTGTGCGTGCCTAAGTGTGTATGTGTGCAGTACTCACCAGACAACGCGTGGGTCAGGCCATCCAGAGACGGTGCAGTGCAGCCTGACACACTGCTTCTCCCACACCGTGTGGGAGCGAGGCTTAATCACAAACTCCGGGGCATGCATCAGGCTATCCTCATTCATACACTTGTGGTACTCCTCGTTCTCATAGATCTGGGGATCAGTGTGTTCAATTAACCTTTATAGAGCCTTCGTGTGGCATTTATAAAGCCTTTACAATAACACATTCTCAGGTGCAACTGTAAAACACTATACCCCCAGAAGCCTGTAGAAAACATTTGAGGCATTCCCCATGAATTCATAACACATTTGCGATGCATCCTTGAAGCAAACAAAGCATTTACTAGGCATTTGCTTGGCAATTAATTTCTTAGAGCTGAATCCAATAACCCTTAACACATAATCCTATAATGCTCTCTGAACACTGAATGTAGCACCCAGTGGCATGACGTTCTGGCAGAAAGGTGATAGACTAAGTACAGTGTGTGCCCCAATCAAGGGACACTGTAGCTTTTATGATCCTCCTGAGTGAATGGGGCAGGATATGCCTTGACATAAACATTTGAATGAGGGACACAAGTAACCTTCCAAGGGAAGGGGAAGCAGAGTAGAATTAATCCATGGAAAGAAACATTGCTCCTATGACAATACATTTCCTGTGATACTTTGCTAATAGATTTCTTACGGTATTCCCATCTATGATAGTAATTTAGTGATTATTCTCCTCTGTGATGTCACAAAGGTGAATATTCTTCTCTGTGATGTCATAAAGGTGAAAAGGTCATTATCAATAACGTGTCAGTGTAAAACAGTGCAGAGCGTTTGATTTGGCTGCTGGGGGCCAAGGAGACCCCAGCTCCGCTGAAACCATTGATAACTACGTGCCGTTTAAGGGATTGTTAAATAAATGTTCTAACTACTTGGTTTTAATATCACCTTGAAGAAGAGTATAGTCAGAACTACGCATTTAAGATTATTCCACATTTAGCTCTATTATACTGCATGCTTTTCATGACCAGTAAACATTCATTTATCATTTCTTTTCTATTTTAGAAGCATTTTAAAACCTTGAATACATTACAAGTTTGCATTTACTGCTGTCTAATAAACAAAATGTTGATCAAATTAAGATCATACATTTGTACTCTTCTCTTTGTCGATGAGGGAAATAATGTCGCTCTGTGGTGTAACAAGAGAAGATATTGTTCAGTCTGAAGTCATAAAACTACCCCATTATGATGTTACGAGGGAGAGCATTATCCAGCATTCCCCAATGTGATGTCACAAAGGAATTCCGGCATCTACTGTAGGGCTGCACGATATGGGCCAAAAAACATAATTGCGATTTGTTTTACCAAATATTGCGATTGGACATGCGATATCATTCCAAACACGTCGGCGAACTGTTGGAATTCTAGAAATACAATTATTCATATTTAAAGAAGCAACGTTCATGTTTGGACCAATACAGGGGTTTGATTAATCTCGCCTGGCACCTGTGTAGGCGGGATTTGCACCGGGCAATAGTTGATTGCATTCGTTTTGGAACTGGGCTGCCTCCCAGGCGTGAGCCAGGTGCCCCGTTCAAAACACACCGCAAAATTGGCTCCAAACAAAGTGACGTAGAAGCAAGTGGAGTAATGAGTAGGATTCACTCAAAGTCTAAGAATTTTGTGTTTTCACATGCAAAAGTGATTGCCCTCAAGCTTTATCTCCCTTCCAAATGAAAACGAGTTAGAATTTTCTAACATTTATTTTTTGGAAAAGAGATGGTGTATGTTTCTGGGCGATGCACCATGCTGCCTTGTTGAAAAAAATGTCAGAGCGGCACAGATCTGTTTGATTTGAGAATGGCGCTCCTCCCTCCCCACTTTCGCCCGAGCATAATCTAATCCCGCCCAATGTGTTGACTGCATTTGACCTAACAAAACAGCATGCAACTTTAGAGTGAATCTAACAACTAGGAGGAGTGACTGCGCTGCTTGAGTGACAGGGGGTGGGTTTTTGTGTGACGCAGCTACAAGAGGGAAGAGTGGGTAGCTGCAGTCCAATATTGCAACCGGAGTATGGGCGAGTGGGTGTGTCGAAAGGAAAGTAGTGGGCGTGTGGAAAGAAGTGGGTGTGTCGAAAGTGCTCTGCTATAGGTTAGACGGTTTTGATTGAGCTGTGTTTTTTGTACTTACGTTTCTTACCATTAAACAACCTTACATTGATCTACCACACCGCGTACTTCTGTTTCGAAGCCAGAGGATGAGTCGGACTTCACTGTTAGTTTAACACAAATAATTATAAACCTATACATGTTTTTATTAAAAGTACTGATGGGTGTACTGTTGCTTCATGGGTTTGCTTACTTTGACTGTTCCCTTGATTTAGGGTATTAGGTAGCTACTTCCCACGCCATTGCCAGACGGTAGTGCTTGTCAAGCTAGAGCGAAGGGCACTCTGTCCCATTTATTAGTAGGCTGTATGTAATCAAGGTGACATCTAGATGGTTATCAATATTAGTTATTTCTTGTGTAGGCTGCTATTCTACTTGACATAAAATAATGTGAGAGAAAAAAAATTGGCACGTTAGCTACCACCGGCAACACGATCGTGATACCCAGTAAGAAGCAACTCGGTTCGCTCTGCAGCCTAATCAAACCCATAAAACAGTCTTGAGTGGCAACAAATACGCCCAATTAGCTGATTCGCTTTCCATACACCCACTCCTTTCGACACACCCACTCGCCAATGATCCGGTCACCAAATTGGGCTGCGGCTAGAGGAGAGCCTGTTACATGCGGCTGAGTGGCGTTTCAAAATATTGAACGCTTCTGCAAAATGGATCATGCACATGTAAACATTGCGATTTTGATGTGAATTCGATTAATTGCGCAGCCCTACTGACATCTACAACATGACAAAGACTCAATATTCCCATTATGATGTCACGAAGGAGCGCATTATGCCGTATTCCTCAATGCGATGGGATAAAGGAAAACTTCCCTCTATGACATCAAACTCCTGCACTAACCCGCTTGCTCAGGGAGATGTGCTCGGCTGATTGGCGCACGGACACCTTCCTAGACGTCTGCTCCGTCCTCTCCATCTCTAACCCACTGGTGAACAGATTCCTCCGGGCCATGTATCCAGCACTCTCCTTCATCCGGGCCTCCTCCGTATCTGAAAGCCCACTGGCATACTCCTGACTAAGGTGGCAGAGCAAAGCCAGGGAGGAGAGTGGGCAGTGGGGTCATTTTCATGGTCCTTGGTCAGAATCACTCACTGAAATCAAAATGTCCCTGACTTCTCCGCATCGCTAAGGCTCATAGGTGGTTGATTCGTTTACCTGCCCCTGAAGATGGGCACTACATAGCCGATGATCTGGTTCTCTTTGTCCATAGCCAGGTAGGTGGGCTTGGCTCTCTTGGGGATTGGGCTCAGTCTGCTCTCCTCCAGCCCAGAGTACGATGCACTAAGTCTAAGACACAGGATAATGTTAATACAGCAGTGTCAACCTAACACAATGTAATAACATCAAGTCATGTCAATGTAATCTGAAGGGCTGGATGAAGAGGAGAAAGGTTGTATTATTGGGTACATTAGTCATCAACAAGGGAGGGTGGCTTGGATGGGTTTAGCTGTGTTTCTAATAAATATCTCAAACTGTGCAAAGAAGAAAGAGAAAAGCCTTTGCACAGCAGAGCGATGACTACCAACAAACCTGGTCTAGCTATAAGAGATATGCATTGCTTGTTCATGCTGTGTAATGACATGTCTGCAATGACAAAATAAAAGACTTGAATTAAGACCGGGTCGATCGTCTGTAGTCACCAGTGTGCAGTTTTGAAACATCAAATTCTTTAAACATAGGACATTTTAAAAAAGACCAATGAGATGGAATGAAACTAAACATTGTGGTCATAGGAGAGTAGGTGTCCTGTCCTGTGAATAAAAAAAAAAACTGGTGGCGATCATGACCAAATTTGCCCTCATGTACTGAACAAGCTTTTGAATGTTAATCTCCTTGATGTCCCTCACTTGAGGATGATAAAATCCCCCCAAAAAATAAACTCAGCAAAAAAAGAAATGTCCCTTTTTCAGGACCCCGTCTTTCAAAGATAATTTGAAAAAAATCCAAATAACTTCACAGATCTTCATTGTAAAGGGTTTAAACACTGTTTCCCAAGCTTGTTCAATGAACCATAAACAATGTCCATACTGTGAGATGCCTAAGACAGCACTACAGGGAGACAGGACGGACAGCTGATCGTCTTCACAATGGCAGACCACGTGTAACAACACCTGCACAGTTCATCCAAACATCACACCTGCGGGACAGGTACAGGATGGCAACAACTGCCCGAGTTACACCAGGAATGCACAATCCCTCCATCAGTGCTCAGACTGTCCGCAATAGGCTGAGAGAGGCTTGACTGAGGGCTTGTAGGCCTGCTGTAAGGCAGGTTCTCACTAGACATCACCGGCAAAAACATCACCTATGGTCACAAACACACTGTCGCTGGACCAGACAGGACGGGCAAAAAGTGCTCTTCACCGACGAGTCGCGGTTTTGTCTCACCAGGGGTGATGGTCAGATTTGCGTTTATCATTGAAGGAATGAGCGTTACACCGAGGCCTGTACTCTGGAGCGGGATTGATTTGGAGGCGGTGTGTCACAGCATCATCAGACTGAGCTTGTTGTCATTCCAGGCAATCAACGCTGTGCGTTACAGGGAAGACATCCTCCTCCCTCATGTGGTACCCTTCCTGCAGGCTCATTCTGTCATGACCCTCTAGCATGACAATGCCACCAGCCATACTGCTCGTTCTGTGCGTGATTTCCTGCAAGATAGGAATGTCAGGGCTCTGCCATGGCCAGAGAAGAGCACGAATCTCAATCCCATTGAGCACATCTGGGACCTGTTGGATCGGAGGGTGACGGCTAGGGCCATTCCCCCGAGAAATGTCTGGGAACTTGCAGGTGCCTTGGTGGAAGAGTGGGGTAACATCTCACAGCAAGAACTGGCGAATATGGTCCCGTCCATGAGGAGGAGATGCACTGCAGTACTTAATGCAGCTGGTGGCCACACCTGATACTGACAGTCACTTTTCATTTTGATCCCCCCCCCTTTGTTCAGGGACACATTATTTAATTTCTGTTAGTCACATGTCTGTGGAACTTGTTCAGTTTATGTCTCAGTTGTTGAATCTTATGTTCATATAAATATTAACACGTTAAGTTTGCTGAAAATAAAACGCAGTTGACAGTGAGAGGACGTTTCTTTTTTTGCTGAGTTTACAAAGGATCTCAGTTGAAAACCCACACACCTGACAATACAAACCAAACATCCAAAACAACCATTATTTAGGTTACACCAAATTGATTCTCACAAGTAAATCAACACGTAATTAACAGTACAGTGCCTTATAGGCAACAACAAAAAAATCTAGACAATATGAAACATTGCCATATGTATCTCCTATGTGTGCATACAATGTACACTGAGTGAACAAAACTTGCTCTTTTCATGACAGACTGACCAGGTGAATCCTATGATCATTATTGATGTCACTTGTTAAATCCACTTCAAACCAGTGTAGGTAAAGGGGAGGAGACAGGTTAAAGGTTCTTATTCTTACTCATATTTTGTTTAAACTGCATTATTGGTTAGGAGCTCGTAAAGTAAGCATTTCACTGTAAGGTCTACCACCTGTTGCATTCAGCACATGTGACTAATAAAAGTTAATTTGATTTGAAATTCCAAATCTATCCCTCCTACCATCCATCATGGCTACCTAATCACCACCAGCTTCCTATTGGCTCATTTATCCCCTCTCCTCCCCTTGTAAATCTTCTCCAGGTCATTGCGGTAAAAGACAATAAGTAATCTTACCTGGGAAAATAAAGATCAATAAATAAATAAATGTTGATAGATTACGATAAGGATGAATGGGAATACAGGCAAGGCAATCCCCATTCAATGAGTATTCCTAATGGAACAATTGGTATGTCTGCACAATACCAGGAAAATATCCATTACTTCTGTTATGTCACCATCAGACTATATTAACAGCAAAAGGCTATTCAATTCAAACATCAACAGGGGAGAAAATGTCACTTACTGAGGCATTTTGGTTTGATTTGAATCCGTCTTGTCAATACACAATTTCTATTCCCTGCCATAAGTACATTTCTATGTGACAAGATAGAGTGCTCTGGTTCAACCAATGGTGTCACTAATCATAAGGCAGGGAAAGCTGGGTAAATTCCTGACAGCATGAGGTTCAACCATAAAGGCCCAAATGAGGCACCATTCGCTTCACAGACACCCTTTGACCTCCTATGCACACTGTCAAGGCCAGTGTATTTAGAGATGCCAGGTGTTCATAAGTGTGAGACCGCCAAAATTTCAACACATCATTCAATATAGTCACAACCACTGTTGTTAGGCCGGCCATAGATTGCCAGAATAGTCTCGTAAATACTCCTATATGGCATCAATAATTCCTTAAATAAAATAATTCAAACAGCAAATAACAAACCACTGAAAGAGATTAATGACCACTGAATTCAACAATTCTGGGAAATCCACAGGTGGAAAAAATCCACACCCCAAAAAAGGTTTTATGGTCACATACACCTGATAGGTGCAGTGAAATGTGTTGTTTTACAGGGTCAGCCATAGTAACTTCACAGATCTTCATTGTAAAGGGTTTAAACACTGTTTCCCCTGGAGAAAATGTGGGTTAAGTGCCTTGCGAAAGAGCACATTGACAGATTTTTCATCTTGTTGGCTCGGGTATTCAAACCATCGACCATTCAGTTACTGGCCCAACACTAACCACTAGGCTACCTGCTGCTGACCCCAAATACAACTTTAACTCATAGCCAACTTCAAACCATGTCTCCAGATCACAACACAGTAGAAGGCTCTAAGAGAAGCATGCTAAAAAGCCTTATGCACCCACGCAAAATAGCATATTTGTTAAGTGCGAGAGGAAGCCCCCAATGGATGTACTGGCTGAACAATGAACCAAGGTCATCGATCCAAGATGGCGTAGCAGTCGGACGTCGGTTTTGTCTTGTCCCGTGTATATATCGTTTTCGTCGTATATATAATTTATATTTTTAATCTCAATTTCCATCTACGGACTGAACAGAGGTAACCCGCCTCTCCCAACGTGGTGCGGATCTGAACCCCCATCAGAAGCTAGCCAGCTAACTAGCTACTAGCTAGTAGTCAGTTAGCCACTGCTAGCGGTCATCACCGTTAACTCAGACATCAGCCAGCCTCAGCCTGGTCAATTCTGGCCAGTCTGCACAGCGTGATATCAACCCAGAGCATATCTGGACTGCCTTTTGTCTACCACATCTCCGGATTCCTACAGCAAGCTCTGAACCTTTACACTGGATCATAGCAGTTAGCTAGCGAGTGGTTACTCCTGGCTAACGCCTCTGTCCCGAAGCAAGCACCAGTTAGCCTGGAGCTAGCCTCGAGCTAGGCCCATCTCCCAGCTAGCCGAAGAGATCCTTCCAGAGATCCTAGCCGAAGAGATCCGCCCAGCCAATTCCTGGGCTACAATACCTCCTTTGCCAATTGGCCTGGACCCTTTACTGCCGACACGGAGCCCCGCCGATCCATCACGACTGGTCTGCCGACATAACCGTCCGAGGGGGTTTCAACAGGCTCTTCCGTTGCGAAGTCACCCGGAGGCCCATCTGCTAGCCTGCTAGCCCCGGCCTGCTAGCTGTCTGAATCGGCGTGTCTCCAGCTCGCCTAGCTACTCACTGGACCCTATGATCACTCGGCTACACATGCCTCTCCCTAATGTCAATATGCCTAGTCTATTGCTGTTTAATTAGTGATTGTCGTATTTCACTGTAGATCCTCCAGCCCTGCTCCAAATGCCTTAGCTAGCCCTTTTGTTCCACCCCCCACACATGCGGTGACCTCACCTGGCTTAAATGATGCCTCCAGACTCTCATCGTCACTCAATGCCTAGGTTTACCTAAATTGTACTCCCATCCTACCATATCCTTGTCTGTACATTATGCCTTGAATCTTTTCTTCTGCGCCCATAAATCTGCTCCTTTTACTCTCTGTTCCAAACGTACTAGACAACCAGTTCTTATAGCCTTTAGCTGTACCCTTATCCTACTCCTCCTCTGGTGATGTAGAGGCTAACCCAGACCCTGCAGCTCCCAGCATCACTCCCATTCCCCAGGCGCTCTCATTTGTTGACTTCTGTAACCGTAAAAGCCTTGGTTTCATGCATATTAACATTGAGCCTCCTCCCTACGTTTGTTTTATTCATAGCTTTAGCACACTCCACCAACCCGGATGGCCTTGCCGTGTCTGAATCCTGGCTTAGGAAGGCCACCAAAAATCCTGAAATTTCCATCCCTAACTATAACATTTTACGACAAGATAGAACTGACAAAGGGGACGGAGTTGCAATCTAGTGCAGAGATAGGCTGCAGAGTTCTGTCATACTATCGAGGTCTGTGCCCAAACAATTTGAGCTTCTAGTTTTAAAAATCCACCTTTCCAGAAACAAGTCTCTCACCGTTGCCGCTTGCTATAGACCCCCTTCAGCCCCCAGCTGTGCCATGGACACCATATGTGAATTGATCACCCCCCATTTATCTTCAGAGTTGGTACTGTTGTTAGGTGACCTAAACTGGGACATGCTTAACACTCCGGCTGTCCTGCAATCTAAGCTAGATGCCCTCAATCTCACACAAATTATGAAGGAACCTACCAGGTACAACCCCAAATCCATAAACACGGGCACCCTCAGATATAATCCTGACCAATTTGCACTCTATTTACACCTCTGCTGTCTTCAACCAGGAACTCAGCGATCACTGCCTCATTGCCTGCGTGCGTAATGGTTCCGCGGTCAAACAACCACCCCTCATCAATGTCAAATGCTCCCGAAAACAATATAGTCAGTTAGGAAAGCAAAGGCTAGCTTTTTCAAACAAAAATTTGCATCCTGTAGCACTAATTCCAAAAAGTTTTGGGACAAAGTCCATGGAGATTAAGAGCACCTCCTCCCAGTGGCCCACTGCAATGAGGATAGGAAACACTGTCACCACCGATAAATCTACAGCAATCGATCATTTCAATAAGCATTTTTCTACGGCTGGCCATGCTTTCCACCTGGCTACCCCTACCAACATTTCAGCACCCCCTGCAGAAACTTGCCCTTGCCCCCGCCCCCCCCCCCCTTCTTCTTCACACCCAAATCCAGACAGCTGATGTTCTGAAAGTGCTGCAAAATCTGGATCCCTACAAATCAGCTGGGATAGACAATCTGGACCCTCTCTAAAATTATCCGCCAAAATTGTTGCAACCCCTATTACTAGCCTATTCAACCTCTCTTTCGAATCATCTGAGATCCCCAAAGATTGGAAAGCTGCCGCTTTCATCCCCCTCTTCAAAGGGGGAGACACTCTAGACCCAAACTGTTATAGACCTATATCCATCCTGCCCTGCCTTTCTAAAATCTTCGAACGCCAAGTTAATAAACAGATCACCGAACATTTTGAATCCCACCGTACCTTCTCCACTATGCAATCTGGTTTCCAAGCTGGTCATGGGTGCACCTCAGCCACGCTCAATGTCCTAAACTATATCATAACCGCCATCGATAAAAGACAGTACTGTGCAGCCTTCTTCATTGACCTGGCCAAGGCTTTCGACTTTGCCAATCATCGCATTCTCATCGGCAGACTCAATAACCTTTGCTTCTCAAATGGCTGCCTCGCCTGGTTCACCAACTACTTCTCAGATATAGTTCAGTGTGTCAAATCGGAGGGCCTGTTGTCCAGACCTCTGGCAGTCTCTATGGGGGTGCCACAGTGTTCAATTCTCGGGCTGACTCTCTTCTCTGTATACATCAATGATGTCGCCCTTGCTGCTGGTGATTCTCTGATCCACCTCTATGCATACGACACCATTTTGTATACATCTGGCCCTTCTTTGGACACTGTGCTAACAAACATCCAAACGAGCTTCAACGCCATACAACATTCCTTCTGTGGTCTCCAACTTCTTTTAAATGCTAGTAAAACTAAGTGCATGTTCTTCAACAAATTGCTGCCCGCACCATCCCGCCTGACTAGCATCCCTACTCTGGACTAGAGGTTGACCGATTAATCGGAATGGCCGATCAGGGCCAATTTCAAGTTTTCATAACAATTGAAAATCTGTATTTTTGGGCGCATATTTTGCAGATTAAAATATATATATATATTTACACCTTTAACTAGGCAAGTCAGTTAAGAACACATTCTTATTTTCAATGACGGCCTAGGAACGGTGGGTTAACGGCCTTATTCAGGGGCAGAACGACAGATTTACACCTTGTCAGCTCGGGGGATCCAATCTTGCAAACTTTGTTAACTAGTCCAACGCTCTAACCACCTGCCTCTCATTGCACTCCACGAGGAGCCTGCCTGTTACACGAATGCAGTAGAAGCCATGTTAAGTTGCTAGATAGCATTAAACTTATCTTATAAAAAACAATCAATCAATCATAATCACTAGTTATAACTACACATGGTTGATGATATTAGTTTATCTAGCGTGTCCTGCTTTGCTATAATCGATGCAACGCTGGGGGGATGATTTAACAAAAGCGCGAAAAACGACTGTCCCTGCTCCAATGTGTACCTAACCATAAACATCAATGCCATTCTTAAAATCAATACACAGACTTATATATTTTTAAACCTGCATATTTAGCTAAAAGAAATCCAGGTTAGCAGGCAATATTAACAGGGCAAAATTGTGTCATTTCTCTTGTGTTCATTGCACGCAGTCAGGGTATTTGCAATAGTTTGGGCAGCCTGGCTCATTGTGAACTAATTTGCCAGAATTTTACATAATAATTACATAACATTGAAGGTTGTGCAATGTAACAAGAATATTTAGACTTAGGGATGCCACCCGTTATATAAAATACAGAACAGTTCCGTATTTCACAGAAATAATAAACGTTTTGTTTTTGAAATTATAGTTTCCGGATTCAACCATATTAATGACCTAAGGCTCGTATTTCTGTGTGTTATTATGTTATAATTAAGTCTATGATTTGATAGAGCAGTCTGACTGAGCGATGGTAGGCACCAGCAGGCTCGTAAGCATTCATTCAAACAGCACTTTCATGAGGTTTTGCCAGCAGCTCTTAGCAGCTATACTGTTACTATACTGTTACACTGGCAATACTATAGTGCCTATAAGAACATCCAATAGTCAAAGGTATATGAAATACAAATGGTATAGAGAGAAATAGTCCTATAAATACTACTCTAACCTTGGAATATTGAAGTCTCATGTTAAAAGGAACCACCAGCTTTCATATGTTCTCATGTTCTGAGCAAGGAACTGAAACGTTAGCTTTTTACATGGCACATATTGCACTTTTACTCTCTTCTCCAACACTTTGTTTTTGCATTATTTAAACCAAATTGAACATGTTTCATTATTTATTTGAGGATAAATTGATATTTATTGATGTATTATATTAAGTGTTCATTCAGTATTGTTGTAATTGTCATTATTACAAATAAATAAAAATTGTCTGATTAATTTGTATCGGCGTTGAAAAATCATAAATCGGTCGATCTCTATTCTGGACGGTTCTGAATTAGAATTTGTGGACAACTACAAATACCTAGGTGTCTAGCTAGACTGTAACCTCTCCTTCCAGACTCACATTAAACATCTCCAATCCAAAATGAAATCTAGAATTGGCTTCCTATTTCGCCACAAAGCGTCATTCACTCATGCTGCCAAACACACCCTCGTAAAACTGACTATCCTACCGATCCTTGACTTCGGCGATGTCATTTACAAAATAGCCTCCAATACCCTACTCAATAAATTGGATGCAGTCTATCACAGTGCCATCTGTTTTGTCACCAAAGCCCCATATACTACCCACCACTGCGACCTGTATGCTCTCGTTGGCTGGCCCTCACTACATATTCGTCTCCAAACCCACTGGCTCCAGGTCATCTATAAGTCTTTGCTAGGTAAAGCCCCGCCTTATCTCAGCTTACTGGTGACCATAGCAACACCAACCAGTAGCACACGCTCCAGCAGGTATATTTCACTGGTCTTCCCCAAAGCCAACACTTCCTTTGGCCGCCTTTCCTTCCAGTCCTCTGTTGCCAATGACAGGAAAGAATTGCAATTTAGTTTTTTTAAATCAAATCACTGAAGCCTTATATCTATCTCCCTCTCTAACTTTAAGCATCAGCTGTCAGAGCAGCTTACCGATCTGTGTACCTGTACACAGCCAATCTGTAAATATCACACCCAACTACCTCATCCCCATATTATTGCTTACCCGCTTGCTATTTTGCACCCCAGTATCTCGACTTCCACATCCTCATCTGCACATCTATCACTCCAGTGTTAATGCTAAATTGTAATTATTTCACCTCTGTGGACTATTTATTGCCTTACCTCGCTACTCTTCTACATTTGCACACACTGTATATAGATTTTTCTATTGTTGTTTTCGTCGTACTGCTTTGCTTTATCTTGGCCAGGTCGCAGTTGTAAATGAGAACTTGTTCTCAACTGGCGTACCTGGTTAAATAAAGGTGAAATAAAATAAATCAAATATCTTAATAGGGAAACAAGTCCTTAAGGAAGTAAACCATTAAAACTGGGGTTTAGACAACTAGGGCAGAGAATCTACACCACAGCTCACATTCCTAAAGACATGTTATGCATGGGTCAGGATGTTATTTCAGTCTATAGGTCATGGCAAAGGTCAATAACACTTCATTATGCAACACAGTGCATTCCTTAAAAGCTTGATTATACCCAGCCCGCACCAAACATTTATGACGACAGAGCCAATGTGAATCTGAGACGTTCTATTTCTGTTTAACTGAACTATAGTGGGAACTAGGAGAAGGTTGTCTTAAAAGAAAAAAAAAGTGCATTAGTTCAAAAGCAGACAGAGCAGTGTGCAACAGACACCGATATACACAGTATCCATGCAACAGGCTACTTGGAACTTCATGCAGGATTCACAGACATTATATTTGTGGAATGGTTTTAGAGAAAACAGATAAGGTTGAAGAATGTTAATGGGAGTGGTCAAACATTAATACCGCAGGTGTAGAAGCAGGAAGTAGAAGAGTAATTATTTAACGTAGAGAAATTAGGGTTACTAAGCATGACCGACTGATGTGGAGGCCATGGATGGCATGGGAAAAGTTACCAGAAGTATGAGATAGGAAGTAAGGTGGGTGGGGGTGATGGGGTTACAAGGGCAGCAGGGCCATCTTCTGACACCAGCATGGAGGGAATGCATGGATATGGGCCAGAGCTACTGTGCTGCAGGGCATCCTGTTCCTCCTTACCCCCTGCTGGCACTGAGACTGGCACTGGCTCTGCTGCGGGTGGCATAGCTGCTGCTGCTCGACTGGTACTGGCTAACAGCCGACTCCACCTCCTTGCTGCGGTAGCAACGGTCATAGTGGCGGTGCTGTTTCTGGTAGAAAGGTATGGATCCAGACATCCTGCACGGTGTTCCTGGCACGAGCACTGAATTCTCAGTCTCTTGTAGTCTGCCTAGCTAGTGTCTGAGAATGGTTTTGTTCAATACAGTTAAATCACTGCTTCAAAATGTACTTTTGTAAGCTATTAGTTGTTTTATTGTTTCAGTTTCATTTACAATTTGTCTTGATGATACTTGTTGTTATTGTATTATGTTACTTGAAATAATCACAGAGGAAAGGTCATGACCTTCATTGTCTCTATTGGATTGGGGGGGAAATTATATTGATTGTGCCAGATCAATATCTTCATGCTCTGTACACAACTCAAGTGTAGCCTACTATCAACATCAGTGGATAAGGAATAAAATGCACAACTTTTTCTGATAGTAAAATTAGCCAAATTGATTTGGTAGATGTAGAATTAAAATATTTTGTGGGTTTTTCCAAATAACTTGACTGGTGTAGCCTAGGCCTATTTCCTATTAATGGAAATCAATACATTTCCAGATTCCATTGCTTTGAAAATACTTTATGGCTGTTCTAAACGGCAATAAGCATAGGATGTTAACTGACATGAGTGGAGGGCAACAGGTGCACTGGTTCAGTAGTTGTTCAATCCAATAGGGCATGATTTTAATATATGAGAAGAGCCTGTGAATCTGAAATTCCTAATTGCAGTGCGAGGCTGGCATAGCACAGGATTCACATTGCAAACAATCACACCATCAAAATGCACACTAAACATAAAATACTCAACAACGAATTATGAAAAAATGACCTCTGGTTACTTCTATTTAGCTGATGATGCAGAAATCGTATCAGATACTCGTATCGAGATAACTTACCTAGGCCCAAAAGCCACCAACTGCTGCAAGCAAAGGAAAAAGTGATCCAACTCCAGGTAAGTCAACGAAGCTTGATATCCAGGCAACGCCGCAGGTAGGTGCGGTAGCAGAGGACAGGGCAGCCGTCTACACAACAAAAATAATATTGGCACTCTATGGAATAGCCAAACCGCAGTTACGTCCTTTTATGGCGTGGAGACCCGATAAATATAGACGAGTGCAGAGCGGATTGAAGCTATCGCAACTCCAGGAAGACAGCGGCAGACCCAACTTAGTTCCAGCGACGTTTGAATATGTTGGTCATTGACGAGTGCGACTATTTGCAACGCCAAAAAATGACTCTACCTACCTGTTGGCCTATATTTTAGACAATGCCTACTGTACAAACAATGTGTAGCCTTTCATCATTAGTCAGTGTTACTGTATGTTTGACACCACTTATTAGAAAGAGTATAGCCTAACTCATCATCAGTGTCCCAATAATGGAATACTTTATACATTTGGTATTTAAACATGGGTATTTCCTCTTACAGAAGACCTTAGATGTATTAATGACTATCAGGGTTTTTGTCATTGTATCATATTCACATTTAGAAAGGTCACTTTAGGCCTCACACCTCAACATCTGGTTGCCTGGCAGCCCTATATACTACTCTGATCAATCTCATTGGGCTGACCCCATAACTTGGACTTTATCTTAAAAAGGAATAAATGGTGTAATTTCCATCTCATATTGTGCCAATGTTCGATATCCTACACTTCACTAGCGGTTATCTTGGCTGCTCACAATATCTAAGAGAGCTTCAGATGTGTCTGTGACTAACTATAGCCATGTTATTGTTGCCTGTGTCACATATAACAAATGCCAGTTAGCATTGTATGTGCTTGCATGAAAGAGAGAGAGCACATCCCCATGTTTTATCGTGTGGGTGGAGCCCTACTCCTTGCCTTTTGACAAATGTGACAAATGTGACATCCTCTGAGTAGTGATTGAATACTAAGGCTCCTGCTTTGTTTCAAATATTTTTTTGAACACACACAAGAATGGTGTATAGGAAAACAAGACAGGTATACAATTCTTATCTAAACATAAAAGAGCAGACATGAACAACAAGACCCAGAGTTTTACAAATAATACAAAATACGACATACAGAACAAGGACATGTAGAAAGAAAGAGGGTAGATGTCACCCCCACACATATTCCCCCCCTTATTCCCCCCCTTTATCCCCCCCAACTGCTCAAAGGTAGATTAAAATATTACAATTGAGAGAGCGTTAATAAGTACAAATTCACAGCGCCGACTCGTCCAAGTAGGAGAGGAAAGGCTGCCAGATTTTATCAAATGTTGATAATTTATTGTTCAGAATATATCTAAGGCTCCTGCTTTGTTATGGCTCCTGCTTTGTTATGAGGCGATGAATGATCTTACAGATTACACAAAACACTATAAAACCACTAGTCTGTGATTCTTTCTTTGCTTGAACAACTTTCCAAGACCGGTCATCCACTTTTAGCCTTTGCCTTATTCCTTGCATCACTATACACATGTCTTCGTAATGCTATTTCCAGAATACAGATCATGAATGCATTTTTTGGAATCTTCAGTAGTTCCTACTGATAGAGAGAGCATTGACCAATCAGACAACCTATGGAGGTACATTTACCATAGAACGTCATATTGAATCACATATCTCTATGGTACATACAACATAACAAAAGACCAGCTGTCTTTGTGTGACTGAACATCAAAGGAAATTGTGTTCCTTTTCAATAGGGTTTCAACTAAAACTACAGTAATTTACTCTAATCTAAAGAAAAACCCCAATTACCTGACAGCATGGCAATCATAACTCATATGGATGATATTTTCCTCAAAAAATGATTCACTCTTCCATTTAAATCTCAAGTGCCTTCCCAACCAGGAATGTGATACAATTGTGGGCTAATGACTTCATCCTATCACAACCTGCAGTAAATCATTGGGATGGTACTACTATGTTCTGTGTCCCAACTTTATTTAACTAGGCAAGTCAGTTAAGAACAAATTCATATTTACAATGAAGGCCTACTCCAGCCAAACTCCGATGACACTGGGCCAATTGTGCACCGCCCTATGGGACTCCCAATCACAGCCAGATGTGATACAGCCTGGATTTAAACAAGGTACTATAGTGACACCTCTTGCACTGAGATGCAGTGCTTTGACTGCTGCACCACTCGGGAGCCCAAATGGCACCCTATTTCCTATATAGTGCACTACTATTGACCAGTGGGTAGGAGTGGGTGTGTTAGAACATGGAAAGTCAGAAGGATTTCATGTGAAACTCCTACTGGAAGTTGATTGATTGTAATGATGAATGGAAACTTTGTTTTAGTCCCCCCTATGAGACTAGTACCCTCAAGTGGTTGAATATGGGCAGTGCAAAATGAGGTCATGTTTCCAGGCAAGATTCTTTGATTTTGGTCAGACAGGAACAACACACTAAATTCACTAATCAATGACTTATTAATTAACTGAATCAAGTGTATTCGTATTGGTTTAATGGTCTAGAGATGTACTATTATTTTATACATGTTAATGTTATTGTTTGTCTTCATGGATCCCAGAAATACTTGAAAAAATGTATTGTTGTTACTTGTTTAGACATAGCCTAGAGCTTGTTTTTTTTGCGAATGTAAACCATGTTAAGCTCTCCTCACCATCCCAGTTTGGAGCAGCGACCCTCTGTCTCCTTTCAGTAAACATGAACACATTATGGTCTCAAGATGAGTTCGCCATTGCTCATTCCTGTCACTGTAGTGGTTCCCATCTGCTGAACTTGCTGATGAAGAAAGTGTTTTACTGTTCAACAGACTAAGAACCATTCCAGCTCTCTTGGGAACAGGCAGAATGCGTTGCTTTTTCATTTAAAAGATGGTTATTGGATCATAGTAGTAAACTAGCAGTAGCTCATACCATGAACAACCAAACTTATAAGTAGTTAAATAGAACTATTATGGATAATTCTGGTCATCTCTGTATACCCGTCCCAAGAACCACTAGTTGATGCTTATTTATAAAACCCTCTTAGGCCTCACTCCCTGCTATCTGAGATATCTACTGCAGCCCTCATCTTCCACATACAACACCCGTTCTGCCAGTCACATTCTGTTAAAGGTCCCCAAAGCACACACATCCATGAGTCACTCCTCTTTTCAGTTCACTAAAGCTAGCGACTGGAACGAGCTGCAACAAACACTCAAACTGGACTGTTTTATCTCAATCTCTTCATTCAAAGACTCAATCATGGACACTCTTACTGACAGGTGTAGCTGCTTTGCGTGATGTATTGTTGTCTCTATCTTCTTGCCCTTTGTGCTGTTTTCTGTGCCCAATAATGTTTGTACCA
The DNA here is from genome assembly GCF_018296145.1 of Oncorhynchus tshawytscha. Classification (NCBI taxonomy): domain Eukaryota; kingdom Metazoa; phylum Chordata; class Actinopteri; order Salmoniformes; family Salmonidae; genus Oncorhynchus; species Oncorhynchus tshawytscha. Next base: position 41,026,988 of record NC_056444.1, read on the forward strand.
TGTTTTGTGCTGCTACCATGTTGTGTTGCTACCATGTTGTTGTCATGTTGTGTTGTCATGTGTGCTGCCTTGCTATGTTGTTATCTTAGGTCTTTCTTTATGTAGTGTTGTATTGTCTCATCGTGATGTGTGTTTTGTCCTATATTTATATAAACTCAGCAACAACAAAAGAATGTCCCATTTTCAGGACCCTGTCTTTCAAAGATAATTTGTAAAACTCCAAATAACTTCACAGATCTTCACTGTAAAGGGTTTAAACACTGTTTCCCATGTTTGTTCAATGAACCATAAACAATGAATGAACATGCACCTGTGGAACGGTCATTAAGACACTAACAGCTTACAGACGGTAGGCAATTAAGGTCACATTTATGAAAACTTAGGACACTAAAAGACGCCTTTTACTGACTCTGAAAAACACCAAAAGAAAGAAAACACCAAAAGATCTGCGTGAACGTGCCTTAGGCATGCTGCAAGGAGGCATGAGGACTGCAGATGTGGCCAAGGAAATAAATTGCAATGTCCGTACTGTGAGACGCCTAAGACACCGTTACACCGAGGCCTGTACTCTGGAGCGGGATCGATTTGTAGTGGAGGGTCCATCATGGTGGGGCGGTGTGTCACAGCGTCATCGGACTGAGCTTGTTGTCATTGCAGCCAATCCCAACACTGTGCATTACAGGGAAGACATCCTCCTTCCTCATGTGGTACCCTTCCTGCAGGCTCATCCAGCATGACAATGCCACAAGCCATACTGCTTGTTCTGTGCGTGATTTCCTGCAAGACAGGAATGTCAGTGTTCTACCATTGCCAACGAAGAGCACGGATCTCAATCCCATTGAGCACGTCTGGGACCTGTTGGATCGGAGGGTGGCGTCTAGGGCCATTCCCCCCAGAAATGTCCGGGAACTTGCAGGTGCCTTGGTGGAAGAGTGGCGTAACAGCTCACAGCAAGAACGGGCAAATCTGGTGCAGTCCAAGAGGAGATGCACTGCAGTACATAATGCAGCTGGTGGCCACACCAGATACTGACTGTTACTTTTGATTTTGACACCCCCTTTGTTCAGGGACACATTATTCCATTTCTGTTAGTCACATGTCTGTGGAACTTCTTTTGTCTCAGTTGTTGAATCTTGTTATGTTCATACACATATTTACACATGTTAAGTTTGCTGAAAATAAACACAGTTGACAGTGAGAGGACGTTTCTTTTTTTGCTGAGTTTTTATATATATATTTATTAATCACAGCCCCCATCCCTGCAGGAGGCCTTTTGCCTTTTGGTAGGCTATCATTGTAAATAAGAATTTGTTCTTAACTGACTTGCCAGGTGAAATAAAGGTACAAATAAATAAGTAATAATAATTATGTTTGCTGTTCCTTTGGCCTATGACAAGGGGGTGGGGCTCAACTAGTGTAGAAGTTTTGAAAATGGCTTAACTATAATCATTCTATTTTTGTATATGTTTTGTGAAATCCGAGTTTTAATATAATTAAAATCGTGTCACCAAAGCAACGTTATCTTACTCATGATTAGGCACAGGAAGATGCATTTATTTTCTCCGTATTTGGGCATATGTCAAGAATGTCTTTTGAGAAAACACCATTACCTCGTGGGTGTTTACCAAAGTAAAAATGAAATGATTTACGAGCATTTACATAAACTATGTATAGTCAAAGCTAAAAAAACAAACATTAAAGACATATCTAAATATGTATTTTGTTGTACGGTGCAAAATATAATTGAATACAAATACAAACGATTTAGACATTGTAAAGTCTTCCCCATTTCCCGAAGTTGGTTTGGCCTGCATTTCCTGTGCGAAACCATTATTAGGAAGTTAGGGCGGTGGTTGAGAGAGAGGGCAGCACGGGCTAACTGACTATCCATTTTTTTCGGAATTAGGTAGGTCTTATATATGCTTATTTGAACGTAAGAAGTATTATTTCACTCGTTAATTCCATGCTACTTTTGAACTGTCAGTTATATAGCTTAAAATGTCGAAGCTACACGTGTGTTACTATCAATGTATGTGTTTTCTGGCTGATTTAGCTAGCGGGGTTAGCAAGCTAGCTATATCGGCTTGTTAGCTGCCAAAATTACAGTATTTCCTGCATGGGGAGAAATTGACATTTCGTTCTAATTAGCACATTTATCGTGTTAAATTACATATAACAGACCGTACGGTTGCTGGGTAAGTATTATTATAACGACCCAAATGTGTACCAAAACCAAGTAACTAGCGTAGCGGACGTCCTGGGATTCGTAATGTTATCTCAACAATGTCGCTCACGTCACCAGTGTGTTGCGACCCGCGTGAACAGTGGAATCGGTGTTTGCCTTCAAAATAAAAGTTCCCCATTGAAACTGATGCAAACGGATAAAAATTGTGGCATCATGAGACAATTGGACTTGATCATACTACCTACCCAAGGTTGGCATGTTATAAATTCAACAAGCTACCGTTAGTTTGACCCCATAAAATCTGAAATCGCGCTGTGGGTGTATTTTAATTCAGAGTTGCATTGAGGTCATACTTCTATGCACTTTACAGTCTGTGTTGTGCACCTATGAAATGGGTTATCAGCCTACTCGGTGACTCTCAAGAAACACAACTGTAGAGTTTACGCACATGTTAGCGTCTTGGCTCTTATAGCTGGACATTGACTTTGGAATGCACATTGGTTGACTGAGCTTAATTTAGCTGATTTCAGTCCCACGAGTTAAGATGCAAATACTTGTGGAAACCCTACATAGTTCTTTGAGTGTCTGAGTAGGGTGATAACCAATTTCATGGGTGTACATTGCAATATTAATGTTCCATACACAGGCTGACTGGGGTACTTCAGGATTTCGGCAATGAGTCAGATTAACTTGTGGATTCCATTTTTATGTCAGTCCAGTATGAAGGAAGTTGGCATTGGCTCATGAAACTACCTCTAACTAGTGTTACCCATGGACTTTCAGTCATTGTGCTATCTGCTAGCATGACTTCCAGTGGCTGTTTCAGAGTCTGGCAATAAGAGCTAAGATGCTAATATTTGTGTAAACTCTACAAAGTTGTGTTCTGTGTCACTGGGTAGGCTGATACCCCATTTCATTGGAGAACAATTCATAGGTTAGTCTGTAGAGTGCTTATAAGTATGCCCCCAATGAAATTCTGTATTCAAATACAGTGGGACTTGATCATTATTTCATTTTGGTCAAATTCTAACTATTTCTATAACGTTCAAACCTTGTTTAGCGTTATCTAGTCCTATTGTGGCATGATCACAGTTATAGCTGTTTGCATCAGTTTCAATGGGTGTCTTTTATTTTGAAGGCTAACTGCAGATTCCAGTATTGTTGTTCATGCTAATGTTGTTCAGGACACAAGTCCTAACGTCAGCTGTCTATCTGTAGCTTATTGCTCATAGTCATTCCAAATTTGTGTAAATTGATATTTGTGCTTAATGTTAATTTCTACGATACTACTATCTACATTACTTTAGGTTACGCAAGTATTAACAGCTGGCAGCAGTTTTTGGCCCCATTCATGACATAGCTCTAACTTGGCTAAGTTATTTCTCAAAATATCATATAGAATGTTAATGATGCCTAGACTGTCACTAGATTTCTCACCTACCCTCAATAGAAAAGGATATGTGGTCTTGGAAAGAACTTCAGCCTGAATTCAGTCTCCCTATCATTGTTCAACCTCAAATTAGGTCACTGAATTGGTTTTATCCAGCTGTGTTGCCATAATAGTGAATCAATGGCATGGACCACTGGCTCCCTCTTACTTGCTAGGAAGGGAGGCATATTCGAGGCAGGGGCCTTCTAACTCTTCGAATAAGATGGTGTTGAACTTGCCTGAAAAGGGAATTCTCACATCTGTAGTTTTTCCTATCCTGTGCAAAGGGAACAGCTAGAAACAACCTTCACAGCAGTAGAACATTTCCATTTATAGCACAGTGAGGACACATCTCCGGGGAATAATTTGCCAGAGTCCGACTTAGATTAGCCCATAGCCACAAAGCTGGGCATGACTAGTCAAATCTTATTTTGGGTAATGACACGAGCCAGGTTCCCTGTTTGTTTTTGTAGACCCTTATGTATCCTCAAATGTTAATCTCCCTAGAATTGAACTTCATTGACATCATAACACTATTTCTAAGTCTGATTGAAAGGGTAAGTAACTTTCTAGGATTTTACAAATCTGGTGCTATGGTCTTATTCAGGAATATTCTCTTTTCAGCCTCGCAGGTAAACACACAAAACAGCCAAAATGTCGAGCAAAAGGGCCAAGGGAAAGACCACCAAGAAGCGTCCCCAGCGCGCTACCAGCAATGTGTTCGCCATGTTCGACCAGTCTCAGATCCAGGAGTTCAAAGAGGCCTTCAACATGATTGACCAGAACCGCGACGGGTTTGTCGACAAGGAGGACCTGCATGACATGCTTGCCTCACTAGGTGAGTCTCTGAAGCCTCCCTTAGCTGAGCTGAAATCTGTCCATGGTTTTCTCTTGAACATCGAGTGAATTAATGTGAAACTGAGGCACTGGATGATTTGTGATATCTCTTGAGTGTGCTTGTGTTGGACTCTCTTTTAAATGATTGCATATCTCTTTTGTTCAATGCTTAGCATTAAACTTTGTAGTGTTTGTGGACCCAGTCCGTCTTGCTGAAATGGTGTAGGTTTGTTATGTAAGGTGTTGCAGTATATTTACCCCCAGGCTAAGGTTGGGTTTGTCTCCCACCTGGTAAGTTGGTTTTAGAAGAGGCATTCCATTGAAACAGTCGCGCATTCACAAAGAACATGCATATGTACTTCCGGCGCCGACAGAGATGGCCGCCTCGCTTCGCGTTCCTAGGAAACTAGGTTATTTCTTACAAACTATGCATCATTTTTGAACTACTTTTTTACGAATATGTTATTTCTTACACTAGTACCCCAGGTCATCTTAGGTTTCATTACATACAGCCGAGAAGAACTACTGAATATAAGATCAGCTCAACTCACCATCAGTACAGAGGACATCAAGAATATGTTTTTCGCGGAAAGATGGCTAACGGATCCTGTGTTCTGCATCTTTCTGGTAACAACCAGTGTAACGGAGTGGATCAGGAACTCATGTTCACCTGATTTAGAATTCCTCACAATCAAATGTAGACCCATTATCTAAAAAAACGACTCAGAAAAAGATGGCTCTGAACAAACTTTATTTAACTCTCTGCAAACGAAGATTTATCCGGAGGTCATTCTGGTCAGAGGCTAATCGGACTCCCTAAATTTTATCAGACGGGCACAGGGGTGGAAAGACCCTGGATCATTGCACTCTAACTTCCGCGACGCATATAAGGCCCTGCCCCGCCCCCTTTCGGAAAAGCTGACCACGACTCCAGTTTGTTGATCCCTGCCTACAGACAGAAACTAAAACAAGAAGCTCCCACGCTGAGGTCTGTCCAACGCTGGTCTGACCAAGCTGACTCCACACTCCAAGACTGCTTCCATCACGTGGACTGGGAGATGTTTCGTATTGCGTCAGACAACAACATTGACGAATACGCTGATACGGTGTGCGAGTTCATTAGAACGTGCGTTGAAGATGTCGTTCCCATAGCAACGATTAAAACATTCCCTAACCAGAAACCGTGGATTGATGGCAGCATTCGTGTGAAACTGAAGGCACGAACCACTGCTTTTAATCAGGGCAAGGTGTCTGGTAACATGACTGAATACAAACAGTGCAGCTATTCCCTCCAAGGCTATCAAACAAGCTAAGCGCCAGTACAGAGACAAAGTAGAATCTCAATTCAACGGCTCAGACACAAGAGGCATGTGGCAGGGTCTACAGTCAATCACGGACTACAGGAAGAAACCCAGCCCAGTCACGGACCAGGATGTCTTGCTCCCAGGCAGACTAAATAACTTTTTGCCCGCTTTGAGGACAATACAGTGCCACTGACACTGCCTGCAACGGAAACATGCGGTCTCTCCTTCACTGCAGCCGAAGTGAGTAAGACATTTAAACGTGTTAACCCTCGCAAGGCTGCAGGCCCAGACGGCATCCCCAGCCGCGCCCTCAGAGCATGCGCAGACCAGCTGGCCGGTGTGTTTACGGACATATTCAATCAATCCCTATACCAGTCTGCTGTTCCCACATGCTTCAAGAGGGCCACCATTGTTCCTGTTCCCAAGAAAGCTAAGGTAACTGAGCTAAACGACTACCGCCCGTAGCACTCACATCCGTCATCATGAAGTGCTTTGAGAGACTAGTCAAGGACCATATCACCTCCACCCTACCTGACACCCTTGACCCACTCCAATTTGCTTACCGCCCAAATAGGTCCACAGACAATGCAATCTCAACCACACTGCACACTGCCCTAACCCATCTGGACAAGAGGAATACCTATGTGAGAATGCTGTTCATCGACTACAGCTCGGCATTCAACACCATAGTACCCTCCAAGCTCGTCATCAAGCTCGAGACCCTGGGTCTCGACCCCGCCCTGTGCAACTGGGTACTGGACTTCCTGACGGGCGCCCCCAGGTGGTGAGGGTAGGCAACAACATCTCCTCCCCGCTGATCCTCAACACTGGGGCTCCACAAGGGTGCGTTCTGAGCCCTCTCCTGTACTCCCTGTTCACCCACGACTGCGTGGCCACGCACGCCTCCAACTCAATCATCAAGTTTGCGGACGACACAACAGTGGTAGGCTTGATTACCAACAACGACGAGACGGCCTACAGGGAGGAGGTGAGGGCCCTCGGAGTGTGGTGTCAGGAAAATAACCTCACACTCAACGTCAACAAAACTAAGGAGATGATTGTGGACTTCAGGAAACAGCAGAGGGAACACCCCCATCCACATCGATGGAACAGTAGTGGAGATGGTAGCAAGTTTTAAGTTCCTCGGCATACACATCACAGACAAACTGAATTGGTCCACTCACACAGACAGCATCGTGAGGAAGGCGCAGCAGCGCCTCTTCAACCTCAGGAGGCTGAAGAAATTCGGCTTGTCACCAAAAGCACTCACAAACTTCTACAGATGCACAATCGAGAGCATCCTGGCGGGCTGTATCACCGCCTGGTATGGCAACTGCACCGCCCTCAACCGTAAGGCTCTCCAGTGGGTAGTGAGGTCTGCACAACGCATCACCGGGGCAAACTACCTGCCCTCCAGGACACCTACACCACCCGATGCTACAGGAAGGCCATAAAGATCATCAAGGACATCAACCACCCGAGCCACTGCCTGTTCACCCCGCTGTCATCCAGAAGGCGAGGTCAGTACAGGTGCATCAAAGCTGGGACCGAGAGACTGAAAAACAGCTTCTATCTCAAGGCCATCAGACTGTTAAACAGCCATCACTAACATTGAGTGGCTACTGCCAACACACTGTCAATGACACTGACTCTACTCCAGCCACTTTAATCATGGGAATTGATGGGAAATGATGTAAATATATCACTAGCCACTTTAAACAATGCTACCTTATATAATGTTACTTACCCTACATTGTTCATCTCATATGCATACGTTGATACTGTACTCTATCATCGACTGCATCCTTATGTAATACATGTATCACTAGCCACTTTAACTATGCCACTTGGTTTACATACTTATCTCATATGTATATACTGTACTCGATATCATCTACTGTATCTTGCCTATGCTGCTCTGTACCATCACTCATTCATCTATCCTTATGTACATATTCTTTATCCCCTTACACTGTGTATAAGACAGTAGTTTTTTTTGGAATTGTTAGTTAGATTACTTGCTCGTTATTACTGCATTGTCGGAACTAGAAGCACAAGCATTTCGCTACACTCGCATTAACATCTGCTAACCATGTGTATGTGACAAATAAAATTTGATTTGATTTCCAACATTCCCTACTACCCTGTTACCATTTATTTATATGATTGAAACCATTTATGCTGATATTATTGTAAAACTAACAGGGAGTTGAATGCAATCTGTTCTAATGTGGCACTGTTTGTTCTTTAGGGAAGAACCCGACTGATGATTACCTGGAGGCTATGATGACTGAAGCGCCTGGGCCCATCAACTTCACCATGTTCCTCACCATGTTCGGAGAGAAGCTCAACGGCACAGATCCTGAGGACGTCATCAGAAACGCTTTTGCCTGCTTTGATGAAGAAGGCACAGGTAAGTCTATAACAAATCATTGGGTTTTTCTTCAAGGAATTATTCCAAGTGGAAAGGAATGTTGTCAGTGTCGGCCTGTATTGATTCATACTGTTGTAGAGACTGATAATGGATGCTGTAGTTGTGTAGAGAACTTAAGTTTTATTAGTCCTATGCATGGTCTAACGCTAAGTTGCAAGTTCCTTCTCGACAATGCAACAATGACAAGTAAATGGCAGTAGAATAAAGTGTAACTTACACAAAAAGGTGCCATTTATAGTTCAATATTTTCACGTCTAGTGGGGGGCAAGTGTGTAAATTGAGCAGTATAATTGGTCTGGTGGCAGCAGTTGTGGTGTTTGTAGCATGAGTGTGCGTGCTAAGGTGCAGAGAATCAGAGCAGGTGCTCAGTCCGGTTCAAGTGCTCAGCAGTCTAATGGCTTGTGGATAGAAGCTCGCTGAGCCTGTTGGTATCAGACGTCATTCTTAGATGCCATCTGCCTGACCGGTAAGGGTGAGAATGTGTTTGTGGGGTTCTTGATGAAGATACAATTCCTGATGAGTCTGTCTTAGCTGCATAGACTGGATTTTTGGGCTGTCCCGGTAACATCTGGTCCGGTGGGTAAACCATGACTCCCAGGGGTTTATTCCCAAAATGATTAAACCAGAGGTGTATACTATGAAGCAAGCTAGATCTACTCAGGCTGTTATAAAGCTAGCCAGCTTCAGTTAGCTACACATTCCAGGTCAGGCTTCAGCCATACTACAATGGATGAGCAATATCCATCGTAGTATGGCTGAAGCCTGACCTGGAATTCTTGTATTTCTAGCAGGCTTGTAATTAATTGCGGGTGCATGTTGCACATGGCTAGTCGAACACCAAACTTTTCGTTGAGACAATGTTGAAACGTCAATCCATGGGCCACTCTATCATTTTAATTTGTGGTGTTAAATGGGCTTGTAGAATTGCTGTGTTTTGTTTTATTTAATACTGTCTTTGGCATGCTTTTTCCCACTCCTTTCGCTCCTATCTGTGGAACACGTTGTGGCCATAGACATATCTATAGAAGGGTTTGGAACCTCCAACCCTGGTAATTTTAATAAAACTAGCCATGGCTGCCAGTCTTGATTTGAATGGGAACTGCCATCGATGGGTTATGTCTGGTTGGTTGGCTGTCAGTTATCCTTTTGCACATTTCTAAATACAATAGTGTGGAAAAACAGTTTGGAATGCAAATGCTGCCATTCAATGTGTAATGGCTATTTTAACATTGTTTTACTTTCAATTGTAAATACTTTATCAGGTGTCTTTCTCAAATGAAGGGGATGATGACTATCTTTGCGAAAGGGAGGGTATCTGACTTCATTGGTCCCCAACTCATGGCTAAGAATTTATTCAGGATAAAGGGGGTTAGCCCTGAGTTAGCCTGCCCTGGGATTTGTCATAGAAATGTACTAGGCTGAAAGGTGAGGGCTCTGGTCCATATGGGAAATTCATGCTTACAAATACACATTGGGCATTTTTGTTTTATTCCTTTAGTATCCCTACCCCGAAACTTAATTTCAAAATATCACCCTTGAGTGGGCTGTGGATTGTAAATACAGAAATATGCCTCTGTCAACTTCGATAAAATGTCTTGGTTATTGTTTCATATTGGGTTGGCCAGATGCTTGGCATTTAAAAATAAAAAATGCTGATGGGTTGGTTGTGAGTCAACAAATGAATAACCCATGCATCACCACCCGATGGGAGTAACTATGACATGGGCATTTTCGCATACCTGTCTCACTGCATCACCCGGTCTGTCCTCAGGTGTCATCCAGGAGGAATACCTCAGAGAGCTGCTGACCACAATGGGTGACCGCTTCACAGACGAGGAGGTGGACGAGCTCTTCAGGGAGGCACCTATTGACAAAAAGAGCAACTTCAACTATGTGGAGTTCACACGCATCCTAAAACACGGAGCCAAGGACAAGGATGATTAAGGCCACAGCCATGCCAGTCGTATTATGGTTTCTCTCTGACCCCTCTACTCTTTTACCCCCAGCTAGACCATCTTGCTGCATGTCTCAGCTCTAATAAATCCATGTTTAGCAAGGTGAAACAATGGCTTTGACCGTATTTGAGGTCCCATTTCAATACTGCCAGATTTGCACATCTGTATTGAGAATTGTAGCGGGTGATGGTGAATTTGCAAAACAATGTACTTGTCTGTGACGTGAAATGGAAAATGCAACTCTGGAAGCAAGCTCCTATGCTACTCAAATGGTCTGGTCTAGCTGAATTTTTACATTTTATAATAAATATAAGCTTTAAATAAATGACTATCAACTTGTATTTTGCTCTGTTCTTTACCCTATTTAAATCATGAATTAACTGTTGAAATAATATGCTATGTTTAGTAAGCTGATGGTTCCCTTCCTCCTGTGCTGGTATGTTATTTCCCAACAAGGAATTTTCTCAGTCATTACCCTTTCCACCTAGCGTGTGTGGACGTGTCGAAGAGGGTTACAGTGACTGTTAGTTTGAAATTCCTAGATAATACTAAAATCGGTTAACTCTATAGAGTCATCTTAAAGATGGCAACCACACATTTCAGAGGAATATCTAGGAAAAAGGATTGGCCAAAGATCTGAATTAAACTGCCTGTGTAAATGCAGCCTGGATGTTATCTAGATACATTAGTTTAGTATCAGATCCTGGTCATCAATATATTAATTCCTAAAGATGCACATAGCAGCAGTCAATCGTCTGGCACTGTTACAGCAAAAAAGACCAAACCATATGAACATTTGTTGCTTTACTAACAATCATTACCGCTTGCACTTTACTGTTTCGTCAATTATTTTGTTGCTATACTTCGTGAAATTTACTTTCTCTTACACAACTTCAGTGAGTCTATTTTGGTAACTCTGGCATTGTAGTGGCTGAGTGAAAAATGTTAACCCAGCCCATTGGTTAAATTAAAGGGGCCAATCACTACTGAGCACATTCATTACAGAACCACGCTGGACCGGTGGCTAGATCTTACACGTGTTTTGCAGCATCCCCTGTTTATGGGTTGCACCGTAAAAGCTGACATTTGTATGAATTTTCTAACAGTATGGCTAGGTCATGGTATGTTTAGTCAAATGTTGCTTGTGGTTTGATAACCACCAACGAAAGGTTAATTAACAAAATGAATGGGGCAATCCATGAACCTGTGTTTATGGAAAACACTTGAATCCAATGTAAATATTTCACAGCACCGTAGTCTTTCACTGTAGTGATTCTGGTAACTAAACTTAAGGAGTTGTACACTATCTCCCAGTAATTTATTGGGCAAAAGAATGTTTTAGCCTCACTGTGCCTTCAGGGTGTTCTGGTAACTAACAGGGCTTTGAAGGTTCATCTTTTCTCATGCTCATGCAGGTTGGAACCACCTAGTGAGTCCTGGAACAGAACCATGGCTTTAAAGGTGATCCAGAGGCTTCAGCTACTCGGGCAGACAAGGGCATACCTCAGTCCTCCAGGTGGGCTGGGTCGCATCTCCAGATTTCTGTGTGCTCCGGTAGGGGAGCCCCTGTGTGGCGTACCTATGGACCTCAGCGGATCGCTGTATCCAGAGACCGTTGTCAGGCTCAGTCAGCCAGCTTGTATGAGTTAGTCCACCATTGCCACGGACTCTTTCTACGCCACTGGGTCAGTCGGCCAGCTGCACCGACCCACTGTCGCAGAAGAGAAAGCCTTCCTGGACTGCCTCGGCAGTTGCTCTCCAGACAGGTCCTGCACTCTTCTGCACTGTGGCGATCACGTCTGCCACTATGGCAGCGGCAGCCTTGCACCGCGTGGCTGACCCAGAAGGACCCTTCAGTGTGCTGTGCTGCCAGCTAGAGTAGGCGTCTGAAGGAGACCGGGCTGGTTTCTGCCCTGCTGGCCTGCACACACCTCTACGTGGACCCCTGGAGCACGCTGGCGGTGCGGCTGGTATCAGAGTGCCAGGAGCGGCTGGATGGGAGCCAGATGAGCGTGGGACAGCTGTGCACCTTTGGCCAGGCACTGGAGGGCCTGGGATGCTGGAGCAGGTACAGAAGCAGGAGCTAGGCCAGGGGAGCCTAGCAGAGCTCACTGCTGTATACGGACTGCTGCAGGGAGGAGTAGGGGAGGAGGGCAGCTACCAGGACCTCCTAAACGCTATGCACACTCCTTCTTGGTGGAGGTCATGGAGAGACATGTGCTCAAGATGGCTTTTACTTCCCACCCAGACAGTTACCAAGGTGATGCAGTACTCCTCAACCTGCTGCACTCCTACATCCTGGTAGAGAGGTTCCCTGTCAACTTTGTGTCCAAGGTCTTCAACCTCTACTTCCTCCAGAAATTACAAGGTATTCTCATTGATAAGCCCACAGGGCAATTCCACTGTCAATTCCACAATTATGCTGAGACTCACTTTAAAATGTATACCAAACAAAAACCATTGATTTCAAAGTTTAACAAACAATACTACTTTACACACAATGACTACTTCGAACAATTTACACATTAAATAAAATAAAATATTTAAAGTTTGATAACATAATTACGGTAAAATCAATTTTATTCTGTTACCAAACTTTGTATCTGCACAGTTCTTCCTATAAATGTGTTTGTGTAAAATTGTCTGGAAATTGATAAAAGCTAGTCATTGTGCATAGTTATATGGTTTGTTAAACATTGAAAGAAATGTTTTTGTTTGGTATGTTTTTTTGTTTTTTACCCTTTTTCTCCCAATTTCAATTACAATCTTGTCTCGTTGCTGCAACTCCTCATTGGGCTGGGGGAGAGGCAAAAGTCGAGTCATGCGTGCTCCAAAACATGACCCGTACAAACCGCGCTCCTTAACACCCGCTTAACCCGGGAGCCAGCTGTGCCAATGTGTCGGAGGAAACACTGACGACCAAAGTCAGCCTTCAGGCGCACGGCCCGCCACAAGGAGTCGCTAGAGCGTGATGAGCCAAGTGAAGCCCCCGGCCAAACCCTCCCCTAACCCGGGTGACGCTGGGCCAATTCTGCGCCGACCTATGGTACTCCCGGTCACGGCCGGTTGTGACACAGCCTGGGATTCAACCGGGATCTGTAGTGATGCCTCAAGCACTGCGATGCAGTGCCTTAGACCGCTGCGCCATTTGGGAGGCTTGTTTGGTATATTTTAAACAGAAAAATGTCCTTTACCATGGAGTTGCCCCACACTTACTTTACTCTTCTTCATAATTGCAATTGTTGCAGTATCTTTGGTTTAACAATCGTAAATTAATTTGTGTTCCAGAGCAAGGCATGGGGGTTGACCGGATTGTACTGGCCCAACTGACCCAACTCTACATGACTGTGAAGCTTGAATGCCCTTTCTATGAGGTAACGAGTTACTACAAATCAATATTAATTACAGTTGAAGTCGGACGTTTACATACACATAGGTTGGAGTCATTAAAACAAATTTTTCAACCACTCCACAAATTTCTTGTAAACAAACTATAGTTTTGGCAAGTCTGTTAGGACATCTACTTTGTGTATGACACAAGGAATTTTTCCAACAATTGTTTACAGACAAATTATTTCACTTATATTATAATTTGTATCCACTGTATCATAATTCCAGCAGGCCAGAAGTTTACATACACTAAGTTGAGTGTGCCTTTAAACAGCTTGGAAAATTCCAGAACATTATAATGGCTTTAGAAGCTTCTGATAGGCTAATTGACATCATTTGAGTCAATTGGAGGTGTACCTGTGGATGTATTTCAAGGCCTGCCTTCAAACTCAGTGCCTCTTTGCTTGACATCATGGGAAAATCTAAAGAAATCAGCCAAGACCTCAGAAAAAAATTGTAGACCACCACAAGTCTGGTTCATGCTTGGGAGCAATTTCCAAATGCCTGAATGTACCACGTTCATCTGTACAAACAATAGTATGTAGGTATAAACACCATGGGACCACGCAGCTGTCATACCTCTCAGGAAGGAGATGCGTTCTGTCTCCTAGAGATGATTGTACTTTGGTGCGAAAAGTGCAAATCAATCCCAGAACAACATTAAAGGACCTTGTGAAGATGCTGGAAGAAATAGGTACAAAAGTATCTATATCCACAGTAAAACAAGTCCTATATCGACATAACCTGAAAGGCCAAGGTCATGTACTTTTTTGTGTGGGTGCTTTGCTGCAGGAAGGACTGGTGCACTTCACAAAATAGTTGACATCATGAGGGAGGAAAATTATGTGGATATATTGAAGCAACATCTCAAGACATCAGTCAAGAAGTTAAAGCTTGATCGCAAATGGGTCTTCCAAATGGACAATGACCCCAAGCATACTTCCGAAGTTGTGGCAAAATGGCGTAAGGACAACAAAGTCAAGGTATTGAAGTAGCCATCACAAAGTCCTGACCTCAATCCTATAGAAAATTTGTGGGCAGAACTGAAAAAGCATGTGCAAGCAAGGAGGCTTACAAACCTGACTCAGTTACACCAGCTCTGCCAGGAGGAATGGGCCAAAATTCACCCAACTTATTGTGGGAAGCTTGTGGAAGGCTACCCGAAACGTTTGACCCAAGTTAAACAATTTAAAGGCAATGCCACCAAATACTAATTGAGTGTATGTAAACTTCTGACCCACTGGGAATGTGATGAAAGAAATAAAAGCTGAAAGAAATAATTCTCTCTACTATTATTCTGACATTTCACATTCTTAAAATAAAGTGGTGATCCTAACTGACCTAAGACGGGGAATGTTTACTAGGGTTCAATGTCAGTAATTGTGAAAAACTGAGTTTAAATGTATTTGGCTAAGGTGTATGTAAACCGCCGACTTCAACTGCTTCAATGATAGCATTGCCACTTCTGCTCAACTGCAGTGTTGCAATCCTAGCACACTATCCTCTGATTCACCTTTAACACCCTGTATTAACCCCAGGGTCCAAGGCTCCTTCCTATGTACCGTGTCAAGTGTTTCCTCACTCCTGGTCGGTCTCTGGAGATGCCGGTTGACGGACACCTCTACAACTATGTGAAAACTGGACTAGTGGATCTACTAGGGGCCCGTGCTTACTTCACTTCCAGAGTTCTCACTCCATACTGCTACACACTAGGTAATGCAGACGGCACATTTTAAGATACAACACATGTAACCTTTAATTCAATGCTTCAGACAATGTTATGGTTATACCTATACTGAAAATAAAGGTGCAGAGACAAATCCGGCCCCTATGTTTGTTTCAGATGTGGAAATAAAGCTGGATGAGGATGGATATGTATTGCCTGCCAATGACATCGACGATATCAGGTAAAAACAATGTATTTTTCCACATTTTGTTACATTACAGCCTTATTCTAAAATGTATTAGTTTTTTTCCTTTATCAATCTACACTCAATATCCCATAATGACAAAGCAGTACATTGTTGAAGCACCTTTGGCAGCCTCAAGTCTTCTTGGGTATGATGCTACAAGCTTGGCAGACCTATATTTGGGGAGTTTCTCCCATTCTTCACTGCAGATCCTCTCAAGCTCTGTCAGGTTGGATGGGGAGAGTCGCTGCACAGCTATTTTCAGGTCTCTCCAGAGATGTTCAATCGGGTTAAAGTTTGGGCTCTGGCTGGGCCACTCAAGGACATTCAGAGACTTGTCCTGAAGCCACTCCTGTGTTGTCTTGGCTGTGTGCTTAGGGTCATTGTCCTGTTGGAAAGTGAACCTTCACCCTAGTCTGAGGTTCTGGAGCAGGTTTTCATCAAGGATCTCTCTGTACTTTGCTTCGTTCATCTTTGCCTCGATCCTGACTAGTCTCCCAGTCCATGCCGCTGAAAAACATCCCCACTGCACGATGCTGCCACAACCATGCTTCACCATAGGGTTTCATCAGACCAAAGAATCTTGTTTCTTATGGTCTGAGAGTCTTTAGGTACCTTTTGGCTAACTCCAAGTGGGCTGTCATGTGCCTTTTACTGAGGAGTGACTTCCGTCTGGCCACTCTACCATAAAGGCCTGATTTGGTGGTGCTACAGGGATGTTTGTCCTTCTGGAAGGTTCTTCCATCTCCACAGAGGAACTCTGGAGCTCTGTCAGAGTGACCATTGGGTTCTTGGTCACCTCTCTGACCAAGGCTCTTCTCCCCCGATTGCTCAGTTTGGCCAGGCGGACAGTTCTAGGAAGAGTCTTGGTGGTTCCAAACTTCTTCCATTTAAGAATGATTGATGCCACGGTGGTTTTGGGGACCTTCCAATGCTGCAGAAATGTTTTGGTTCCCTTCCCTAGATCTGTGCCTCGACACAATCCTGTCTCGGAGCTCTAGGACAATTCATTCGACCTCATGGCTTGGTTATTGCAGCAGATGGACTCCAATTGAGTTGTAGAAACATCAAGGATGATCAATGGAAAGAGGATGCACCTGAGCTCAATTTCAAGTCTCATAGCAAAGGGTCTGAATACTTATGTGAATAAGGCATGTTTTTTTTATATTTGCAAAAAAATCTGAACGTGTTTTTACTTTGTCATTATGGGGTACTGTGTGTAGATTGATGATAAAAAAAATAATTTCATCCATTTTAGAATAAGGTTGTAACGTAACAAAATGTGGAAAAGTCAAGGGGCCTGAATACTTTCCGAATGCACTGTAGGTGATACAATTGTTCTACTATAGCTATTTTATTCAGGCCCATGCGCTCTGTTATTTTGTTGTGTACTTGCAGGATAGCCACAAGAGGTTTACTGTGAACACAAGACAGCTGCTGGGAAAAGAGGCCGTGAGGCTTCTGGGATATGAAGTTGTTCAGGTCGGAAATGCATGCCGCAACCCTCAATACCCCATTTCACTGATGATTTGATCTTTTTGAGTGTTCTGTCTGCTGTAAATTCTGATTTCAGCCCCTTTGCTCGTGTTCTGCCTGTCTCTAGACATCTACTCTTTCAAAAAAGAGCATTCATTTGGATCTACTCTTTGCTCCATCTGTAACTAATAGAAGTCTGTTTTTGTAGATTTCTTACTATGAATTTGAGAAGCTTCGGAACAAGACAGAGGTTGTTGAACATCTTCACAAGAATATCTTCCCCCTCAGCTACAGGCTCAAATAAGGCCTTTGTTGCTGTCATACAACTATAACACTGTACGCTATACAGTTTGGGCACTGTTTTTGTCATCTCAAAATGCCACATTGTCCAACATTTCTACCTGAAGAGAAAGCATAAAGAAATCATGTATTTATATCTTTTGAGTAATTGTAATTCTACACACTACTAGTGTTCTATTGTAGAGTGAAATTACTTATTTAGTCTTCTCTACTTTAATCCACCATGATGGACCACCACAATTTGAAATATATAATACATGTATATTTATTGGTAGTTGGCAATACAGTGCTGCAGTAGAAAGTTAGAACATCTAAATACCAAGAATCACCTTGGAGGGGGGAAAAAGTACATTTGTTCATACAAAGAACAATAATTTTGAACATAGCCAAGCATCACTATCGATTTTTGATTGATATTTTTGACATTATTAGTTATTCAATCAAGGTAACCTAATTAAGGCAAGTTGTTTTTCTCTGTCCACCACCATGTAATGCATGTCAGTCGGATATACACTGAGTATACAAAGCAGCCTCTTTCCATGACAGACTGACCAGGTGAATCCAGGTGAAAGCTATGATCCCTTATTGATCTGTGTAGATGAAGGGGAGGAGACAGGTTGAATAATTATTTCTTGGGGGGTTGGGTATGTGGAGGGGGCACGCAATTCAATATTAGGAAGGTGTTCCTAATATTTGGTATACTCAGTGTATATGTTGTAAAAAGGCTATACATTTAAAAAAAAAAAAAAAAAAAGTTGGGAGTGTTGCCATTGGTTTCTGCCTGCTGTCCATCCATTATGTAGCAGGGATCTGTGGCAGGCCAAATTCATCCACCAGAACTCCATCCTGTAAAACAGACAATAAATGACAATTTTGTAGGAAACTCCAGTTATATCTAAATGGGTGCAGAATGTGTCTCCATCCAATGTAATGTCCTAAAAACAAACATGAACCCTTCGAACAATGCATCCGTCTTCTGTATTGACGAAACAGTGTCAGTTGTGATTGATTTTTAACATAATGCCCCAGTGAATTATTCAAGACTAAACTGGGTAAACATGAATACAGTGGTCAGAGAGAGAGAGAGAGAGAGATTTACCCGGTTTGGTGCCCTGTCACTGGGTATGCCCTCTGGGATGGAGGGGGCAGTGCTGGCCTCATCCAGGTAGGAGCTGTCATCATCAAGCAGAAGCTCATCTCCCAGGGCATCCAGCTCTGGGATCACACGCACACAGCCATTGGTGCTCAGTTATTACATGCAGTCTATTGACATAAGGACTGCACTGACTGCTGTTGTATCACTGTGCTGAAGTAAACAGCCCTTTACCTTGGCAAGGTTGCAGTTGAAAATGAGAATTTGTTCTCAACTAGCCTACCTGGTTAAATAAAAGGTGAAATAAAATTTTAAAAACTCTGTAGTGCGGCGGGAAATGATGAAATATTGACCTACAGCAATGTTCTAATATAGACCTATCCTGTACTGGAGCAACACCAACCGTGTACTGTCTCTCTTGTGGCTGTGTCATACTCTTACAGCACTGACCTGCTTCCAGGTCATCATCATCGATCTCTGGCGTCCCGTAGCTTCTGCTCATCGCCTCCTGCACCTCGTTGGCGTCCTCCATCATGTCCTCCAGCTGGTCTTGGAGATCCTGCATCAGGAAAACATGGAACTCTTAACCCAAACATCTCTCAATCACAATAGGCCATTCACGTTACCTGGATGAATTATGACCCAGATCAGATGGCTGAAATATGTTGAGTCTTTCAAGACAAGAGTCTGTAGTAAAACTACTGCACTTCTACGTTAGACCACCAAATGGTGTTGTAGTGTATCAGGACTCGAAAAAGACAAATACCTCAATCTGATCGATCTTCACGTTCTTGTAGGCCGCCTTCATCTCTTTGGCTCCAATTTTCATGGCATCAACCTATAATGCAAAATCTGAGATTTTTAACCCAGAGAACAGCCTGGCATAACAACTACAGTAAATTGTGACTAGGTGCTACAGTCAGTACATTACTGTGGCCCCTTACTGTTGTTTTTGTGTCTTTGAGAGTTTGTATTGTGTAGTTAGCCTGTTCCATGTTGAAGGACTGCTGTGTGAGGTTGTCTCTCTGGCCCTCATACCTGGAAAAACAAGATTGAAATTATCAATACAGATGTTTTTATGCGCTCATATCATGACGGTTTACTGCTACTTGATGTGGTTCATTAGGTTAATGTGATGTGTCCTGATTGATTTGAGGTTATTGGTGCGTTGACAGACTCCCTTCATAAGTTACTCACATTCTTTTCTGCTTCAGTACCCTCATCGCCTTCTGCTTGACCATGTTCTGATGAAAACATTAACAGGAAACAATTCACGTGACATCAGACCTAGCTAGATAGGTCAAGAACAGCATTAGCCTACACGTGTAATAGAATGACTTAAGTAAACATATGTCTACTATCACAGCTCATCATCTGCTTCACTCAGGGTAGGGTTAAATCTTACTTTTGAAGGGCCATCTCTCATCTTCTTCATCTGATCCTTGTACTTGACCAGTTCAACATCTAGTCTGGCAATCTTCTTGTCAATAGATTCCGCTCGCGAGTCAACCTTATTAAGAGAGAAAGAACGGGCCCAAGTTAACCATGTAGACTGTTTTCATATTTCAATGATCTTGTAAGAGTCAAAAATCTTTGTATGTTGGTAACAGAAAAAGTTATTTGAATACATATTGGTAATTATAATGTTTTTTTTTTAAATCAATGTTATATTTTCCTTCAATCAATTTTTATAGTCAATAGCACTAGCTTAACCCCTGATTTGGTCAAACATAAAACTGGTTGGAGCAACACTTTTTTTACCGTACATTGGAAACCAGCATCACCCTACTGAACTCCCTATTGACGATTGGTCATCTAGCTAATTAGCTAGCTAAGTCACTTGGACACTGTTAAAACGCGAATCAAACTAACTTTCACGATAACATTAAGTAGCTAAAGAGTATTTTATGAGCTATAGGTCTTCAATGGGCTGTCACAACTTTCTCCCATTGTTGCTAGAACAATCAGCTGTCATTCAGTTAGTTAGCTAGCTAGCCAGCAAGCCAACTTATTTTGTTTGTCATTGACACTACTCTGCAAGTTATTTCCATATATACTTACATTCCCTATGCAGTCTGTGAGATTTGGTGGTGGTCCCTTCGGTTTTCCTCGGCCGAAAATACGGTTCATTTTGAAATAAATATCCAATAACTCAAAACAACAAAGAATCTACCTGAACGTCAGGGAAAATAAAGCAAACCCGGAAGCAACATAGAGCTGACGTCACATACTTCTTCTTCGATTAGGTTTCACAGCGGTTGGCATCCAATAAATGTTGCATTTCTGCCACCTACGAAACTGGTGTATAACGCCCTTATACTGCAGCATACGACAATTTATGCACTACTCTAACACTAGAAACCTAAACCTGCCTCTCTCGAACCGGACATGTCTGATTCCCAGCCCCATGGGCACCCCTACAATAGGCTGGACACATGAGATTTTTAACGACGCTTTTTTTCTGATAAAAACGAGTTTATTGCACGCCCACTTTTCGCCTGGGAACACGTTATTGTGACCCACAGCTTTATCGATGGCTGGCGCAAAGCCATCAAACATTTTATGGTCATGGTTAAACATATTTTTTTCAGAAAAAGGTGTAAACCTGAACAAAATGCATGTCCCTGTTCTCCCGAATACATGTTTTAATTAAGACCGAGGTTTTTTACGATTTGTTATTTCTAAATGGCTGCTGGATAATTTGATATGCACCGAAATCTGTTTGTTCGTAGGCATCAAATTGAGCGAATGCTGCGCAGGTTCACTGAGTTGCAAACCAAATGGACAGGTCCAGTTCCTTGATCTGTAGATCTGACGCAGTTGCTACCTCAGATTATGAACCTAACAAGTGTCACGAATGAGTTATGTAGTACCCACAGAAGGCCACAGGGCGGAGCAAGAGCGCTATAAACCCATACTGTTTTTTTTTTTTTACCTTGAAACCCCTAAAATAGGTTATAATAGGTTAGGGGTTTCAAGGTAAAACTGTATAACAACAGTATTGCTTCCGTCCCTCTCCTCGCCTTGAACCAGGTATCCTCTGCACACAGACAACAGTCACCAGTCACCCACGGAGCATCGTTACCCATCTCGCCACAAAAGCTGCGGCCCTTGCAGAGCAAGGGGAACAACTACTTCAAGGTCTCAGAGCGAGTGACGTCACAGATTGAACCGCTATTAGCGCGCACCACCGCTAACTAGCTAGCCATTTTACATCGGTTACATATAGCTGTAATGGTCACCATTTTTCTAACCCTAAACCTAACCCTAACCTTGATTGACATAAAATAGCATGCAACAAAAGACTATATGTCCCATGATTTTCTAAAATGGTCATTCATTACTTTACAGTTATACATATATCATATTGGTTTTGGGAGAGAGAAAAAAATGAAGGAAAAAGGAAACCGCCCACCTCTCTTTATAGTATCACTGATCTTTAATAAGCTAACGTATCGGCCTCACTGCCTTCCTCAGAGCTTTTGTGAATTTCTTAAAATTAGCACCATTATGAAGACCTAGTCCCACCCACATTCGTTCCACGCATCGAAAGGGGTAGGTGGTCTTTTGAATTTAGAGAGGGAAAAAAAGCAGGTATTTAACCCCGGCCAAATAATCACTAGTCAGATGCGCAAACCTCAACTCTAATATACATGCATTATGTACACATCTTAATATCTCATAGAACCATAATAGAAAACACAAAAGACAGCCCTCGAAAACATTACATCATGCAACCCTCGCAGATAACAAATTTACCTCAACATGCCCTTTGCTTGCGCAAGAAGGCAGAGGTGGTCACTGCAACTGACAGCACAAGCTTTTGGTGGGGCTTGTTGAGCTGGCTTTTTGTGCGAGAAGGCAGAGTGGCTAGATCATGTTGGTTGATGAATTTGGCAATGAACGTAATGGGATAATACGTTTCTCGACCAGTTGACTGAATTAATGTTCAAGATTATTGATAATAGTTATTGAAATATGAATCAAGTATAATTTCAAAACATGAGCATGAAAATAGATAATGAACATGAATCATCATAGTAATTCACAGTAATCTGTTAAAATGCTGTTTCAGTCCTTTGTCTTGCATTAGCAGTGTGGAAAGGGCCAGACAAAAGTGCGTGCGGGAGTTTTTCCGTGAGAACAAAGGGGTGGGGAAGCTGGGGGGCTGTCAGGTATAGTGTGTAGTCAATAGCCGATTGGCCCGTGGCATTCGTTTTGCATAATGTAGGGTATATAGGGTAGCCGTACAGCAGGTGTCCCACAGGGGGCAGTTCTAAGCCCACTACTTTTTCTACTCTACATATCAGATATTTATTACCCTCCACCCACCATAGGCCAAGTCTCACAGTTTGCCGATGACCTCTGCTACTGGTCCAGCTCCAAATGTCCTCAACTTGCTGCAAAAAAACTCCAGGAGTCTATTGAAATGATCGAGACATGGTCTAACATGTGGTGAGTAAAACTGAACCCACAAAAGACTCAATGTGTCCTCTTTACAAGAAGCACCAGCAAAAAAAACAGGAAGCCCACAGATCTCAAACTCTACGGTGAAACAATAAAAATAGAAAAAGAAGCTAAATTCCTTGGAGTCACTTTCCAGAAGAACATGCACTGGATAACCCATATAGCGAACATAGAGAGAGAGGGACGAAAAAGACTAAACCACCTAAAAACGCTGTGCGGAAGAAAACATGGAGCCTCACCTCAGACAGTGCTGAAAGTCTACATCAGCTACATCCAATCTCTTTGGATACGCCCTACCAGCCTGGATAACAGCTTCACCACAGCAGATGAATCAGCTACAGATCATCCAAAACATGGCAATAAAAATGGCTTACAGACAACCAAGATACATCAGCAATCACCACGTTCACAGCATATCTGGACTCACATCAATTAACAATAGACAGTCAATCATTGGCCAGAAGTTCATCAACAGAGCCACTCACAACCCATCACTGAAGGAAGCTGTGGGACAGGCCAAATGGACCACAGATACACCCATGTCCTTAATGCTGAAACTGACCTAAAAAAATAATTAATAATAATAATAAATGTATGTGTGTATAAAAGTGTGTAGATATATGTGAATGCATTCCTTAGCACTTCCACCCCTCTCCCCCTGCACAGTTGTGACCTATAATTTAATAAACACAACAAACTCATGTCGGGAAAAGAAAAAAGGTGAAACTAATCTATGCCTGTTCTGATAAAAACCTTGGGGCATTTAGCCTCAGGGGATGCTTTGCTTGACAACACCCTCCTTCCTTGCTTCTTCCACCAATGCATTTGTTTTTATGGACATAAACGAGTAGAAGCTCTGAGCTGTCCGATCAGGTCCATTGTCCGCAATATTTACACTTCAAACCGACATTTTATAGAATGCAAAACCAGAGATACTCCCCCCAAGTTCCTATTGGCTTTAAGAGAGGCCTGGCGCTGACACGTTGTCTCCAGAGGAGCCGGTGCAGGTATGTAGCCAAGTATTTGTTTTATGTAATCTCAACCTAGCCGTTCCTTTTGAATGACCTTCATGTTTTCCCCATCAGGATACAGTGTTTGTGTCCTTGCAGATTGTAGGCTTCGAAACTTGCATTGCCTGATGCACAGTGCTGGGTGCACCCTGGCACAACTCTGGAGCGAGCAACACATCAACAGTTGTACCATTTGCTATTGATTGTACACATTGGAACAAACAACGTAGCCCAAGGCGATTCTCCTCATGACTTTATCAGGAGGATGCGGGAACTGATCATCAGAGTTAGGGAGTATCGGTATGAAGTAAGGTTTGCCGTGTGCTCCATTCTACCCCGGATGCTACCACTAAACATGTAGTTAAGGAAACAAATCGGCTTTTGGAGCATGAAAACGATGGTGTCATTTAATTTAGGACTAATATATTATTTCTAAGGCACTCACAACCCAATCACACACTTTAAAGCAGTGACCGGCGTCATCTTAATTGTCACGGCAATGTAGGCTTTTTGTTTGTTTTTTGCAGCGTTTTTTGTTTCATTACACGAGGTAGGGTACTCATGGCAGGTTTAGATAGTTTATTTATGTTTTGAATTTTCTTTGCTTTTATTTTCTGATTTGCCTCAGATTTTTTATTTAACCTTATATTGTTTTTAGGTTTTATTGTGTTATCCGGTGTTCATGTTCTTTGTTGTTTTCCGAACATTGAAATGCACCAAATCCTCCTAACCATGAGCATGAATAAATATGCCTGTATATGTCTGGCTAAGAATGAAAGAGGCGCCCTGACTATATGATAGATCTTTGGATGGTTGTAAAACCCTATATCTAAGCTACTCGGGATATGGTCGACCATCAATTTTACTCCATGGGGAAGTTTTGTTATATTGCTATATAAATTGGTTATATTGCATGCTAATGAAATGCATCATTTTCGACTCGAGCAACCTTTCCCGGCGGGAAATTTCCCGTTGAGGTGCCCTTTGGTCCTTGCTATCCGGGATACTTGGGACGTCCCTATCCGTTGAATTTGAGGGTTAATGTAAAGCAAAGGCAGTAGGTTTAGATAGGGGCGAAAGTGTCAATATGAGGTCATCGAATAAGTGTAAAGTAATTCTTACTGAAGTAGTAATTACTCAGAATTGCTAAATATAAAATATTTGTTTGTTCATTTTATCACTTACAACCATGTTTAGAGGCTTTACAGTTAGCATTTATAAGTTATATTTTCTGAATCAATGGGTAGATATCATTAATTAATAGGTTAAAAAAATGGATGTGGATCCAAAAATGGATGTAGTAACTTTTTTAGATTCACCTTTGCTATAAACCTAGACACAGACACTGGAAATTAGATTGATATATATAAATCTGGTAGATCTTAAAAGCCTTTGCTTTCCTGCCTGCCTGCCATATCAGATAATTAGACATGTGAATAATGAAAAGTGAAGTTACAAAATGTTGAACACAAAAAAGGCAAATGGTAGCAGATAAATAGCGAGCTGGTTAAATAAAAGACTGCACTTTTTAGACATCCCTATTTCCCCAATACAATGGCAATGTCTGTATTTCGCCAAATAACTCAGAATTGATGTCGAGCTCTGTGGTCATCAAACGCTAGCCTTTCAAATATCAGAAATGACACATTACTGTTGGAACTCTGAGGATGCCCCATTGTTTCCCTATGGGGAAATTCTACACGGACATGTCTGTCTATTTCGCCAAATTTCTCACAATGTGTATATTTTGATTTTTTTCAAGTCAGACACCATTTTAATCAGGAGAATCTCCTCTTTCTAATGATGTAAGTCTGGGCAGCGAGCTCGGTTGTCATCAAATGCTAGCCCTAAAATACCTTTTGCCCTCGTAACCCTGAGCTCCGCCCATTGTTTTCCTATGGAGAGGCATGCCGGTCTATTTCGCCAAATATCTCACAATGTGCATATTTAGATTTTTTTCATGTCGGACACCATTTGTAATTATGTAAATCTGGGCAGCGAGCACGGTTGTCATCGATCACTAGAAAATAAATAGAAGTTTTCATTTTTTCCCTACTTACTCATTACGCAGACACAGTTGACACCGTTGACACCATCGAGGTGCAGATGTTTACTTTCAACACGAGTAGTTTTTTTTCTGTTTCGTCCTAAGAACAGATTGTAGTGGTAAAATAAAAAGGGCTACGCTTTTCTGTGCCATTTAGACGAAATGGAATTCTAAGCATCACTCCACTCAGAAGAGGCTCAGCGAAGGTTCGTTTCAGTTAATTTGCTATGGCCTCCCGCTAGTGTTCCAGCTCAGCCTACGTTCTTTTGCTGTTTTTCAGCATTGTGTGAATTTTTGACTCCTGTTTTTCAGCCTTGTGTGAATTTTTGACTCGTTCTATTGTCCAGCCTACCTACAATTAACACATACCACTGCTTTCCCCAATGCTACACATTCCTTTGCCTCATGCCAGTGGCTACCCGTCTGTCAGGGCCTGTGGGGCAGACTTTGGAGCCCCACCTAGTATTTATTTATTTAGCCTGTTTTGCATGTTATTTTGGTCGTATGTGTCACATATCAGTTAGCAAACAATGTAAAATAAATCATTAAGGTTAATGAAGCCGCATACAACTTGGTCTCTTTTGCTTCAGGCAGCTCCAAAATGCAGGTGTTTCATCCTAGCTCAGTGCTTTCTGTGGAGGTGGGGCAGCCAGCGGAAAATACGTAGTGTAGGGGTTGGTAATGTTCTCTAGTTGCGCCTTGATTGGCTCAGTGTTCTGTCACTCATGGAGACACTACGTCACCACAAAATCTACGGGGAGAGCTTGCCCCTTGGGTGCTGCCATAGAGTTAAATTAGAAGTGCCCATCCAAGATGGCTCAAGGTCATTGGCCACAGATAAAATGACGTCAAATCACATTATATCTACAATAGCTTTGATTGGACTGACCATGTCAACATCGTACTTTCAAAATCTTAGCTAGAAAGCTACTGGCAAATCCTTTTCAATCCTTGTCACATGAAGAGAAATAATTCAGATAAATTATAGATAAAACGTATCGGTGCTCATTGGCCATTGGATATAAACATTACATAAGTTGTAAGTCGCAAATTCAACAATGAGTGCTTTGGAAGGAATCAGTGGCTAACTGCAAGCATTGCAAAGAAATCACTAGCCTGCTATTCAGTGGATTGAGCGTGTGGTCCAAGTTTGGATTTAAGGGTATCTTTTACAAACTTGAAAGGATAAACATTCAACAGTTGCCATGCTGTCAATCCAGCATTACTTCTGCTGCGCTCAAAACAACTGGGAAATCACTGACGTCATCAGGATTCAACCTTGTTTTTTTCAGAGTTTCCAGTTGTCTTGAAAGCACATTACATCTAGAGAATGCCAGACTTTGATGTAAAAATTTTCCCACAAAGGACCGCCGGAACACCTTCCTGTTCAAGTTAGCACAGCACAACAAGGTGAGTACAAAATTGTCTTGTATACTGCTGCATAAATTATGTAATATGCCAGGGAGATATGTATACTGTAGAACGTAATACTGTGTATGTTGAGTAGTAAGCTGTTAGTAGCCCATGTGCCTCACCCTAATAATTTGGTCCCTTTTCCCATCATAATTTTGCCTACTTTTCTGACTTGGTGGTACACACTGTTTTAGAGAAATTTAATCATTGAATATTGTAATAGCTTTCATTGTCTTTCATTGTCTGCTTATATGCCTCCTTTATTTATCCTATGGTTCTGACTTGGTGTACAGGGAGAATACTGTATGAACGGCCCTTGTTCTGAATCCTGACCACTTCTGGTTACCTTCACTGATTCCACAGGGCCCAACTCTGTTTTCACCCACCGAAATGTTAAAACATGTTTTTTTTCCATATATAAATAAAATAAATTATATGTGGGCTACTGAGCTTGTCTGATGCTTTATTAAGCACACTGTGATTAAATATTTAAAGACACACAAATGACTCGAGGGAGCCAGAGATCAAGATCACCTAACCAGAATAAGAAAACTTTTCCCAAACCTCCTCCTACCGCTGCTGCTGGCTTTCAGATTCTGCCATTAAGCTCCCGAAGTTGCCAGAAATGGGCTACACCAGGGGTCAGCAACCTTTTCCATTTTCAGTGCCAATTTGTCTTCCCTTTTCTACTGATCTGCGTGCCAGTTATGATTTTCATATGCACATTTTCGTGGAGCAGTTTATTTATTTTATAATAAAGTCTTCGTATCTCAAAATCATTTATGTAATTTATACAAATTATATCTAAATCGAAATTAAAATTATAAATATCTAAGTACATAACTTTGTTGCCATCTATGTGAAAATAGCCTACATAAAGCCAACAAATAAAAACATTGCAGCCTGCAGGTAGAAAATGTCCTGATTAAAAATAAATCACATGGCCTGTCTGCAAGGAACTTGAAACATTGTATCAACTTGGTCCAGCCTGAAGCATGTGCTAACAAACTTACAACATTTTATAAAATTGAGCTCTGGGCCTCACGGGTGGCGCAGTGGTTAAGGGCACTGTACTGCAGCGCCAGCTGCGCCACCAGAGACTCTGGGTTCGAGCCCAGGCTCTGTTGTAACTGGCCGCGACCGGGAGGTCCGTGGGGCGACGCACAATTGGCCTAGCGTGGTTAGGGAGGGTTTGGCCGGTAGGGAAATCCTTGTCTCATCGCGCACCAGCGACTCCTGTGGTGGGCCGGGCTAACCAAGGTTGCCAGATGCATGGTGTTTCCTCTGACACATTGGTGCGGTTGGCTTCTGGGTTGGATGGCACTGTGTTAAGAAGCAGTGTGGCTTGGTTGGGTTGTGTATCGGAGGACGCATGACTTTCAACCTTCGTCTCTCTCGAGCCTGTATGGGAGTTGTAGCGATAAGACAAGATAGTAGCTACTAAAAACAATTGGATAACACAAAATTGGGGAGAAAAAGGGGTCAAATTCACACAAAAACTAAAAAATTTAGCTCCGGACAGACACAAATGTAGGCTATTTGCGCATGGGATAAAAAGTAATATTTTTTCTTCCCCTTTCTTCCCCTTTCATGCCCAGTGGTAAATCAAAAGGAAAGATTTTTTTTTTAAATGCTACATTGAGGAACTATTGTCATTCTCAATGGATGTAAAAACAGATTTAGTTTACTTTTTGTTTGAGCTGAAGAAAAAAATACCTTGAGAAGTTCCACAGCCAGTGGTTGTGAGTTAAGTCGATCAGAAATACTATCAGATCCACAAATGGGCACATTTATAAGCCTACATATAGTACCAGTCAAACGTTTGGACACACCTACTCATTTCAGGGGTTTTCTTTATTTGTACCATTTTCTACATTATAGAATAGTATTGAAGACATCAAAACTATGAAATAACACACATGGAATCATGTAGTAACCAAAAAAGTGTTAAACAAATCAAAATACATTTTATATTTGAGTTCTGCACACTGTTAATACAGGGTTATACCGCTCTAATCATAAAAAGGCCTAGATTCATAAAAGGTCCTACGGAAACAAGTCGAAGAACCCTTTATGGTTCTAGTTAGAACCCTTTTTTGTCTGAATGTAGTCTCTCTCTCTAACTGGGAGCCCAGACAGCCCTAAGTGCTTTTAGTAATGTGGGTGTATTTACATACAGTGCTTTCAGAAAGTATTCACACCCCATAACTTTTTCCACATTTTGTTGTGTTACAGCCTGAATTTAAAATGGATTAAATTGAGATTGTGTCACTGGCCTACACAAAATACCTCATAATGTCAAAGTGGAATAATGTGTGACATTTTTACAAATTAATAAAAAATGAAAAGCTGAAATGTCTTGAGTCAATAAGTATAACACCTTTATTATGGCAAGGCTAAGTCAGGAATAAAAATGTGTTAACAAGTCACATGATAATTTGCATGGACTTACTCTGTGTGCAATAATAGTGTTTAACATGATTTTTTAAAATGACTGTCCCAACACATACAATTACCTGTAAGGTAAACCCAGATTCAACCACAAAGACCATGTTTTTTCCCCAATGCCTTGCAAGAAGGGCACCTATTGGTAGATGGGTAAAAAAAAGTAGGTGAAGTTCTTAACTGTACTTTGGATGATGTATCAATACACCCAGTCACTACAAAAATAGAGGTGTCCTTCCTAACTCAGTTGCTGGAGAGGAGGGAAACCGCTCAGAGATTTCACCATGAGGCCAATGGTGACTTTGAAACAGTTTCAGAGTTTAATGACTGTGATTGGAGAAAACTGAGGATGGATCAACAACATTGTAGTTACGCCACAATACTAACCTAAATGACAGAGCGAAAAGAAGGAAGCCTGTAAGGAATACAAAATATTCCAAAATATGCATCCTGTTTGCAATAAGGAACTAAAGTAAAACTGCAAAACGTTTGGCAAAGAAATGAACTTTATGTCCTGAATACAAAGTGTTATGTTTAGGGCAAATCCAACACAACACGTCACTGAGTACCCCTCTTCATATTTTCAAGCATGGTGGTGGCTGCATCATTTTAGTTAAACGTCTTTTTAATCCCAGCCCCCATTCCTGCAGGAGGCTTTTTGGTAGGCCGTCATTGTAAATAAAAAATGTGTTCTTAACTGACTTGCCTAGTTAAATAAAGGTTCAATTAAAAAATCATGTTTTGGGTATGCTTCTCATCGGCAAGGACTAGAAAGTTTTTTGTATTATAAAAAGAAACAAAGCACAGGCAAAATCCTAAAGGGAAACCTGGTATAGTCTGCTTTCCAACAGACACTGGGAGACAAATTCACCTTTGCTTACCAAGACGACGTTGAATGTTTTGACTTAAATCGGCTTAAAAATGTATGGCAAGACTTAAATGGCTTTCTAGCAATGATCAACAACCAACTTGACAGTGCTTGAAGAATTATAAAAAATAATAATGTGCAAATATTGTACAATCCAGTTGTGCAAAGCTCTTAGAGACTTACCTGGAATTGACAATAGACCCACCTTTGGAAAGTTGACACTGCGACTGCTCTCAATGAACTAGACTGTACTATATGCAAACTGGAAACAGCATATCCTGAGGACGCATTTATTGTAGCTGTGGACTTTAATAAAGGAAATCTGAGGAAATTGCTACCGAAATTCTATCAACACATCTCCTGTGCTACATGCACAATACGGACCCTAGCTCATTGCTACTCGCCTTTCCGGGACAGCTACAAGGCCCTTCTCGGCCCTTCCTTCTGCTAATCAGATCACGTCTACATTCTGCTCATCCCCGCCTATAGGCAGAAACTTAAGCAGGAAGCTCCTATGGTAAGGACTGTTCAACGTTGGCCTGACCAATAGGAGTCTATGCTTCAAGATGTTTTGATCACAACTTTAAATAAGTTCATTTATCTTACCCCCACTTGTATCAATACTTTTTTTGTTGTCACATTTGCTGGATGTCCTGTGGGTGTTAGACCATTCTTGAAACACATGGGAAACTGTTGAGCATGAAAAACCCAGCAGCGTTGCAGTTCTTGAAACAAACCTGGCACCTACTACCATACCCACGTTCAAAGGGACTTCAATATTTTGTCTTGCCCATTCACCCTCTGAATGGTACACATACACAATCCACTAGGCTACCGCATGTTGGGGTAGTAACTAAAAGGTAGCTGGATCAAATCCCTGAGCTGACAAGGTAAAAATCTGTAGTTCTGCTCTCCTGAACAAGGCAGTTAACCCACTGTTCCACAGTAGGCTGTCATTGTAAATAAGAATGTGTTCTTAATTGACTTGCCTAGTTAAATCAACAACAAAAAATTGTCTCATGCTTAAAAATACTTTTTTAACCTGTTTCCTCCCCTTCATCTACACATTATTGAAATGGATTTAACAAGTGACATCATTAAGAAGTGTATTGCTCCAAAATCTGCACAATTTAAATTCTTTTATTTGTTTAACGGTAGGCTAAATTCAACTAACAATAATTGAAAGTCGCATTCACAATGCATTTGGTAGTAGTGACATGTCTGCTGCTGGGGTCTGACTCCCTTTTATGGCTTGGGCACACTCTCCAAATGCAGCTATGAGGCTATTGTTAAACAAGGATGTCTGGGCCATCTCAACTTCCCTGTCTGCGGCACTGGCTGCTGCCTCATCTCCACTCGGCTGATTGAAGTGTCTCCAGGTATGAGGCCTCGGTCTCCCTCAGGTATTCGCTGGTTGTGCTCGCAATGTGTTTTCTCTTCCCTGGGAAAATATATAGGCAGAAGTAATGTCATGTACAGTACAGGAGTGATACGGTACAGATAAAATATTTAAGCAGAAGTAATGATATGTACAGTTCAGGAATGATAAAGCACATACTCCAAAGGAAACCTGAGGGCAGCCAGTGTGAGTGCAGTTTTGTTCTCCAACCATGTATTGTTTCATCAAATGTATTGAATATTATCCAGTAAAGGCCAGTGTGGGACCAACCAGATCTACCAACCAAATACACCAATTATGCAAATAATAAATGTCTTGGGTCAGAATATGATTAATTTAATAATTGTGACAGTTTTATAAATATAAGTTTTATACAAAAATGATTAGTGAGCCCCCCCTTCTATTTTGGGACTGCAAGCCTGGCACACTGGCACACAATCATTTTGGTAGCTCATGCTGACCAGTAGTGTGTGCCACAGAAAGTATTTGACTCTAGCTTGCCAAAATTAAGGAAATTAGAAGGGGGGATTACGGCAAGGCTATTTTCTTCCCTGTCAAAATTCTCCCTCCTACCTCCTAATTTCCTTAATTTTGTGGCTAGAGTCAAATACTCTCTGTGGCACACATCAGAGTCAAATACTTTCCATAGAACAAACTTCACATCAGGATGGGCAACCGAAATGAATAATTGATGCATGTGTGTTATATTAAACATAGAGGAGGGAGTAAAATGTAGGCAAGCAATAAACATTTCAGAACAACTACTAGTCGAATAAGACATGGGAGAGATGCCGGATTTTGGCAAAGAAATGTATTTATAGAATAATACACTTGAAACAAATAGCCAAAACAAATACTGCAGACATTACTAGTGCCTCCCCTGCGATCAAACCGACATAAAAAATCAAATGAAACGCAGCCAAACGTGATCAGAAATCTCAACTAGCCAGCAAGTCGCAGCAATAAAGAATTGAGTGCGTGCGCGTTCACGCGAAGGGGGGTGGGGGGGTATTCTGGCAGGGGGGAGCTTTTCGGGCACAACACCAGCTACCACCCGGTACACTACTCTCTAACTTAGAGACTGCTGCCCTATGTACAGTACCAGTCAAAAGTTTGGACACACCTACTCATTCAAGGGTTTTTCTTTATTTCTACCATTGTCTACATTGTAGAAGAATAGTGAAGGCATGAAAACTAGGAAATAACACATATGGAATCATGTAGTAACCAAAAAAGTGTTAAACAAATCAAAATATATTTTAGATGCTTCAAAGTAGCCACCCTTTTCCTTGATGACAGCTTTGCACACGCTTGGCATTCTCTCAAACAGCTTCATGAGGCAGTCATCTGGAATGCATTTCAATTAACAGGTGTGCCACGTTAAAAGTTCAATGAATTCTATTGTGAACACCCAAGGGGTGTACGGGTGGGAAAGGCAGAAATCACATGCCACATCTCCAGGTCCAGCATAGCACGGAGCAGCTTGGAGTCCTGTCTTCTTCAATAGGTCTGTCTGCAGACCTCCTTCGGATCATCCCGATCCCATCAGCCCTCAATTACAGCTCCTACAGTAACTGTGCCCACAGGGGATAGCCTTCAGTAGATCCAGATAGACAGAACAACAGAACTGGTCCAGCAGAATTCCCTGTTGAGCCATTTGGACTGTTGTTCACTCTCATACAGACAGAAATGGAAACTCTTAAGTTTTAGAAGGTTTGTAGGAGGGGGAGAGACTTCCTGGTTCTGCCAGGAGGTGGAGTTTGTTAAAGGGAGGGAGCAATGTAATCCAACACAAACATGAATATCCTGTGGCCTACAGGTCTAAACTGCTTCTTCACATACAAAATGGGTTCGAATCTGACCCACCACTATTTCAGCACACACTTCTATCTTTCCTCCAGAGCTACACTACACTCTTAAAAGAAAAGGTTCCTGGGGTATTCTTTTATGGGTTCTTCAAATTGAAACTGTTGGGGAACCCCTATAAGTTCCTCAAAGAACCCATTTAAATGGATCCTCGAAGAACCTTTTGGGGTTAATTTTTTTGAACTACTAATGATAATATGCATAACAATAACAACAATAACACAATATTTTAGTTGTCAGTGTTTACGATTTTAGTGGCAAAGCAGAATTTAAAAAAAATGAAATATGAGGTAAACTTCCAGCATAGCCCCAAGTCACATGGTATATCCTCTGGCGTGTTGATGTTAATGTGTTGATGTTCTCCGTATCCACAGCCAGAATGATTTTGCAGTGCATAGTGATTGAACAGGTTTCCTGTTATATTCATCAGTGTATGAAGTCTGTGAATCCCCCCCCCACAAATTGTATTATACAGATGTTTAACAAAACATGCACATGACAGTATGTATTACCTGCAGACAGAGACACAAAAGTGAGCAGTTCAGTCATCTGCACCCAAAACAGCTAGTCATGAACATATTCTTATAGCCTTCATATTCTTACCTATTTTTTTGTTTGGTATCCATTGAATTTGGTCCATTTTCTGTTTTTAGAAAGATTTGTAGATGACTGGAGGCTGTTATTGCAGCAAAGGGGGGACCAGCTCCATATTACAGTTTTTCTCAATTGCTAAAACACAATTTCTGAAACCTTGCTTCCATTTCCTGAAAACATTAAACACAAAACCTCATCTTCAAGCACTATTTACATAACCTCTGACTCCTCTTGCAAAATGAAACATTCGCCTCAAAACAGTTTTACCTGTGTTCAAAATCAAACACTGCTCTCAAATCATAAACAAAGTGATCAAAATGATATACACTCAAGCAGTCAGTAAACAATACACCGAAAAATATAGAAAACACATTGTTCAAAACATACAATTCTCAGGGAGAAGTACATTTTTTATCTAAAAAAATATTCATATTTTTCCGTCATTGTCTTCTGATGAACGAAAACATGTTCTATCATAGTAGCTCAAAATTGATCAGATATTACTACTCTGCTTTGCTCTTTGCAATTTTGTTTTTTGTTCTTCCTCCTCCTTGTACCCCTATTTTTACAGTACTGTACCCTGCATCTCACAAACTTGTCCTTTGTCTCTGTGATACTGTAATTCTTGTTCTTTGTTGATATGAACCTGCAACCAGTCAAAATCTATTGAGCAGTCAGTACTGTTAATAAATGGAAAGCAAAATGTTCAGGGCCATACAATTCATCCATTGTACAGTATACAGCCTACAATGCACTGTACTACAGTATCCATTCTCAGACTTTCTCCTTCCCACCTTCAACAGCCTGTTTGCTCTCTGAACTGGCTTATATTGGTTGTGTCGCATCATTTGAAACAGGTTAAATCAATTTTGAGTGGATGTGTTCAATCAATGACATATGTTCTCTATTTGTATTTGATTGTTGCCACTTGTGTTTACCAGTATGGATGACATGTGCATTAGAGTGCAGAATGTGTTTTGAGAATGAGAATGTGTTTCGAGTTTTGCGGAAAAATCGAAGTGAGATCTGCAAATGGTGTTTTATCATGTGAAATGGTTTAAGGTATTGACAACAGACTGCATAATTAGCTAAATGAGTGCAGGCAACTGAGAACTTTGTTCAGCCAATGGGTTTTTAGTGTTTTAGCAGTTGAGAAAAACTGTAAATGCCCATGATTTTGGAATGAGATGTTCGATGAGCAGGTGTCCACATACTTTTAAGAGAGTAACGTTTGCTTTCCAACAGATGACGCTCCAGTAACACACATTATGTGCTCCAGAACTATTACAGCACCCTATTCACATAATACGTTTTGGCTCAAAGTGTAAACGAAACAAGTTATCCATACCTGAACTACATAATAGCCAGAAATAACTATACTGGATGTTGAAACAATGCAAATGACTGATTGGCCTCTGTGTGCAGAATGCTTTGTATCATCTACCTGATTGTGATCAACCATTTGAAAGTTGTTAGCCTACATAAAATGGATCATGTCTAGATCCATTGTACACCCAGGTTTGACATGTCATTGTGCTGATGTCTACATTGTTGGAGTCTACTAGACACTAATGCATTATGATAAATCCAATACTATTTAAATGTCAGTTCTCTGGAGTCTTGATAAATCTATCCTTTATTCAAAACTAGTGGGAATATAGATAGCCTTTCCCTATATGTAAAAAAATTTTTTTATGAATGTAGTTATTTTGAGCCATTTAGAAAGCCTCTTGAACATTATGGCAAAATGTAGATTTCCTCCTAAATAGACATATCCAAAAGTAATTATTTTTTTAGAGATGGCCAAAAACAATAACTAAAAGTAGGGGAATAGTGCTTGAAATTGCAGATGTTTTATATGGTTACAATCAAATGATAAACAACTAACTAAGATTTCACCTTTCTTTTAACTGTAAAAATAAATATGATCATATTTAGTGACGAATTTCATATAACTGACGACAGGGCATTTTCTGCCACTCTGTCCTCTGAGCGACGCAGAGATACCATTCTGCAGACTTGTTACAACTTCAGCTTTACACACAGTGATTTTGTCCCTCTGTGGCCAAGAGAAAGTGTTCGTGTTCAATTCTACTAACTTATTTCGTATTTTTTTCATGTTGAGAGCTCTAGATCCATCTGGTAATATCACAGCAAGTTGAAGCCACGATTGATGGATTTGCTAGACTGTTCCTTTTAATGTGACATCTCCCAGGCCAGGCTCCATCGCTCAGAGGCAGAGGAAATCCATTATTTGTGTGGATTTACCAAGAAATGTGACACTTCACTTCATATGCAAATGTCGGGTTTGAAACCTGACACTTCAAGTCAGGTCCATTGACAGTCGTAGTGGAAAGCAGACAGATGGGGCTTTCTGGCACTATACGGTACTGGACCCTGCGATGTTCACAGAGCGCTTTGTACACCAAAATGCCAGTCGGCATCGGTCCAGAACTGCTCAAAGTCCCATTAATAGGGGACTTAACACCAAAGAGTTAGAAGGTTAATTAAATGTCCACATGCAAATAGCCCTTGATATCTATGATATATTTGTGATAGTAAAAGGGAGAAGTTAATTGAGAGATAAATATGATTAAAAGCTCGTCCCAGTCAATGAGATGTACTGTAGTAGATGAGATGACATTATGTTTTTATTTCATTAACTTTGTGCGCACACACACACACACTAAGTGTTGGCCTAATTGCACTCCTTCAGCTCCTAAGATATAGCAGACATATCCCCACAGGATCTGTTCACATTTCAAGAGACGCTTCCTTAGTAATGACTTCAATACTGAGTACTGCACTGAGCACCTTCTGTCCATTTGACAGAAAACTGAACCAGTGAAGAAGGTTATGAAAGTGATATTTACAAAAATTGCAATGACACATGAGGACAAGTTCTAGGATCATCACTGTTCTTCTTTTTCTGAATCATATCCCAAAGTCTTTTGTTGTCATTAACTCTAAACACATTTTAAAATGTTTTGTTCTTCCGTGTTTTCACAGGTAGAGAGGCTCTTATATCTGTATGCATGTGCCTCTGTGATGACTAAAAGGTAATGGGGGGGATGATCGCTGAACTAAGCTAATTCACAAG
The DNA here is from genome assembly GCF_018296145.1 of Oncorhynchus tshawytscha. NCBI lineage: Eukaryota > Metazoa > Chordata > Actinopteri > Salmoniformes > Salmonidae > Oncorhynchus > Oncorhynchus tshawytscha. The sequence continues at coordinate 41,064,510 of NC_056444.1, forward strand.
CTATATTCTTCAAGAATCAATGGTTATATATCATTCATTTAATAGTCCAAAAAAAATGGATGTACCAATCCCAGATTGCACCTTTAAAACTGAAGAGGAATGTATTTATTATGTACTGTATGGCTCTGAGAATTAACCACGTGTTATATCACATGTTATACGAATGCTATAGCTCTAAGAATGAATGACATGTAAGATACACAGTACATCTTAAAGTCATTGAATATACTGTACATTCCAAAGGGGAACCGGTGGGCGTTAGAACATTTACAAAAGGAGTTGACTATCAAGCATTTACTTCCCTAACGTTGCTTGATCGAACAATTCAACTCTTAGGATTTAGTTGAATTTATGTCCTGTTTGCAATGCTTATTGACATGATTGAAATACGGGTACATTTCATTGTAAAAAAATTATGTCTGTGCAAAGATATATACATGTACCATACATACAGTATTTATTTATGTATATTTTATCATACAGTAATCTGAATATTCAACCACGTGCATGACAAATTCAAATAAACCAGTCTTTATTTTCTTAGATTGCATATACTTAGTTTCTCTACTGTAAGAATATGAATATCCAAATATGAATATGTGCATCCAGGCGCAAGCTATATAAACAGCACATGATTGTTATCCTAAAATTAGCAACTTGACATACAGGAGATAGCTCCAGATGTCAAAGATATGTAAGCCCTGTGTCAATAAATAAAATAAAAAACATTCAAATCCAGGATTTCCACAAGAGCCTGTCTCAAGTCACCTACAGTAAAGGTGTCTGCATACATAGGTTTGGTGTTCGTCTAGCAGAACTCAGCTAGGCGAAATGAACGTCTGTACTCGCATACTCCCTTCACTTGGGAAAAAAAACACAAAAAACTGCAATATTACTGTTGTTTGTCCCTCTTGGGCCACCAGTCTTTATTTTCTTAGATTGCATATACTTAGTTTCTCTACTGTAAGAATATGAATATCCAAATATGAATATGTGCATCCAGGCGCAAGCTATATAAACAGCACATGATTGTTATCCTAAAATTAGCAACTTGACATACAGGAGATAGCTCCAGATGTCAAAGATATGTAAGCCCTGTGTCAATAAATAAAATAAAAAACATTCAAATCCAGGATTTCCACAAGAGCCTGTCTCAAGTCACCTACAGTAAAGGTGTCTGCATACATAGGTTTGGTGTTCGTCTAGCAGAACTCAGCTAGGCGAAATGAACGTCTGTACTCGCATACTCCCTTCACTTGGGAAAAAAAACACAAAAAACTGCAATATTACTGTTGTTTGTCCCTCTTGGGCCACCGTAGCAACAACATACCCAGTAACACTTTCTCAATATAGAGAAATCAAGAAATCTGTCATTCATTTTGACATTTTTGCAGAGGAGGTCTTAGTCGGGCAATTTTTAATCTAACTAAGATGTTTGATGCAGTATTTCTCAAGTGAAAAAATGTGCATGAAAACTAGTTGTCTCTCGTTGAATGACAACAAACACTTATTTGAAGAATCCTGCCCATAGTTCCCACTCCTACTAGGAGTAGTACTGTTGACCAATCACTGACGAAGGGGTGTAGACTTCGGGTACCAAACTTCGACTTGCACGAACTGGCAAACAAAAATCTGTCGAAAGACCAAAACAAACAAAATCTTCACCGAATGTCGTCATAATATATGTGCAAACTGTTTCGATTGGGAAGCATACGGTAAGCTTAACCCTTCATTTTCTTAACGACCATGTCCCCAGTAGGCAAAATCAGTTGAATTCATATTTCCAACATCTTTTCCCAAAAAAAAAAAATTAATTCAACAAATTTAGCTCAAGGGGAAGTTAGTTGACACCAGTTTCCATGTTGTAGTATCAAATCTTTACTGTTGCCTGGAGATGTCTCCTGAACTGTAAAAGGCACATATGGCCAAGAAGCATGCAGAAGGACAAATCTGCGTCCAAAATAGCAACCTATTCTCCAGCGTGTAGAAAAGTACCCAATTGTCATACTTGATAACTTAATGGAAAGTTATTCGAGTAAAAGAAAATTCCCCCAGTAAAATACTACTTGAGTAAAAGTCTAGAAGTATTTGGTACTAAATATAATTAATTATAATTAAGTATCAAAAGTAAATATAATTTCAAAAATATACATAAGTATCAAATGTAAAAGTATAAAATAATTTAAAATTCCTTCTATTAAGCAAAGCAGGCGGCACCATTTTCTTGTTTTTATTTTATTTATGGCAAGCCAGGGGCACGCTCCAACACTCAGGCATAATTTACAAACGAAGCATGTGTTTAGTGAGTCTGACAGATCAGAGGCAGCAGGGATGACCAGGGATGTGCTCTTCAGTGTGTGAATTAGACCATTGTCCTGTCCTGCTAAGCATTCAAAATGCAACGAGTACTTTTGGGTGTCAGGTAAAATGTATGGAGTAAAAAGTATATTATTTTCTTTAGGAACGTAACGAAGTAAAAGTTGTCAAAAAATATAAATAGTAAAGTAATGTACAGATACCCCCAAAAAACTACTTAAGTAGTACTTTAAAGTATTTTTACTTATGTACTTTACACCACTGCTAGTTCCTATATTCTGTAGTGTACTCCCTTTGACCTTTGACATACTGTACTTTTGTCAAAAGTAGTGCACTTTATAGGGAGTAGGATGCCATTTGGAATTCAAAGAAAGAGACAGAAAAATATGTAGATACAATATAGATAGATATATTATTAAAGGGAAAAAAATAAACAGTCAATAAGATGTAAATAAATAGAGTACCAATACATACATTTATAGACAATAGCAAATAAAACTTGTAGCACTTAACATATTTTAGAGTGAATTCTCACCAGTATCTATATTACAAGGTAAAAATGTTTAACCCATTCTATGTCCCTGAGGATTTCACCTTTAAACAATTATAAACGATATTCTGACTGACGCTCATATTTAGCAAATCTTTTGCCTCAACCAACCCAGCATCATGCAGAGGCCTGTGGCTCAACTTCATAGAATACACCAGTGGTCACCAACCGGTCAATCGCAATCAACTGATTGATCTCCAAGGCATTCGTAGTCGATCGCTAAACATTTGGGTAAAAAATAAAGCATTTTCCTGTTTAGCGCTATTGGCGGTAGGTGCACTTGATTCGGCAGCCCTAGTGCCAGGAAGGCAATGTGTTCCCATTTTGAACCATTTCATGCGTCTGAAGTAGAACTCCACATACCCAGCAGGCCCAGAGAGCAAATCAAGTGCACCTATAGGCCTACCGCTGACCAATCAGATAGCTCAGATCACCATGTCTGCATAGTTTCCTCAAGCCATAGGCTGTAAAAATAAGCCTTGTGCACAGCAAATTTGATACTGTGAGATTTAAAAGCTTTTAAAACCAAGACTAGAGAGAGACTCAATGAATACAGCAAAGAGCTGCTGTTTTTAGACGAAATTTCATCTTTAAGTTGTTATTCAGCACTGTCAACACAGCAATGTTCCATACTTTTATAAGCCATAAAATGCATGTTCTCCCTAATTCCACTCACACTACAACTAGCACTGCAGCTGCAATGAATGAGTATAGCAAAGTGTTTTGATAAGCATGTGTTGTTATTATTAGATCTTATTAGTAGATCTTGGCTTGATTTTGGACTCTAAAGTGATCTTGACTCAGAAAAGGTTGGTGACCACTGGAATACAGCCTTTCCCTAGCCCCAAATCCGAAATGCTCATCCCAAAAGGGTGTTGGAATCCCACAGGAGGTAATAGATCTCTGCACATGCACATTTTGGTTGGTGGAGACAGACATGACAAAATCGAATAGCCAAAAAAATGGATGCACCAATCCCAGAATGCCCATTTAAAAGCTCTTCTCCAATCATTATTGGTGTTTTGTCATAAACACGTCTCAAGATAACTATTTAATTAACATGTCAAACTCATTCCATGGAGGGCCGAATGTCTGCCGGTTTTAGCTCCTCCTTGTATTTAAATGATGAATTAAGGTCACTGATTAGTAAGAAACTCCCCTCACCAGGTTGTCAATAAAACAAAAAAACATCCATAGACACTTGGCCCTCCGTGGAATGAGTTTGGCACCCCTGATTTAATTGGATGGCAGGGGTAGAGGAGGGATATTGCAACTTGCAATCCATTCAGAACTGTGCAGGAGTAGAGGAGCCTAGGACAATGGAAAACAGAGTATAGGAAGGAAACAATCTGCTTAGTCATACCACTTCTCCAAGAAGAAGGCAGAACTGTAAAACAGAGACCATGCATAAGGTGCTGGCACTCCTTTCCAAAGATAGAGAATTGCTTTGTTCACTAGGGTATAAATCCTGCATGATGATAGCTGTCAGGACTGGTCATAAGCAGGTGACCGGAGAGTAGCTGTCAGGACTGGTCCAACTGCTGACCGGAGAGTCACCGAGGGGCTCGAAGATGAGGGGAAGGCCCTATTCCCTTTCTCCGTGTAGATGGAAGAGGGAAGGGTAGGCAACATAGGAGGGAAAGCATACGGCATCACCCAATTATTCCTGGGTGTGTCAGCTGAGCTCTTCCACCCCAAATGGTGTGTCACCGTTTTTGGGGGATGGGGTCTCCCAGGGCCCCTCACATGGTCGTTGCTTCCACCAGGCTGCAACAAGTCAGTCTGGATAGATACGGGAAGTGGGCTTTCTCGGGAGAGAGCAGCCAGCACCATGACATAAGACGTCATGCAATATAGCAGGAGGAGGAAGGAAACAGCTGCAGCGCGGCGTTCTAATCATGGGCAGTAGGACAGCTACGTAATAAATATGTCTTGGCCCTGCTTCATGGAGGAGTGTTGTCAAGAGCGAAGATATATCCTCAGCCACTTGCTCCCGTAAGATTGGGAGGCAAAGCAAATAGTGGCCCGGCTGCGTGAACCAATCGCTGTACAAAATGGGATAAGGAAAATGCTAAAGCTGTGTGAAAGCTTTGAGGGAGTGCCAGATAGCTCTGACGCCTGCACAGAGAATAGGGGTTTGTCTTAACGGAGGCATGCCTTCCCACTGCTGTGAAAACGTCAAAGGGGGGAAGAGGTGGCAAATGTTAAACCTGAAGATAGAGGGTAGGGCAGGGAGCCCTAGGTTGGCCGACCCTTCTTACCTCCCGTAGGAGGGTTAGAGAGGTGGATCCTCGCTGCGGCTGCAGCATAGGACTGCTTCCCTAAAGATTTGGCCTGGTTCCGGTGCCTAGCCTGAGACTTGGCAGACTGACCATCTCCTGAAAACATCTGAAACCCTACTTTCAAAGAGTATCTTAAATAATCCCTCAGCACCCCCTTCTCCTGCTTTCTTGCATACAGTACCAGTCGAAAGTTTGGACACACCTACTCCTTCAAGGGTTTTACTTTGTTTTGACTATTTTCTACATTGTAGAATAATATAAGACATTACAACTATGAAATAACACATATGGAATCATGTAGTAACTAAAGAAGTGTGAAACAAATTAAAACACATTTTACATTTGAGATTCTTCAAAGTAGCCACCCTTTGCCTTGATGACAGCTTTGCACACTCTTGGCATTCTCTCAACCAGCTTCATGAGGAATGCTTTTCCAACAGTTGAAGGAGTTCCAACATATGCTGAGCACCTGGAATGTAATTTCAATAAACAGGTGTGACTTGTTAAAAGTTAATTTGTGGAATTTCTTTTGCTCTTAATGCTTTTGAATTAACCAGTTATGTTGTGACAAGGTAGGGGTGGTATACAGAATTTCAAGAACTTTAAAGGTTTCTTCATGTGCAGTCGCAAAAACCATCAAGTGCTATGAGGAAACTGGCTCTCATGAGGACGGCCGCAGCAATGAAAGACCCAGAGTTACCTCTGCTGCAGAGGATCATTAGAGTTACCAGCTTCAGAAATTGCAGCCCAAATAAATGCTTCACAGAGTTCAAGTAACAGACACATCTCAACATCAGCTGTTCAGAGGAGACTGCGTGAATCAGGCCTTCAAGATCGAATTGCTGAAAAGAAACCACTACTAAAGGACGAGTCCAAATGAGAGATTTTTGGTTCCAACCACCGTGTCTTTGTGAGTAGGTGAACGGATGATCTCCACATGTGTGGTTCCCACCGTAAAGCATGGAGGAGGAGGTGTGATGGTGTGGGTGTGCTTTGCTAGTGACACTGTCTGTGATTTATTTAGAATTCAAGGCACAATGAACCAGCTTGGCTACCACAGAATTCTTCCCCATCCTATCTGGATTGCGCTTAGTCCCACTATCATTTGTTTTTCAACAGGACAATGACCCAACACACCTACAGGCTGTGTAAGGGCTATTTGACAAAGAAGGAGAGGGATTGAAGTGCTGCATCAGATAACCTGGCCTCCACAATCACCCGACCTCAACCCAATTGAGATAGTTTGGGATGAGTTGGACCGCAGAGTGAAGGAAAAGCAGCCAACAAATGCTCAGCATATGTGGGAACTCCTTCAACTGTTGGAAAAGCATTCCTCATGAAGCTAGTTGAGAGAATGCCAAGAGTGTGCAAAGCTGTCATCAAGGCAAAGGGTTGTTACTTTGAAGAATCTAAAATATATTTCGATTTGTTTTAAACTTTTTTGGTTACTACAGTTGAAGTCGGAAGTTTACATACACTTAGATTGAAGTTATTAAGACTAGTTTTTCAACCACTCCACAAATTTCTTGTGAACAAACTATAGTTTTGGCAAATCGGTTAGGACATCTGCTTTGTGCATGACACAAGTCATTTTTTCAACAGTTGTTTACAGACACATTATTTCACTTATAATTCACTGTATCACAATTCCAGTGAGTCAGAAGTTTACATACACTATGTTGACTCTGACTTTAAACAGCTTGGAAAATTACAGAAAAGGATGTCATGGCTTTAGAAGCTTCTGATAGGCTAATTGACATAATTTCAGTCAATTGGAAGTGTATCTGTGGATGTATTTCAAGGCCTACCTTCAAACTCAGTGTCTCTTTGCTTGAGATCATGGGAAAATCAAAAGAAATCAACCAAGACCTCAGAAAAAAAATTCTAGACCTCCACAAGTCTGGTTCATCCTTGGGAGCAATTTCCAAACGCCTGAAGGTACCACGTTCATCTGAACAAACAATAGTACACAAGTATAAACACCATGGGACCACGCAGCCGTCATACCACTCAGGAAGGAGACATGTTCTGTCTCCTAGAGATAAACGTTGGTGCGAAAAGTGCAAATCAATCGCAGAACATCTACAAAGGACCTTGTGAAGATGCTGGAGGAAACAGGCGCAAAAGTATCTATATCCACAGTAAAACAAGTCCTATATCGACATAACCTGAAAGGCTGCTCAGCAAGGAAGAAGCCACTGCTCCAAAACCGCCATAAAAAAGCCAGACTACGGTTTGCAACTGCACATGGGGACAAAGATCATACTTTTTGAAGAAATGTCCTCTGGTCTGATGAAACAATAATAGAACTGTTTGGCCAAAATGAACATTGTTATGTTTGGAGGAAAAAGGGGGAGGCTTGCAAGCTGAAGAATACCATCCCAACCGTGAAGCACGGGGGTGGTAGCATCATGTTGTGGGCGTGCTTTGCTGCAGGACGGACTGGTGCACTTCAGAAAATAGATGGCATCATGGGGTAGGAAAATTCTGTGGATATATTGAAGCAACATCTCAAGACATCAGTCAGAAAGTTAAAGCTTGGTCGCAAATGGGTCTTCCAAATGGACAATGACCCCAAGCATACTTCTAAAGTTGTGGCAAAATGGCTTAAGGACAACCAAGTTAAGGTATTGGAGTGGCCATCACAAGGCCCTGACCTCAATCCTATAGAGAATTTGTGGGCAGAACTGAAAAAGTGTGTGCGAGCAAGGAGGCCTACAAACCTGACTCAGTTACACTAGCTCTGTCAGGATGAATGGGCCAGAATTCACCCAACTTATTGTGGGAAGCTTGTGGAAGGCTACCCGAAACAGTTGACCCAAGTGAAACAATTTAAAGGCAATGCTACCAAATACTAATTGAGTGTATGTAAACCTATGACCCACTGGGAATGTGATGAAATAAATATAAGCTGAAATAAAGCATTCTCTTTACTATTATTCTGACATTTCACATTCTTAAAATAAAGTGGTGATTCTAACTGACCTAAGACAGGAATTGTCAGGATTTGTGAAAAACTGAGTTTAAATGTATTTGGATAAGGTGTATGTAAACTTCAACTGTGTGTGTATATATATATATATATATTTCAGACTCTATTGACATTGCTCCTTCTGATATTGCTTGTTCTGATATTTCATATATTAAAACCTGTTTTTTTACTTTTTGGAACTTGCTAGGGCTTGCTAGATGGACAAAGCAACACCGTTTGTAAGAACAACATGTAGATGGCAGAGGCTAGCTAATTAGAAGCCTTGCGGCTGGTGGCAAGGAAATAGTAGCTCATGTAAACAGTGTAATAAGCTAGCTAGTTAGAAGCCTTGTGGCTAACAGATAGCAATAATGAGCACAGTAGTACGCTAAACCCAAGGCTAGTGGGGTGTTAGCTTGCAGCTACCTCTTGGTGAAGGTGTGGTGTGGCTAGCTCAGTGCTGACCGAAGGAAACTAAGTGGGGGCACTAGACGAGAGAAGGGAGCTAGCAATGCTACCGTGTTGCAGGTAGGATCTGCTATTGAGTTTAGCTTGGCTCTCAGTGAGATAGCCAAGTTAGCCTTGAGGTGCTCACCTCATTCACCACTCTATGGCTCGGTCTCCAACAACCACTTTTGATAGGTTCTTCCGAGAATAGGTGATTCTAGCGAATCCCCATTGTGAGATAGAAACAAATAACTGAAAGAGAAACAATGGAACATCAGTCATCTAGTCTGAGCTATTTACAAAGGAACAGTAGCACTGCTGCGCTCACATTCCTGATATCGCCTGGGTTAGGCCCAGATCATTAGAGTCTTCCTTTCCAACTTGAGAAATGAAAGACACTTCCATGGCTAGTCATGCCGGCTTTCTAGTCCCGTGTGGGTTCTCCAGTGAAACTGGGGCCTCCGGGGACCTTACGGTGCCTTTTTTACCCAACCTCTTGTCCACCTTCTTCAGCTTTGTCGGGACGCAGAAGTCCCTGAAGCATCTCTTGAAGTTCTCATCCAGGAATGCATAGAGGACGGGGTTGAGGCTGCTGTTGGTGTAGCCCAGGGCTACACAGAAGAAGTAGGCGGCCATGACGGCGGTGGTCTCTGGAACGCTCACCAGCGCCTTGACCAGGATGAAGATGTGGATGGGCGTCCAGCACACTACGAATACCACCACCACCACCATGACCAGGCGGGTGATGCGTCGCAGGTTGCGGTCCTTCTCCCGGGAGCCCGAGAGGAGACGCACGCTCTTGAGTCGTAGCACCATCAGGGAGTAGCACACGGTGATGATGAGCACGGGCACCACGAAGGCAAACACAAACACACAGATCTTCATCAGAGTGTCCCAGTACACGTATGGCTCCGGGAATTGTAAGGCACACTCCGTGGTGTCTAGAGGGAGAGAGATGGGAGAAGAGAAAGAGAGAGGAGAGAGTAGGTCGAGAAAGAGAGAGCACCGATGAAATGCACCTAGGCTCATACAAAGTGTTCTGAGAACACATACATTTCCCTTTGTGTCTGGTTCACCTCTCACTCTGCGGTGCTGTTATGGAATGCCTAATGTAAACTCAAAAGGGAACTTCCACTTTTTCCCACTTATTCACAGCTTAGAAACAATAATATATGGTTTAAAGATAATGGCAAGCTCATGGCTTAGATTGATCATTCTTCCCCTCTACAAAATAGGACCGAAATGTTCTGAGATTAGATGGGCACTTCTGCACATTGATTCACTCAAACAGAGGCATGAAGTAACCAGCGCAAACTGTGCATAAAATTTTCATGACGTTCTCTTCGGAAATGTGTGCGTGTGTGGATCCATGCGCATGCATTCTTTTGTGTGCTTGCTTCATGACTGTGTGGGTGTCTGCATGCTTTCTCACCATTGTTGGTCTGGGTGCCCCCCAGTAGCAGTGCTGGTATCCCGGCTGCCGACGACAGCATCCAGATACACACGTTGATCATCTTGGCATTGATGGGTGTTCGGAAATCCAGGGCTTTGACCGGGTGGCACACGGCCACATAGCGGTCAACACTCATCATGGTCAGGGTGAAGATGCTGGTGAACATGTTGTAGTAGTCGATGGATATGAACACCTTACACACCACCTCGCCAAACGGCCACGAGTTCAACAGGTAGTCAGTGCTCTGGAAAGGCATTGTCGTGGTGACCAGGGCGTCGGCCAGAGCCAGGTTGAATATGTAAATGTTGGTGGCCGTCTTCATCTTTGTATACCTGTTTCAAAAACAGCATAGAGTAAAGAATGTAGGGTAGAATGTGTAAGGTCTATACCTGAGTTTAAATACTATTTGAAATCATCTATCTGGGCTTGATTGAGCTTGCCTGCATGGCACAGTGGAAAGAATAGAATAGTGATGAGTGCTAACCTCGTCCATCTGGCAGACTAGAGCAGTCTTTTTCAAATCTCTCCTCAGGGACCCCCAGACATTTGACTCATGGGTAACTGGAAGTCAACATGGCTGCCGGAACATGTGTGTGTCAACATATACAGGCGTATCAACACAAGTGGGTGTATGGAAAGCGAACAGCTAAATGGGCAGAATTTAGAGACCATTTTGCGTGACTGCAACTGTCCTGACAAAGCATCAGTATCACCACACAGGAACTGACCAATGAAAACACGTTTAGAAACTAAAAACAAGGCCGCTCAATCAAAACAGTCTAACCAATCAAAGAGGGCTGATGTTACACCCATCGCCGATGATCCACCCACTTTATTCACACACCTTGAATTTTATTGTTTACAGCCTGTATTTCATTTTTATTAGATTGAGATTTTGTGCCAGTGGCCTACACACAATACGCCATAATGTCAAAGTGGAGTTATGTTTTTAGAATTTTTTACAAATTAATAAAAAATGTGAAGCTGTAATGTCTTGAGTCAGTAGGTACTCAGCCCCTTTGTTATGGCAATCCTAAATAAGTTCAGTAGTAAAAAAAAAATGTGCATGTCAAATAATAAGTTGCATGGACTCACTCTTTGTGCAATAATAGTTTAACATGATTTTTGAATGACTACCTCATCTCTGTGCCCCACACATACAATTATCTGTAAGGTCCCTTAGTCGAGCAGTGATTTTCAAAGACAGGGGAGGTTTTCCAATTTTCAAAGAAGGGCACCTATTGGTAGATGGGTAATACAAAATTAATTACACTTTGAATATTGTATCAATAAACCCAGTCACTGCAAAGATACATGAGTCCTTCCTAACTCAGTTGCCGGAGAGGAAGGAAACCGCTCAAGGATTGCACCATGAAAACAATGGTGACTTTAAAGTAGTTACTGAGTTGAATGGCTGTGCTAGGAGAAAACTGAGGATGGATCAACAACATTGTAGTTAGTCCACAATACTAACCTAATTGACAGTGAAAGAAAGAAAGAAGCCTGTACAGAATAAAAATATTCCAAAACATGCATCCTGTTTGCAACAAGGCACTAAAGGAATACTGCAAAAAATGTGGCAAAGCAATTCACTTTTTATCCTGAATACAAAGTGTTAAGTTTGGGGCAAATCCAATACAACACATTACTGAGTACCACTCTCCATATTTTCAAGCATAGTGGTGGCTGCATCATGTTATGGCTATGAATGTAATCGTTAAGGACTGGGGAGTTTTTCAGGATAAAAAAGAAACGGAATGGAGCTAAGCAGAGGAAAAATCATAGAAGAAAACCTGGTTAAGTCTGCTTTTCACCAGACACTGGGAGATGAATTCACCTTTCAGCAGAACAGTAACCTAAAACACAAGGCCAAATATACACTGGAGTTGCTTACCAAGACAACATTGAACGTTCGAGAGTGGTCTAGTTACAGTTTTTACTTAAATTGGCTTGAAAATCAATGGCAAGACTTGAAAATGGCTGTCTAGCAATGACCAACAACCAACTTGACAGAGCTTGAAGAATGACTCAAATGTGCAAATATTGTACAATCCAGGTGTGCCACGCTCTTAGACTTACCCTGAAAGACTCAGCTGCAATCGCTGCCAAAAGTGATTCTAAAATGCATTGACTCAGTGGTGTGAATACTTATGTAAATGAGATGCTGTGTTTCTGTATTTCATTTTCAATAAATTAGCAAACACTTCTGTTTTCACTTTGTCATTATGGAGTATTGTGTGTAGATAAAATATACATTTCAACCATTTTGAACTCAGGCTATAACAACAGAATGTGGAATAAGTCAAGGTGTAGGAATACTTTCTGAAGGCACTGTACATAGAATGGCTGTGGGTCCCCGTGGAGAGGTTTGAAAAAGTCTAGACTAGAGCAAATGCCAACAGTATTTGAAAGATTTCGAATGGTTTTTGAACCCAGGCAATTATTGTTATCGACAGCTGATGAAAGAACGAAATGAAACCCAAAGGAAAACTTTTCCATCTGTTAAACCTTTTACTGCAGTGGGCTAAATCAGGGTCACACAGAGGATTTCTTGGTAGTCTTAAACAGATCTACATTGACACAAAAGTATACACCTCACACACAGGTTATGGTCTTTAAAAAAGAATACACATGTACCATGTCAGATAGAGAGTTGAAATGTATTACATTTTGAGTTTTTATCCAAATATTAGACATGATATACATCACAAAAGACTGAGACAGAGAAATACTGGATTTTCAGCATTTAAAAAATAAATAATGAATTTATTTATTTATTTATTTATATTAATTATGAACAATATGACTAACGTTCCACCCATGAGGCCACTAGAGGGCGATTTTGTCATTCGTCCGCAGGAATAAGCGTCTATCTTGCCATCCTCTGACCTGGTGATTTTCATTTCTATTGATAGTCCCAACAACATGGGGCAGACTAAAAGTAATACAAAATGATCATACAAGGTCTTTTGATATCTCTGAAAAACTATATCTGTAACTAGGGGAGAAAATGACACTTGGCAGGGCTAGCTTAGCAGCTGTCATACTTTTAAATGGTGTCCCAAACACGTAAGTGATCTACATTAAACAATTTATACTTTAAAGTGGCAATCTGCGATTAGTAAATACATGTTTTGACTTTCAAATACATTATACACTGAGTGTACAAACATGCTCTTTCCATGACATAGACTGACCAAGTGAATCCAGGTGAAAGCAATGATCCCTTATTGATGTCACCTATTTAATCCACTTCAAAAAGTGTAGATGAAGGGAGGAGACAATAATGATGTTTAAGCCTTGAGACAGTTGAGACGTGGATTGTGTATGTGTGCCATTCACAGGGTGAATGGGCAAGACAAATCATGTGCTTTTAAAATGGGTATGGTAGTAGGTGGTAGGTGCCAGGCGCACTGGTTTGAGTGTGTCAAGAACTGCAATGCTGCTGGGTTTTTCACGGATCAAGAATGGTCCACCACCCAAAGAACATTCAGCCAACTTCACACAACTGTGGGAAGCGTTGGAGTCAACATGGGCCAGCATCCCTGTGGAACTCTTTAGACACCTTGTAGAGTCCATTGAGGCTGTTCTTAGGGCAAAAGGGGGTGCAACTCAATATTAGGAAGGTGTTCCTAGTGTTTCATACACTCAGTGAATATAGCCATTGATTCTTGAAGAAAATAGGACGACTTATAAATGTCTCAAAAGTTTAATTCAACTGTCAGTAGCTGTCTCAACTGTCTAAGCTTCAAAACAAAAAATGCTGATCTCATGGATGGTCAGTCCTTGCATCCATCACTCTCTCTCATATGAGTGTGGTTACATTTCTCAAGCCCCATTCCTCAGCTGTTTACCCCATAAAGGGGTTGGGTGGCCGTTTGTTGTTGTTTGAATCCCAGATAATCTTTAAGATCTAAAATGGCTATAGCCATATATACAGTGCATTCGGAAGGTATTCAGACCCCCTGACTTTTTCCACATTTTGTTATGTTACAGCCTTATTCTAAAATGGATTGAATATATTTTCCCCTGTTGAATCTACACACAATACCCCACAATGACAAAGCATAAATGGGTTTTTAGAAATGTTTGATATGATATTTACATAAGTACTCAGACCCTTTACTCTGTACTTTGTTGAAGCACCTTTGGCAGCAATTACAGCCAAGTCTTCTTGGGTATGACGCTACAAGCTTGACACGCCTGTATTTGGGGAGTTTCTCCCATTCTTCTCTAAAGATCCTCTCAAGCTCTGTCAGGTTGGATGGGGAGCATTGCTGCACAGCTATTTTCAGGTCTCTCCAGAGATGTTTGATTGTGTCCAACTCCGAGCTCTGGCTGGGCCACTCAAGGACATTCAAAGACTTGTCCCGAAGCCACTCCTGCGTTGTCTTGGCTGTGTGCTTAGGGTCGTTGTCCTGTTGGACAGTAAAACCTTCACATTAGTATGAGGTCTCAAGTGTCCTGGAGCAGGTTTTTATTTATTTTTTTAAATATATTTTATTTTTGCATTTTCCAATTAAGAACATTCAAAACAAAAGTGAAAAGATATTAGACAACACTATGACAAAGTGACAGTAACAGACAAGTGTATTTTTTTATATATACTGTATATACAAACATACAATAAATAAGTCATAATAAAGAGTCAAATTAAAAATAATAATAATGAGATATTGGATCATATACCTGCCGTACTCTACATATTATACATTACGTGTGAAACATTATGTGAGGATTATATAGAGATTCAATCAATGTGATGTGGGGGGAGATTCTCCATATAGTCAATAAAAGGTTGCCAAATTCTGTAAAATGTCTCTAACTTAAGCAGTAAGTGATTTTCTCCATTGGGATATAACTATTAACTTCCGATAGCCACATTGCAACTGGCAGGGGGGAATCCGATTTCCATTTCAAGGCACTACATTTCTTGGCAATCGCTAGCAATATTTCTGTTAGCTTTATAGTATGGCTTTGCCTAAGATTCGAGTTAGTAAAGTTACCCGGTACACAGACCTCCGGGTCTAAAGGGAATGCAACCCCGTGAATTGAGGATATGGCATCGCATACCCCCTTCCAGAATCTGTGTAGTTTTGAACACTGCCAAGTGGAATGGAGGAATGTTCCTTCATCTGAGCCACATCTAAAACACAGGGAGGAGATATCAGGGTTGAACTTGTGCAGTCTAGATGGGGTGATAGAGCTGATGGAGAAAATTAAACTGGATCAGTCTGTATCTGGAGTTCAATGTGGATGTAACACCATCCCTGCATAGGTCACTCCATAGACCCTCATCAAGATTAATACCCAGATCTTTTTCCCATCTAAGTCAGGGTTTATCTAGCTCAGACAGTGTTAATCCTGACATAAGAGCATTGTAAACACGGGAAATGGTCTTGAACAGTGGTTGGTCTGCGTGGCAGAGTTGTTCAATAGGTGACATCTTAGGTAGGTTCCATTGTCCTTGAGAGTCACTCTAATAACGTTTCGTAGTTGTAGGTAGCTAAAGAAGTCCCTGTTAGGCAAGTGGTATTTCTGTTTCAGCTGATCAAAAGACATAAGAACTCCTTCCTCATAACAATTCTGCAGAAGAGTGACACAGACCATGGTCTAAAGTTACTATTCTGGAAAAACATAGGAATCAATCTATTGTTCCATGAAGGGGTTTTAGGGGAAAGAAATCCCTCCCGTCTGAACAGCTCATGCCGTTTGCACCATGCCAGGACAGAATGTATGATTAAAGGGTTGTCGGTGATGGTTTTTATAGATTTTCTGTCCCATTTGTAAAACAATTCTGCCCCAGTGTCATCATTTACCTCAAACTTTTCAATGTTCAATCATGAGGGAGTGGGACCATTGCCAGAAACCTAGACTGTGCAGCCCAGTAGTATATTATAAAATTGGGGAGGCTTAAGCCCCCTTGACCGTAATCAAGGGTCAGTTTATCCAGGCCAACCGTAGGGGTTTTGCCATGCCAGATAAACCGCCTGGTCAGCTTGTCGAGAGAGGAAAAGAATGCTGCGGGCACAGGGCTAGAAACAAATATAGAAATCTGGGCAGGACCTTCATTTTAATTACATTGATTCTACCCAGTAGAGTGAGAGGCAAGTCCATCCATTTACACAGGTTACCCTCCACTTTTTGCAACAAGCCGGCCAGATTGAATTTATAAACCCAAATCCAAATCAAATAAAATAAAATTTTATTTGTCACATACACATGGTTAGCCGATGTTAATGCGAGTGTAGCGAAATGCTTGTGCTTCTAGTTCCGACAATGCAGTAATAACCAACAAGTAATCTAGCTAACAATTCCAAAACTACTACCTTATAGACACAAGTGTAAGGGGATAGGTTCTTCAGGTTATCATCCACCATTATGCCCAAATATGTGAAGCCCATAGGCGACCATCTAAAAGTAAACTTGTGCTTGATGGTATGGTGGTCAAAGACAGACAACGGTAAGTTTTCACTTCTATCAAAATTGACCTTATATCCAGAGAAAGAACTACAACACCGTAGTAGGATCTGCAAGTGAGAGAGGGAATGTTCTGGGTTCGTTAGAAATAAGATAAGGTCGTCCGCAAAGTGTGATAACTTATGGGTATGGGGGCCCACCTCAAAGCCATGTATGTCAGGGCACGTTCTAATAGCCTCAGCCAATGGTTCGATGGTGAGGGCAAAGAGGTGGGGGCTAAATGGGCAACCTTGTCTGTTCCCCCTATAGAGAGGGAAAGAGGAGGAAGTAATCCCATTGATAGCAATCCTAGCTTTAGGAGATTTGTAGAGTGATTTTATTAAATGTACAAACACGGTACCTAAACCAAACTTTTCCAAGACGCGAAAGAGGTATGGCCATTCAACCCTATCAAAGGCCTTTTCGTTGTCGAGGGAGACTGCGACACTAGGTATTTTGTTTTTGTTAGCAAGGTGAATTATATCAAAGCACCTGAGATTGGAGGACAATCTATTAATTATGAAGCCAGTCTGATCCGGGTTGACCAACAGGGGAAGACATGACTCCAGTCACTTAGATAGCATCTTGGTGACCAGTTGACAATCTGTGTTAAGGAGAGAGATTGGTCTATAGGATGCGCACTTTATCAGGGTTTTCCCTTTCTTGTGAAGCACAGTAATCACTGCTTGAGAGAAAGACTCTGGAAAGCAGTTGTCCTCCCTGGCTTTTTAAGTACCTCCATAAAGGTAGGGGACCAACAGCTCCCTAAATTCTTTATAGAACTCTGGAGGGAAGCCATCCTTCCCAGGAGATTTATTAGAAGGTAAGGATTTAATGGCCTCCAACAATTCAGGAACTGAGAACTGTTCACTCAGGCGCTCTCTGTCTTCCTCTGCCAGGCATGGGAGGTTGAGAGAGGAGGGAAAGGAGTCGATCTCTGATAGATCATCGCTTGATTGGGAAGTGTAGAGGTCTCCATAGTATTTCTTAAAAGTATCATTAATTTCAGTAGGGGCGAAAGATATCTCATTAGTAAGAGTTTTTATAGCATTAATTGTCCTCTTACTTTTCTTTGCTTTCAGTTGCCATGCCAATACTTTGTGTGCTTTCTCTCCAAGCTCGTAGTAACACTGTTTTGATTTAGTGAGGGCCCTCTCAGCTTGATATGTGTTCAGAGTATTATATTTCAGTTTTCTATTTACCAAAAGCCTGTATAGATCTTTAGCCGGGCCTCTTTGGTAGGTTTTCTCTAGCTCTGAGATTTCAGATTCAAGGACATTCAGTTCCACACCGTGTTTTCTCTTCAACCCTTTATCTGTTATCTGTCCCCTCAGATAGGCTTTCAATGTGT
The DNA here is from genome assembly GCF_018296145.1 of Oncorhynchus tshawytscha. NCBI lineage: Eukaryota > Metazoa > Chordata > Actinopteri > Salmoniformes > Salmonidae > Oncorhynchus > Oncorhynchus tshawytscha. Next base: position 41,082,339 of record NC_056444.1, read on the forward strand.
CCCAAAGAATGAAACTGTCAGGAGCGGAGGGTTTGTTTGTCAAAGTAAAAAATATTGATCTGCTCCTTGATGAATGCACAAAATTCAGGTTGCTTCAGGAGTTTAGAATTTAGTCTCCATCTATATGCCCCATTTACCTTGGTAGGAATGAAGATTGATAATACCATAGAAGAATGGTCACTAAGCAATCTGGGGAGATACTCGATATCTAACACTCTATGAAACAGTTGGGTCGATAGTAAAAAGTTATCTATGCGTGTGTGTGTTGTGTGGGTGTGAATAAAAAGAGTAGTCCCTATCCAGTGGGTGCAACTGTCTCCAGATGTCTAGCAAATTAAGATCTTTCATGAATTGCATGGTGAGCTTGCCGGCTTTGGTAAGAAGTGAGGCTTTATCAGAGGACCTATCAAGAACTGTATCTAAACAAAAATGTAAATCTCCTCCAGCCAGTAGCTATCCTGGTTGAGCAGCCTGAAGGAAGACATATGGTCATCGAAGTTAGGAGCATAAATATTCAATAGGGTCCAAGACTCTGAAATCATATGCCCCTGCCAAAACAAACCTGCCCGAGGGATCAGAGATGGTGTTGTTGACGCAGAAGGGGATGTGTCTACTTATCAAAATTGCAGTTCCTCTTGCTTTGGGGTTAATAAAAGAGGATGCAAAAAATTGTCCTACCCATTCCCTCTTCAATTTCTTGTGTTCACTGGCTGTAAGATGTGTTTCTTGTAAAAACACAATGTCAGCCTTTAATTTCTTAAGGTATGTATAGACTCTTTTCCTCTTATTCGTGCTGTTAAGACCTTTAAGACTTTTTGGAATAAGCATAGGTTGTATTGCAAATATATAACCGAATGGGAATCTCTCGTATGTAAATAGTCAGGTAATATTTCAACTTTAGTATGAACACTGAAGTGACCTATGTGTCTCTTTAGGAAAGAAACAACAAAAAACATGGAAAAAGAAACAAAAACAGAAACCCCATCCACCCCAATTGTAGAACCACAATCCCAACAATCAAACACGAATACAATTGTAGAGATACGTTGTTGCTCGCTATCCATCTTGCTCAAGTGCTAAACCTTGGCGTAAACTAAAACCTGCAAGCTCTCTAAGTTGAAAACAAACGTTGTGAATAGACATTTATGGCTGAATATTTACTGCCCACACACAGTAAGGGCTGCTTGAGTCTCTTTTCAGGAGAGGAGAAACATAAATGGGGGGGAAAGCAGTGGGCCTAAGCCCACTAATTTGCTTCGCCTAGTGGATATTGACTAAACCAAAATATACTCTCCTGTAAATGTAATAGGACTCAGCCCGGGAAAAAAACAGTTAGTTGAAAAAGTACAAATCAATTATAGCGACCGGATAGCGGGGTAAACGGATTCAAATTCCAAGAAGATATCAGCAGTCCAGTCCCAGGACAGCACAGAAAAGAAAAAACAAACAAACTGTATCTTATCCCCCAGAGAGACCATCCTGATTCAGAAGTGGTTCAGTTCTTTGAGAAAAGTGAGCACTTCTCCCGGTGTGTTGAAGAGATGGCTTCGGCCTTTGTACTGAACTTTCATCCACTCAGGGTGGATGAGGTAGCGGGTGATGTTCTTCTCCTTCAGTGCTTTGGTGGCAGGTCTGAAATGCTTGCGACGTCTGGCGAGATCCGCGCTCATATCCGGGAAAAGGCTGACCCTCTTGCCATCGATGGTGATGTCCTCTTTGGCTCTTGCGAGTTGCAGTATCTTCTCTCTGTCCTGGAAATGGAGGAACCTGATCAGGATGGCTCGTGGAGGCTCATCTGGCTGGGGTTTCGGTGCTGATGTTCTGTGGGTGCGTTCGATTTCCAATGGCTTAGTGACGTTGATTATGCCTAGGACATCCGGGATCCATTGAGTGAAGAAACGGACCGGGTCACGGCCCTCGCTGTCCTCTTTCAATCCCACCACACGGATATTACTACGTCTGTTCTGGTTCTCCATCTGGTCTACCTTGTTTTTGAGGTAGGCATTGTCCTTTTGCAGTTGTATCAGAATCTGGTCATGTCGAGTGATGGTATCCTCAACTGTGCTAATGCGTAACTCAGCCTCAGTCGTTCTCAAAAGGAGATCATTCATGGAGGATTTCAGGTTGTCAATGGAAGAATGGAGTTCAGCCGATTTCTTGTCAATTTTCAGAGAAAGACCTTTGTTACCATCCTGAATTTCCCAGAGGAGAGTAGCAAGCATGTCGGCAGGCTCGCAAGAGGCTGAAACTGTCATCTGAGTTATGAGGGCTAATGCTAATCTTGCTAGCTGTAGCGTTATCTTGAGAATCAACAACGTTTAGGTCGTCCTTCTTGCCTCTCAGCCGGAGGTCCATGGCTCTTTGGGAAGGTAAGTTTTTGACAATTTATCAGCCGATGTTAGAATATTGTTTCAATGTTGTTATTTAGGTAATAATGGAATAACTTTGAAGAGCTCGGTTTGTCAACGTCTGCTCAGCTCCGCGGCATCACGTGCTCCCTGGAGCAGGTTTTAATCAAGGATCTCTTTGTACTTTGCGCCGTTCATCTTTCCCTCTAATCCTGACTAGTCTCCCAGTCCCTGAAAAACATCCCCACACCATACTTCCATACTTCACTGTAGGGATGGTGCAAGGTTTCCTCCAGATGTGATGCTTGGCATTCAGGCCAAAGAGTTCAATCTTGGTTTCATCAGACCAGAGAATCTTGTTTCTCATGGTCTGAGAGTTCTTTAGGTGCCTTTTGGCAAACTCCAAGCGGGCTGTCATGTGCCTTTTACTGAGGAATCGCTTCCATCTGGCCACTCTACCATAAAGGCCTGATTGGTGGTGCTGCAGGGATGGTTGTCCTTCTGGAAGGTTTTCCCATCTCCACAGAGGAGCTCTGGAGCTCTGTCAGAGTGACCATCGGGTTCTTGGTCACCTTCCTGACCAAGGCCCTTCTCCCCCGATTGTTCAGTTTGGCTGTAGGGAGAGTCTTGGAGGTTCCAAACTTCTTCCATTTAAGATCGCTGGAGGCCACTGTGTTCTTGGGGACCTTCAATGCTGCAGACATTTTTTGGTACCCTTCCCCAGATCTGTGCCGACACAATCCCGTCTCGGAGCTCTTCGGACAATTCCTTTGACCTCATGGCTTCAGTTTTGCTCTGACATGCACTGTCAACTGTGGGACGCTGTATAGACAGGTGTGTGCCTTTCCAAATCATGTCCAATTAATTGAATTTACCACAGGTGGACTCCAATCAAGTTGTAGAAACATCTGAAGGATGATCAATGGAAACAGGATGCACCTGAGCTCAATTTCGTATCATAGAAAAGGGTCTGAATGCTTATTTAAATAAGGTTTCTCTGTTTTTTTTGTTTTTTTAAAATTAATTTGCAAACATTTCTAAAAACCTGTTTTCGGCTTTGTCATTATGGGGTATTTTGTTGTACATTGATGAGGAAATGTATTTAATCCATTTTAGAATAAGGCTGTAATGTAAAATTGTGGAATAAGGGAAGGGGTCTGAATACTTTCTGAATGCATTTTACATACAGTATAGCGTTATAGACTATTGGTCAGTTACCATACACATGATCCACTAGAAGTTAGTTGAGACTGTTGCTTTTTTGGATCAATACCTTGGACATGCTCCCATTTCACACTGTCATTATTCCTATCATCGACAGATTCTACACTTACCATTGCCGTTTTGAAAATATAACGCGGTAGGGATAATAAGGAAGGCCAAAACATCTGCTATGCGGATGTTGGCCAATGCTGATTATCAATGGTTAACGCTCGATCTGATTGAATCTAGGCCTGTACGACAATTAAATCACCGCTCTGATAGCACATTTCCGTCTAATGAGAAGGGAAAAAATCAGTCAATCAGATGAAAAAAATATATCAATTGTAAACTGAGCTGGCTACATAAAACAGAGAGCTGAGAGTATATCGCTATTTACTAATCAATGGAATTAACTTGGCGAGGTGACGGAAAGGCCCTGTGGATGACAGCCCAACGAGCATGTTCTGACGCAGACATCCATGGACGTCTAAAATACGGAATTCTGCTCACCGGAAGATAATGTGCAATCAATCTGATTTGAGGTAATTGTCTCTAGTCTGGAGTGCTTTGTGAGCCGTTGGTGCACTGCGTATGACACCAGCACTGTTGTATCTGTTTTACACACCTTAAATAAAACCCAACGAGGTGCAAGCAACCCTATCAACATGATAGAGCGCCATTGGTTTTAAATGCAATTAATGCGCTTTCTCTCTGCCCAAAGAACACTATTTCTCATAGGCTTGGCACATTTCATTTACACATTTAGAACACTTTTCAACATTGCCCCCAACAGATGTCGCATTCCAATTGTAAATAGTCCCAATAGTAAAAAAAAGTATTTTCCTTCCAATAGAACTGTACAGTATGTTATGATTGAAACAAAAATAATCAAGCCTAACAAATCATATAGTGATTGTACATGTACTATTAGGTTTAAACATGCACCTGCCACTGGGTGGCTCACAAGTGTTGCAAATGTTTCAAAACTTCACTTTTTAGTTTAATTTTGTGTGCGAAAATGTGGTAAGGTGTTTGCATGGGCATCTTACTGAAATGTTGTATTTTTAGCATACTTGGTGTAACCCTTAATTTGCCTAAACTCTTTGGCAATAGCCTATATATTGGCAATTGATATCAATGCAATATTGAGGTGAGTGTGCAAATCAATTAAAATAAACCTTACCTGATGATAACATACATGACGAGGCAGTTGCCCACCAAGCCCACCACAAACACCACGGAGTACACAGCTGTGATAATGGGGATTATTGGGGACATTGACTCCTCTTCCCCGTCAGAGTCCAAAGTCAGATTGTGACCTGCTGCAAATCCAGACTGCGAAGTAGAATTCATATAACATTCTTCGCCGAGCGCCAAATGGCACTTATCGGCTTTGAAAATTTCAACCGGGGTGGCTTCCATTTTTGGTTATGTTTGACCACCTAACGAAAAGGAGAAAAGTGCATATGCCTTTGACTGGCTGTTGGCTATGCGTAAAGTAAGCCCGAACGAAGAAAAAATAACGGTAAGAAAGTTGAAGATATGCGTCAAATTATTATAGTTTGTAAATTAAACCAACTTTTTATTATATGCCGTTCAAATTCATATATATATATATATATATATATACAGGTCAAATCAATCCTGTTTTTAATGTGATATTAACAATTAAAACGTAATGCATAATGCGTAATTACACCCACCCGGGCCCTCGGTAACTTACCCTCTGGATATTAGTTCCTTCTGTTCCTTTTTTGTGTTTGTAGAATATGGAATTGTTGCTGAACAAAAATATATTTGCTGTTGGATTTCAGAAGGTTATGGCTCGCCAAACTTTGTAGAGTGGAGTATGTGAGCAACAATCACAGCACCGCGGCTCGGCGGAGACTCGAGTCACTCCAGCTCAGTAGCCTACCCAACAACCCCCCATCGAGCCCAAATATGACATCAGAGAAGTGACAATAACCCCAAGGCATAGCGTCCCCACGTAACCATATTGTTCGATGTAACCATGGACTAGCCCACAACTGTGAGAGGTAAAGTGCGCAAAGAAAATACAGACATCCATTTCCTTATTACATGATTTAAATCACAATAATAGTATCTTTATCATATCAGTTATATCACACTATATAATATTCTTTGTGGAAGTTATTGACCATGAATAATATATCATTCCAGCACAGAACCAATCATTCATAATTAGCCACACAAAGTACCCTCTAACAAAGATGATGTCCTGTATGTACGCTATGTGATTATGCACTGTGACCAATCATATGCTGTGCCATATGAATATGACATATGGTGATATATTTCCTACCCTCTATCCTGTAATGTAGGTAAATATAGGCTACTCTGTGTATGTCCTGAAATGCATGTACAAGCTGTAACTGATGTGAGTGGAAATGCTGGGTCTCAGTCTCGGTTTGTAGTCTTCTGGGTAGCCTGAGGGATGCCAAGGATCCATGAGCTCTAAACACTAATTACAGCTAATCAGAGGAGAAAGCAAATGGGAAGTCAAACCTTGTTATTACAGCCCAAAATGTTCCCACGGTGATTTACATAGTGGATATGATGCACGATAGGTCCTCGGTTCAAATAAGTTCAACAGATACACAGACAACAGGAAGCAGATTGAAGCACTTAAGCACAGATCTTTCAAATGTTTAGCAGTCATCATATCCGTAGATGTCTATAATTGGTGCACTTTTATTCTGTATTGCTTCAGTACTGATGATTACTGAGTCATACTCTGACTTGACTTAATCCTCTTGGCCCCCTTGGGTGCATAGGGCATCCACCATGGCTCCCAACCTCACTCTCTTCTGTCCAAGAGCTTTTAGTCATACTCTAATGTGTCGTATTTGCAAGGCCCCTTTCTCTCAAAAAAAGAAATTCCTTTGGTTGAACAGATCATCTCGTATTTTGTTCAAGCACTAGTACAGCAAAATGCTTTCCTGGAAGTTTCGTTTTATCTGCTGGGATAGGGGGTCATCCTAACACATTTCTCAGAATTTCTTTTAAAGGGTTAACTACTTTGTAGCTTGTAAACATAATGGTAATATGTCATGGCATTTCAGCAACCCTATGTATTACATACAGGAATAGTGTTTAATTGTGTTAATTATGTTTTTTTGAGAAAATATATGAAGAGAACACATAAGTACTTAATTACTACATGCATTGAGGTTACCAGTCAGTTCCAGGTACTCACATAGCGTGTTCTACTGCAATGGCTGAAATGAATAAGGGTTATTTTGAAATGACATTGTCATTTATTTTCCCACTGTATCAATTGTCAATGTGAATGTCTTGTCAGTTCAATATGGATCACTTCCCATGTCTTGTGCTTCTGGTAGGTGTTGATGTAAGGCTCAAGTCATCTCTGGATTGAAGCTCTGAAATCTTCCTGACCTTAAGGAAACTGTATTTCACAGCTTACATCACAAATGGCTCTCACAACGTCAGGCAAATCAGACACATGAAAATGAATGATCGTGTCACCTGGCGGAGTCTACCTGAATTTGTGACAGTGGACATTTGATAAAGATATCCCCAAAAGTAAGCCAGGCGAAGAAGCCTGGATCGCTATCTCTTAGGTTGAATTCCAAATGGCACCCTACTCCCCATGGTGCACTACTTTTGACCAGAGCTCTATGGGGAGCCCTATAGGGAACGGGATGCCATTCGTGACGCAGACTTACTCTGCATTTGACCTGTGACACCATCTTCATCCAACACAACGGACTCATCAAGATAGTATAAGTGGCTCCACACACCGTCAACAACCGTGTGAAGACCTGCAGAAAGGAACAGAAAAACCTGTACTTCTTCACCCCTGAATACGGAACTGTTGTAGATGTCACCACTGCAATGGATATCTACTCCTTTGGGATGTGTGCCTTGGAGATGACAGTGTTGGAGATCCAGGGAAACTGAGAATCTTCCCATTTCAGGAGGGCATCAACAACATCATACAGTCACTGGAAGATCCCCCTACAGGGAGTTTATTCAGAAGTTTCTGGAGGCTGACCTGTTTAAGAGGCCTACAGCCAGAGAGCTGCTTTTCTACCAGGCTCTATTTTAGGTGCCCCTGTAGAAGCTGCTAGCTGCACACAGCATCGTTAGCCACCAGCATATGATCCCTGAGAATGCCTTAGAGGAGAACACTAAGAACATGGACCCCAACCTCATCATCGCTGAGATAAAGGCAGGCGTGCAGGGCAAGCTGTTTCAGTATCCTGACTTGGAACTGGAGAAGTTCCTGGAGGATGTCGGGAATGGTATCTACAACCTAGCGTTTGAGCTGCCCTCTCGCCAGCAGCCCCAGTAGTCCCTCGTCAAATCCCCCATTGTCACCCCCTCTGTCAAATCCCCCACCCCAGAACCCGAAGAACCAACATGGTCTCAGAGTATTTTGTATTATTCTGTCAATCCAAGACAATCCCTTTAGTGTGATGTGTTACGTATCGTATGGTACTGTATGTATTCATTTGTGGATGTCCATCATCCATTTTGTATGATATGTTACGAATTACAATTCGTATGATATTTCACGAACTCTTAAAATGTACAATGTGTTACAAAGTTGCAAAACGTATGATATGTTACAAATTCCAATGTGTCATGGCTAACATTAGCTAGGTGGCTAACGCTAACATTAGCAAGCTTTAGGGGTTAGAGGTTAAGGGTAGGAGTTAGGTTAAAGGTTTAAGGTTGGGTTTAGGATTAGGATTAGGGAAACGGTTAGCTAAAAGGGTTAGGGTTAGGGGAAGGGTTAGCTAACATGCTAAGTAGTTGCAAAGTAGCAATAAAGTAGTAAGTAGTTGCAAAGTTACTAATTAGCTAAAATTGTATGTGATGAGTTTCGAACACGCAACCTTTGGATTGCTAGAGGTTTGCGTTATATGCCCACCCATGCACCCAGACCAACCACCCTTCTTTTGTTATTGCCTTAAGTAACCTTCAGTCTTACGCAACCATACCTAACGTAACATATCATACTAATTTGAGTGTCCTGGATTTACTTTCACTATGTTACGTCTAGTCTGTGAGAACAGTCTGGCTAAACTACGGACATGCAAGGTTGTTCAGATGTAGTGTAATATTGAGCCGGTGGAGGAGAGTGCAAAACATTATCTGACACTACTGTGGAAGCTGGAGGACAAACTGAACAGACACCTGCAGTGCCTTCAGAAAATATTCATACCCTTTTACTTATTCCACATTTTGTTGTGTTACAGCATGAATTCATTGATCTATTGATTAAATAGATTGTTTTATCACCCTTTTACAAACAATACCCCATAATGACAAAGTGAAAACATGTTTTTAGACATTTTAGCAACAAACAAAAAATGAAATACTGAAATATTTCATTCACATAAGTATTCACAACCCTGAGTTAATAGATGTTAGAATCACCTTTGGCAGCAATTGCAGGGTAAGTCTCTAAAAGCTTTGTACACCTGGATTGTACAATATTTTCACATTATTATTTTTAAAATTCTTCAAGCTCTGCCAAGTTGGCCGTTGATCATTACTAGACAGCCATTTTCAAGTCTTGCCATACATAATTCAAGATGATTTAAAGTCAAAACTGTAACTTGGACACTCAGGAACATTCAACGTCATCTTGGTGTATATTTGGCCTTGTGTTTTAGGTTATTGAATTTGTCTCCCAGTGTCTGTTGGAAAGCAGACTGAACTAGGTTTTTCTCTATGATTTTGCCTTCTTTGCCACATTTTTTGTAGTTTTACTTTAGTGCCTTGTTGCAAACAGGATGCGTGTTTTGGAATATTTTTATTCTGTTACAAGCTTCCTTCTTTTCACTCTGTCAATTAGGTTAGTATTGTGGAGTAACTGCAATGTTGTTGATCCATCCTCAGTGTTCTGCTGTCACAGCTGTTAAACTCTGCAAATGTTTTAAAGTCACCATTGGCCTCACCAGTCCTCCTTCGCGTTATACAAGCATTTTTCTACACCCGCAATACTATCTGCTAAATATATGTATACCACCAATAACATTTGATTTGATTAAAACTTGATTTGATTTCCTCACCAGAAACTGAGTTAGGAAAGACACCTGTATCTTTGTAGTGACTGGGTGTATTGATACACCATCCAAAGTGTAATTAATAACTTTGCAATGCTCAAAGTGATATTCAATGTCTGTTTTTTTATTTTATACCCATCTACCAATAGGTTCCCTTCTTTACAAGGCATTGAAATACCTCCCTGGTCTTTATAGTTGAATCTGTGTTTGAAATTCACTGCTCAACTGAGGGACCTTACAGACAATTGTGTGGGGTACTGAGATGATGTTAAACACTATTATTGCACACAGAGTGAGTCAATTCAACTTACTATGTGACTTGTTAAGCACATTTTTACTCCTAAAAACTGATTCCCCTTTGACATTATGGGGTACTGTGTGTAGGCAAGTGACACAACATCTTAATGTAATCCAGTTTCAAATTCAGGCTGTAACACAACAAAATGTGGAAAAAGTCAAGGGGTGTGAATACTTTCTGAATGCACTGTAAGCTGTGATTTGTTAGCCAATGAGAATGTACAGGAACTGTCTGTTGAGCTGGTCCAACTGGGCTTCATCAGCAAGGTGGGCCAGAGCAGGATGTACTAGAAGAGGCCTTCACCAAGTTCTTCAGCAGGAACGGTTCCCTCAACCCTGCCACTGTGCCTTTACAGGGCTGCCAAGTCAGTCCCTTTCTGTTTAGTTCCTTCTATACAGTAGCAACTTCTTTTGGTAAGGAAGCCAACACAGTTATCATATGTCAGTATTACTTGTTAGGGCGGCAGGTAGTCCAGCAGTTAAGAGTGTTGGGCCTGTAACCGAAAGGTCGTTGGAATTGACTTGGTACAAATCTGTCCATGTTTTCTTGAGCAAGGTACTTAACTCTAATTGCTCCTATAAGTCACTCTGAATAAGAGCTTCTCCTAAATTATTAAAATGTAAATTAAAAAATGTACAAATCACTTGTTTAGAATATATATCCAGAACTGTATCAGGGAGGAGGTCAGAGATCTGGCAGTATGGTGCCAGGACAACAACCTCTCCCTCAACTTGAGAAAGGCAAAGGAGTTGATCGTGGACTACAGAAAAAGGCAAGCAAAGCACACCCCCATTCACATTGACGCAGCTGTAGCGCAGCGGGTCGAGAGCTTCAAGTTCCTTGGTGTCCACATCACTAAGGACCTATCAGAGTCAAAACACAACAAGATAGGAGGCTGAAAAGATTTGGCTTGGGACCTCAGATCCTCAAAATGTTCTACAGCTGCACCACCGAGAGCATCCTGACTGGTTGCATCACCGCTTGGTATGGTAACTGCTCGGCATTCGACCACAAGGAGCTACAGAGGGTAGTGTGTAGGGCTCAGTGCATCACTGGGGCGGTGCTTTCTGCAACCGAGGACCTTTATACCAGGCGGTGTCAGAGGAAGGCCCAATAATTGTCAGAGACTCCAGCCACCCAAGTCTTAGACTGTCCTCTCAGCTACTGCACCGGAAGCAGTACCGGAGAACAAAAGGCTCCTTAACAGCTTCTATCCCCAAGCCAAAAGACTGCTAAACAGTTAATCAAATGACTGCTCAGACTATTTTCATTAACTCCCTTATTTTATTCGTATTTATTTTTTGCACAGGCTTGATGTACACTCACTGGACTCTAACCACACATTCACATATACTACACTGACACACACATGGACACAAACATAAAACACACACACACACACATGCATATTGACACCACACACACACACACACATACATTCACATACATTTACATTCCTTTACTCTTCACATACGCAGCTGCTACTCTCTGTTTATTATCTATGCGTATTAACTTTACTCCTACCTAAATGTACATATTACCTCAACTACCTTGACTAACCCGTACCCCTACACATTGACTTGGTACCGGTAGCCCTTGTATTTAGCCTCGTTATTGATATTTGATTGTGTTACTATTTTTCCTTTAGTTTATTTAGCACACTTTTCTTACTTAAAAAAAAAATTGCACTGGATAAGGGCTCATAAGTAAGCATTTCAAACACCTGTTGTGTTTGGCGTATGTGACAAATAACATTTGTTTTTATTTGAAAACATTCACGACGCGTCAATCAAAACCTCAACAGGAATTCATTGTTTTGACTCGTGTGCCAATGATTAACATATGTTTGTACAATTCATTTGCAAACACCTTCGATTGCACTATAAAATAATGAAGGGTTCTTCTTACAGATCATAAGAATGTGGTACTGCTGCAGTGTTTCACATGTCATGATTCATGCCTTATGGCTATCTTCCAACAGTCCTCATGTTTGTGTGTTTGATGAAGATTAAGGATGATTGACAAGTATATCTGAACAGAAAAACAAATATGTTCCTGTGAGCATTGGGAGCTGCATTACCAAGGCTATGGATTAAATGCACAAAGACCAAAAGGTTGAAAAATACATCGATTATAAAGAGGTTTTAAGAAATACAGTGAAGAGATTCTGTTTTTCTAAATAGAAAGCGTTATATTCTCAGTGAACTAAAATCGTATTGATTGTCATTGTCATGTAATTAATCGATCCATGGAACATAAAATGATGAATTGACATTAAATGTGTCAATTAACTATTTAGCCTAGCTAAGATGTTTCCATTGTATTTGTTGATGTTTAAAATGCCAGGTTTCCCCTTTAATCTTTCAAACCATATTTACATCTCTTTCACAAATATTGTAGTATTTGCTGACTGGTTGGTGTAGTCCACTGACTATGAGTTTCAATCTCATCCCACTGGGCACGACTGGTTGAATTAACATTATTTCCATGTCATTTCAATTAAGTAACATTGAACCAACATGGAATAGACATTGAAATGACGTTTGTTACTAGCGGGCTGGCGTACTCTGCCAGTGTGAATTCAGTAATCCAATTTGGAGAACAGCTTACATTTTTATCCTCCCACAAATCTACTGCTGCTGGAAATTAATTTATGATCTTGATGTTTATTGAAACAGTTTGGGTCAAAGATCAATCTCAATCTGCTCCAGTCATTTGATGATTGTATCTAGTCCCTGGAAGAATTGCAGTGAGATCCCAAATTGAGATGTACATTTTGTGTGTGTGTGTGCGTGCGGCGTGTGTGTGTGTGTGTGTGTGGCATGTGTGTGGGAGTGTGTGTGTGTGTGTTGAGTTCTGTCTTGATTTCTTTTGGGAGTATACCAAGACCCTTGGGAGTTTAGACCATGTCTTGTTTTTCCCTATTCTTCTCTGTCCTTCAGAGATTCGCTCCACATGCTGTTTGTACTTACGCCATGCATCTGGTAAGTTTGTTGACTCCCAGTCCATTCGAGGTGAAGGAACTCCAGAAAAATCCATCTTGTAAGACCTTTTACTCTGACACCATGTCTTGTTTTGCACACTTTGTACAAAATAATAAAATGCAGTACTACAGGATATTTCTTAACGTATCTCTTTATTAGCTAGCTATAACTGGCATGTTCACGTAGCGCCAACCAGGATCAAACTGACCATGACCTAACCATTTGGGTGGTCTTAACCAATCATAGCACAGTATGATATGGCGGTAAAATGCATCCAATTACAATTCAGTATGTTTACACATATGAATATTACACATCTGTCTGCCTGTCTATGACTCACCTGGAAAATCAATGCTGCTTCAGCTCAAGTCAAACCCCAAATATATTTACTTTAACCAAATAAATGTTTTATTTGTTTGTGACTTTTTGGGTGAAAATAGTTTGAGGTTGTGAGCAGTTCAGTATCGCTTGGCCAGACATACTCCTATAGCTGCAGATGGTATAGCAAGACTGAGCAGTTTTAATTGATCAATATTTTCATCAGATTTCTTTCGCTTTAGTATCGGTATTGCGGAAGTTAATATGTCGCTGGCTACTTTTTGCTATGGTTTGAATCACTGGAGACAGAGTGAAGAATGGAGAAGCCAGCTGTCAAGAAATCCGTGTCAAAATGCCTTGATTAAATATGGAACTCACTGCTGTTTTCTGTGTGGAGCTCCTTCCAACAATGATATCGATTGGCTATCTTCAATTCAATTGGAAAATGCTGGCATGTTTTCTAGCCATTAGGCCTGAATGCGTCTTCGCAACAGGAATGGTTGGTTGACATGAAGAATAATCTACAGGGATAATCTCTACCAACCAGTCTCCCACGTAATATGGAGTAGAGTAAGAAATTCTTAAACATCATCTACTCTTGAACGAATGAGTCTAAAGACAAAGACACAACAGGGGGAGATGCTTGACTTGCATTACGACACACGAGTTGGATAAAATAAAACAGCTGAGCATGTCACCAAGACATTCATAAGTACAGTATGCAGGCATATTTCACATTTACCAACCTGTAAAATGCACTAACTTACAGTACACTGTATATCAAAAATCCATAACAAATCAATGTCTAAACTAATAATGACAAAATGCCCAGTAAACAAAGCAATATGTGTGGTTGTGGCCGTGACCCGGGTGAGTTTAGCCTTAGTGCAGCCAGTCAGCAGGGCTTCTTGTTTGATATGTGGCCCTGAAGAACAGGTGATCATCTCTCCAAAATGCTGACGGTGCATTATGGGATGCCTGGACGTTTATGGCTGGTGCTAGAGCCAATCGGACCATAGAGTGCATGCCCACTGCACAGCACACAATACATCAACAATTGAGGGAGAGGGATGGAGGGAGAGAGAAAAGGATGGATGGGGAGGGAGGAGAGCAAAAGTTAGTGTGGGACCAGATAATTATCAGCAAGGGGACAGGCCTTGGGGTAGATCAAGCAGAACTGCAGATCAAAGATAGAGAGGGAGAAAACGAGAAGGGGAAGAGGGAGAGAGAAAGACAAACCATGGGGCATCATTTACCATTTTCAGATCACGGTGTGTTTTCCTCCCAAAAACCTCAACATTACGTTTTTCTCCCCAGGACATTACCCATCACTTCTCATCCATTATCTAAATTGGTTTACAGTTCTGGAGGCTGGGAATTACAGGTGGCTTTTACCCTGACATTTGAAAATAACTCCTTCTCCGTGATCTATTTGTCCTGAGAAAAGGTTCCCCGGGTGTAAATACATAACACATTTTCTTCGACACAAATGCCATTCAGGGTCGAGAAGAAAGCGTGTCGAAGTTAGTCTAAATGTTTTCTATGTTAGTCTAAAAACATAGTGATCAAATACACAGGGTTGTATTCATTTGGCACCAAACAAAAGAAAACGTACTGAAACAGGGAGGGACTATGTAAACATTTCCAATAACAAACACTTTTTTGTTTCCGTTGTAAAAAGTTTTGCTACGATGTGCTCTATTGAATATGGATCTCGTTTTCATATGCCATACCAGCCTAATGGTTAACAGTAACTCTCCTAGGCTGCGGTCAATCTTAAAGTAGACAGCCCTCTGCCCTAAACCCTCAGTCCTTGAATGACGTTTTACATCGTCACATCCGAGTGTACCTTAAATGTCACT
The DNA here is from genome assembly GCF_018296145.1 of Oncorhynchus tshawytscha. Classification (NCBI taxonomy): domain Eukaryota; kingdom Metazoa; phylum Chordata; class Actinopteri; order Salmoniformes; family Salmonidae; genus Oncorhynchus; species Oncorhynchus tshawytscha. The sequence continues at coordinate 41,097,411 of NC_056444.1, forward strand.
TGAACAAGCGAGAGAGAGTGCTGATCGGAGAGGCAACGTCCTTGGTGGAAATCTTGAAGTTGAGCTTAAAAACAATCAACCTAAAGCTATTAATGTACCTAGCACGCTAACATAGCACTCCTGTCAGGTAGCTAATTACCCATAGCTGGCAAGCTAGTTTTATAGTTTGGTAATTTATTCCAAAACATGTCAGAATCCCCAAATATATGTTTATGAAGCTCAGGGCGAGACCCAGACCCAGACACAGGAGGCAGATGGTTAGAGTCCAAGATGTTTATTAACAATCCAAAAGGGGTAGGCAAGAGAATGGTTGTGGACAGGCAAAAGGTCAAAACCAGTTCAGAGTTCCAGAGGTACAGAATGGCAGGCAGGCTGGAGGTCAGGGCAGACAGAATGGTCAGGCAGGCGGGAATGGAGTCCAGAAAAGAGGCAAAGGTCAAAACCGGGAGGACTAGGAGGAGAGAATGGAAAAGCATGAGCATGGGAAAAACACGCTGGTTGACTTGAACATACAAGATGAACTGACACAGAGAGACAGGAAACACAGGGATAAATACACCAGGGAAAAGCAACACCTGGAGAGGGTCGAGACAATCACAAGGCCAGGTGAAACAGATCAAGATGTGACAGTACCCCCCCCCCTTAGACACATGAAAGGTAGGGTGAATACGGAGGGTACGGGGTAACAAGAGACGGACAGCAGTGGAACTAAGGATTCTAGAGATGGGAAACGGACCTTGAAACGGGGGGACAGTCTGCGAGACTACCCAAAGGGGCAGGTCCCATGTAGACAGTCATACCCTCTGCGGTAGCAGGGAGTTGGAGTTTGGCGGTGGTCTGCTTGTTGACAATACCTGGAGTTGGTCTCGAGAAGTGCTACCCGAGCTCTTCTCCAGGTACATCGACAGTGGCAGGTGAACATCTGGGCTGAGGGTACGTTGACTTCTGGTTCTTGTTCTGGGAAGAGAGGAGGCTGATTCCCCTTCTGAATGCTCCATGGGGTGAGTCCCGTGGCAGACGAGGGAAGGGTGTTCCAGGAATACTCCACCCAGACCAGTTGACTGCTCCAGGTAGTGGGATTGGTTGAGACCAGGCATCTTAGGGTGGTCTCCAGGTCCTGGTTAGCTTGCTCCGACTGGCCGTTCGATTGCAGATGGAATCCGGAGGATAGGCTGGCCGAAGCTCCAATAAGAGTGCAGAACGCCTTCCAAAACTGAGATGAGAATTGAGGACCCCGGTCGGAAACCATATCCACCGGGAGTCCATGAATCCAGAAGACGTGCTGCACCATGAGCTGGGCCGTTTCCTTGGCAGAGGGATGTTTGAGAAGAGGGATGAAATGAGCAGCCTTAGAGAGCTGATGGTGTTGCCATCAGACAGGGGAAGCCCAGGGGAAGTCCAGAGAGATATGGGACCAGGGATGATGAAGGACCGGTAGTGGCGGAAAAAGGCCAGAAGAGGCTTGCCATGGAGTCTTATTCTGGGCACACACCGTGCATGCGGCGACGACGGCAGAGACATCAGGAACCATTGTGGGCCACCAGAAACGTTGTCGGATGAATGCTAGGGTACAGCGAGAACCTGGATGACAAGTTAGCTTGGAGGAATGAGCCCATTCCAGAACCCGGGACCGGACTGAGTTAGTGACAAACAGCCAGTTAGCCGGGCCCCCTTCAGGTTCAGGCTGGGAGCATTGTGCCTTGTGAACCAGGGTCTCAATACCCCAACCCACTGTGGCTGCAAGGCATAAGTTAGGAAGAATGGTTTTGGAGACCGAGGGTGTGGCAGACGAACTGTATAGGCAGGAGAGAGTGTCAGGCTTCACATTTTTTGTCCATGGGCAGCAGGAAATGGTGAAGTTGAGTCTAGTAAACAAGAGAGCCCACCAGGCCTGCGGTAGAAGTTTGAAAAAGGAAACGTTGCAACTGCACCCTGGACGTAGGTTGAGGCCAATCCACCACTGCTTTCACCTTTCCAGGATCCATCTGGACATTACCCTCAGCAATGACATATCCCAGAAAGGCGATTGTAGAGCGGTGGAACTCATACTTTTCAGCTTTCATGAACAATTGGTTCTCCAGGAGGCACAGAAGGACCTGCCTGACATGAAGAACATGTTCTTGGGCAGACTGGGAAAAAAACAGGATGTCGTCAAGGTAGACAAACACAAACGGTTTAGCATGTCCCGGAGAACAGTGTTTACAAAAACGTGGAAGACAGTGGGGGCATTGGTCCCAACAGTGGGGGCATTGGTCCCAACAGTGGGGGCATTGGTCCCAACAGTGGGGGCATTGGTCTGGTACTCATAATGTCCGCTGGCTGTGTTGAAGGCTGTCTTCCACTCATCCCCTTTGCGTATCAGAATCAGGTGGTCGGTAATCCGAAGGTCCAGCTTGGAAAAGATGGTGGCCCCTGGAGAGGTGTGGTAGGAGGTAACAATTTTTAACAGTAATGTCATTCAGTCCCTGGGAGTCAATGCACGGACGCAGGGTCTTGTCCTTCTTCTTCACAAAGAAAAACCCTGCGCCGGCAGGTGATGCAGACAGACGGATGGCCCCAGTAGCCAGTGACTCTTCTATGTACTCCTCCATAGCCTTGGTCTCCGGCACGGAAAGAGAATTTAGCCGACCCCGAGGTGGTGTGGTGCCTGGGAGAAGATCAATGGCACAATCATAAGGACTGTGCGGAGGAAGGGAAGTAGCACGTGCCTTACTGAAAACTTCAAGGATGTCATGGTACTCAGTGTGAATGGCAGAAACATCCGAAGCCTTGCTAACGTCCTGAGCAAGACGTCTCGGGAAGGCTGTGCTGCTTGAAGTGCGAATGGCAAAATAGGCCCCAACCCAGGATGGAGCTCATGGTCCAGTCAATAACAGGGTTGTGTTTTTGGAGCCAGGAAAATACCAAGACAACAGGAACACAGGGATATTCAATGAGGAGGAACTGTATGGTCTCACTGTGGAAACCTGAAACCCTTAAACGGGCACAGTACTATGGGTGACTCCACCTATTGAGCGGCCGTCCAGTGCCCTAGCATCCATGGGAACCGAGAGAGGTAGACTGGGAATACCAAACTCAATAGCAATAGTAGCATCCATAAAACTTTCATCAGTCCCAGAGTCAATGAGCACTCGGAGAGACTTAGATTGGTCTCCCCACAGCAAAAGCACAAAAAAAGGTGTGCAGTGATGGGAATTAGGGAACTCCCAGTCTGGCTCACCAGAGTACTTGTATCCACCAGAGACAAGGGTTTCCTAACAGGGCAGGTAGCTATATAATGTCCTGCCCCTCCACAGTACAGACAGCAGTTAGAACTCAACTTACGTGAGCGTTCCCCAACCAAGAACCTAGCTCTTCCCAATTGCATAGGCTCAGGAGTATCCAACTCACCTGTCGTTGATGATTCACGAGGGAACTCAGGTGGCTTCAGATCCTCTCAGAAAAACTGCCTTTGGGAACTTCCGGTTTACTTTGAAGGGTAGCGAGCCATAGCGGATGAACAAGTGTGCCCGAGGCCAGACCTCCTCTCACTCCTGCGTTCCCTTAAGCGTCCATCAATTCTAATGGCTAGGGAGATAAGGGAGTTGAGGTCCACCGGCAATTCCTGAGCAGCTAGCTCATCTTTTACCACCTCAGATAATCCGTGAAGAAAGGTATCGAAAAGAGACTCTGGATTCCAGGCACTCTCGGTGGCCAACGTGTGAAAATCAACCACGTAGTCTGCCACACTACGGGAGTTTTGACATAATTCAAGAAGTTTACTGGCTGCCTCTCTCCCGGATACCGGAGACTTAAATACCTTCCTCACCTCTGCCATGAAATCCTCCAGATGACAACAAATGGCGGATTGTTGCTCCCAAACTGCTGTAGCCCAGGAGAGCGCCCTTTTCGACATTAGCGTAATAATATACGCTTTCTTAGATCGGTCTGAAGGAAACGAAGATGGCTGTAGCTCAAAAATAATAGAGCACTGAGAAAGAAAACCCAGCAGGTACCAGGATCCCCAGAATTATCGCTCCGGAGGTAAGCGGGGTTCTCAGGGAGCCGGGGTAGGCTGTACACACTAACCACAAATAGGGAAAAAGTTACTGGATGGTTGGGGAGTCTCAGAGATGTCAGACTGCCTCTGACTCCCTGATTTGCTCCACTATACATAGCCTTAAACCCTTGGTCATGGCATTCCGTCAATGAACGGAGCCCTTGCAGAAGGTCCTGTAACAGCTCCTCATGTCTACCAATGGTGGCTCCCTGCAGGGAGACAGCGTGGCTGAGCTGGTCCGAGTCTGCTGGGTCTGTCATGGCCAGTTCATACTATCAGGGAACAAGGCGAGACCCAGATGCAGGCACAGGAGGCAGATGGTTAAAGTCCAAAATGTTTATTAAGGAACAGTTCTCCCTCTGTGGGTCTAACCCCAAGTAGTTTTGGAAAATGGTTAAAGACCTGGAGAATAAACCCTCCCCCTCACAACTGCCCATGTCCCTTAATGGTGATCATGTGATTGTTACTGACAAGAAGCACATGGCTGAGCTCTTTAATCACCACTTCATTAACTTCTTATGGGCAGGTGGGACGGTAGTTCGCTGCAGCTAGCGACTGGAACGAGCTGCAACAAACACTCAAACTGGACAGACTTATCTCAATCTCTTCATTCAAAGATTCAATCATAGACACTCTTATTGACAGTTGTGGCTGCTTTGTGTGATGTATTGTTGCCTTCTTGCTCTTTGGGCTGTTGTTTGTGCCCAATAATATTTGTACTGTACCCTGTTTTGTGCTGCTATCATGTTGTGCTGCTGCCATGTTGTGTTGCTACCATGTTGTTGTCATTTTGTGTTGCTACAGTACCATGCTGTGTTGTCATGTGTTGCTGCCTTGCTATGTTGTTGTCTTTGGTTTCCCTTTATGTAGTGTTGTTTCTCTTGTCGTGTACTATATTTATGTATTTTTTATCCCTGCCCCCGTCTCCGCAGGAGGCCTATTGCCTTTTAGTAGGCCGTCATTGTAAATAAGAATTTTTTCTTAACTGACTTGCCTAGTAAAGTAAATAAATAAATAAACACTTCGCAGCCACCAGAGTTTGACACGTGACTACAGTTTACATTGAATTGTGGGTCATATCAACCCCACAAGTGATCAAAGTTCTTCTCTCGCTCCCTTGAGCTAAATCGAGGGCTGAGGGCGCAGCGTTTGTGAATTGGACCTCCAATAAAACTGCATCCGATTTTGACGGGGATTCCCCTGAGGGAAAGTGGCTAGCACGAGGGCGGAGGGGGTAAAAATAACATGTTTGGACTGCAGCCCTAGTTTGAAGAGTTTTTGACTCCAGTCACACATTTGATGACTTGAGACTCGACTTGATAGAAATAAAATAACTTCAGACTTGACTTGGACTTGAAGGCTCAACACTCGGGCCTCAACTTTGACTTAAGAGTGATGACTTTATCTAGACAGGTTTTGTAATGTTTGGTCACTCATTTTGTGTCACAGAGTCTACATGGATTACGCAGCCAGAGGCAGAAGCCAGAGACCATTACTAACATAGGCCTACTGGTATTTTGGTATGTAACAATTGCTTGAAAGTGATCATTTACTTATGAAGCTTGCATTTGGAATTTGTTTAAAATGAATTATTACATTGGCGAAGAAGCACCATAGACACGGCTCTTCACTTGCGCTCTCCAAACTCCCGCCAGTGGAGAGTGCTTTTTTTTCTCTTGTTGAAATGTTGTTCTTGCTTTCACACGTTTAAATGCATATGCCCTGTGTGGTAAATCTGAATTCCATCTAATACCACAAGAGGCGATCTTAGCTTGTATATCTTGATGGGGCAAACTCCCCCCAAAATGTGCATGTCAGAAAAGCCATTACCCAACACAATACTAAACAATACATTAATTGCACTATAACGATGACAAACGGTGCCCACAAACTGTTAGGGCCAACATAAAGCTGTCCCAACAGTAGAGCTTTCTTTTCAGCATCATGGAGATAATCCTTACCACTGCTACACCTGGCTATCAGCAGAGCCTTGTCTGGAAGCAAAACAGTTCATTCAGCCTCATGTACTGCCTTTTGAAAAATCATAGCTGATATGGTTGACTTGCTTAAACAAATGTGGTTTCTACTGACACCTGAGATGTACAAACTGTGACATAAGGGAACAATGAGCAGATAAGAGGCAATCCGTAATTTCGATTTAGACATTAATGAGCGAGCTAGGACTGACGTAGTCAATATAACTATTTGTTCAGCACTTTCGAAATGTACAGCAACAGAAGTCAAAACATGGGCTGTTCTTACAGCATTCTCTCTGTACACCAAGTGAGAACCGTAGGATAATTAAAGGGGGCATATAAGCAGACGATGAAAGCTCTTACAATATTAAATAATTCAATTTCTCTAAAACATGCTATAGGCTACATGTGCACCACCAAGTCAGAACAGTAGGCTAAGTTATGAGGGAAAAAGGGACCAAATTGTTAGGGTGAGACACATGGGCAACTAACACAGCATATTGTACACTTAGTATTACTTTCTTAGCTACAGTATACATCTATACATCTACAGTATACATACATCTCCCTGGCATATTACATAATTTATGCAGTAGCATACAATACATTTTTGGACTCACCTTGTTGTTCTGTGCTCACTTGAATAGGAAGGTGGCGCAGCGGTCCTCCTTGTGGGCAAATTTTTAACTTTGTCATCAAAGTCTGGCATTCTCTGGATGAATGGTGCTTTCAAGACAACTGGCAAATCAGAATCATGATGTCAGTGGTCTTCAGGTCGGAGCTCGAGAAAGATGCCAGAGTTTCCGACTTGGAATTCAGAGATGAATGACCATTCGATACGTATTTTCCCAGTGGATCTCGTTTTTGACTTGAACTCACTGAAATCTGAGATTTCCCAGTTCCGAGTTTCCAGTTGTTTTGAACGCGGCAGAAGTCATGCTGGATTGACAGCATGGCCAATGTATTCAACCTTTTCTGTCCCATGGTGTTGCATGTGAATGTTTATCCTTTTAAGCTTGGAAAACAGACCCTTAAACCCAGACTTGGACCACACACCCACTCCACTGAATAGCAGGCTAGTGATTGCTTTGCAGCGCTTGCAGTTAGCCACTGATTCCTTCCAAACCACTCATTGTTGAATTTGCAATTTCCAACTTGTTATGTAATGTTCCTGTCCAATGGCTGATGAGCACCGATACATTTTATATACTTTCTCTTCATATGACATGGATTGAAAAGGATTTGCCAGTAGATTGTCAATGAGATTCATAACGATGACTGCTTGTCTAGCTTGCTAGCTAAGATTTTGTAAGTATGATGTTGACATGATCAGTCCAAAGCTACGGTAGATATAACGTGATTTGCCGTCATTTTATCTGTGGCCAGTGACCTTGAGTCTTCTTGGATGGACACTTCTAAAGTAACTCTATGGCAGCACCCAAGGGGCTTACATTTTTGAGCTCTACCTATACATTTTGCAGTGACGTAGTGTCCCCATGAGTGACAGAACACTGAACCCATCACAGCGCAACTAGAGAAGATTACCAATCTCTACACTCCGTATTTTCTGCTAGCTCCCCCACCAACACAGAAAGCACTGACCTAGGCTGAAACACCTGCATTTTAGAGCTGCTTTACTCAAGAAAGCAAAAAAGAGACCATGTTTGTATGAGTTTTCATTAACTCAGTTTTTTAAACATTGTTTGCAAACTGATATGTGGCACGAATGAATGTCAAAATAACATGCAAAACAGGCAATAACAGCAACCCCCCAAAATATATAGTGCATTCGGAAAGTATCCAGACCCCTTGACTTTTTCCACATTTTGTTATGTTCCAACCTTCTCTAAAAATGTATTAAATGTTTTTATTTTCTCATCAATCTACACACAATACCTCATAATGACAAAGCAAAAGCAGGTTTTTAGAAATGTTTGCAAATGTATAAAATAACACTGAAATATCACATTTACATAAATATTCAGACCCTTTACTCAGTACTTTGTTGAAGCACCTTTGGCAGTGATTACAGCCTCAAGTCTTCTTGGGTGTGACATTACAAGCTTGGCACACCTGTATTTGGAGAGTTTATCCCATTCTTCTCTGCATATCCTCTCCAGCTGTTAGGTTGGATGGGGAGTGTCACCGCACAGCTATTTTCAGGTTTCTCCAGAGATGTTCGATCGAGTTCAAGTCCGGGCTCTGGCTGGGCCACTTAAGGTCATTCAGAGACTTGTCTCAAAGCCACCCCTGCATTGTCTTGGCTGTGTGATTAGGGTCGTTGTCCTGTTGGAGGGCGAACCTTCGCCCCAGCCTGATGTCCTGAGCACTCTGGAGAGGGTTTTCATAAAGGAGCTCTCTGTACTTTGCTCTGTTCATCTTTCCCTCGATCCTGAGTAGCCTCCCAGTCCTGGCCGCTGAAAAACATCGCCACTGCATGATGTTGCCACCACCGTGCTACACTGTAGGGAGGGGGCCAGGTATCCTCCAGTTGTGACACTTGGCGTTCGGCCAAAGTGTTCAATCTTGGTTTGACCAGAAAATCTTGTTCCTCATGGTCTGAGAGTCCTTTAGGTGCTATTTTGCAAACTCCAAGTAGGCTGTCATGTGCCTTTTACTGAGGAGTGGCTTCCGTCTGGCCACTCTACCACAAAGGCCTGATTGGTGGAGTGCTGCAAAGATGGTTGTCCTTCTGGAAGGTACTCCCATCTCCACAGAGGAACTCTGGAGCTCTGTCAGAGTGACCATCGGGTTCTTGGTCACCTCCCTGACCAAGGCACTTCTCCCTCGATTGCTCAGTTTGGCCAGGCATCCAGCTGTAGGAAGAGTCTTGGTAGTTCCAAACTTTTTCCATTTAAGAATGATGGAGGCCACTTTGTTCTTGGGGACCTTCAGTGGAGCTCTATGGACAATTCCTTCAACCTCATGGCTTGGTTGGGAGCTTATATAGGCAGGTGTGTGCTTTTCCAAATCATGTCCAATCATTTTAATTGACCATAGGTGGACTCCTTTCAAGTTGTAGAAACATCTCAAGGACAATAATTGCTAGCGTTTCATCATTCCATCCCTCTACTATTTATTTGCAACAAGTAGACATGTCTGTTTCATGTTTGATAGGCCTATGATACATTTTAATTTAGCCAACCATTTTCTATACGCTGAGTGGTCGTGATGTTTGTTGTGCACATGAACGTTCACGAGACTCATGAGGTAGAAGTTATGTTTATTTAATTCAATGTATGGTTTTCTTTGTTCATATTTCCCGGGTTAAGTTGGAGGTTCGTGTGTCTGTGTCCTAGGTCTGTCATTCTGGTTGTGCATAATAGGAGCGTGCAAGCCTCAGTCCGCATATAAATAGGCTACGTGGCCTGCCCTCCACGCTTTGGAGTCAGAACGTTGAATAAGATCAAACGATTATTCCATGTATGCATGGTGTTGAAATCTCATTAATAATCATTAAGTCTGATTAAGACAAATGTACCAATCTAAACAATGGATGTGGAAATTGCGTTTTACATTGTAAAACCAGATTTTTTTTTAACCTTTATTTTAATAGGCAAGTCAGTTAAGAACAAATTCTTATTTTCAATGACGGCCTAGTGAACCGTCATCTTGAAAATGCAAATTAATTACTTAAAAATAATACAATGTGATTTTCTGGATTTTTGTTTTAGATTCCGTCTCTCACAGTTGAAGTGTACCTATGATAAAAATTACAGACCTCTACATGCTTTGTAAGTAGGAAAACCTGCAAAATTGGCAGTGTATCAAATACTTGTTCTCCCCACTGTACATCAACACACAATAATGTTGAAGTACAGACCCCTGCCAACTAATATCAACATTTATATTTAATTTTTCAGAATGATTTCCCTTCTGTAAGTTTAAGAAATATTGTCTAGTGTCTTGTCATTCTGTTACCAAAACCCTGTCATAAATATATATTCTAATCTCTCTTCCTCATGAAGAGAAAGGATTAGTAAAGTAAAGGTAGAACTATCAAAAAGGTAACAGAGTGACCGAGAAATCTGTAACAGAATGGATGCAATTGAATTGGCCACAAAGGGAAATCATAGTAGACACAAACCACAGTTGCAGTAAAGCAATTTTTTGGAATTCAAGAAGTGGCTCAGTTGTTAGAACATGGTGCTTGCAATGACATGGTTGTGGGTTTGAGTTCCATGGGAGACCAGGATCGACAGGATGACTAAAATGTTTTGTGGATGCCAATATACGGTACATGTGATCCTCCCAGGCCCATGTTTGCCAGGGGACCCCTGGGGAGGAACTGCATGGGGTCTGTGGCTGGGCCAGATAAAAATAAAATAAAACATTTAATTTAATTTTGTATTTATGAATATTACTAACAACAACAGGTTAAACACATTTTGGCCAAGGCATCTGTGTAATATGTTTACAGTGTGTAATACAATAAAATGTAATATTATTAATCTACAATTTATGTTCTTAAACCTAGGCAACATCAGCCCGGGAGGCCCACAGGGATATTGGTATTCACAGTACTCCACTATTATATACAGTTGAAGTCGGAAGTTTACACACACTTGGGTTGTCATTAAAACTCATTTTTCAACCACTCCGCAAATTTCTTGTTAACAAACTATAGTTTTGGCAGGTCGATTAGAACATCTACTTTGTGCATGACACAAGTAATTTTTCCAACAATTGTTTACAGACAGATTATTTCGCTTATATTTCACTGTATCACAAATCCAATTCACTGCATCACAATTTATCACAAATCAGCCAAGACCTCGGAAAAAAAATGTAGACCTCCACAAGTCTGGTTCATCCTTGCCGGAAGGTACCACATTCATCTGTACAAACAATAGTATACAAGTATAAACACCATGGGACCACGGAGCCGTCAAACCACTCAGGAAGGAGACGAGTTCTGTCTCCTAGAGATTAACGTGCGAAAAGTGCAAATCAATCCCAGAAACGACCTTGAAGATGCTGGAGGAAACCGGTACAAAAGTATCTATATCCACATGTAAAACGAGTCCTATATCGACATAACCTGAAAGGTCACTCAGCAAGGAAGAAGCCACTGCTCCAAAACCATCGTAAAAAAGCCAGACTAAGGTTTGCCAGACTATGGAGAAATGTCATCTGGTCTGAAAAAGGGGGAGGCTTGCAAGCCCGAAGAACACCATCCCAAGCGTGAAGCACGAGGGTGGCAGCATCATGTTGTGGGGGTGCTTTGCTGCAGGAGGGACTGGTGCAATTCAAAAATAGATAGCGTCATGAGGGAGGAAAATTATGTGGATATATTGAAGCAACATCTCAAGACATCAGTCAGAGGAAGTTAAAGCTTGGTCGCAAATGGGTCTTTCAAATGGACAATGACACCAAGCATGCTTCCAAAGTTGTGGCAAAATGGCTTAAGGACAACAAAGTCAAGGTATTGGAGTGGCCATCACAAAGCCCTGACCTCAATCCTATAGAAGATTTGTGGGCAGAACTGAAAAAGCGTGTGCAACCAAGGAGGCCTACACACCTGACTCAATTACACCAGCTCTGTCAGGAGGAATGGCCCACAATTCACCCAACATATTGTGGGAAGCTTGTGGAAGGCTACCCGAAAACGTTTGACCCAGCAACTACTAATGCCACCAAATACTAATTGAGTGTATGTAAACTTCTGACCCACTGGGAATGTGATGAAAGAAATAAAAGCTTAAATAAATTATTTTGTCTACTATTATTCTGACATTTCACATTCTTAAAATAAAGTGGTGATCCTAACTGACCTAAGACAGGGAATGTTTACGAGGATTAAATATCAGAAATTGTGAAAAACTGTGTTTAAATGTATCTGACTAAGGCGTATGTAAACTTCCGACTTCAACTGTATATACAGTCGTGGCCAAAAGTTTTGAGAATGACACAAATATTAATTTTCACAAAGTCTGCTGCCTCAGTTTGTATGATGGCAATTTGCATATTCTCCAGAATCTTATGAAGAGTGCAAGTCCCTCTTTGCCATGCAAATGAACTGAATCCCCCCAAAACTTTTCCACTGCACTTCTGCCCTTCCACAAAAGGACCAGCTGACATCGTGTCAGTGATTCTCTCGTTAACACAGGTGTGAGTGTTGACGAGGACAAGGCTGGAGATCACTCTGTCATGCTGATTGAGTTCGAATAACAGACTGGAAGTTTCAAAAGGAGGGTGGTGCTTGGAATCATAGTTTTTCCTCTGTCATCCATGGTTACCTGCAAGAAAACACATGCCGTCATCATTGCTCTGCACAAAAACGGCTTCACATGCAAGGACATTGCTGCCAGTAAGATTGCACCTAAATCAACCATTTATAGGATCATCAAGGAGAGCAGTTCAATTGTTGTGAAGAAGGCTTCAGGGAGCCCAAGAAAGTCCAGGAAGCGCCAGGACCGTCTCCTAAAGTTGATTCAGCTGCTGGATCGGGACACCACCAGTACAGAGCTTGCTCAGGAATGGCAGCAGGCAGGTCTGAGTGCATCTGCACGCACAGTGAAGCGAAGATTTTTGGAGGATGGCCTGGTGTCAGGAAGGGCAGCAAAGAAGCCGCTTCTCTCCAGGAGAAACATCAGGGACAGACTGATATTCTGCAAAAGGTACAAGGATTGGACGGCTGAGGACTGGGGTAAAGTCATTTTCTCTGATGAATCCCCTTTCTGATTGTTTGGGCAACTGGAAAAAAAGCTTGTCTGGAGAAGACAAGGTGAGCGCTACCATCAGTCCTGTGTCATGCCAACAGTAAAGCATCCTGAGACCATTCATGTATGGGGTTGCTTCTCAGCCAAAGGGAGTGGGCTCACTCACAATTTTGCCTAAGAACACAGCCATGAATAAAGAATGGTACCAACACATCCTCCGAGAGCAACTTCTCCCAACCATCCAGGAACAGTTGTGACGAACAATGCCTTTTCCAGCATGATGGAGCAACTTGCCATAAGGCAAAAGTGATAACTAAGTAGCACGGGGAACAAAACATCGATATTTTGGGTCCATGGCCAGGAAAATCCCTAGACCTTAATCCCATTAAGAACTTGTGGTCAATCCTCAAAAGGCAAACAAACAAACAAAAACCCACAAATTCTGACAAACTCCAAGCATTGATTATGCAAGAATGGGCTGCCATCAGTCAGGATGTGGCCGAGAAGTTCATTTACTGCTATCTAGGGCAGATTGCAGAGTTCTTGAAAAAGAAGGGTCAACACTGCATATATTGACTCTTTGCATCAACTTCATGTAATTGTCAATAAAAGCCTTTGACACTTACGAAATGCTTATAATTATACTTCAGTATTCCATAGTAACATCTGACAAAAAATATCTAAAGACAATGAGGCAGCAGACTTTGTGAAAATTAATATTTGTGTCATTCTCAACTTTTGGCCAGGACTGTATATTACATAAATACACTGTAATTTAAGCATTAAAACATGTTAGGTTTTCTCACTGCCTCATGGAAGAACATGTAGAGTTGCAGGGTATTAGTGTTCATAAGCACCCACTTTTATCCAAATCAACTTAGATTCAAGTTAAAGCTGCAACATCAGAAAATCTCTCTGCCCCATGATAAGTCAGCAGTAAGGCTGAAGCAATCGATTACAGATGAAAGTCGAGGAGTGAAATCGGGGGAGGTGCATCTGCGACAGGCAAAGGTCGGACAATGATGTGCTTTGCCAACAGCAAGGCTCAATGCAAAATACCAGTGTTGCCATTGTTTATAGTTTTTCTTTATAATGGCGAAATAAACTCTCCAACCCCCATATCACACACTCACAAACTAAAATCATGTGTGTACAATTAATTAGTGAGATCCTCATTCATACATTAATTTACATACACTGAGAGTACAAAACATTAAGAACACCTGCTCTTTCCATGACAGACTGACCAGGTGAATCCAGTTGAAAGCAAAAATCCCCTATTGAGGTCACTTGTTAAATCCACTTCAAATCAGTGTAGACGAAGGGGAGGAGACAGGTTAAAAAACGACTTTTAATCCTTGATACAATTGAGACATGGATTGTGAATGTGTGCCATTCAGAGGGTGAATGGGGCAAGACAAAATATTTAAGTGCTTTTGAATGGGTTATGGTAGTAAGTGCCAGGCGCACCGGTTTGTGTGTTTGTGTCAAGAACTGCAACGCTGTGGTTTGTTCCCTTCTCAACAGTTTGTATCAAGAATGGTCCACCAACCAAACTGTGGGAAGCTTTGGAGTCAGCTTGGGCCAGCGTCCCTCTGGAATGCTTTCGACACCTTCTAGAGTCCATAACCCAACGAATTGAGGCTGTTCTGAGGGCTAAGGAGAGGGGGAGGTCTTAATATTTTGTACACTCGGTGTACAGTATATCCACTGTATACATGAATTTCTGCAAAGTTGGTTCCTGTTTCAGATCTGTCTTTGGTCACGTTCGGGTCAATCAAAAACATACTAATGATTGGATGACAATAGGGTCTCTCACAATGCAGGTGATGGCTGCAGGAGGAAGTTGGTGAAGAGCAACTGCAGGAACTTGCTGTCGACTACAGTCAAAACTTCGTGACCTTTGATCACAGGATTTTTGTAAAGTTCATCTAGTCGACATGTAGAAGCAAATCAGACAATTAATAATGTTATTAAGATGACACCGACAGATATGGCAGCTCTGCTTCTAGCTCCTAAGCAACTTTGCAGTATTTCGTTTTTTTGTGTGTTATTTCTTACATTACTTGAGGAACTAACAGATGGGGACGTGAGTCTCTGAGTAATTTTGCCATCCAAAGCATTATAAGTAGTGAGTTTTCGTATAGTTTGTTTTTAGCTGATAAAAGTGATTTGTTTATTTGTTTGCTAGTTATGGTCAATTTTGGAGTTTGATTTAATTCAGGTAAACATTGTATTCTGGCGGGCTTAAGTAGGATTCTTCATTCCGGGACGGATCGAAGTTATCTTAAATAAGTCAATTAAAGGAGCCATGGGAGAATGCGAATGCATATTTATTAAATATCGGGGATTAAATTACGGATTTCTTACACTGAGAAATGTACGACATTTGCGGCAGAGGGGAAAAAGTAATACAATAATGTTATCGGGTTAATTGTATCTAAGGGTAACATGTTCATTTAAGTAAACAAATACATTGACGTTGTTTAAAACTTATGATCAATGATTTGAGTTAAAGGGGAATCATCATTAGGTTAAGTTTATAGTTCACTTTTGAGTTCTGAATCGGAATTAGCATAGTGAATGCTAGTTAGGAGTGTTGTGTTCTTCTGGGAAAATGGATGTTTAAAGGGTCTCAATTTTAGATGTTTCCTGGGATTATAACCTGGGGGAGAATGAGGCCATAAACGACCATATTAAAACAGGTCTGCAAGTATATACACATAAAACCATTTAGGACTATTTGTTTTAGTGCAAAGGTATTTTAAAGAGGCACGCTCACATATGGAACTTTCTGAGTTTTAATTATACAAGTGAATTTATTTTTATGACCTATTGATCTTATCGTGACTGTCTTCTGAGGTCTGATCAGCCTCGGGGGAGAGTCATTTGTATAATGAATGTGGTCATATTGAGTTACTAGTTTTAAGGTAAATTCATTAGAAATGAAGGAGTTTTGGTTGAGGGGCTTAGAATTACTGTTTGAACCGCAAATGAGAAAGTGGTTCAGGATTCTGTTTTACAACATTAGCTGTGAAGTTTTTGAATGGGCTATTAATGATTTGGTATTGTAACAGAGAAAAAGTCATATTTATCATTGAGAATAAATAGGGGAAGATAAGATAGATTAAGCCAGGGAATTACATAGAAAAATAAGTTGCAGTTTTTTAAGGGTGATAAATTACTGTAGATAAGGTATTCCACACTTTGCAACACATATTAAATTCATGTTATTGTCAGATAGAATACTGAGGGTCCCCGAAGGAGAGGGCTTGTTAGTGTAGGAAGGATTTTTAATATGGTTAGCATTTATTAGACTTTGTTTGATTATTATAAGTTTTTAAATAGTATTACATTTAACAGGAATATAGGACATCTGTGATGATTTAGGATTATTGTTAGGATTAAGATAGATTGATTAAAGAAATGTAAGGACTTTAGAGAAAAGCCGCTCATAGACATGTTTTTTTTTCTAAAAATCAATGATTGTAGATAAAGTCAAACAGTTAGGAGCTTAGTGGAATGTGAGAGATATGAGAGAAAAGGGTTATCGGAATATATATATTTAAGGAAATATATAAGTAGCACAGATAGTTCTTTAAAGTAGATAAGAAACTTGACAGGGAATTGGTACAGTATTGACATGAATTGACGCCCAAGGGAGAATTGGACATGTGGAAAATTAAAAAGGGCTCCTACATGATGATGTCAGACATAAGGATAATTCACTAAATCTTACCTAAGTCATTGTTTAAGAATAAGGCAAGGTTGTTACCTGGGCAGAGCCAGGTAACAGAGGGGGGCTGGGTAAATAGTGTTCTAGATTAGGATGTGACCTACGGGATAATTAACTAATAAAAAATAAAAATTTAGCTTATAAACAGAACAAATGAGAAACTGTTTGTTAACCAAACCTGTATGTCCAAGATTTTATGCACTACAGGTGAACTACAGGTGAAGTCACTCAATCCAGTCCCATAGGCTTGTTGGGGGGACCATAGGACTCCTGGTGACAGCTAGCTGAAAGAGCTACCCGGATTCATATCGCACTGCGGGAGGGTAAGGCACATTAACACTGTCGAACAATAACAGAGTTCGAGAGGAGAACTGGAATTAACAGAATTCTGGGGGCCATCTCTCGAATGAAGAATACCTTACCTGTCCTTTCCTCACTGTTCTTGTTCATAGAAGTGAAAATGTGTCTGACTCTTGCTAATGATGTGTTTTCTGGAAGAGGGTGGGGCTTTATAGGTGAGCTGTCCATCCTAAACTGTATGGTTGGAGATCTTATTCCTACAACATGAACCCGAGAAGGCTAGAGGGTAATATTGACATAATTAAACGAGAAATTAGTATTAACCAAGCATAAGAGATCACTTGATCTGGATAAACAGGAAGTGAGAGTAGGATAGGGAGGGATGTCTCAGTGGAGTTCTATGTAAATCAAGTGGTGTCTGACTCCTTGGCAGTTCAGGACTAAGAGATAGCTATGATGGAAGACATATATGCAAGTCTCTGTAGTTCATGGAAACAAGTTATAGATCACATCATGTGAGAAGGCTACATAAATCTACATACCCAGCATGGAAGGAGATGGAGTTTAGTGAAAGTAAGGGTTTCAGTTGATAACCTAGTGCATTCCAGGTAGAAAAAGTTAGAGCAGCTGGTTGCTCTATAGGCAGCTGAATACAAGCATTGTCCCTGACAAAGCAGATACTGACGGTGGAGTTGTCCAGAGCCAAGAGCCGGTGTGGATGGTTCAGAAATGGAATTATTCACCTAAGGGAACAGCCTGTATAGTAAAGCTATTCATGAAAGCAGGAAAGCCAGATAACAACAGTTGTGTGGATTTGCACTATTTATATCCACATGTTCCTCTGAAATCTAGGCTTCCTCCCTTCACAGTGACAAGAGGAGATTGATACTGTCTGGCCCGGTATAGTGCTTATGGGACAGAGAATATTACTACTGATGGGGTGATGAGTGATTTGGCAGACTGGTCAAGATCTGGGGATTTCAGTAAGATAAGGAGGCTCAGGGCTCACATCTGTTGAATGTGTGGGAGAATGACATGATGGCCGAGTATTACTGGCTAATTGAACAGAGGTATGTGTACTGGTACATTTTGAGAATGCCTTTTACATTCATTGTGTTGACTAAACGGGAGAAAATAAGTACTCCGACTAGCTTTTTTTTTTTTTTTGATGATAGGGTTTGTATTAATAACATTGTGGATCCAAGGGTGGCAGATGAGATCAAAGCTATAAATTAGATCCTGGCAGAATTAGAGTCAAGTATTTTTTGGTGGTCCACTCTCAATGAGAATGTGGATTGGATCGATTATATCTATTAAAAATCCACAGCGCTTCACCAATTATTTTAGAGATGTAATGAATGACTTGGCAGAATAGAATAGTCTTGGATGTTTGCTGGCTGAAGAGGGTGGGGGAGTATAGGTAATTTGACTCCGGGATATACAGTTAGGATGGATCAGTGACCAAGGCCTTGTCTGGTTTACACACCCTAGTTCACGGGTTGGCAGAAACTCTGGGGTGGATACTTCTCTGACTGATTGGGTTTTGATAGTATGTTTGGAAAATGGAAAAATGTTATGATCACTGTGTTATGGACTACATTCACCTGTGTGACTGTGTTAGTTTTGTACGGACGTGGTTAATTGTGTGTACGTATGAAAGTTATAATTTCCAGGACTCTGGAGAAATCAATGACGATTCAGATGGAGAGATATGGGCAGATTCCAGGTTCTGACCCGTGGAGGACTGAAGGCATGTCTACAGAGGAAGTGGACGAATCTGGATCTTTCATCATTGGGGAATTTATATTTGATGAGACTAGTGTTGAGAAGGGGAATTAGATTGTACTTTGTTTCAATGATTAGACTGTTTTTTAATAAAGATTGTAACGGAAAATCCTTGATAAGAAGAGTTATAATTCTGATGTAGGTTTAAAGGTTAGATTAAGGTTAAGGTTAGATTTGATTAATGATGGGTGAAGAGTCGGATAAACATTTATAATAATGTTGGTTATGTGTCTATTCATATGATAATCTGATAAACCTTTATAATAAGGTTAGTATAAGTGGGTTAATATTTTTATTTTTTATGTTTAACAAAACTAGATGTAGATTTGAATGTATAATATTTAATCAAAGGGAGGATTGTTGGAGGAAATTATTGTTGAAATGATTAATAATGTATACATTTCAATTAGAACCATTTATTCTAATACTATCATGTTATGGTACGAAATGTATGGGCTATTGGTTAAGCTGTTTCTGAAAATGTAAGCAAAACGAATTAATTGTCTGTACCTTGCGGGAAGTTTAAGGGAGAGGGATGATATATCTTTTCTGACAGATAAGAATGGTCCTTGATATTTCGTTAGTGGAGGAGAAGATATCTTTTAGACAGATTGGAATGTCTGGTTTATGAGGGGAGTAGCAGACATCTCCAGACCTGAAAACACTGTGCCATTGTGTGGATCAGAGAGAGTGTGAGAAACTGATGATGTCATTTCATGTCCTCTCTTTAAAATGTAAGGTTCTTTGTATTTTGCTTCAGTACTCTCTTGAATTAAACGCTGTTACCTGACTTTTCAGACCGGGACTCTGTCCATTTCTTATAAAAATATTGGGTCTTACAATCCCTTTAGAATGCATTGACAGAGTAATAATTCTGATTGGGAAATAATACAGAGGAATTTAGAATTCCACTAACAGTCAAGCAAAGAGGCACTGAGTTTGAAGGTGGACCTTAAAATACATCTACAGGTACACCTTCAATTGACTCAAATTATGTCAATTAGCCTATCAGAAGCTTCTAAAGCCATGACATCATTTTCTGGAATTTTCCAAGTTGTTTAAAGTCAACTTAGTGTATGTAAACATCTGACCCACTGGAATTGTGATAAGTGAAATAATCTGTCTATAAACAATTGTTGGAAAAATGACTTGTGTCATGCACAAGTAGATGTCTTGTGAGTTGTGTCATGCACAAGTAGATGCCCTAACCAACTTGCCAAAACTATAGTTTGTTTGCAAGATATTTGAGGAGTGGTTGAAAAACAAGTTTTAATGACTCCAACCTAATTGTATGTTGACTTCCGACTTCAACTGTATGTTATAATGCTGTTCATTGACTACAGCTCAGCATTCAACACCATAGTACCCTCCAAGCTCATCATTAAGCTCGGAGCCTGGGTCTGAACCGCGCCCTGTGCATCTGGGGTTCAGACGGGCCGCCCCCAGGGGGTGAAGGTAGGAAACAACACCTCCACTTCGTTGATCCTCAACACAGGGGGCTCAGCCCCCTCCTGTAATCCCTGTTCACCCATGACTGCGTGGTCACGCATACCTCCAACTCAATCACCAAGTTGGCAGACGACACAACAGAAGTAGGCTTGATTTCCAACATTGCCGAGACAGCCTACAGGGAAGAGGTGAGGGTCCTGGGAGAGTGGTGCCAGGAAAATAAAATCTCACTCAACATCAACAAAACAAAGGAGCTGATCATGGACTTCAGAAAACAACAGAGGGCGCACCCACTTATAGACATCGACGGGACCGCAGTGGAGAAGGTGGAACGCTCCAAGTTCCTCGGCATACACATCACTGATGAACTGAAATGGTCCACGGACACAGACAGTTCCTCTTCAACCTCAGGAGGCTGAAGAAATTTGGCTTGGCCCCTAAAACCCTCACAAACTTCTATAGACGCACAATTGAGAGCATCCTGTAGGGCTGGATCACCGCCTGGTACGGCAACTGCATCGCCCGCAACTGCAGGCCTCTCCAGAGGGTGGTGCGGTCTGCCCAACACATCACCAGGGGCAAACTACCTGCTCTCCAGGACACCTACAGCACATGATGTCACAGGAAGGCCAAAAAGATCATCAAGGACATCAACCACCTGAGCCACGGCTTGTTCACCCCACTATAATCCAGAAGGCAAGGTCAGTACAGGTGCATCAAAGCTGGGACTGAGAGAATGAAAAACAGCTTCTATCTCAAGGTCATCAGACTGTTAAATAGCTATCACTAGCCAGTGCAACCCTGCACCTTAGAGGCTGCTGCCCTATATACGTAGACTTGGAATCACTGGCCACTTTAATAATGGAACACTAGTCACTTTAATAATGTTAAAATAATGTTTACATACTGCCTTAGTCATCTCATATGCGTATACTGTGTTCTATTTAACTGTATTTTATTCAATGCCACTACGACATTGCTCGATCTAATATTTATATATTTCTTAATTCCATTCTTTTACTTTTAGATTTGTGTGTATTGTTGTGAATTGTTAGATATTACTGCACTGCTGGAGCTAGGAACACAAGCATTTCGCTACACGCGCAATAACATCTGCTAAATATGTATATGTGACCAATAACATTTTATTTGATTCTATCCCCATTATGCAACACACTGAAATGCAGTGTCCAATGATAGCCACCGACATGACAAAGTGATCAGCTCAAATGTGCCAAAAATGTATACAGGGATATTTCTGTCATTGTGTTTCTTGGGTGGGCCAAACAGTGTGATTTTCAGGATGGAAAATGCATTCAGTGTAACGATGTGCGCTGAGAGTCAGGAAGCAAGTTCAGGGAGTGAGTATTTTAATAAATCAATAGACCATAATACAAAACAAGAAACTCGAACAGCACACAGACATGAAACAGAAACAATGACGCTTGTGGAAGGAACCAAAGGGAGTGACATATATAGGGAGGTAATCAGGGAAGTGATTGAGTCCATGTGAGTCTGATGACATGCAGGTGAGCGTAACAATGGCAACAGGTGTGTGCCATAATGAGCAGCCTGGTGACCTAGAGACCGGAGAGGGAGCACACGTGACATTCAGCGTAAACTTAAATGACTAAAACCAGATATAAACTATGTAGAAAAGATAATAAATCACCAGAATAAAAGCTAGACAGTCAAAGAGAATTGAAAATTCCAAAAACAATTAATTTCTAACTCACACATCCTTTGATCCCAATAGGTCTTCAAATGCTGCTGATAATACAGACTCAGTCAAATTCACTGTGTAAACAGTTGGAAGTATACAACCACTTCAACACTTCACTTTAGTGCAATTTAGAAAATATTTGTTATTTATTTAACATTTATTTAACTAGGCAAGTCAGTCTTATTTACAATGACGGCCTACCAAAAGGCAAAAGGCCTCCTGCGGAGACGGGGGCTGGGATTAAAAATAAAAACATATAGAAATATAGGACAAAACACACATCACGACAAGAGGCAACACAACAGTAAACAAAGAGAGATCTAAGACAATAACATAGCGAAGCAGCAACACATGACAACACAGCATGCTAGTATACCCTACATTATTCATCTCATATGTATACGTATATACTGTACTCTATATCATCTACTGCATCTTTATGTAATACATGTATCACTAGCCACTTTAACTATGCCACTTTGTTTACATACTCATCTCATATGTATATACTGTACTCAATACCATCTACTGTATCTTGCCTATGCCGCTCTGTACCATCACTCATTCATATACCTTTATGTACATATTCTTTATCCCCTTACACTTGTGTGTGAATAAGACAGTAGTTTTGGAATTGTTAGTTAGATTACTTGTTGGTTATTACTGCATTGTCGGAACTAGAAGCACAAGCATTTCTCTACACTCGCATTAACATCTGCTAACCATGTGTATGTGAGAAATAAATTTGATTTGATTTGATAACATAACATAACATGACAACAACACGGTACCAACACAACATGGTAGCAGCACAAAACAGGGTACAAACATTGTTGAGCACAGACAACAGCACAAAGGGCAAGAAGGTAGAGACAACAATACAACACGCAAAGCAGCCACAACTGTCAGTAAGTGTCCATGAATGAGTCTTTGAATGAAGAGATTGAGATAAAACTGTCCAGTTTGAGTGTTTGTTGCAGCTCGTTCCAGTAACTAGCTGCAGCGAACTGAAAAGAGGAGCGACTCAGGGATGTGTGTGCTTTGGGGACCTTTAACAGAATGTGACTGGCAGAATGGGTGTTGTATGTGGAGAATGAGAGCTGCAGTAGGTATCTCAGATAGGGGAGAGTGAGGCCTTAAGAGGGATTTATAAAGAAGCATCAACCAGTGGGTCTTGCGACGGGTATACAGAGATGACCAGTTTACAGAGGAGTATAGAGTGCAGTGATGTGTCCTATATGGAGCATTGGTGGCAAATCTGATGGCCAAATGATAAAGAACATAAAGCCGCTCGAGAGCACCCTTACCTGCTGATCTATAAGTTATGTCTCCATAATCTAGCATGGGTAGGATGGTCATCTGAATCAGGGCTAGTTTGGCAGCTGGGGGGAAAGAGGAGCAATTACGATAGAGGAAACCAAGTCTAGGTTACGTTAGCCTGCAACTGTGATATGTGCTGAGAGAAGGACAGTGTACCGTCTAGCCATA
Organism: Oncorhynchus tshawytscha; assembly: GCF_018296145.1. Classification (NCBI taxonomy): domain Eukaryota; kingdom Metazoa; phylum Chordata; class Actinopteri; order Salmoniformes; family Salmonidae; genus Oncorhynchus; species Oncorhynchus tshawytscha. Next base: position 41,120,569 of record NC_056444.1, read on the forward strand.
CTCACAAGTACTTGTATGAGGTGACTACCTCAAGCTCTAAACCCTCAGAGGTAGTAATCACACCTGTGGGGAGAGGGGAACTCTTCTTACCAAACCACATGAACTTTGTTAAGGAGGTGTTCAGAAGAAGGTTAAGAGTAAAGAAAGCCTGTTGGACACTAAGAAAACCTTGTTGTAGAGCATTTAACACAAAATCTGGGGAGGGGCCAGCTGAGTGTAAGACTATCATCTGCATATAAATAGATGAGAGAGCTTCCTACTGCCTGAGCTATGTTGTTGATGTCAATTGAGAAGAGCGTGGGGTCGAGCCTTGGGGTACTCCCTTGGTGACAGGCAGTGGCTGAGACAGCAGATTTTCTGACTGTGTACACTGCACTCTTTGAGAGAGGTAGCTAGCAAACCAGGCCAAAGACCCCTCAGAGACACCAATACTCCTTAGCCGGCCCACGAGAATGGAATGGTCTGCCGTATAAAAAGCTTTGGCCAAGTCAATAAAAATAGCAGCACAACATTGCTTAGAATCAAGGGCAATGGTGACATCATTGAGGACCTTTAAGGTTGCAGTGACACATCCATAACCTGAGCGGAAACCAGATTGCATACCAGAGAGAATACTATAGACAGAAATACAGTCAGTTGATTATTGACAAGTTTTTCCAACACTTTTGATAAATAGGGCAAAATAGAAATAGGCCTATAACAGAAATAGGCCTATAACAGTTAGGATCAGCTTGATCTCCCCCTTTAAATAAAGGATGAACCGTGGCTGCCTTCCAAGCAATGGGAACCTCCCCAGAAAGGAGAGACTGGTTGAAAAGGTTGGAGACAGGCTTGACAATGATAGGGGCAGCAACCTTAAAGAAGAAAGGGTCTAAACCATCTGACCCAGATGTTTTTTGGGGTCAAGGTTCAGGAGCTCCTTTAGCGCCACGGACTCAGTGACCGCCTGCAGGGAGAAACTTTGTAGCGGGACAGGGTAAAAAGAGGGAGAAGCATCGGGGATAGTCCCATTATAAGGGGTGGGAGATGAGGAAATGTTGGAAGGGCAAGGAGGCATGGCTGAGTCAAATAGGAATCCTGACTTAATGAAGTGGTGATTAAAGAGCTCAGCCATGTGCTTCTTGTCAGTAACAACCAAATCCAACATTAAGGGACATGGGCAGCTGTGAGGAGGAGTGTTTATTCTCCAGGTCTTTAACCTTTTTCCAGAACTTCTTGGGGTTAGACCCACAGAGAGAGAACTGCTCCTTAAAGTAATTCACTTTGGCCTGAACCTGCTTTTAATTCTCATTTTCTTTAACATATCAAAAAAGAAGCATCTTCGACTGAGGTGATCAAGCTGATTCTATACCATTTTACAGAGGCCAGTCCATGAAGGAGGGCTTGCTCATTAATGTTTTTTAGCAAGCGTCTATGACAAATCAGGACAGGTCGTTTCACTGAGCAGCCGTTACGAACACAGGCTGTAAAACAGTGATCACTAAGGTCATTACAGAAAACACCAGACTGATACCTATCAGGATTATTTGTGAGGACAACGTAGAGGAGAGTAGCTTTTTCTGGGTGTTTGGAGTCATAACTTGTGGGATTGGTAATAATCTGAGAAAGATTTAGGGAGTCCCATTGCTTTAGGATTTGGTCAGGTGGTTTAAGCATGTCCCAGTGTAGGTCACCTAGCAGGACAAATTCAGACTTAGTGCAAGGGACCAGGAGAGAGCTTAGGGCAGGTAGGGTTCAGGCCGGTGCTGATGGAGGACGATAGCACCCAGCAACAGTCAACAAAGATCTATTTGAAAGTGTTATGCTTAAAACCAGTAAATCAAATTGTTTGGGGACACACTGGGTGGAGACAACAGAACACTGAAGGTGATCTTTCTTAAAGACAATGGTTCAGACAGTTATTCATCTCCTAAAATGTGTATCTTGTAACAGTCCTGGACTGTTAAAGCAGATGAGCACAACGGCAAAACAGACTTCAATTTTCCAAATTAGAAAACACACTCACACATCTGAGTTTGCTTGTTGTGGGTGGGAATAATTTGATGATATCTTCGACTGCTCTAGCCAGAAAATCCCAAAAGCTCTGATAAAGGCCAACAGGACGATACGTAGGCTTAAATAAATTAAGTGATACTGGCAAGAGTCTGTAATCACAGTTCACAGAAAGCCTCCCCACAGCAAGCCCAACTGCTGTCCAATCATTTCGGTTTATAATGCTTTGTTTTCTCATCCACCCTTCACTGTACATTGTATTGTACATTGTGATTACATTTCCTACAGTACATGACATTTTAAGAACATGATCACAGGGGACATCTTGAGGAAACACCATTTGCGGGCCGTCTCTTTTGTGTGTACTGCTCAAAGAAATATTATTAGTTAAATAGTCATTTTATTTCAATGGGACTGGCTGCTCCTATAGTCTCATCTTAATCCCCCGGGCATTCAGCTCATTATATAACATTAATAAATAAAGCCGGACAACTGATACATACAGAGACCAGTGTCAAAAGCTACACAGACCGGAGCCAAGACGAGATGAACCAATGATATCCACAACAACCCTGACTTTCCCCTGACCCCTCGGTGCTTTGGTGGTTCTAGTTGGTCTGCATCTTAATTAATAGCCCTCTATTCCCTATATAGTGCAATACGTTTGACTAGAACCCTATGGGTTACCATATTAGCCCTGGTCAAAAGAAGTGCACTAAATAGTGAATAGGGGGCCATTTGGGACGAAGCCTGCTCTGTAACAATAAAAATGCACTATCTTGAGTTCATATGCATGACAAATCGAATCGAATCAAATGGAAGACATACTATGCATGTCATCATTTGTATGGGGTATGTTGAGCCATTGGCTCAACTTGCCCCTGGTCAAATGGCACAATTTACCCAACAGCAACCATTTTGACTATATTAGCCCACACAGCTATAAGGATGCACTTTATAGCTAGGGTTAGGACCTCTATTGTAGTGTATAGAGACCCCAACTGATGTACAGTCTTAAAACGATCTACTTTGGTTTAGATACAAGCATCATGAAACCAATACATTAATTCAACCTACTTTGCTTGCTTCACAGACTCCATGACATGATGATCTCTTCCTAAATATTTGGTCACGGTATTCATTTTGTCTATGTCCCTAGAAACAAGGGTGGCTCAACTAACCCTTTGGCACGGCATACCCCACCCGCCCCTACTGTCTTAAAGGGATAGTTCACCCAAATGACAAAATATGATATTGCTTTCCGTACTCTGTAAACAGTCTATGGAAAAGGCAAGACAGCAATGTTTTTTTTTACCTGGCCACTGTCTCCAAGTGCTAACCAATATGTCATTTTTTTTTATTTGGGTGAACTATCCCTTTAATGGTGTTCCTTGAATTAGACAGAGAGAGGAGGGTAATATGAAGAGGAGTCACAGGACTGTACATGCAGTTACTCCCTATCTAATGTATTGTTACAGCATGAAGACAAACAAGTCAAGTTAATAAGAATATTTAAACTTATATTAAAGGACACTCTTTCACACATCCAGCAATGATTAAAATGTAAAAAGGCGAAGGTGTGGGAGGTAACAGTTATAGGCCTAAATCATTCATGTCCTGTTTAGCGCTCTCAGATATGCATAAAGTCATGTGCGTGTCTACTACTATACACAGATGGATGTAAAGGCAGAGAGCTCAGTGTATAACAAATGTTGAAGTGTTATGAATGTAGAATTGGCTATGTTTTTTTATGGTGGATGGAGGGGAGATGCAACACCTCCAGAATCTCCAGTATAGTCAAATCTAGTAATCTATACTGTATTGAGTAGAGTATGTCATTTCACTGACATTATGTCAAGACAATGTATAATTATGATGATAAATAGGCATACTATATGCACAGATGAGTCTCTTTTGAACCATGTATCAAATGAATGGCCATAGAGTAATCATCTAATTTTGCTTGGGTTACAAATGATGTTGGAAGAATACCTCCCCAAACTGATTTTGATACGGGAGGCATTTGGCAAAGGCATAAAGCATTTTTTATCTTCCATGTATCCACATTTAACCGGTTTTCTGAAGGATTCCATGAGCAGATTGCAAAATACTGTAAGACAAAAATAAACAGCTAAACTATCCATTTTGTAGCCCATTCGGTATCGTTGATCTCCAGCATAATTTAGTATAAAGAGAATAAATAGACTTTTATAAAGGCATTACTGAATGTTTAGAAATCTAGCAGAAAAAGTCTACTTATTATGGAGCATGGTATGGAAACAAATGAGTCAACCTATAAAACCAGACAATCTCTATCTCTGTGGAATACTTTTTGACCAATCACTGCACTGCCACATGGGCAGTCTAGTGAAACTTTGTTTTCATTTCAAATCGTTCTACTTGTGATGTGCTAGATGCCTATCTTAAGATTGATATAAAAATAAATCCACTGGCGCTGATTTGCTTGATCCTTTCTCGCTTCAGCTTTCTGCTCCCCTGATTGCGAAGTGCTGTCCCCAGGTTTGGAAGACGGTCCATGTGCTCCGTCTCCACAAAGGTACAGTAATGACCCCTCCGACCTAAATAATTATCGCCATATCTTAATTGTCTTGCCAAGCAAAATCTTTTGAAACCTTAATCAACTGTCAGCTTAGATCCTTCATAGCTTAGTATGTATTCTAAGTGATCACCAGTCTGGTTTCAGGCTGGGTCATGGCACCATCTCTGCTGCAACCTTGGTGTTAAATGATGTGGTAAGGGTATGGATAGTCAGGTTTCAAGTCAGGTTTCAAGTCAGGTTTCCTTTATATTACATAAGATGTCCAACAAGGATCGATTTTTGGTCTATTTGCAAACAATGTTGGTCTATTTGCAAAAATAAAAAACATACACCTGTATGCAGATGACACTGTTGTGTTTGCTATTTCCTCACAGTTGACCAAGCTCTCTCAGAGCTTCAATCTGCCTTCATTGCTTTGCAGAAAGCCTTTGCTGAGCTGAAATTAGTACTTAATGCAGGTAAAACCATGTATATGTTATTCTTATTCTCCAAATCATGTAAAAATGTAGGCTGATAGAGCAATGTGCATATGTACTACTATACATAGATAGATGTAAAGGCATTTCATCTGCTCTGTTTAACCTACCCTTTGGAATGACTTCAATAGCAACAGTGAATCTAATGTAGTGCGTAATTTCATATTCATATTCACAAAGCTCTGACGAAGGCCTTGAGGAAGATATGTAAAGCTTGCAGTGCCTTGCAAAAAGTATTCACCCCCTTGGCATTTTTCCTATTTTGTTTTCTTACAACCTGGAATTAAAATAGATTTTTGGGGGGTTTGTATCATTTGATTGACACAACATGCCTACCACTTTGAAGGTGCAAAATATTTTTTATTGTAAAACAAACAAGAAATAAGAGAAAAAACAGAAAACTTGAGCATGCATAACTATTCACCCCCCCAAAGTCAATACTTTGTAGAGCCACCTTTTGCAGCAATTACAGCTGCAAGTCTCTTGGGTTATGTCTCTATAAGCTTGGCACGTCTCACCACTGGGATTTTTGCCCATTCTTCAAGGCAAAACTGCTCCAGCTCCTTCAAGTTGGATGGGTTCCGCTGGTGTACAGCAACCTTTAAGTCATACCACAGATTCTCAATTGGATTGAGTTCTGGGCTTTGACTAGGCCATTCCAAGACATTTAAATATTTTCCCTTTAACCACTCGAGTGTTGCTTTAGCAGTATACTTAGGGTCATTGTCCTGCTGGAAGGTGAACCTCCGTCCCAGTCTCAAATCTCTGGAAGACTGAAACAGGTTTCCCTCAATTTCCCTGTATTTAGCACCATCCATCATTTCTTCAATTCTGACCAGTTTCCCAGTCTTTGCCGATGAAAAACATCCCCACAGCATGATACTGCCGCCACCATGCTTCACTGTGAGGATGAGGTTCTCGGGGTGATGAGAGGTTTTGGGTTTGCGCCAGACATAGCATTTTCCTTGATGGCCAAAAAGCTCAGTTTTAGTCTCATCTGACCAGTGTACCTTCTTCCATATCTTTGGGGAGTCTCCCACATGCCTTTTGGCGATAACCAAACTAATTTGCTTATTTTTTTTTTTTAAGCAATGGCTTTTTTCTGGCCACTCTTCCATAAAGCCCAGCTCTATGGAGTGTATGGCTTAAAGTGGTCTCTTTGTTGCCTCTCTGATTAATGACCTCCTTGCCTGGTCTGTGAGTTTTGGTGGGGGGGCCCTCTCTTGGCAGGTTTGTGGTGGACTTGGTTTTTTACCAAATAGGGCTATCTTCTGAATACCACCCATATCTTGTGACAACACAACTAATTGGCTCAACCACATCAAGAAGGAAATAAATTCCACAAACTAACTTTTGTCAAAGCACACCTATTAATTTAAATGCATTCCAGGTGACTACCTCATGAAGCTGGTTGAGTGAATGCCAAGAGTGTGTAAAGCTGTCATCAAGACAAAGGCTGGCTATTTGAAGAAGCTCATATATAAAATATATAATATAACACTTTTTTGGTAACTGCATGATTCCATATGTGTTATTTTATAGTTTTGATTTCTTTGCTGTTATTCTACATTGTAGAAAATAGTACAAAATAAATAAAAACCTTTGAATGAGTAGGAGTGTCCAAACGTTTGACTGGTACTGTATATATTTCCCCCAAAATATTTGGGAGATTGGAAATGATGCAGACAATTACATTGATGGAAGTCACAATCTCTCTGCATTATTAAAGCTGATCTACCCCCTACAAAATAAACGCAAAATAAATAAATATACATTTGTGTGTCCCCCACTTCTAAAACCAAAGTTGTGCCCCTGGATGTCACCCTAAGGCCAATGGCGACTTTAAAACAATTACAGGGTTTAATGGCTGTGGTAGGATAAAACTCAGGATGGAAATACTCCACAATAGTAACATAATTTACAGATTGAAAAAAAGGAATTCAGTACAAAATACGAATATTTCAAAACATGCGGTTACGGCTCTTGTTGGCGGTAGGAAGAGTAGACCAAAGCGCAGCGTGGAAAGTGTTCATGATTCTTTACTCAAAAAACACTCAAACAAAATAATGAAAGTGCACAGTTCTGTCAGGCAAAGACACTAAACAAGATCCCACAAACTCAGTTGAAAAACAGGCTGCCTAAGTATGATTCCCAATCAGAGACAACGATAGACAGCTGCCTCTGATTGGGAACCACACTTGGCCAAAAACAAAGAAACAGAAGACATAGAATTTCCTACCTGAGTCACACCCTGACCTAACCAAACATAGAGAATAGTAGGGATCTCTAAGGTCAGGGCGTGACACATGCATCCTGTTTGCAGCAAGGCACTAAAGTAATACTGCAAAAAAAAATACAATTAACTTATTGTCCTAAATACAAAGTGTTATGTTTGGGGCAAATCCAGTACAACACATTACTAAGTCCAACTCTCCATATTTTGAAGCATATAGGTGGCTGATTCATGCTTGTAACCGTTAAGTACTGGGGAGTTTTTCAGCATAAAAAAATGTACAAAATTAACCTAAGCACAGGCAAAATCCTAGAGGAAAACCTGTTTCAGTCTGCTTTCCACCAGACACAGGAAGATGAATTCACCATTCAGCAGGACAATAACCTCCCTCCCAGGCAGCTGTAATCCCACAACCTCCCTCTTTGGTTAACCTCCCTACTCCCATCCCCAGGACTGGCCTGGGACACTCCTGCCCTTCGTGGCAGCCCCAACCCTGCAACAGGAGCCACACCAAGGTTTCCTGTGCACACCCAGAATGGGGCATTGGTTGACCAGTGACTTTGGCAAAGTCTCAGCTCACTCAAAAGATAGCTGCAGATGACCCTGTGCCTGGTAGCTCTTATGGGAATGAGCTAAAAACCCCTCTGACTTTAAATCTTGTAGGGGGCTTGGGCTAATGCACCTAAATGTGCGAAGGATGATAAACATTTTGGACACAATTGACATTTGGGTACAGGACTCGGTTTCTGACATCCTGGAAACATGGTTAAATGGTCCTATATCATTTATTTATCATATCACGGCTAAATGTGAAAAACCTTGTTAAGTTCTCGTTGATTGATTTATTTCTTACTAATAACCTCCATAAATATTTGTCTAGAGGAGTATTTGCATATGATCTCAGTGATCATTGTCCCATAGTATGTACGGTATTAGAGATATAAAACAGTACAATTACTAATGCTTGTTTAATTAAGAAGATACATTTTAAAAAGTTTTCTCCTCAAGGTTTTTGTTTTACATGACATGTTCTGCTCTGATTTACACACTATCTCCTGTATTCCTGACCCTGAGTTGGCTCTAGAACATTTCTCCTCCATATTTATTCCTCTGGCAGATAAATATTTCCCTTTTAAACATTTCAGTCAAAGATAGATCTAATCCTTTATTTTCTTCTGAGCTATCTGAACTCATTCAGATGAGAAATCAGGCCTGGGCCAAAGCAAGGAAAACTGACTCTGTAGTGGACTGGCAATCTTTCCGTCAATTGAGAAACAGATGTACTATCTCGATTAAGAAAGATAAATCAATATATTTTTTTAAGCTCTATCTCTGACTCTGCTGGTAATCCTTCAAAATAGTAAATGCACTGAATCATACATATTCCTCTTCTTCCCTGCCTAAGCAAGTTCTGTCTGACTCTGGCATCATAACGGAGAAGAATGAAATGTGATGCTTTTAATCATGATTGTATTTCGGCAGGCTTTTTATTTGAGAGAGACTGTGGTTTAATTGACCCTGGTCTGTCAATCGGCTGCTCTTCCCTCTGCCAGCCTCTAGCTGACTAGTCGTTTAACCCGTCAACTTCTAGTGAAACTTTGTTTTAATTTAAACAATTTACTATCTCTGATGTGCTGGATGCCTTGCTTAATATTTATGTTTAAAAACATTCCACTGGCGGTGATATGCTTGATCCATTTTTGCTGCAGCTCTCTACCCCCCTGATTGCTGAATCATTAACCCATATTTTTAACCTGACAATTATATCTGGTACGAAGGTTTGGAAGGCGGACCATGTACTCCCCCTTCACAAAGGTGGTGACCCTTGTAACCTAAATAATTACCCTTACCCTTCCCCAGATCTGTGCCTCGACACAATCCTGCCTCGGCGCTCTACGGACAATTCCTTTGACCTCATGGCTTGGTTTTTGCTCTGACATGCACTGTCAACTGGGTGACCTTATATAGACAGCTGTGTGCCTTTCCAATTATATCCAGTCAATTGTATTGTCCATCACAGGTGGACTCCAATCAAGTTTTTAAAACATCACAAGGATGATCAATGGAAAGGACCCTGAGCTCAATATCGCCTCTCATAGCAAAGTGTCTAAATACGTATGTAAATACCTTTTTTTAAATTTTCTTTTGAAAACATTTGCATACATTTCTAAAAAGCTATTTTCGCTTTGTCATTATGGGGTATTGTGTGTATATTGATGAGGATTTTTTTAAATTTAATAGATTTTATAATTAGGCTGTAATGTAAAAGGGTAGTGGTCTGTATACTTTCTGAATGCACTGTATGCCGATAATACTGTTGTGTATGCTATTGCCCCCATGGTTGACAAGGCTGTATCTGAACTACAGTCTGCCTTCATTGTATTAGAGAAAAATGTTATTGACCTGAAATTAGTATTGAATGCAGGTAAAACTAAGTGTACGTTGTTCTCTAGAGCGCATAAAAATAACTATATTGATCATGTCCCTGCTTACAAATATCTGACTATCTGGATAGATGAAAAGCTTTTCTACTAAAAACCTGTTGATGAGTTAGTAAAAAAGCTGAGAATAAAAATGGGCTTATTCTATAGAAATAGGTCTTGCCTCTCACTAAATAGTAGAAAGCAGATGATTCAGTCTACGTTCCTATCTGTCCTAGACTATGGGGACATCATCTATATGAACACAGCTGTCACTTCATTAAAGCCATTAAACATAGTTTTTCATAGCGCATTGTGCTTTGTTACCGGCACAATTTTAGAATTCTTTGCTGCATTCTCTACCAGATAGTTGTTTGGCCTTCTTTGATGTTCCGTAGGTTGATACATTGCTCTGGTTTAATTTATAAAGCCCATTTACAAAAAGACCCACTAACATCATTCCTTAACTTTGGACATACGAGTTACCACACCCGGGCTCAGGGATGGCTAATTCTGGATATTAATTTGGTCTCTACAGAGTTAGGTAACTCAGCTTTTAGTTTTCTTGCACCTTGTTTGTGGAACAATCTTCAAACTATTCTTAAATGTGATGTTCTGGTGCCTTTAAGGTAATTCAGAAGGCTGGTTGAGAACCTTATTACCGATGAATGTGTTTGTTTTTTATGACCATGTTTTTCTTTCTGCTTGCATTTGGTATTTATATTGATGTGTGTATTTTCTGTAATGTATGATGACTAGGGGGTGTTCTAGTCAATTATTTCTATGTTTGGGATTGAGTATGGTTCCCAATTAGAGGCAGCTGATTATTGTTGTTTCTAATTGGGGGATCATACTTAAGGTGTCCCTGTTCCCACCTGCTTTTGTGGGATATTGTTTTGTGTATGTGCTTGTAGCATCACGTTTCGTTGTTTTATTGTTTTGTGTATGTGCTTGTAGCACCACGTTTCGTTGTTTTATTGTTTTGTGTATGTGCTTGTAGCACCACGTTTCGTTGTTTTATTGTTTTGTGTATGTGCTTGTAGCATCACGTTTCGTTGTTTTATTGTTTTGTGTATGTGCTTGTAGCATCACGTTTCGTTGTTTTATTGTTTTGTGTATGTGCTTGTAGCACCACGTTTCGTTGTTTTATTGTTTTGTGTATGTGCTTGTAGCATCACGTTTCGTTGTTTTATTGTTTTGTGTATGTGCTTGTAGCATCACGTTTCGTTGTTTTATTGTTTTGTGTATGTGCTTGTAGCATCACGTTTCGTTGTTTTATTGTTTTGTGTATGTGCTTGTAGCATCACGTTTCGTTGTTTTATTGTTTTGTGTATGTGCTTGTAGCATCACGTTTCGTTGTTTTATTGTTTTGTGTATGTGCTTGTAGCATCACGTTTTGTTGTTTTATTGTTTTGTGTATGTGCTTGTAGCATCACGTTTCGTTGTTTTATTGTTTTGTTTGGAAGTTTCGCTTTATTAAAAGATGTGGAACTTTAATCACACTGCGCCTTGGTCCGTCCATTTTCACGAGCATGACAAAAATTTGCTGACGAAGGTGATTCTAAAATGTTTCGACTCAGGGGTGTGAATACTTATGGAAATTAGATATTTCTGTATTTTATTTTCAAGAAAATTTCAGAAAAATGTCTACAAAAACATTTTCACTTTGTCATTATGGGTTATTGTTTGTAGATGGGTGAGAAAAATATATATATAATCCATTTTGAATTCAGACTGTAACACAACAAAATGTGTAATACGTCATGGGGTAAGAATACATTCTGAAGGCACTGTATGTAATTTACTGTCGTAAATTATTACATTTTAAAGGCTAATAAGGTTGGTGGAACCGTTCATAAGAGGGTTCTAGAAAGAACACTCCAAAGATAAAAGCTTCATAGAGGGTTCTAGGAAGAACCTTTTGAAGGCTAAAAGGGCTATTGGTAGATCACTTCAAAGAGGGTTCTAGGTAGAACCATACAGGGCATTATTTGAAGAACCCTACACAGAGGGTACTAGGTAGAATCCTCTGCAAAGGGTTCTTCCTAGCACCAACAAAGGTTGCCCTTTGGGGACAAACCAAAGAACCCTGTATAGTTCTACTTAGCACCTTTCTTTCTAAGAGTGTATGGTTGTGTATAGTGGTGTGAATAATGTATATTGATGTGTATAGTGTGTATTGATGTGTATGCAGGGCTCATCTGTGAAAGAGACCTTGATCTCAGGATGACCGCCTGCTGAAAAGAATGAAAATAAATGGTGGGGGTGGGTCTTAGAAAGGTTCTGTTAACAACACTGTAAATCAAATAGACTTGGGAAGGTGAACATAAGCAGGGCTGGAGAGAAAGTGGCCACATTTTTTAAATCTGAGTGATGATGAGATGGTTGCCTATGGTTGTGTACCAAGATTGCACCGTATTCCCTATATATTTGCACTAATTTTGAACAGGACTCATAGGGCTCTGGTCATAAGTAGTGAACTATTGGGAATTGGGTCCTGTTAGAGACAGCCTATGCAGTCAGTTACCTGCTGGTGCCATCTCCTGCCAGAGTAGCTGGTGTCAATGCTTTTCTACTGAGACACACTCACACTGAGAAGACCACTTCACTTCACCCTGGCCACTGTCATTTAACAGCAGGGGGCCACAAATGAAGACCGACAAAGTGGTCCAAAGCACACCTGAGAGTGGGCTCAAAAAGGCCAGGGGTTCCAGGGGGGGCCAGGAGGGTGGGCTTCCCTGGGAGAGTGAGTAGTGGTCTCGTCCTTGAGGAAGGGTCTGTCCATGAACGACAGGGCTGGAGTCATCTCAACGAACTAGAGCCAATCTCAAGGGCAAGACTGTCACATCCACATGTCTTTCTGGAACGTATATCGAATCAAATGTGGCAGAGTGTTCATTTAGACTCAATTACACACATTTAAAAAGACGCAGCTGCTGAAAATGAATCCAAAGCTAAAAGAGGTCCAGAGAGCATCAGTATATGAGCAGCAGGAAGGGAAGCAGTGGAGCATGCTAAAAGACCAGAGAGCGCTTATGGAGCTATAATGTAAGGATAGCTTTTGATTGTGAATAGGAAGACAGCCAGTGCTCGACCGAAAAAGAATGGAAAGAAAGGAAGATCAAAGAGAAAGTAGAATTGATCATAGATGCAGACTGAAAAACACAGTCCTCCTGGGGAGAAACTGACAGGTGTCCAAGACATGGTGGTTTTATCTATAGAATCTACAATTCAGGCATAGCTACCTGGAGGGAGAGGACATTTTGGTTTCCATTTTGGAATGCAGAACACTCAATTATTCTCAAAAATACTTTTGTTCATGGCTATAATAAAGTATTTCAGCTGTCTAAAACCTGCAATCACCTACTCTTGTTTCTGTCTCAACATATCTTATTTTCACCCACTGAAAAGTCTCAAGGACAAGAAGAGGGTGTGTGTGTGTGTGTGTGTGTGTGTGTGTATGTGTGTGAGTGTGAGTGTGTGTGTATATGTAAGAGAGAGAGAGAGAGAGAGAGAGAGAGAGAGAGAGAAAGAGAGAGAGAGAAAGAGAGAGAGAGAGAAAGAGAGAGAGACATAAAGAGACAGAAAGAGACAGAAAGAGACAGAAAGAGACAGAAAGCAAGAGAGAATGATAGGGAGTTTGTGAGTACTTCATGTAGCCTACACCCCCATTATCATAATAACCATGTAGGCAGATCAGGCTCTCCAAAATGCACATTAAAGAAGTAGCCTCAAAGGCAACACTTCATAACAAGAGGAGAAGACCTTGGCAACTGAATAATCCCAAACAATCAGTATGCCAGTGGAGACAGAGAGACTCTTCCCTCAATATAAAACCCTGTCAGTAAATGAGTGACTGGCTCAGATTGGCACCAACTGATTTTTCCCTAAATTGAATGAATCTTTAAGCCTCTCACTGGCTCAATCAATTCTGAGACATTCTTGGTGTGGTGATATCTCATTCTGCATGTTGATATTGCCAGTAGTGAGTGAGAGACTGCAAAGAGAGACTCTGACTGTTTGACTTCCCTGTCTATCCCTAAGCCCTATTCAGTAATGACAACCCCTGACTAATCAGGCCCTGGGAAGCCGCATACAACACAGATGAGCCCTCTTCATCACAGACCACGTCAGATTAAGGCTGAGATAATGTATAGTCTCCCCCTCTCTCGTTGCCTCATCTATGGATCCTGGTCAAAGTAGTGCAATATACAGTATAGGGAATAGGGTGCCATTTGGAATGCAGGCAGGGCCTTAGGAATGATTCTGGTGAATGGCTTGGTTACCATAGCAATGTGCATTACTGTGTACTGTTTCAATATTATTACTTTTATTTTCATTATTTCACCTTTATTTAACCAGGTAGGCTAGTTGAGAACAAGTTCTCATTTACAACTGCGACCTGGCCAAGATAAAGCAAAGTAGTTCGACACATGTGAAAACGCAGAGTTAAGCATGGAATGAACAAACATACAGTCAATAATACGGTAGAAAAAGTCTATATACAGTGTGTGCAAATAAGGTAGGATAAGGGAGGTAAGGCAATAAACAGGCCATGGTGGTGAAGTAATTACAACATAGCAATTGAACACTGGAATGGTAGATGTGCAGAAGATGAATGTGCAAGTAGAGATACTGGGGTGCAAAGGAGCAAGATAAATAAATAAATAAATACAGTATGGAGATGAGGGAGTTGGATGGGCTATTTACAGATGGTCTACAGATGCAGTGATCTGTGAGCTGCTCTGACAGCTGGTGCTTAAAGCTAGTGAGGGAGATATGAGTCTCCAGCTTCAGTGATTTTTGCAGTTTGTTCTAGTCATTGGCAGCAGAGAACTGGAATGAAAGGTGGCCAAAGGATGAATTGGCTTTGGGGGTGACCAGGGAGATATACCTGCTGGAGCGCATGCTACGGGTGGGTGCTGTTATGGTGACCAATGAGCTGAGATAACGCGGGGCTTTACCTAGCAGAGACTTGGAGTCAGTGGGTTTGGCGACGAGTATGAAGCGATGGCCAGCCAACGAGAGCGTACAGGTCACAGTGCTGGGTAATATATGGGGCTTTGGTGACAAAACGGATGGCACTGTGATAGACTGCATCCAATTTGTTGAGTAGAGTGTTGGAGGCTATTTTGTAAATGACATCGAAGTCGAGGATCGGTAGGATGGTCAGTTTTACGAGGGTATGTTTGGCAGCATGAGTGAAGGATGCTTTGTTGCGAAATAGGAAGCCGATTGTAGATTTAATTTTGAATTGGAGATGCTTAATGTGAGTCTGGAAGGAGAGTTGTTTACAGTCTAACCAGACACCTAGGTGTTTGTAGTTGTCCACATATTCTAAGTCAGAACCGTCAACATACAGTAGGTAAGCAGAAACATTTGAGTCACCGCGAGGAGTCATACGGAAAAGGTGCATCATTCAAATCTTGAGGGCTTGAGGAAAGAGTGTTTCTTCTTCACTTGCAAAGGTTTCACTCAGGGAAGTATTCCATTGCATCTGAAGTACAACATTACCCCTCCCTCTTTGCCATTGACCTCTTTGTGTGTGCTGTCTATTTAAAAGCAGACAAAGTGTGAATGTTTCCTGGGATTGAGAGGGAAGGTGGAGGGGTGTGAGGCTACAAAATAATACCCTGTTGCATTACTAATGTGTTTTAAAATCAATACCAGCTCTCCTTTCTTAGGTTTATATGAATTATATCTCAGTAAACAGGAGAGCGCACCTGCAGATTGCCAAGTGATGTCTTGTCATATATGGCAAGTGTAACAGAAACACAGGCTATTAATGGCATCCACGTTGCCATCCTATCCAAACAGCTACACCATAGGCCTGTGCTGTTACCATGACAGCAAGGAAACAGACTTTGAGCAAGCTATACTGTAAGACCTTGTCCAACTGTAAAAGTGTGAGAAGAAACAGATACCAGTCAGTTACAGTAGGTATCTACTGTGGGTGATAGGGGATGGAGGATGGGGCAGCATGTTACTATGGATCAGTCGTCAGAGGAACCCACCATAAGCACCTCACCTTGGAAGTCCACCTCAGTATATATTCTTAGAAAAGAAGGTGCCACCTAGAACCATACAGGGTTCTTAAATTGTCCCCAAAGGAGAACCTTCTGAAAATAATTATTTTTAGTTTCAAGTGGAACCCTTTCACTCATACAAGGTTCTACGTGGAACCCTGATCAAATACAGAAGCTCCAGTGATATCTCATCAGAGCTTGTCCAGACCGGTGCTTCTCCAGATGAGACGGTGTGAATGGATTGTGTGAAGGTCAAGACTGATGACAATATCTCGAGGCTTTAAAGTATCGCTCTACTCTACAGACATTTTTATTGAGCCTACTGGGCATTGTATTTCATTTTTTGGTTGTTCACACCATGTTGTGAAACAACAAGAAACTGAGCTATATATAAAAGCCAAGTGGGTCATGCTAAAAACACCCAGAGGCTTTTACAGGGACCTCAACGGTGCCACAAAAATCTCAGAAAGAACAAAGTCCTGGTCATTGTGAAAATATATTATGTTGTTTATACTTTGTCTAGATAGAGAATTGACTATATCTGTCACAGCTTGTCACAGCTCTACAGGAGGAAATCTACAGTACAAGTACAACGGCAGTTTCTCTCACCCTGCCAACACACTCAAACTGTATGTCTGTTTCCCCAGGCATGATCCGTTTGTTTCCCCAGGCATAACTCCTCCCCAAAAGTAACGGCTCATCCTGCCATGCCAGGCAAATGCAATCAACTGGGAGCAGTGGTGGCATCCTGACAGTGGGCATTACTCTTACTTTGTCGAAATGGGACAGCCAAAAGATCCATCCTCCCTCCTGCCTCAAGACATCGGTCCACCTTGAATGCCTCAAACAAGGATGATGTTGCCATGCTAATTGCCTCTGTAAGGACAGTCAAGATCACAGATCTGTCTGTTTTTTCTCCCTCAAAGTTAGAGGATTTATGAGGACATGATTGAGTTTTCATCGGCCGGGAAGGAGCTGATTAGTTCTGATTAAAAGTTGGGAGAAAAAATGGTCCTGTGAGACCTTGACACTTCAGTGGGAATGCATAATTTGTGGACCAAATTCAAGTCAAATTGCCTTTTGTTTCAGGGATATTACATCTCACTCTCTCCCAAGTCAGAATTACAAGGGCATGTAATAATATTTTGGAGATGATATTTCCGCTCCCATTTCAAGCCCACCAAATGGATTCATTCTTCATTTCACTTGATTACCTGACAGAATCAATCTTCATTGTTTTCCAAAGTTGCCAAACATCAATAAACTACAGTATATAGGGGACAGTAGATAAAGATATAACAAAAATATGGATGTTCACCATCAATTGGGAGTCTTTACATTCAGATTGCATCCCAAATGGCCTCCTCTTCCCTGTATAGTGCACTACTTTTGACCAGGACCCATAGGGTGCAATACTTTTGAGCTCATAGAGTGAACTACTAACAGGGCCAATAGAGGACTACTAGTGCATGTAGGGAATAGGGTGCCATTTGGGACCTGAGTTCAGTCTTTATGAATTATTCACCTGAAAGTCTCCATTGATCCAAAGCCAATATTCCTACAGAGCACCTCCATCGACCAGCCAAGAGCCCAAACTCACACTCTCCAGGATGTTTTCGGGGTCTGCATGGAGGAGGATGTGGAGCCTCGGCCCTTGAGGATGAGAGTGTTATGTCTATCCTCCAGTGGTGGCCCCTTGATTTGAGACAGGATGTCCCTAGGGACCTGACCGCCGGCGTTACAGATCTCTACAGCGCTGATAGACCGGGACAGTGGCAAAATGGTCAATAAATTATCCTTTAAATCTCCTGCATTGTGGTTCTTCAGGCAACTCAGTTGCTACAGTTGCAGCCAATTATTCTGATCCACACAGTTGCAGAACTACACAACCCCATTTACAGCTATTTATTGTAAAAACAACCACCAAGGGTGAGCAACCTCCGCTCATTTAGAGTTGTCTGTGGTGCTATCCACGGCGATGGTAGGGGCTGCTACAGCAGTTAAGAGCATTGGGTCAGTAACCGAAAGGTTTCTTGTTTAACTTCCCAAGCCGACTAGGTGAAAAATCTGTTGATGTGCCCTTCATCTTAATTTCTCTGTAAGGATGAAATTGTAAATCACCCTAGATAAGAGTGTCTGCTAAATTACTAAAATGTGGTGCTGAATCAGTCTCCAATCTTCATTCGTTAGCGCTAATCGTGGGTCCTGAATTCAGGGTCCTGAATTGCTTATGTGTGCGTCAGTATAAGGGCACACTTCAGGTTTGATTGATTTTACTTGCCTAATTTTATTTGATTGATTTTATTTGTTTAAAAAAAACACATATACACACAGTACATACAAAAATGTGATAGGGATAACACAAAAAAAAGTTGAAGTGATAGTTATAAGATGGAGAGTGATGAAGTCTGTAGACAGATAGGAGTTGATTGGTTCAGACAGGCAGCATGGCGTGGACAAAGGGAGGGAGCATCGATGGTGCAGGGCAGAGAGAAAAAAGTAACATCTAGACAGTTCAGGAGCTCTTCAGCAGGGCCAAAGCCATCAGCATGGGAGTTCACACGGACAACCTGGGTACAGAAGAAAACAATATTTCTGCATCACATCCAGTCAACACAGAGTGAATCTGTCAAGAGTCATTTATTATCAGGCCCAGTAGTTTATATTGCTCAAGTTCGCCTACTGGATCTATAAATGCATTCATCTGTGCTCCCCATGGGGGCAGTCAGATCATATTCTGAGCTCAATGGAGCTTAAACAGATGGACAAAGTCCTTCGTTTCCTTCGTATTTCCCTCAGAATCAGAGCTGTTTCTGACTCTTGTGCCTTTGCACTGTGGTATTTCCCCCTTTAACACAATGATTGAGCCGGTAATGCCTCCAGCTCATTCATCAGCCCTTTTATTCGCCATTAAGAGGGCTGTGTAGCATGTCTGTGGCGGTAGAGGAGTAAAGAGTCATAGAGACAGACAGGTTCAGAGGCTAATGGTGGCGACGCTAGCAGCTAGCAGACACAAGCTGGATATTAATGGTGGCGGCGCTAGCAGCTAGCAGACACAGGCTGGATATTAATGGTAGCGGCGCTAGCAGCTAGCAGACACAGGCTGATCAGCGGGGCAGGCAGGCCACTAATGAGGGCTATATCCCTCCCCTCGATCTGACAGCAAAAGCTCTGGGTGATATTTAAAAAGCCCTTCTCAAAAACACCTCTGGTAATTAACAGACCATTATCAATCTATCCAACCCACTTAAAAAAACATATAACTTCTCAGGACTAGCGCCCTTTTTTCTCCATTTCAGCCTGAATGACGTGCCCAAAGTAAACTTCCTGTAGCTCAGGCCCTGAAGACAGGATATGCATATAATTGGTACCATTGGAAAGAAAACACTTTGAAGTTTGTAGAAATATTAACATAATGAAGGAGAATATAACACAATAGATATTGGTAGGAGAAAATCCAAAGAAAAACCAACCAGAATAATTTTTTTGAGAGACCATCCTCTTAAAACGGAATGTAAAACGGAAAGTAAACGGTCATATTGAAAATTAGCTCCCTGGCTACAATTCCTATGGCTTCCACAGGGTGTCAGCAGTCTATGTTCAAGGTTTCAGACTTGTAACGTCAAAAACGAATAAGAAATGTCAGTTTTAGTACAGGGACACTGTCTTCGAAATTCGTGTTTGTGTGCGCCATAAAGACAGGAAGCACCTGCTAAAATGGCTTTCCTATTGAACATACTTCTTTACATAAGAAATATTATAGTTTCATTACATTTTAAGGTATCTGAGGAGTGAATAGAAATGTATTTTGACTTGTTGAAAAAAGGTTTAGGGGTAGATTTTTGGATTCCTTTCTCTGCATGTTTAACGAAAGGATTACTCCAAATCAATGGCGCCAACTAAACTGACTTTTTGGGAAATAAAGAAGGATTTTATCTAACAAAACGACACTACATGTTATAGCTGGGACCCTTTGGATGACAAATCAGAGGAAGATTTTCAAAAAGTAAGTGAATATTTAATTGTTATTTGTGAATGTATGAAACCTGTGCCAGTGGAAAAATATTTTGATGTGGGCCGCCGTCCTCAAACAATTGCGTGGCATGTTTTTGCTGTAATAGCTACTCTAAATCGGACAGTGCAGTTAGATTAACAAGAATTTAGGTTTTCAGCCGATATCTCTCATGTTCATCCATAATTTTTATGATTATTTATTTGAATTGCGCTCCCTCCAGTTTCACTGGAAGTTGTCCCGCTGGCACTTAACACAGCAAAGAAAGAGGGCTCAGTTACGAGAGCATTGTGCTTGCAATGCCAGGGTTGTGGGTTCAATTCCCACTGGGGAGCAGTATGAAAAAATATGAAAATGTATGCATTCACTACTGTAAGTTGGTCTGGATAAGAGCATCTGCTGAATTATTTAAATGTACCCACCATTGTGAGGGTAACAGACACATTTGTGTTAAGTCTAATGCTTTAAAGAAAATACTTGCCCAGAGCTAAAATAATCACAGACAATCAGCACTAATGTGTAAACATATACTGAACAAAACTGTTTGACATATGAACTAACAGGTTCTAGAGCAAACAACGCAATTGTCACAACACATAGGTTGTACTATGGCTTTTTTTTCCTGGCTTGGCATCCCCAGTGATTTGACCCTTGCTCCGCTACTGCACACAGGTCGAGTGGCCAGTCTCTTCAAAAAGACCTTATCAGGCATGTCATAGACACTCATTAAAAACCATCTCACATGCGTCGACAAAGGTTAATAAGTGCAATTGTTTTCTAATTGACTTTTATAGACCCTTTCAAGATTATCACTTAATTATGTAGCCCTTTCCTGCAGTCAATGACCAAAAGCGCCCTCTTTGGCCTCATGGGTGGAATGTTATTAATATTTTTCATAATTAATAAAGATTTTTTAACACGAAAATCCAGTGTTTCTATGTCAAACAGTTCTGATATATTTCAGTCTTTTGTCATGTATATCAAGTCCAATATTGGGATACAAACTCAACATGTAATACATTTCAACTCCATATTTGACATGGTACAGGTGTCTTCTTTTTTAACTTCTTATGGCTGCAGGGGGCAGTATTGAGTAGCTTGGATGAAAGGTGCCCAGAGGTGCCCAGAGTAAACGGCCTGCTCCTCAGTCACAGTTGTAATATATGCATATTATTAGTAGTATTGGATAGAAAACACTCTATATGTATAACAGAACTCATATGGCAGGCAAAAACCTGAGAAGAAATCCAAACAGGAAGTGGGAAATCTGAGGTTGGTCGATTTTCAACCCAGCCCCTATTGAATACACAGTGAGATATTGGTTATGTTGCACTTCCTAAGGCTTCCACTAGATGTCAACCGTCTTTAGAAACTTGTTTGAGGATTCCTACTGTGAGGTGGGGTCTCAGAAGGGCTGTTTGAGCCAGGTGTCTGGCAGATTGCCACAGGCTCTGAGGTGTTCCATTGCTTTTCTACAGATATAGGAATTCTCCGGTTGGAACATTATTGACGTGTTATGTTAAAAACATCCTAAAGATTGATTCCATACATTGTTTGACATGTTTCTACGGACAGTAACGGAACTTTTTGACATTTCGTCTGCAACTAGGGAACGCGCTTCATGACTTTGGATTTGTTTACCAAATGTGCTAACAAAAGTAGCTCTTTGGACATAAATGATGGACATTATCGAACTAAATCAAACATTTAATGTGGAACTGAGATTCCTGGGAGTGCATTCTGATGAAGATCATCAAAGGTAAGTGAATATTTATAATACTATTGTCACGTTCTGACCTTAGTTCCTTTGTTATGTCTTTGTTTTAGTATGGTCAGGAGTTGGGGTGGGTAGTCTATGTTCTTTTTTCTATGTTGTGTTTATGTGTTTGGCATGGTATGGTTCTCAATCGGAGGCAGGTGTTGTTCGTTGTCTCTAATTGAGAATCATACTTAGGTAGCCTTTTCCCACCGGTGTTTGGTGGGTGATTATTTTCTGTTTTAGTGTTACAGGACTGTTTCAGTTTTCGTTTATTTTTCACGTCGTTTATTTACCACGCTGCACATTGGTCAGACATTTCATAGGACGAAGAATTCCGTTACAGAATCACCCACCAACCAAGGACCAAGCAGCATGGTATCGGGCAGCAGCAATCTCTGGACTCATGGACATGGGAGGAGATTTTGGACGGATAAGGACCCTGGGCACAGGCAGGCAGAGCTGGAGGCAGCGAAAGCTGAGCGGCGGCGATATGAGGAGGCAGCATGGCAGCGCGACAGGCACGACAGGCAGCCCCCAAAAACTTTTGGGGGGGGGCACATGGGGAGTGTGGCAGAGTCAGGTTGGAGTCCTGAGCCCACTCCTCGTGCTTACCGAAATAAGCGCAGTACTAGTCAGGCACCATGTTACGCGGTCAAGCGCATGGTGTCGCCAGTACGCGCTCACAGCCCGGTGTGCTATAAGCCAGCCCCCTGCAAGTGCCAAGCGAGAGTGGGCATCCAGCCAGGGCGTGTTGTGCCAGCCCAGCGTGTTTGGTCTCCAGTACGCCGTTTCGGCCCAGGGTATCCTGCGCCGGTGCTGCGTGCTGTGTCTCCAGGGCGCTGGGAGAGTGCAGGGCGTCCTATGCCTGCGCTCCGCCCGTGCCGGGCGAATGTGGGTATTGAGCCTAAGGGAGAGGTGCGAGTGGTATGCACCAGATCTCCAGTGCTTACCCACAGCCTGGTTCAACCTGTGCCTGCACTCTGGAGGGTCCGGGCTGAAGGGGTCACATTCTGACCTTAGTTCCTTTGTTATATCTTTGTTTTAGTATGGTCAGGCCGTGAGTTGGGGTGGGTAGTCTATGTTCTTTTTTCTATGTTGAGTTTATGTGTTTGGCCTGGTATGGTTCTCAATCAGAGGCAGGTGTCGTTTGATGTCTCTGATTGAGAATCATACTTAGGTAGCCTTTTTCCACCTGTGTTTGGTGGGTGATTATTTTCTGTTTTAGTGTTTTACGCACCTTGCAGTACTGTTTCGGTTTTCGTTTATTTTTCACGTTGTTAGTTTGTATTTGAGTGTTCAGTAAAACAAATTATCAGGAACACATACCACGCTGCACATTGGTCCGACATGTCATACTCCTCGTCAGAGGAGGACAAAGAATTCCGTTACAGCTATTTCTGACGTCTGTTGACTACCCAATATGGCGGATATCTTTTTGGCTGCTTTGTTGTCTGAAAGCTGTACTCAGATTATTGCATGGTTTGCTTTTTCCATAAAGTTTAAAAAAAATCTGACACAGTGGTTGCATTAAGGAGAATCTATATTACCATGTCTAACAATTGTATTTTCATCGACATTTATAATATAATTTCTGTAAAATGATATGGCTCTCTGCAGTATCACCGGATGTTTTTGGAACTAGTGAACATAACGTGCCAATGTATACTGAGATTTTTTGATATAAATATGCACTTTATCGAGAAAAAAAACATATATGTATTGTGTAACATGAGTGTCATCTGATGAAGATCATCAAAGGTTAGTGATTCATTTTATCTCTATTTGTGCTTTTTGTGACTCCTCTCTTTGGCTGGAAAAATGGCTGAATTTTTCTGTGACTTGGCGGTGACCTAACATAATCGTTTGTGGTGTTTCGCTGGAAAGCCTATTTGAAATGGGACACTTTGGTGGGATTAACAGCAAGATTACCTTTAAAATGGTATAAAACATGTATGTTTGAGGAATTTTAATTATGAGATTTCTGTTGTTTGACTTTGGCACTTTGCACTTTCACTGGCTGTTGTCATATCAATCCCATTGATCCTCGTGCTCGTCCTCGTGCTCCTAGACCTTAGTGCTGCTTTTGATACCATCGATCACCACATTCTTTTGGAGAGATTGGAAACCCAAATTGGTCTACACGGACAAGTTCTGGCCTGGTTTAGATCTTATCTGTCGGAAAGATATCAGTTTGTCTCTGTGAATGGTTTGTCCTCTGACAAATCAACTGTAAATTTTGGTGTTCCTCAAGGTTCCGTTTTAGGACCACTATTGTTTTCACTATATATTTTACCTCTTGGGGATATTATTCGAAAACATAATGTTAACTTTCACTGCTATGCGGATGACACACAGCTGTACATTTCAATGAAACATGGTGAAGGCCCAAAATTGCCCTTGCTAGAAGCATGTGTTTCAGACATAAGGAAGTGGATGGCTGCAAACTTTCTACTTTTAAACTCGGACAAAACAGAGATGCTTGTTCTAGGTCCCAAGAAACAAAGAGATCTTCTGTTGAATCTGACAATTAATCTTAATGGTTGTACAGTCGTCTCAAATAAAACTGTGAAGGACCTCGGCATTACTCTGGACCCTGATCTCTCTTTTGAAGAACATATCAAGACCATTTCAAGGACAGCTTTTTTCCATCTACGTAACATTGCAAAAATCAGAAACTTTCTGTCCAAAAATGATGCAGAAAAATTAATCCTTGCTTTTGTCACTTCTAGGTTAGACTACTGCAATGCTCTACTTTCCGGCTACCCGGATAAAGCACTAAATAAACTTCAGTTGGTGGTAAATACGGCTGCTAGAATCCTGACTAGAACCAAAAAATTTGATCATATTACTCCAGTGCTAGCCTCTCTACACTGGCTTCCTGTCAAAGCAAGGGCTGATTTCAAGGTTTTACTGCTAACCTACAAAGCATTACATGGGCTTGCTCCTACCTATCTCTCTGATTTGGTCCTGCCGTACATACCTACACGTACGGTACGGTCACAAGACGCAGGCCTCCTAATTGTCCCTAGAATTTCTAAGCAAACAGCTGGAGGCAGGGCTTTCTCCTATAGAGCTCCATTTTTATGGAACGGTCTGCCTACCCATGTCAGAGACGCAAACTCGGTCTCAACCTTTAAGTCTTTACTGAAGACTCATCTCTCCAGTGGGTCATATGATTGAGTGTAGTCTGGCCCAGGAGTGGGAAGGTGAACGGAAAGGCTCTGGAGCAACGAACCGCCCTTGCTGTCTCTGCCTGGCCGGTTCCCCTCTTTCCACTGGGATTCTCTGCCTCTAACCCTATTACAGGGGCTGAGTCACTGGCTTACTGGGGCTCTCTCATGCCATCCCTGGAAGGGGTGCGTCACCTGAGTGGGTTGATTCACTGATGTGGTCATCCTGTCTGGGTTGGCGCCCCCCTTGGGTTGTGCCATGGCGGAGATCTTTGTGGGCTATACTCGGCCCTGTCTCAGGATGGTAAGTTGGTGGTTGAAGATATCCCTCTAGTGGTGTGGGGGCTGTGCTTTGGCAAAGTGGGTGGGGTTATATCCTTCCTGTTTGGCCCTGTCCGGGGGTGTCCTCGGATGGGTCCACAGTGTCTCCTGACCCCTCCTGTCTCAGCCTCCAGTATTTATGCTGCAGTAGTTTATGTGTCGGGGGGCTAGGGTCAGTTTGTTATATCTGGAGTACTTCTCCTGTCCTATTCGCTGTCCTGTGTGAATCTAAGTGTGCGTTCTCTAATTCTCTCCTTCTCTCTCTCGGAGGACCTGAGCCCTAGGACCATGCCCCAGGATTACCTGACATGATGACTCCTTGCTGTCCCCAGTCCACCTGGCCGTGCTGCTGCTCCAGTTTCAACTGTTCTGCCTTCTTATTATTCGAACATGCTGATCATTTATGAACATTTGAACATCTTGGCCATGTTCTGTTATAATCTCCACCCGGCACAGCCAGAAGAGGACTGGCCACCCCACATATGCTCTCTCTAATTCTCTCTTTTTTTTCTCTCTCGGAGGACCTGAGCCCTAGGACCATGCCCCAGGACTACCTGACATGATGACTCCTTGCTGTCCCCAGTCCATCTGACTGTGCTGCTGCTCCAGTTTCAACTGTTCTGCCTTATTATTATACGACCATGCTGGTCATTTATGAACATTTGAACATCTTGGCCATGTTCTGTTATAATCTCCACCCGGCACAGCCAGAAGAGGACTGGCCACCCCACATAGCCTGGTTCCTCTCTAGGTTTCTTCCTAGGTTTTGGCCTTTCTAGGGAGTTTTTCCTAGCCACTGTGCTTCTACACCTGCATTGCTTGCTGTTTGGGGTTTTTAGGCTGGGTTTCTGTACAGCACTTTGAGATATCAGCTGATGTACGAAGGGCTATATAAATACATTTGATTTGATTTGATTTGATTTGATTAACGGATTGCAGCCCTACGAAGTTTTTAAGGCCATAGCCATGTGTGTGAGGTGTTTTTTTGTTTCAAAGTAGATTTGTTTAAGACTATCAAGAATCACTCTGTGTGACCCTGAATTATCCCACTGCAGTAAAAGGCTAATCACCTCTGAGTGGCATCTTGGAGTACAATCTGACAACGTGTGTTGAGTTTTCAGGCTACACCCCCTGTCAATACGCCATTAGCTGATTTCAACATTCACATTGATTCAACAAAATGTTCCTCTGTTACTGACTTCCTGAACATGCTTGACTGTCTCAACCTGGTATGGCATCTCAATGTCCCACACACAATCGTGCGAATACAGTAGACCTCATCACTACTGGAGAAGTGCCTGCCTCAAACCTAAATATACATGAGCTACGTGTATCTGACCATAGGCCTGTGATAATGTCTGTGATTACTCGTGCCCTTAATCTCCACCCCAAGCACACTATTCAATTCAGAAACATCTAGTCCCTTGACACATCCCTCTTCCAGGAGTCTGTTGCCCTGCCCTACAAGCTCACTGCCTTGAGTACAACACTGACGAGATGGTCAACCTGAATAATACCACTCTAAGCAACACCTTAAACAGTTTTGCCACTGAAATAACTTGTCAAGTATCCTTCCAACGGTCCTCCTCATGGTTCACAGAGGAACTGTGCAGCATGAAGACCCATGGATGCAGTTTAGAGCATCTGAGGAGAACTACTGGCCTACCTGTCCACCTACTGGTCTATAAAGACCACCAGGCTTGCTATTTCAAAGCACTAAAAGCAGTCCGCAACACTTTCTAATATGCCATGATAGACAACGACCGAGGAAATCCCAGGACCATGGTGGGACAACCACATATCACAGGATTAGTACACGTTTCCTCAATAAAGTAGTTATCAACAAAGTCAGAGCTAGAAACGGGGGAGGGGGAGACAAGTGCAAGTGTTATAAAACATTTTTTGGGGGGGAATATTTAAGATACTCTTTGAAGAGGTAGAGTTTCAGGTGCTTCCTCCAACCTCAACCCCACTCTGGCTCCTACCCCACCACCCATATCAGCCCCCATCTCAAAGTGACTTTGCTCTGGTCTCACCTGCTGCTGTGTTAGAAATAATCGCCAAAATTAAAACTACCAGCGGCCCCCTCAACCCTATTCCAACATCACTGTTAAAAACATGCTCAGCTGCTCTCATTTAGTTTGTATCCATCCTGTTCAACAATTACCTTCACATTGGGCAGGTGCCATTCCTGTTCAAAATCACTGCCATCACTCTCTTGCTCAAAAGAACATCCCTTGACCAAGACCTCCTCTCAAACTACAGGCCTATTTCCAACCTCCCATTTTGTATTTTTATCTAAAGCTGAGGCTCTCCAGTCTGGCTTCAGGCCTATGCACAGTTATTGAGACAGTCTGGTGACGGTTGTACATGACCTGCTCATGGCTGCGGATAAAGGATCTTGATTCTTCTGGACCTCAGTGCTGTTTTTGACACAGTAGATCACACTATTCTACTGCGGCCCATAAGAGAGCACACTGGCATCTGTGGGACTGCCCATTGACTGCTTCACCTCCTACCTCTCTAACCATTGGTGAGGCAAGATCAGAGGAGTTCGCCATTACCTGCAGTGTCCCAGAAGGGTCAGTGTTAGGACCTATCCCTCTTCCTGCTCTACATGCTCCCACTTGGCCAGATCTTCAGACAAGTACAGTGTCCAATGCCACTACTATGCAGACGACACACACAGCTGTACATTAAAACAAAGCCTGACACAACATCGGCTTTGTCAACATTGTCCAACTGTCTGGAAGAGGTCAAATCTTGGATGCAGAATATCTTCCTCCAACTCAACAGCAGATAACAAATTCCTGCAGCATCCACTCTGCCATATATGGCCACATTCCCCCTCACTTCAGTCATCAGTCATTTGGGTGTGAAATTATAATCAGCTCTCTCCTTCAAAGCCCACATTAGTCACGTCTGTAAAACGTAATTCTTTCACCTGAAGAACATCTCCCACCGAAGACTCTCTCACCACATCCAACGCAGAAAAGCTAATCCATGCATTCATTTTCTTCTGAATGTATTATGGGAACGCATTAATTGGGGTCCTGCCTGCAAATTAAATTCATAAACTACAGCTCATCCAAAACAGTGCTGCAAGGATTCTGACACAAACTAAAAAGTCTGGCACACATCAGCCCCATCCTTGTTGATCTCCATTGGCTACTTGTTGATCAAATAACTTACAATAAAATTAATCTTCTTGTCTAGAAAGCTCTAAATGGCATCGGACCAGCCTACCTGTTAGACCTACTCTCCCCCTGTGAACCTCCACATACCCTACTTTCAAGCCATGCCAAACTCCTTCATGCCCAACCTGGACACAGGGGTTGTCACGTATGAAGTTGCCAGAGTACTAACCACCGGGTCCTGGGATTCATCATTACGTACACCTGGCACTCCATCATTACACGCACCTGGAAATCATTATGATTCACACCTGGACTCCATTACCTTCATCATCTCCTCCCCTTTATATGTCACTATCCCATGTTCACTCACCAGTTGGTATTGTTCTTTTGTATTGGCGGTCTGCCTTATGTTAGCATCGTGTTCTTGGTTGTGTTGTTTTATTAAAACATTTCACCTGCACCTGCTTCCGACTCACTGCCCCATCATTACAGGGGTACACGAAACACAAGTCAATCAATCAAATATATTTATGAAGCCCCTTGACTTGCCTAGTTGAATAAAATCAAAATTGTACATTAGCTGATATCACAAAGTGCTTATACAGAAACCCAGCCTAAAACCCCAAAAAGCAAGCAATGCAGTTGTAGAAGCACGGTGGCTAGGAAAAACTCCCTAGAAAGGCCTAAACCTAGAGAGTAACCAGGCTCTGAGGGGTGGCCAGTCCGGGAGGGGAGAGAGAGTGAGAATGAGATGATGGGAGAATTAGAGGGAGCATACTTAAGATCACACAGTACACAAGATAAGACAGGAGAATTACACCAGATAGGACAGGTTGACCCTAGCCCCCTGGTACATAGACTATTGCAGCAGACGGGGGGTCGGGAGACACTGTGGCCCTGTCCGACAATACCCCTGGACAGGGCCAACTAGGCAGGCTAAAATCCCGCCCACTTTGCCAAAGCACAGCCCCCACATCACCATAGGGATATCAACAGACCACCAATTTACTACCCTGAGGCACTTGTATCGTGAGTATATTGTGTGTCAAAGTAGTTTAGGGCGAGCTCAGATAGCAACCCTGGATACCAGAAAATTCTAGGGTTTCCTCTGAGTCTCGTGATTAAACGTCACCTGGCTAACTAGCAAAGCTAGCCCTCCCACTGCACTGAATACGGACCGCTCTCGTCTGCATTGGAACTCCCGCTCCCAGAAGTCACACACACCCACACACACACAGAGAAGAGCATGGACCGCGCGTGCTGTTGTTCATCTAGTGAGGGACGAAGCCCTGCAACGTAATAAGAAACTTTTTAGCTCTGACATAAAGGATACCCCAGGTTTTTAAAGATTGCAACCGGTTTAACTTTATTGAATGTTTACCTTTTTCTGATGGTGAATTATTAAGTTTACTGTGAGTTTATGAATTCTAGTTCTCGTGCATAATACCATACTGTTTTGGTTTATTTTGAGTTGCATGCCTTGCATTTGATTCCATTCTAAAGACTTACATTTCTGTATATCACTGAATTAAGCCTAAAGATAATTTGTACTGTCAAAATATAATACATTTTCCTAATACAAGATAATTTATGCCAATTGCCTTCCTTTGGTTATTTTTGAGTATATGTGGTTACCCCTGTTTTACATCCTACAAAGCTCAATTACAGTAGGGGCACAGTAGGGGGGTTACATATCTGGGACACTCCAATTAGTATGATATGTTACGTTTCGTATGGTATGTATTAATTTGGGGATGTCCATCATCCAATTTGTATGATATTTTTACGAATTACAATGCAGATTGTATGTTACGAATTGCAATTTGTACGATATGCTGCAAATTTGCAAAATGTATGATGTGTTACGAATTCCAATTTGTTGTGGCTAACGTTAGCTAAGTGGCTAATGCTAACGTTAGCTAGGTGGCTAACTTTAGCTAGGCTATGGGTTAAGGTTCAGGTTAAGGTTAGGGTTAGGAGTTAGGTTAAGGTTAAGGTTAGGTTTAGTGTTAGGGAAGGCCTGGCTAACATGGAAAGTAATTGCAAAGTAGCTAAAAAGTAGTAGTTGAAAAGTTGCTAATAAACTAAAATGCTAAAGTTGTCCATGATGAGATTTGAACACACAACCTTTGGGTTTGCGTTATACATCTACCCCAATCAAACACCCACCCATCCACCCACCCACCCTACTTTCATTTTTGCCGTATGTGACCTTCTGTTTTATGTAGACTTATTACTGCACTGTTGGAGCTATGAACACAAGCATGAGTGTGGTGTCAGGAAAATAACCTCACACTCAACGTCAACAAAACTAAGGAGATGATTGTGGACTTCAGGAAACAGCAGAGGGAACACCCCCCTATCCACATCGATGGAACAGTAGTGGAGAGGGTAGCAAGTTTTAAGTTCCTCGGCATACACATCACAGACAAACTGAATTGGTCCACTCACACAGACAGCATCGTGAAGAAGGCGCAGCAAAGCCTCTTCAACCTCAGGAGGCTGAAGAAATTCGGCTTGTCACCAAAAGCACTCACAAACTTCTACAGATGCACAATCGAGAGCATCCTGGCGGGCTGTATCACCGCCTGGTACGGCAACTGCTCCGCCCTCAACCGTAAGGCTCTCCAGAGGGTAGTGAGGTCTGCACAACGCATCACCGGGGGCAAACTACCTGCCCTCCAGGACACCTACACCACCCGATGTTACAGGAAGGCCATAAAGATCATCAAGGACATCAACCACCCGAGCCACTGCCTGTTCACCCCACTATCATCCAGAAGGCGAGGTCAGTACAGGTGCATCAAAGCTGGGACCGAGAGACTGAAAAACAGCTTCCATCTCAAGGCCATCAGACTGTTAAACAGCCACCACTAACATTGAGTGGCTGCTGCCAACACACTGACAATGACACTGACTCAACTCCAGCCACTTTAATAATGGGAATTGATGGGAAATTATGTAAATATATAAACAATGCTACCTTATATAATGTTACTTACCCTACATTATTCATCTCATATGTATACGTATATACTGTACTCTTTATCATCTACTGCATCTTTATGTAATACATGTATCACTAGCCACTTTAACTATGCCACTTTGTTTACATACTCATCTCATATGTATATACTGTACTCGATATCAGCTACTGTATCTTGCCTATGCTGCTCTGTACCATCACTCATTCATATATCCTTATGTACATATTCTTTATCCCCTTACACTGTGTATAATACAGTAGTTTTGGAATTGTTAGTTAGATTACTTGTTGGTTATTACTGCGTTGTCGGAACTAGAAGCACAAGCATTTCGCTACACTCGCATTAACATCTGCTAACCATGTGTATGTGACAAATAAAATTTTATTTTATTTTATTTTATTTCGCTACAGCCACAATAACATCTACTAAATATATGTATGTGACCAATAAAATGTTATTTGATTTGATACCGAGCGTAACATATCATACTAATTTGTCCTGGATTTACGTTTACTATGTTACATCTAGTCTATGAGACCAGGTTATCATGCCCCCAGGACCAGACTCCGCACAATGGGAACCGTGCCTTTTCCTCCCACGCGCCACAGCTATGGAACTCCAATCCTGATAATCTCAGGGCTGTTCAGACTGTTGGAGCTTTTTAAGCATCCCTTAAGACTTATCTCTATCGGCTGGCCTACCCTTTTGTCTCTAGACTTTGATTGTTGCTTTTATGATATGGTTAGATATACAGTATATATTGTATATATTATTCTTAAACTTTTTTTCTATTTAATTTGTTATTTTATGCACTTGAGATTATTATTTTATAGAAAATGTGCTATACAAATGTAAGAAATTATTATTATTATTATTATTATTATTATTAGGGCAAAGGGAGGGATACATAATTAATAGGTTTTTGTTTATCATGCAGTTAGCAACAACAAGGTATTGACACTTGACTGAAAGCATTACAGTTGTCTGTATGAATAATACTGTAATAATATGTTCACACAAATTACATCTTATTTACAGGTCATGGCTACAACATCTTCTTATTTAATGTTATGTTCTGTTGCTTCATGAATTAAACATGAGGTCAGACTTGGATCAGATCAGGAGAATTAGATATAATAGCAATCCTACCGGACTGAAACAGGTTATGGGGAATATTTTAGGCTAGTTGTTCTTGTGTCTCTGTTTCTGTTTGCACCTCCACCTCTTCTGTGTCTGCAGGTGGGAGAGCTGAACAGGTGGGGAGTCTGCAGTTTGCTGATTTATAACACTCTTAAAACTTCCCAACACTTAACTTGGTTGCCTTGCCTTCCCACGCACCAGTGGCGCTCAGATACAGTAGATGGGAGCCCTACCTCAAACTCTTACACAAGAGAGAAATGGCAGAATACACACAGACACAGACACAGACACACACACACACACACACACACACACACACACACACACACACACACACACACACACACGGGTGCTCTGCTCCCAGACCATGCCCATTGACCTCCCATAGCAGCTCTAGTAGGCTGAGCAATGAGACAGATGAATGCAGTGTTGCCTGGGAGGAATTTCATTACATCGGTCAACCCTTTGCAGCCAAGAGTCTGAAATGCACACCATCTGTACATAATGAGCCACCAGAAACACTAGTGTTTGTTCATTGAATTTGTTCGTTTGTTCCATGTACTGTCCAAGTCCAAGAATAAGTACAATAAAAGTGCCCTTTTCATTGTACCTTTTGGCATTTCAAAATGAATATCTAACATTCATTTATGACTAAAGAACAATGTGTTCTATAGAGATCACTAATCATTACAGCGGGCATAGTGTCTGCCATGTTGCATTACCCATAGCCCTGAATGTTGTAGGTACTGTATGAAAACTGTAACAGTCAAATGAGAACAATGGGATATCAATATCCAGTGAGCTGCTGCTATTCCAATACCCATTCCTCATTATCTTTCAAGAATCCAAACTTATTATTTTCTAAACAGGGTGTAATTAGGATTCCGAGAGCAACATGTAGAGAATTAAAACTTTCCCCGCAGGAGATGTTTGATTTGAATAGCTGTGTCTTCTATCATACCGTGAGCCTGATAAAAAAATATAATGAAAACATAGCATTAAAGCATGAAGAAGTGCAGGGGCAGACATGACGAGCGAGAGATAGAGACAGACAGACAGAGAGAGAGAGAAAAGGGGGAGACAGGCTGAAATAAAGTATGTGAGAGATACTGAGAGAGAAAGAGTGACAGGGTGTGAAGACTGTTCTATGATATGACCCAGACAGACACGAAGACATCAGGGACATAAGCCTATCAGAAATAGTGTTGTCTGATACGATTCAAAGCACAAAATCCAAGAGGTGAGAGGCCGCAATTTCATCACGAGGCTGATGAGGCTATCTTACTCTCAGATTGTATCTAAAGCCCTATTCGAACGGGATTAGTGTAGTTTGTATTTTTGACATCTACATTTCAGGAAATGGATGAGCAGAGAGAGGAAATAGAATTGAATATTTCACAAATAAATGATAAACTGTGCTTCAGTTCAAAAATAAATTGAGTAGATGGAATCATGCTGAAGATACATGGAAGAGGGTATTGGAATTAATGTTTAATATCAATGTGAGTGTGAATCAATATAAATAAATGTTCCTTTAGCATGGAGCTGTATGGGGAATTCATTTATTATTTTTGTGTTGTTCTGCTATTCCCATTTCCAGCCAAACAGGCCCATTGAGCTGCATACATAATTCAGAGGATAAGCATACTTTTGGAGACGCCATGACTCCAGATGGGCCGGAGATTCTGTGTTCTTGTCCAAATCACAGGAGGCCCCCCGACCCGGCACCATTATAAAACTGTCTAGTTTCAGGAAACACACACACGAATGCACACAGGCAGACAAATATCCACACACACACACACACACAGCCCAGGTGGCTGTTTTAAAGCAGCCTAAAACATTTTTTAAAATCTACCTGGGTAGAAGAAAGGCAAAACATATGATCAAGCATGATACAGTGAGTATCAGTCTCTGTATTTTATAGTACTGTCTCCACTTAGAATTGAAGGTATTAAGTATGTCTTTGTCCTTGAACCACTAAAACAATGCAGCCAAGCCAATAAGGAACACAAGGCTCAAACTTCGCTCTAAACCAATGAAAATAAAGTGTGTACAATGAATGGCAAGAGACATAGCCAAGCAACGTAGCCACATTGATTTAGTTTGACATGCCAGATGTGGTTTTGATAGAGTGTGTAGACATTTTTACAGATGTGTTGTGGAACATGTCAGCCAGTAAGACCCATTCATCTGTGGTGTCTGTCGCAGACCAGATGTGCAGTGACAGCAACTCACACTCTCAAGGGTATGTTGTTGTCGTCACTACAGAGATTTCATCACACTGATATTTTCATGGCTATAAGAAACTGTTCTCCTGTGTACAAGGCTTCTAAAGCAGTATATTGACAGACAGTGCATTGGGATAATTCTGACAACTAGAACTCTTAGGATCAGGGAAATAAATTCAAAGAAGAGCCATCTTGGAAAACTGGACGGAATTCAGAAGGCAGGATAAATCAAATTACTTTATATATACGAGAATCTGGATATGTTTGTGTGTCAGACAACTACCTTCATTTTGAACATGAGTCACCCAAATGACACGTTCAAAAATAAAAAAATGAGTTCACTACGTTTAATAAATGATGCATAATGTTATACCGCAGAGCAGGACATCAGGCTAGTAAGATGAAAAGCAGCTGATTCATTATTAAAAGAGGCCATTACACAGACACAGCAGCACACAAAATGTCACATCAATTAGCCCAATCTAGAAATAAACTCTGCTAGCTGGAGTCGTGTGAGATGAAGACCAGAACGTGACTGCCTCCCAAATGGCACTATAGTCCCTGTATAGTGTGCTACTTTTGTCTAGAGCCCTTGGGGCCATGTTTAGAAATTGTGCACTATATAAGGAATAGAGTTCCATTTGGGATGTCTGCTTTTGTATTTATTACTGGAATCCTTTTTGTCTGTATTTGCTGTAGTTACTGTACTCATCCTTTGATCCTGGTCGGTATGGTAACTGTGCATTCTCTTTGTGTTTGTGCTGCATGTCACAGTGCTGCCTCTGGTTAGTCTGAATACCATTCTCAATGGAAAATAGAGATCAGAGAGAGGCCTTCCGGTTATGGAGGACTGCTGAAAGGCTGACTTTTCCCGACCTTCCGCCCAATTTGTTTTAATTTATTTTCATACTGTCCTGAAAGCCATGCTAAACCGCTTGCTTAACTGTATTTATACAACAGGTGGTTCTAATCCTGAATGCTGATTGGTTAAAACCACATTCCAGCCGGTGTCTGTTCCACAAGTTACCACCGGCTAAATCTATGATGTTAAAATGCCTATTTACTTTCCATTTGACTCCATTGTCTCATCAGCCCGGCCAGGCAATTTATAAACTTGATCTCCACAATAGAAAGCATCTAGACATTATCTCACATTTCTTTTAGGATAACATTTAGTTTTCAACAGCGGAGATTTGTATGAACTAGAGGTCGACCGATTAGGATTTTTCAATGCCGATACCGATACCGATTATTGGAGGACCAAAAAAAGCTGATACCGATTAATCGGACGATTTTATTTATTTATTTGTAATAATGACAATTACAACAATACTGAATGAACACTTATTTTAACTTAATATAATAGATCAATAAAATCAATTTAGTCTCAAATAAACAATGAAACATTTTCAATTTGGTTTAAATAATGCAAAAACAAAGTGTTGGAGAAGAAAGTAAAAGTGCAATATGTGCCATGTAAGAAAGCTAACGTTTAAGTTCCTTGCTCATAACATGAGAACATATGAAAGCTGGTGGTTCCTTTTAACATGAGTCTTCAATATTCCCAGATAAGACGTTTTTGGTTGTAGTTATTATATGAATTATAGAACTATTTCTCTCTATACCATTGTTATTTCATATACCTTTGACTATTGGATGTTCTTATAGGCACTTTAGTATTGCCGGTGTAACAGTATAGCTTCCGTCCCTCTCCTCGCTCCTACCTGGGCTCGAACCAGGAACACATCGACAACAGCCACCCTCAAAGCATGGTTACCCATGCAGAGCAAGGGGAAAAACTACTCCAAGTCTCAGAGCGAGTGACGTTTGAAACACTATTAGCGGGCACCCCGCTAACTAGCTAGCCATTTCACATCGGTTACACCAGCCTAATCTCGGGAGTTGAAGTCATAAACAGCGCAATGCTTGAAGCACAACGAAGAGCTGCTGGCAAAACGCACGAAAGTGCTGTTTGAATTAATGCTTACGAGTCTGCTGGTGCCTACCATCGCTCAGTCAGACTGCTCTATCAAATCATAGTCTTAATTATAACATAATAACACACAGAAATACTAGCCTTAGGTCATTGATATGGTTGAATCCGGAAACTATCATCTCGAAAACAAGACGTTTATTCTTTCAGTGAAATACGGAACCGTTTCGTATTTTATCTAACGAGTGACATCCATAAATAAATAAATATTCCTGTTACATTGCACAACCTTCAATGTTATGTCATAATTAGTTAAAATTCTTGCAAATTAGGCGGCCCAAACGGTTGCATATACCCTGACTCTGCGTGCAATGAACGCAAGAGAATCGACACAATTTCACCTGGTTATTAATATTACCTGCTAACCTGGATTTCTTTTAGCTAAATATGCAGTTTTAAAAATATATACTTCTGTGTATTGATATTAAGAAAGGCATTGATGTTTACGGTTAGGTACACATTGGAGCAAGGACAGTCCTTTTTCGCGAATACGCACCACATCGATTATATGCAACGCAGGACGCGCTGGATAAACTAGTAATATCATCAACCATGTGTAGTTAACTAGTGATTATGATTGATTGACTGTTTTTTATAAGATAAGTTTAATGCTAGCCAGCAACCTTGGCTTACTGCATTCACGTAACAGGCAGGCTCCTCGTGAAGTGCAATGAGAGGCAGGTTGTTAGAGCGTTGGACTAGTTAACTGTAAGGTTGCAAGGTTGAATCCCCGAGCTGACAAGGTAAAAATCTGTCGTTCTGCCCCTGAACAAGGCAGTTAACCCACCGTTCCTTGGCCGTCATTGAAAATAAGAATGTGTTCTTAACTGACATGCCTAGTTAAATAAAGATTAAATAAAAGTGAAACAAATAAATAATAATAAACAAAAATCGGCCAAATCGGTGGCCAAAAATACCGATTTCCGATTGTTATGGAAACA
The DNA here is from genome assembly GCF_018296145.1 of Oncorhynchus tshawytscha. Classification (NCBI taxonomy): domain Eukaryota; kingdom Metazoa; phylum Chordata; class Actinopteri; order Salmoniformes; family Salmonidae; genus Oncorhynchus; species Oncorhynchus tshawytscha. The sequence goes on from NC_056444.1 coordinate 41,157,967, forward strand.
TGAAATCGGCCCTAATTAATCGGCCATTCCAATTAATCGGTCGACCTCTAGTATGAACATTGCTTTCTATCTCTCTGAAATGTGCCACATTGTTTCAATATTCAAAATCGATATCCAGCTGTCCCATAGTAATGAACGTGTTGGGAGTCAGGACGAGACAGGCAGGCAGCGTTTCTCAGCCAGTCTAAATCATGAATCAGCTGGCATAATTTTCATGGATATATACAAAGAAATGTCAATTGAAAAAAGGTCAAATGGAAGTGCAGCTAGATTGCAGTATCCAGCTGTCCCATAGTAATGAACGTGTCGGGCAGGCAGCGTTTCTCATCCAGTCGAAATCATGAATCAGCTGACATAATTTTCATGGATATATATGAGGAAGTGTCAATTGAAAACAGTCTAAACAAATGCAAGTGCAGCTACAATATTGTTATTCTTGCTGCACTGTTTGACGTGACTGTAAGTTAGCCGTAGGGACAAGAACATTGCCAGCCAGTATGGCAATGGAACATTTAGAATGAACGACTGGGTTGCGTCCATAGATACAGAACAAAAAGACTGAACGACTGGGCCGTGTTTCTGGCAACCGAACCGATAGAATGAATGACCAGCAGGCTTGGGTAACAACCCTAAATTTGTGTCGGGGCTATACCTTGTGGAAGGATGAAATAGTATGAATAAATTCATCAAAACAAATGTTTTTATGAAAACATGTAAATCGTTATTTGAATATTTTGGTAGCCCGTTGTGTAAAAGTGATAATGCCTTCGAAGACGGTATTTGGAAGCTATATTGGCATGGTTTGCCGGTCCTCAACTTCGTCTCTGGCCTTAAAACACCCGTGCCAATATGTGACCGACCACCTTGATTCGGTCTTATGTAGCAAAATTTGAAATTGTGTTTTTTATATTGGATAATAGCAGAGACAGAGAGCTACAAAATGGTATATCATACATTTTGAGGATCAATGGGGAAATAATTATGCTTTGAAAGTTGACAAACCTGCTGTTCTTATGTTATCCAGAGTGTTGGTGACTGTAAATGTGCTCCAGGCAACAATTTAATTACGATTTTTTTTTGCTGACGTTTACTGACACCTGCCATATTCAACCGATGTTGAGTGTTTGTAAATGTATTAGTTATTCTGCGCTCTGGCACACAGATGAGAGTGCTCTGAAACAGTTTTTGCAGTGACATTCTATTGAAATGGATACTTGCATTGTGGAGTCTTTTGTAAAAAAAAAAGCTGCATTAGACACGGTTTACCTACACATACTGACCAGCTCAAATATACAGAAGCGTGCTATATGGCAGACCAATCCAAACTCATCTCTTGTCCAGCCCACTCATGTCCAGCCCACTCATTATCTCAGCCAATCATGGCTAGCGGGAAGGTTGCTGGCCTTTTCTGTGGCTTAACCAGCTAGGCTCGTAATTTAACCATTTTATTCATCTTTATAGATGGCACACAATTTTTTTATTAAGGCACATGTTCGAGAAGGCATTTCTGCCAAAAAACGCATTTTGATTCAAATTTTAAAAATTCCGTTCAACCGGCTCTCCTGTGAAGTAGTAACCTGTGACATACACCTAGTTTCCTGAAACGGGTCACATATATCCTCCAAACACCTGCTTCTCTGGCATTGTCACTTAAATACAATAGATCCTAGCATTCGAGAATGGCCGCGCGAACCTGACAAAACCTGACCTGAAATAACATGGAGGCCCAAGCAGCGGGCCAGCCTCTGACCCGAGATGACGTAGGCGACCAGAGAAACAGACTTTTCCTCACAACTTAATGGTGTCATGACACCTATCAATGGTGTCAAGGAGGACAGCGGGTTCTTGGAAATAATCACAAAAGCCAAGGATCGCCTACAGGTGAGAGAGAGCAGGTAACATCTTTCCCTTGAGAGAAAACAAGCTTTACTTCACAGAAAGTATTCCTGAACTTTCTGACAGAGAAAGTAAGTTGCTTGATGAGTTGTCAGGAGCGATCGGTTGGCTTGTCTCCAGTTTAAGCTGTGTGCTGATCTCAGTGGACTCCATCTTATTGACTCTAAATTACTTTGGTGTACAGAAGGCTACCCAAGCTCTCACACATAGCTCACCCCTGGTGCTTTCAATGGTGTTTATGCCTCTAAGTCTGATATGGCTGAGAACTTCTGAGAATAGTCTCACTTCAGTGCCTATCATAGTTATTGTTATGATGGGGAGATAAGATGCAGTTACTCAGGGGATATTAAGCCAAATGAATTACCTCCAGCGTGTATATGGTGAATACATAGTATGGTGAATACACACACACACACACACATACACACACACACACACACACACACACACACACACACACACACACACACACACACACACACACACACACACACACACACACACACACACACACACACACACACACACACACACACACACACACACACACACACTCACTCACTCACTCACTCACTCACTCACTCACTCACTCACACACACACACACACACACACACACACACGCCACAAATCCCTACAGCTTGGCAATAACAACACATATTTGCCAAAACAAATAAACGCATGTCAGAGGGCATGTAGACAAACATGAACATAATTGCTCTGAAAGTCCGGCTGTCAGGGGATGCCTCAGGTTGTGTTTGGGGAAAATGTCTATTATCATAACAATGATTCAGGCACAACACTATCATTCTGTGATCAGCTTGGGACAAAATAATCTATAGCCTACAAAGAATGGTTCCAAAGGGATTGCCTTAAATCCTTTTATCCCCCCGGCTTAAGTAACACAGCGTTTGATTTTCCTGCAGACTCCTGTTCACTTTGACCCAGCCAATGACCCCCCATTCCCCTGTGTTTTCATCTTGCTCACACCCACGTCAGAGGGATTACACCCAAATCATCCCTTCATCCTGCTGAATAACAATAAGCAATCTGACGGCCTCTTTGTAAATCAAATCAAATTTTATTTGTCACATACACATGGTTAGCAGATGTTAATGCGAGTGTAGCGAAATGCTTGTGCTTCTAGTTCTGACAATGCAGTAATAACCAACAAGTAATCTAACTAACAATTCCAAAACTACTGTCTTATACACAGTGTAAGGGGATAAAGAATATGTACATAAGGATATATGAATGAGTGATGGTACAGAGCAGCATAGGCAAGATACAGTAGATGGTATCGAGTACAGTATATACATATGAGATGAGTATGTAAACAAAGTGGCAAAGTTAAAGTGGCTAGTGATACATGTATTACATAAGGATGCAGTCGATGATATAGAGTACAGTATATACGTATGCATATGAGATGAATAATGTAGGGTAAGTAACATTATATAAGGTAGCATTGTTTAAAGTGGCTAGTGATATATTACAGTTTTTTTCGATTGCTAAACGACAGTGGACACAACTGGAGTCACATGTGCAAAACTCTAACTACAGTCTGCACAGCAGCAGTTCATGTGGACCAAACTCTAGTTCGTTTTTCATTGCTTGAACACAGTTTTCAAAACTCTACACACTTATCCCATGACTTTAACCACAACCTGCACAACACTGTGGATTTACAGCACTTTGTTCAAATGCTAACACACTGCTGTCAAAACTGTGAACCACACATTCAAAACGGAATAGATTTCAGCCTTGTGCCTTTCAAACACTGCTGATTGCAATTTCAGCTGAAAGGCTAAGCAGGTGTCTTGTTTTAGACTTGTTAGTGAGCACACACACATATTACAGTGTAAATAGGTAGAGCTCAGAAAGACTCATTTTGGAAATGGAACAAGGAAGATGGGTTCGTGGAGGGAGAAGGGTGGCAGGGAGAGGGCGGATGCGTGGAGGAAGACAAAGAAGACAAAGAGCTGTTATTTCAGATGAAATAAGGGCTACACTTATAGACCATGTCGTGAACCATGGTCTCTCATTGAGAGAGGCTGGGTTGAGGGTGCAACCCAATCTGCAAAGATCCACAGTGGCATCTGTAATGCGAATTTTCCATCATACAAACAGGTGAGAGTTACATCCTTACAGTAAATGAAAACATTACAGGAATCTATTTTGTATTGCAATTATAGAATATTTAAACAGATATATATTACAGTAAGTTTGACTGTAAAATATATTTTTACAACAGGACCCAAAGGCTGCCCCCAACAGGGGGAAGAGGAAAAATATTTTCAGATGCACAGGAAAATGCTATTGTTGACATGGTTGTTGTCAACAATGCAATAAAACTGCGGGAGATTCAAGATAGAGTGCTGGCTGATAATGATATATTTGAAAATGTTAATTCTGTCAGCACAACAACTATTGCTCGAGTCCTAAAGAAACACCAAGTTACAATGAAACAGTTATACACTGTACCGTTCGAGAGAAACAGTGAACGGGTAAAAGAGCAAAGATACCAATATGTCCAGGTAAGACGTCTGAGGTTACGTACACAGCTATACAAAATATTTACAGTAAAAAAAAACACTAGCATTTCTACAGTAAAACTGTGCACTTACTGTTTTTCAGAGAGTAATGGAGGTGGAAGCACTGGAAAGACCACATTCATTTGTATTTATCGATGAAGCTGGATTTAACCTTGCCAAAACACGGCGCAGAGGAAGGAATGTTATAGGTCAAAGGGCCACTGTGGAGGTTCCAGGCCAAAGGGGGAAATATCACCATGTGTGCTGCAATGGCCAATGATGGTTTGCTTCTCAACACACCACTCATTGGCCCATACAACACAGAAAGGCTTATAGCTTTCCTAGAACAGCTCTATGCTCAGCTAGTGCCAGCAGAACAGGGGGAGCCAGTAAGAAACCCCCAAGTTTTTGTCATAGTTTGCGATAACGTTGCTTTTCACCACTCTGCAGCTGTCACAGATTGGTTTGCAGCACATCACAGATTTATGGTTTGGTACCTGCCTGCATATTCACCCTTCCTCAACCCAATAGAGGAGTTTTTCTCTGCCTGGAGGTGGAAAGTGTTTGGTCACCACCCACATGACCAAATGTCTCTTTTGGAAGCCATGCGTGCCGGATGTGAGGACACGAGTCCAGAGGACTGCCAGGGATGGATAAGGCACTCCAGAAGGTTCTTCCCCAGGTGCATGGCAAGAGAAAACATTAGATGTGATGTTGAAGAAAACCTGTGGCCTGATGCTAGAGAGAGGCAGGATTAGCCCCTCAATTATTTGTTTGAATTACAGTATGTACTTTTAGTTTCTACCTTTTTTTTCTCATTACTGTAATTCCGTAAATTACTACAGACTATTGAAGCAAACTGCTAATTTTCATTTACCTTAAAGAATTGTTATGTTCTAAAAAAAAATTATAAATCATGTGAAAGAATGTCACTCTTTTCTTTGAAGAAAATATGACTTTGTATGAAGTCACTGAAATTGTTCAAACTGTAAAGATGAAAAGTTTGTATTTTCTGTATTGGTGTTTGATGCTAGTGTTTTTACTCTCAGTGTGTTCTGAGTGACAGTGTGTGTTATCTCAGTGAGGGTTGTGCATAGTGTTTGGCTGCACTGAGCGTGTTTTGAGCCATGTGTTAAGAGTTGTGTTGCTTGGAATGAGTTTTGCAGGTGATGTGAACTGTTTAGCTCAGGTGACTGTTGGTAGTGCAGACTGTAGTTAGAGTTTTGCACATGTGACTCCAGTTGTGCCCACTGTCGTTTAGCAATCGAAAAAAACTGTAACATCATTTCCCATCAATTCCCATTATTAAAGTGGCTGGAGTTGAGTCAGTGTCAGTGTCAGTGTGTTGGCAGCAGCCACTCAATGTTAGTGGTGGCTGTTTAACAGTCTGATGGCCTTGAGATAGAAGCTGTTTTTCAGTCTCTCGGTCCCAGCTTTGATGCACCTGTACTGACCTCGCCTTCTGGATGATAGCGGGGTTAACAGGCAGTGGCTCGGGTGGTTGATGTCCTTGATGATCTTTATGGCCTTCCTGTAACATCGGGTGGTGTAGGTGTCCTGGAGGGCAGGTAGTTTGCCCCCGGTGATGCGTTGTGCAGACCTCACTACCCTCTGGAGAGCCTTACGGTTGTGGGTGGAGCAGTTGCCGTACCAGGCGGTGATACAGCCCGCCAGGATGCTCTCGATTCTGCATCTGTAGAAGTTTGTGAGTGCTTTTGGTGACAAGCCGAATTTCTTCAGCCTCCTGAGGTTGAAGAGGCGCTGCTGCGCCTTCTTCACGATGCTGTCTGTGTGAGTGGACCAATTCAGTTTGTCTGTGATGTGTATGCCGAGGAACTTAAAACTTGCTACCCTCTCCACTACTGTTCCATCGATGTGGATAGGGGGGTGTTCCCTCTGCTGTTTCCTGAAGTCCACAATCATCTCCTTAGTTTTGTTGACGTTGAGTGTGAGGTTATTTTCCTGACACCACACTCCGAGGGCCCTCACCTCCTCCCTGTAGGCCGTCTCGTCGTTGATGGTAATCAAGCCTACCACTGTTGTGTCGTCCGCAAACTTGATGATTGAGTTGGAGGCGTGCGTGGCCACGCAGTCGTGGGTGAACAGGGAGTACAGGAGAGGGCTCAGAACGCACCCTTGTGGGGCCCCAGTGTTGAGGATCAGCGGGGAGGAGATGTTGTTGCCTACCCTCACCACCTGGGGGCGGCCCGTCAGGAAGTCCAGTACCCAGTTGCACAGGGCGGGGTCGAGACCCAGGGTCTCGAGCTTGATGACGAGCTTGGAGGGTACTATGGTGTTGAATGCCGAGCTGTAGTCGATGAACAGCATTCTCACATAGGTATTCCTCTTGTCCAGATGGGTTAGGGCAGTGTGCAGTGTGGTTGAGATTGCATCGTCTGTGGACCTATTTGGGCGGTAAGCAAATTGGAGTGGGTCGAGGGTGTCAGGTAGGGTGGAGGTGATATGGTCCTTGACTAGTCTCTCAAAGCACTTCATGATGACGGAAGTGAGTGCTACGGGGCGGTAGTCGTTTAGCTCAGTTACCTTAGCTTTCTTGGGAACAGGAACAATGGTGGCCCTCTTGAAGCATGTGGGAACAGCAGACTGGTATAGGGATTGATTGAATATGTCCGTAAACACACCGGCCAGCTGGTCTGCGCATGCTCTGAGGGCGCGGCTGGGGATGCCGTCTGGGCCTGCAGCCTTGCGAGGGTTAACACGTTTAAATGTCTTACTCACCTCGGCTGCAGTGAAGGAGAGTCTGCATGTTTTCGTTGCAGGCCGTGTCAGTGGCACTGTATTGTCCTCAAAGCGGGCAAAAAGTTATTTAGTCTGCCTGGGAGCAAGACATCCTGGTCCGTGACTGGGCTGGATTTCTTCTTGTAGTCCGTGATTGACTGTAGACCCTGCCACATGCCTCTTGTGTCTGAGCCGTTGAATTGAGATTCTACTTTGTCTCTGTACTGACGCTTAGCTTGTTTGATAGCCTTGTGGAGGGAATAGCTGCACTGTTTGTATTCGATCATGTTACCAGTCACCTTGCCCTGATTAAAAGCAGTGGTTCGCGCTTTCAGTTTCACGCGAATGCTGCCATCAATCCACGGTTTCTGGTTAGGGAATGTTTTAATCGTTGCTATGGGAACGACATCTTCAACGCACGTTCTAATGAACTCGGACACCGAATCAGCGTATTCGTCAATATTGTTATCTGACGCAATACGAAACATATCCCAGTCCACGTGATGGAAGCAGTCTTGGAGTGTGGAGTCAGCTTGGTCGGACCAGCGTTGGACAGACCTCAGCGTGGGAGCCTCTTGTTTTATTTTCTGTCTGTAGGCAGGGATCAACAAAATGGAGTCGTGGTCAGCTTTTCTGAAAGGAGGGCGGACAGGGCCTTATATGCGTCGCGGAAGTTAAAGTAACAATGATCCAAGGTTTTTCCACCCCTGGTTACGCAATCGATATGCTGATAACATTTAGGGAGTCTTGTTTTCAGATTAGCCTTGTTAAAATCCCCAGCTACAATGAATGCAGCCTCCGGATAAATGGATTCCAGTTTGCAAAGAGTCAAATAAAGTTCGTTCAGAGCCATCGATGTGTCTGCTTGGGGGGGGATATATACGGCTGTGATTATAATCGAAGAGAATTCTCTTGGTAGATAATGCGGTCTACATTTGATTGTGAGGAATTCTAAATCAGGTGAACAGAAGGATTTGAGTTCCTGTATGTTTCTTTCATCACATCATGTCTCGTTAGCCATAAGGCATACGCCCCCGCCCCTCTTCTTACTAGAAAGATGTTTGTTTCTGTCGGCGCGATGCGTGGAGAAACC